>NC_092838.1:11084237-11722113 GCF_039878825.1 Excalfactoria chinensis | reverse complement strand
TTGCGGTATCTTATGGATTTGAAGAGGTAACATTCTTCCAACTGTTTTGGTATTACTGAGAACTTTACTATCTGCGAACATAAGGAAGGTATTTTCTAGCTCACAGCAATGACTCCAAAGACCCAAAGAATTACACTCAGCAGCCCCGAGTTTCAAAGCCTGACATCACTGTGAGCAAGGAATACAAATCCATCAACAGGAGCGGGATTTTAATTGCTTTTGAGTGATTCTATAGAAATCTAAAATTGCTTTGTGGGATGAAAAAAAAAATCCCCACTTTTATCTGTGAAGAGGTTTTAATTCTGGTGAATAAAATAAGTGGCTGCAGTAATAATACACAATTTTTTTCCCTCTGACTGTGTAGCTGTTCCTTCAGCCCCTGCCTGCTGGGATTTTATCCTTGAGCAGTGAGACATCGGAGTTCATCAGATATTATAGGCGGCAATTGCCAAACCAGGAGAGGCCCTTTGGTGGCGAGAAGATTTGTGCTTCTATTACACGAGCTGTTAAAAAATGAGACCACCTGCATCCTTCTGCAATGTGACCTTCCCTAGCCAGTCACATGCTGTATTTTCTCTGTGATCTGATCTGATTTTAAGGGTAATCGAAAGGCCAGCAGTGCTTTAAAACACAACCTCCACTCTTACTTTTTTTCTTCCTTTTTTTTGTTTTTGTTTTTATGAAAAGAACCCGAACTTCTGCATCCATGCCTACAATTCACTTCCCTTCTGGTTAAACACGTCCTCGGGGAGTGCTGGAAAACAGCACTTCTGTTTAGAAGAAAAATAAATGAGCCATGTTTTTTCCAAGCAGTTTGCAAGGAAAGCGATATCAGAAGGTTGTCTGTATTTTCCCGTGTAATAGATAGCGGGAATAGCTGAACACGGTCTGTGTCACCAGAGACGGTTCCAGCACCAACAACAGTCTGAATATTTCCACTGCTTTGCCAAACAGAATGATTATTGAGCTCACTTTGGGCAGGGAGCAGAGAGAAGGAGAATCTAGTATTTATTTTAGTTAGTATTATTGGAAAGGGGAGGCTGGCAGCTGCACCTGAAGATCTGCACCCATGTCTTACCTGTGCTTCGAAGGGTGATGATGCTAACATGCATTAAGGACAGAAAACCTTCCTACAGAGGCCTTTAAAATATCTTTAATTATTTGTAGGAACAAATCCAGCCACGATTGTATTTTTTCAAGGACGATTATTTTGTCCTTTCTTGCATAACTACACATTTTAAAATACAGTTTAAAATAATTATTTTTAAATTGATTTTCTTCAAATTGGCCATAACAAACCAGACAAATCTCTTTGGGATTAATTTTCCACCTAGCTGAAGAAATTAACTATCGCTTTCTCCCTCCCACCTCAATGCCGTGGCAGAATGGTTACCTGGATACCCTGCCTGGAAAGGATGTATGTGCTGAAGCAATTTAAATAGCCTGATTTGTCATCTAACTGCAGACATCATTAGCAAAGCATTATTTGGCTGGAACATTGTAGGTTGAGCAGGGAGAGCTACTCTGTGTTGAGGAGAGGTGGAATTTAACCACCTTGTGACCAGAGAGTGCCTGTCCTGAGAGCGGAGCTGCAGCAAGTCCAGTGTGAGGAGCTCTGTCTGGGGGGGAGATCCTGTTAGGATCATATGCAGCCCTGATTGCTCTGCATCGGGGTGAAAACAAAATCATTCGGGTTTATCATATTAGGACTCACTGATATTTCGGGACAAGGATTCAATTGTCATATAATGGAGAGAAGGAAGGGAAGGAGATGTGAACCTGGCACTTGCTTTTCTTCTCATTAAGCTTTCCCTCTGTCCACGGCCCCATTTCAGTGTATTCAGTGGCGAATACCTCAGGAAACAAGGCCCTGCAAAAGCAGGTTTTTAGGAATAAAAAAAGTTGGATGACATTTGATGTGATGTCTTGAGATTAATCTTACTGAGTATGACAGCGTGCAAAGCAGAAAATAGGCAGCTGCTCTGATCAATTGTCAAGGGGTGGGAACGGCCATTTCCCTGGTATGTGCCTGTGCAGCATGGCTCTGTGCTCTGTGCATGGGGACTGCGTGAAAACAAGCCCCACTATCACATCACTGCTTAGGGCTCCAGCTAACACATCATCCCCAGGCTTCATCCAAATTCAGGGTCTTTATGATGGGTTCTGGCACAACTTGGGACGTTCCCCCAGGGCCTGGGGTTTGTCAGGTGCGCTCAGTGATGCTGCACCCTTCTGTCTGAGCTAATCCTGCGGCTACGGTGGAGTTGTGGGAGCACCGTGATTGCACGGCTGCACGGTGCCTGTTCTGAACATCCTTCCAGGCAAATCATCTCCCACATCTTCTTCAGGCCTCACGGCCTCAAACGAAGCAGAATAGTTGCAAAATATTCACTTGATCTCTGGTGCAAATCTTTTTTTTCCCTTGGTTGTAATCGATGATACCAGATTTATATGGCTCCTGTCATTAGTATTCCCAATTGGCTCGATCTGCAATTTATTTCATGCTGTAAAAATGCTACGAATTTTCTACTGATTAACAGCAGCAGTTGGGCGTGTTTTGGGACTTATCAGTGCGGGTATTTTAGGGTGGGCACGGAGTCTTTTGTCTTTGAATTAAAATGAGTCTAGACAGGTTTGTTGTTTTTTTTTTTTAACACAAATTTAGCAAAATGAAGATACTTTCTAGGTAGTAATTAAATTCCTTTGGTGACATGGAGTCTATTACGCACAAGGCTTTGGGATAATGAATGTATTTATTTCCAGGAAAACGACAGCCTTTTCCTTGCCATTTGTAGGACTCGGCATATAAATAATGCAGGCCATGCTGCGCTGCTTTTCAGTTCTTCCTAGGAAATTATGCCATTAGTAATGCCACAGTTCTTTCAGGCACACACAGACACAGCAGGTAAAGAGAATATTCATGTGATGAACAGTGACAGGAGCAGCATCAGCCAATACACCACACGGCAAAGAGCAGCTCAGGCAATGAAATTGTTTGCAGTAATTACAGCATGGAATGAGACTGTTGTTTAACTTAACACCGCGGTAGTCAAACCGTGATCCATCAAAGAGGGCTCTGAATTTATGGCCGAGGTTTAAGATTCAGAGGTGCAAAATGAAGTGAAGGGAAATGGAGAGCTCTGCAGCTTTGTGTGCCACTCCAAACTTCCACTTCCAATAACAGCCCTGGTGAAAATAAAACTTCATTTGAACAATTGGAGAACGACAAGGTCCCCATAAACTCCGCACAGGCTTGTTTTTGTTTGAGAGCACACGTTGCTATTTGAAATGTGCAATGCAGACGTTAAAATGTCTCTGCTGCAAAACTGGTGGTTGCTCCCATTGTGTTGAGGCAGCAGAGATCAGGCTGTGTGTAAAGGCCCCTTTTCTCAGCGAGGTAGGAGTGTTTGGTGTGATAGGTAAATTTACCATCTACTCATTGTAGGCATTCCTTGTGCTTAAACGGAGCTTTAGTACATGTTGCAAATGGAAATTGAGAACATTATGAGCCTGGAAAGAGTTTATCTAACTATTTATGGGCTGGAAGTGACTCTGTTATTTTTAGTGAAATAACATTACAGTAATGGGTGCATTTCTACAGGAGCAGAACATCCTCCTGTCACGTGGCACTGCTGCACGGAGCGACTCTCAGGTCTGATTTCCAACCTTCATGTCTGCAGGCTCAGCATCCATGGAGAAGTGGAATCTCCACTTCTGCCTGGATAATTGCAGATCAATGAGCTGCAGCTCAGAGCTAGACTTTGGTCTTCCTACAGCATCTCTGTGTGCCTTTGTGCTTTACTTCTCCTCTCCAGCTATGTTCTGAGGACAGCGAGCTTTGGCCAGCTGGGAGCCCTGGTTTGGAAGGGATGCATGGCTACTCCTGGCAATCCACGTTAGGTTTTTCCATCCTTAAAATACAGTGGCCACATGGAGTGCATGCATTTGTTTGCCCCAAGGTTTTGGAATGGATTAATTTCCAGAGCTGGGGTTTAGCTGTAGTTGGTACAAAGGAACTTTGTACAGGAGTGAGTTCAGCCAAACACAAGGCTCTTGGATGTAAAGTTTTTGTTGGACCTGTCAGAACAGTTCAAAAAGCCAAAAGAATTTATTGTCCTAGGAAAAAGGGCCTCTATCTGCTTTCTACCCTTTCTTTTCATGACAAACATCAACAGTTTCTCTCAATTGCTCTTTGATATGGCTTCAGAAAAAAGAAAGATCACAAACATTAGAGACACAGATGTAAAGCAACACGTCATTAACATGAGTGACTATCCCTTCTTTCTAATATGAAACGCATGGAAAACCATTAAAACTTATGAAATAGTAAGGCAGAAGCAAATAATTTAGTAATGTCACCTATTTGGAAATGCACGTTGTGCATGAATAAGCAGACGTATCAGCAGGGACTCTGCAGCCATCTAGCAAGTAAGTTGTTTTGCAGTTGCCATCTGACCTGCAGATAAGCGGAAACAGTGTCTTCATTAAACTTACAAAACTGCACATTAATCATTAGCAAAATCAACACTACAAGATGTGGGGGAAGCTTTGCTGTGGCTCAGGGAGCACTGAGTATGTACCTCATGGCAGGACTGAACTGTTACGGTCATATCCGATTTTGGCATGAAGGTTGGCATGAAGGTTTGAGCCGCAGTGCTTGTGTGCCCGCTATGGAGGAAATCCAATGTAGAGTATCATTTCTAGGCTTACTCTATGCTGGGAAAGAAAAGCTGTAACTGTAAATATGTCCTCAAAGGCCTGCCTTCACAAGAGGTTTCCAATGAAGATAATTTAGAGGGGAGGAACTGGGCTGATGCTGCACTAAATGCTCCACTGCTTCTCATCCTTTCCAGCAAGCTGTGAAGCAATCTGTACAACTGCAGAGCTTTTGGAAAGCACTTTTTCCAGCTCTGCCTGAGACTGCTTAGGTCTAATCTGGTCTGTACAGGTTACTCCAGTGCCTTCCAATAGCACAGAGACAGAAGATTAATGTGTCAGGTGTGGTTTGTTCTCTTTTCCTCTTGCCCTCCTCAGGGTGTAAAAGATTAAGAACAATCGAGTGCTTGTTTTTTATAGGCCTTTCCCAAAGTGTCTTGTTTCATCTCCAGTGCTCACAATGCTCCGTATTCTGTTCCCTGCTAGAGGAGGGATGACTGGTGGGGCAGGAGCTGGTGATGCCCCAAGATCTGCAGGGAGTTCATCTCGTCCTCTTGGACCACACAGCTGTTATGGAGGTGAAATCTCCAATGTGAAGGCTGTCACTGATAGGATGGGATGGCTCCAGTGTGTGCAGTGCTGGAAATCAAAGGTCAAAGCATTAGTTTGTAAGCACAACTAAATAACTCTGTCCTATGCATAGAATAGAGAAAGGAAAACTTGATCCTGCATTCCTTCCTTTGGTTATTTTGCTGGTAGGTGAGCAAACCCACTTTGTTATTTTCTCTGTTAACCTCTTCTGCTTGTTTCAACCAAGAAGCTGATTCAGTCCAAAAGTAGTTTGACTGTCTGTAACTAATCCTGTAACACCTCCCTAATGTTCATATTGCTGTTGAGCATTTCGGTAGATAAAGTCTTTGCCTGTGAGCTGCGTGGAAAATAGTGTGTCCAGGCAAAGAATACAGCTTTCATTCCTATCAATATTTTGATAAAATGAAGATCTTCACTCAACTTTACTGGAATTTACTCAGGCATTTGGTAATAGCAGCCTATTGGCCACAGCTGGCAAGGGAATTTCAAGGATCTATACTGAAGTACAAGAAGGTCTGCACATTCTTTTTTATCCATTATCTGAGTCCTGAAGGTGTCAAATGTGCAGCATGTTTTGTACAGAGTCAAGACTCCAATGTTAATTTAAGATGCTATGCAGTACTCTTGCTTAATCCTACTTCTGCCTTCATATTAGTAAGAGCTATGGAAGATGCCAAGGACGTCTTTACACTAAACACGAACGGCAAATGTTACGTCTTCTTCCCCTCACATTCAGGCACAGACAAGAGTGGGGAATTTACTATCATAGCTGCCTTGTTTGGGTTGTTCCCTTCATTCTGCATCAGACCCACACTCCTCTGGAGTCACTGAGAGCTTTTCCCATGGCTTTACTGGCCTTTGAATTTCAGCATGGGTAGGCTGGCTCCCATGGCTCTGCATTTCCTGATCCAGGTCACTGTAACCACAGTCTGAGACCTTTCACTAAGTAGAAGGAAAGTTGGATCAGACCCAGGGTACTGAAGTACTAAAGGAAAGAAACAGTGAGGTTCAGTGGTTAAGTCTTGGGATCACTTTGCTACACCATATACCTGTCCTCACGGTTCACATTAAAAGGTAGGAAAACAGTGAAATACAAGGTCCCTTGCCTTTGGAAAAACATTGTCCTCTCTTTGAAACCAGGCTCCCACAAAACTCATGTGAGTTGAGCACATATATCTATCAGACTGTACAGGAGATAAGCTTCATATTTTGTTGACATTTAAACACAGTTAAAAATTCAAGGCGAAGCAGCCAGACATGCACAATTGGAGAAAAGCAGCTGCATGTTGTAAATTAGGTCCATAAAAAAGTTGGCAGTGGTGACATCTCACACAATGTTTTACTGCACATCTTTTGCAGGACTTTCCTCCCCACTCATCCTCTGCTCTTCTCATCTTTCCTACAGTGTTTTCCTGGATTCTACTTTCATTACCAACCCTTGCATGCTCTATCACAACATCTTCTTATCTTACTGAACAACCTAAATGTGGCTAGGCTCCTAGGTTTATATTAGGCTAAACTAATCTCCCTTCCAGGGACAGGGAATCCACAACCACAATACTTAGCCCTTTTTAAATCTTGCATCTACTGTCCTTGCAATGAATGCAAAACCTTCAGCTTCAGGTTTTCAGGTTTTTTAATGCTCTCTCTTTAGCCAGGATGAAATCAGGGGCTGTGGCTGCATGGGCAGCAGTGCTGCTCTGCTTCTCTCACTCCACTGCAGCCTCCAGCACTGGGCCCATGCAGAGGCCAGGAGGTTAAGATGCTCCTTCCCTGTGCAAAGGCATGAGAGGGAGGAGATGCTAACACAGCTTGATTTTTCCCCTGGAGTAGCACAGGGACTCCCTGGGGGCTGCAGAGTATTAACCCACTCCTAGTCCAGACATTTAACAAGCTGGAAGGACCCTGATGTGTAATTTCCAATCTAATGTGTGAGTCATGCAGTGCCCCTAATATAAAACATGGATTAGCACTGAGAGTTTCCAGCTTCAAAGAGGAGATGTTTAGAGGAAAGTGAGATCTTTTCATAATTTCATAAGGCAAAACAACTGATCTCTGAAATAGATCTCCCATCCCATCGTATATCATTAGGGACATGGCTTAGTGGGCGTGTTGGGGATGGGTTGATGGAAGGACATCCTAGTGGTCTTTTCCAGCTATGGAATCCTATGATTTATGCAATATATATAAACAACTAAGGCAGAGAGGAACATGTTCATGACGCATCTATGAAACCAGCCTCAGAAATGTGCTGCCCAGTTCCTTGACGTGGCAGTGGGATGGAGCTGGTGCCAGTGAGCAACATGAGTCTGGGCCCATCCTACACAGGGAAACAGTGAGCAGCAAAGTGCTCTTCTGTATTCCTTGTTCAGGCGAATTTATTTGGGGGAAGAAAATGCATTTAAAAAAAAAAAATTGAAGAAAGAGTATTTAAAAAAAGAAAGAAAGAAAAATAAAGTGTTACTTATGAAGCTCCTTAGGGAATAAAATAAGTTCAGTGGTCCTCACAGAGATTGTGGTTGCTGATGGGAGGAGTAGTAATGAGAAAGGAGTAAAAACTGGGAGGAAAGAAAGAAGAGGGAGGTGGAATAGTTTCCTTTACTGGGGCAATGAAATACCTCACCATATCAAAGCAATTCCCTTTTCTTTTGTAACCACAAAGTAGTCTGAAACAGTCAATTACATCTTCTTTCCAGCTCAGAGAGGCACATCACCCTTTGCCACACATTAAGGAATGTTAATAGCCGCAGTAACGAGTTCAGGGGTGCATGTGCTTTATTGGGAAATCACACCTCCGAGGAATTAGAAACACTCAGCCCTGGGGAGCGATTAGCTCACAGTAACCACATGCCTGCTATCCTCTGTGGCATAATTATTCTTGGAATTCGGGACTGAAACACGATGGAAAAGCAAAACTTGCAGTTCTCTGACGGAATAACCAAGCACACGGATGTGGCACAGCGTCCTCAGGTGCTCTGTGCTGTTCTGACACTGCTCTGTTTGCCTCAGGGGGGAGAGCAGCATGCAGACCTGGAGAGCCGCAGCTGGCAGCAGCTGGGCAGTGCAGTGCTTGCTCCACAAATGGGGATTTTATGCTGTCTTTTTTTAATCTTTCAGTTCACACTTGCGGATTTTTGACAATATCGATTTATCTGCGAAATCTTAGGAGCCTGATTCAGTGTAAAGCAACATCCCATAGTGAATACAAGCCAAAAGCACTTGGCGTCTGCACGGGGAGGAGGGGAGCGAGGATGGAGTGATGTGAGTTACAGTTCTTTGGGGTCTGTGAGGAAATGGAACTCCCCTGTACGAATGCAGATGTACAGGTCACCCATGCCATCAAACTGGAACTTCATGGCTACAGCCCTGAGTGTCCTTTTATTTATTCCTACATAAAAGGATGGCCTCATTGTATGGCTAATTGAGAAGTGTCATCACATTGGGTTTTGTCCCATTATACCACCTTAAGAGCTGTAAACGTCTCATTGGAGAGAGAGAGGAGATTCCAGCTGAATTACAGTCTTCCCATGGCTTCCCAATCCATCAGTATTTGGTTCACTCAACTTCTCCTTGGACTAAATGGAAATTGTTGGCTCAGTCTTGCAGTGCTTTGGATGGCGCTGTTATTTGGTTATAGGTTATATCAACCTGAGAGGTGACCTCTGGGTGCCACTAAAGCCCATGGCCAAAGCTGATCTGTACTTCTGGTGCAATTACATGCTTTTCCCAAAGTACTCATTGTCAGGGGTGGAAGAAAAAGGAGAAAACAGCCCTGAATCTGGAAGCAAAGGGGGAGAGCTGCTCCTGGGATCCCGCTCATCACTGCCTTGTTCTTGCAAAGTGCTGAGCACAAAAGAGCTCCAAGGAAGTATTAAGTCTGCGCCTGACTGTCAAGGACAGCATAGTTCACTGACTATATGCATGCCCAAAGTTAAGCATGTGCTTAATGAGGCTAGAGTGCTTTGCTTAGGGCAGAGCTGAATCCTTAATAGCTCCATGTTTTGCAGCTTTTGCTGAAAAAATGGGGCTGCTGTTTTCTTGCTTCCTGAGATATTTTGAAGAGGAGCTTACTAGAAATGAGTAAAAGTGACGTACAGAATGTTACGTATCAATGTATCAGCTTCAGAGTAATTAATTTTCCAACTCTCTGTGAACCCTGAGGTTTCAATGGCATTTACATCCTGTGCAGAAAAAGAAAAGAGAAAAAAAAATCCAAGAAATTTGAGCTCCGCGATGCTTCTGATACACTTAATGTTATTGTTCCTTTAAATCCCTGCCTTTAATGACCGCAGACATCTTTAAAATCCTTCTCAGGGCAGAAGAAATGCTTCAGACTTCTAATTTCATGCCGGTTTTTCCTCCCGCGCTCTAAAAATGTTCGATATTGTAAAACCTTCTCTGCAGAAAACACTGTGCAGCTTTTCTCCTGAGGAGAGGCTGGCAGTACCTGGGCTCACACTGAGCCCTGCTTGCACTGAGTGCCTTTTCAGAAATAGTTTCTGCAGCTGGATCGTTTTTCGCGTCTGCAATTTATGGCCAGCAGGCAGTGTAAGGCTGAGCCTCCGAGGGATAAATCAAGGGGGAAGATGACAGATTTCATGGGCTTGGCATGGCAAAAATGCTCACACCGCTCATCCAGGAGCACAGGCAAATCCAGATTGGAAAGGCTGGGCAGAAAACAGCCACAGCGGTACAGAGGTAATGAAGAGACCTTAAAGAACAGCACAAACTATCACCGCAGCTCTTCATTAATTATCTCTCTTGCTTATTTAATCGCTGTGAGTCTTTTCTTCCCTGCTGTGGCAACAGCATTGACCGTGTTAATGTTGGTGCTGGGGCCTGGTCTCTGGTGCTGTTGAGTACCTCTTCATCTTTCAGCTCCTGTACATTGAGGCAAGTTTCTATCTCAGGGATGAATCAAACCTTATTTCTGCATTAAGTACTTTATTTTTTCTTTTATCTGCAGAGTGAATTAGTGACAGGAGCTTCCCAGAACTTTCTGTTCTCTGCACACTGTGACTCATTTGTTTTTCTGTACAAGCCTTGCATTTTTTGGATGGGAATAAAAACATCCTAGGCATTGTGCCCCATCATTTAGCCACCGGGACAGTGACATCTGTTCATTCTCCATCCCACATCCCGTCTCCACATCAGCATCCCCCAAAAAAAGGGAGATGAAGGGGAATTGCAGCGAGTCCCACATATTTGCACACCTGCAGTTTCTGCTTCTGTGTCAGCTCCTGTGCTATCAGTGGAGCGGAACAGATTCTATACCTGCACGGACAGCAGGCTTCTTTAAATCAAGGTGTGTGGAGACACGAGCTTCTAATTTTGGAAGCACACATTTCAGCCCCTGAAGCAGCCACATGTACAGCATTGATATGTACAGCAGAAGCAGCTTTGCACATGGCTTCCAGAAGCAGTCATGAAAAGCATGAGGGAAGGTCTGCACTTACCCTGGTGTTCAGTGATGCTCCGATTCGATTATAACTGAGACCACACTATCCCATAAAATGAGAGGAGCTAGAAAAACTCATCTAATTTTAAGTCTTTTAAACTTGCATGCTTGCACAGTGCCTGCATTTTGAGATATCTGGGGGGCAAGGGGGAAATATAAGCAAGTATTACAGAGAAAGATCCTGCCTGTCTGATCTCAATGCATCCTGTACCCCAATGGAGGTAGAAGGCAGTGGTGAAAGTGTTGGGCAATACATAAAGTATACCTGTGTGCATTTGCCTGGAGTTTGGTAGTGCTGGAGTTCTGCTCTCATGTTACCTGCTTTGTAACAGCATTTTACCTGGCTTTCTTTCCAGACATCTTCTAACTACACAATAATAATAATTAATTATAACAGTTAATAATAGTAATAAAGAGCTGTGAATCAGATATCCCCTCTAGCTGAGGAAGGGGAAAGGGACTGCTGCCTGCTGCACCAAACAGTGCAGCATCCTGACAAACATGCTTTCACCAGTGATATTTTTCCATTTGCTTCTCCCACGACAGGCAGCCACTCACTGGGCAGCACTGGAGGTAATATTCAGAACTGCTGAAAGAAGTTTTCCTGGTTGATCAAACTCAGTGTGTATTTTATAGTGATCAAAGATTCTCTGCATGTTGAACGTATCCTAAAGCATAAGAGAATGAATGAAAAAAGATAGTTGTTCTCCTGAGCTGGTAGACAGTGAAATGATGATTGGTGAGATAATGCCTTGACTCTACTGTCAGCACAATGTCAGTAAAGGTGATGGTATAGAGAGGGTGCCTTTTGAGACATTAGTACCAAATCCAGATCTCTAGAAGGAACAGAAAAGCCCCAGGGTGGAGGAAAATGTCTGGTTTTATTGTATTTTTTATCTTTATTGGAGAATAAAGAAATCTTTCGTAATCTCAGATCCTTCTAGTTACTTTGATTATTCATTCCTTCGCATCCTATCTGCCTGTGTAGTCAGGAGGGGCAGCTTGTGTTTTGCTCAGGTGGAAATCTGCTGTGTATCTCACAAGTGATATATTCTCATGTACAGCCTGGCAGGAGCCTTTTCCTGACGATGCTTTGAGCCAGGTTGCAGTTTTGCAAACCCTTTTCCCAAACTCCTTGATCTGTGTCAAGGAATCAGAGGTTGCTTCCTTGTCTACTAGAAACAGTGCTGGTTTTGAGAGGAAAGGCAAAAGTCAGTATTTCAAGGCCTTGGTTTGGAGAGAACTGTAATGGATTAGAAATAGATGAATGGTTCATCATTCCCTAAAGAAGGGGTCTCTGAGCAGAGGGATATAAAGGCATTTAGGTGTGGTTCCTGGGTCTCAGCTTTGGGATGTGCTTTTCAGGAATGGGAGCCAGTCACTATGGCAAATCTCTTACATGTATTCATTCCTCAGGAAGGCACTCAGTTATGCTGCAGCAAGTCCGATGCGATGGCTTTGCTTTGGTCGTGGGGCAAGGAGGGGAAGACGGAGAGGAAGTGTGCAAGAAGAGAGGCCAGCATGTGGGGACAAGGAGGAGAGGGCAGTAGCCATGGGACAGGGAAGGGGATGTTTTGAAGACCGCGTTACAGCAATGCCTGTCAAGAATGGTTTGGGTCAGGCTGATCTCGCCTTGGGGCCAGGGGTTGGGGTAGGTGACCTCCTGAGCCTTTTTCCTTTGTCTTTGCAATCGGAAATGGAAAAAAACTTCTTCAGTATGCTGATTCCCTGAGGATTTTCTTTCTCTCCTCCCCCCAGTACCCTCCTGTGCCAGGTAAAGAGATGCTCATACATACAAATGCTCTTTTTGAAGCTCATTGTTATGCACTGTCTTAGAAGTTTGCCAGTTCTCTGGCTCTGACTGGTCCTTGAGCATGTGCTGCTGTCAAGCTCTCCTTGTCTTCTCTGGAGAAAAGCACTCCGGGGCTGGCATGCAATAGCATCATCTCAGTATTTATCCTTTTGGCGGTTTGCTAATTATTCCTATTCCTAGCACATCCCTCTGCGAATTTCTGTCTTTCTGCCACAGTAAATACTCTCTCGTTTTTCTAGCTGCAGAAGTGCTAGCTTAAATGGGAGAAACCTAAATATTCTGCAGAGGCCCATATTGTTGTTTGGATGAGAGCAATGACATGGGCCAAACATCTTTCCTGTATCACTTAAAACTCATGTCTTTGCATTCCTGGATTGGCCACTCATTTTCTGGACCATATTCTGCTCTTGTAAACAGCTCATATCGTTCCTGGGAGTGCTTTTTGCAGCAGAGCACTTTGATAAAGCCAAAACCATCAGCTGCCAAGACTCCATAAGGAGTCGGAAACAGGCACCAGATAGCTCTGCTACTGTAGATGTAACTGCATTAGCAGTGTCATTTATCTTCCTAAGGACTTATTAAACTACTAAAATGTATTCTAAAATTAAGTGGCATTTTTTCCACCTGTTCTAACTGGTGCCAAATGCATGGAAAGCTCTCCCTGGTGATAGGACTTTGCATGCAAAACCTAAGTGTGCTCCTTAGCACTGCAGAAGCCTCAGAGACATTGTTCTGTTTCTCTCTTCATTTTTTTCCACGGGCTGCCTCCTTCAGTTAGAATAATACGCCTTAGATTATCTCAGGGCACTCTGGATCCCAGTGCTGCACAATCCAATTTGACACAAGGGTTGCGGGGGGGGGGAGAAAATCCTGCAAGCAGACACCAGACTCTCAGTCTGTGTTTTCCATACTACAAAGAAGTTCCTAGGCTGCGGATTTACCTGCCTGTCTGCGCCAGAAGGGCTTTCTGGACTTGGTGGAGCATCTGTGGTTACATCAATTGATTACTGGTGTAAAAGCAACGCCAAAGACCCACACGGTGCTTCTGAACACAAGAAGTCCCTGGTTCTTCCTGGGTTAGCCCCTGTGCTAACTGTATTTTATCATTTAGATAATACTGGATATTAACTGTCAAGCCTTCAATTTGGCTCCACAGCAGGTAGTTATGCACCTTAACAGGAATAGAGGAAAGCAGCTTTCCATGGGAGAGTAGAGACCTGTAACTGTGGGTAGACCCGGCTAATCTCCAGTTCTCTTTTCCCATAACCACATTGCTCTCTTAGCAATGTTAGCTTTATCCCTGCCAATGCACTTACTGTGCCTCCTTCCCCACTTACGTTCTTGCTGCATTTTGCAGCTGCCAGATTTCCCCAGAAGGATCAGGGTCTCTGTCTTCCAAAACAACCCAAGCTGACCCCTCTCTGCTGCAGACCCGAGATCCCTAATCATCCGTAATCCCTTTTGCTGATTCCCCTGATTACATGTGGGAGTAGGAGCACAGCCTTGTTAGGAGGAGCTGTTTTGCAGTCATCAGTGTGTCCTTTGATTAGCTGAGCTACGCGCCTTTGAGACCAAGGTGTCCTGAAATACCTTGGACTGGGGCACAGGAAGACAGTGTGTCTGTCAGAATAGCAATTGAGTCAGATTGGGCTGTTTGCCCTAGTTTCTGGCTTTCTGGATGCTGCACAGATAATAGGATCCCTCCAGTGCAGAGGAAGTCTGGCACTGAGGGAAGATTCTTTCGAGCAATGCGTGGCCCTCGCGGGGATTAAACCTGGTAATTTAGGCAGGTGCACGCAGGAGATCCTGGAAGCTAAACAGAGATTTCCATGCTAAAGGTATCCTAATAGTGCTTCCTGAAATGTCACAGAGCCTGCAGCCTCAGCGTGCTGATGAGCTTTGTAAAAAAAACAACTAACAAGAATCCAAGAAATGAATAATACTGAGTTTGGGCAAAGTTGGCCAACAATGGCTTGCAGAAACATAGAATAAAAAACTTGGGGCTCTGCAGTTACACCCGCACACACATCACTGTGTTGGCTTATCCAGAAACTCCTGAGCACCACAACAGGTCCCAGCCACGGTCAGAGTGAGCTGACCCAATTTACTCACGACCGCGTCCATTTAGCACAGTACCTCTGTTGCTTCTGTTCTCAGGCATGACTTGCTCTTCCAGCTGCAAGCTCAGACAGTTCCATCTGATCGTGCAGATGTGTTCTTATCCTGTTTAAAATCCTTCCTTACTTCCTGTGATTTCTCCAAGTTGGGAAATTTTCATGGGCTTTGCTTTCCCCTTAGTTCTTATTCCTCCCCTATGAGCGTTACCGGGGCTGATTTGTCTTTTCCTCATGCAGTAATTGGTCTGGTGCCACTGTGTAATTTTTAACTGTGTGCAGCACCAACAGACCTCCATCTGTCTCTCCTCCAGAGCTTCCCAGCCTGCCGTTAGCAATATCTGCCAAATCCTCCTCCAAAGAGAGGATCACCAGATTCCAACTGTTTGCAAAATAAGAGCCGCAGCCAGAAGCGCTCTCCCACTGTTGCCAATGTGTGCAGGACTGAGTCCTGCATGCTCTGGGGTTTGCTGTCCATCAGACACAAGCATTGTGTGAGCGTCTGGTGTATTGGTCTGTGTGCTCAAATACTTTGCTGCACGTGTCCTTTTATTAGGCAGCAGCCTTCAATAACCACCGGGTGATAAAATAACAGAGAGGGGTTTCTGGCTTGGGATTGTCTTTAGGTTGTTGGTTGTTTTTTTTTTTCCTTAAAATGCAGCTCTGATTTAAAACATGCTGTGGGATGGATCAGCTCCAGTGTTGTTTTATAAGATATTTTAATTGACTCTGGCTCAGAGCGCACGCTCCTTTCCCAGCCTTTTCAGTAGAGACTGAGGCTGTTGTGCTAGAGTAACCGAGTAACTGCTGTGCTTGCTGACTGCCCCACCTGTGTTACTGACAGCAGGCTTTGCTTCATAGAGTCCTCAAATTTCCCACTGCTCCCTACACACATCAGGTGTGCAAGGCCAAAGACTGTGTGTACATGTAAGGAGATTATTAAAAGAACTAACAGCAAACTGGGTGCTGATTAGACTGCACACATTAAACCGATCGAGTTATCAAATATAATAAAATCATTTACAAATTTACTTAAACAAAACAATCAAGGTTATGGTTATGATGTAGGTATCCTTTTAACACTACAGGAGCCATTCCTAATGGTCCACTGACTCCATCAGTTCAGCACTGCATTAGACCTTTCAAATGCAGTACTGTACTGAAGGCAATGGTCATCACACATGCTGGCATCTGCTGGTGGTTTAGCAGCTCTTTAGGAGCTGCTGCAGACATCAAATTAATGATAATTTGTTTGAATAGAACTGTAGCCTGCTTAGGTTAGATCCAAAGAGCAAGATTCTCCTTCTTTTAAGTGGAATATTGCATCCTGTTATGCAAAGGGATTTCTCAAGGTTATTTCAGAGAGTTTCACTCCAGTCTTCATTCAGAAGTACCCAGCACTGCCCAGAAACAGCAAAGTGGGTGCCATGCCTGTGGGCACAGCCCGTGGTGACTGTGATGAACAGTGGTGAGTGTTCATCTGTTCATGACGAGAGTGAAACACCCGAAGCACTGAAGGAACATACAACTTTGTTACATGTTCTTTAGTCAGGCTTAAAAGAAACACAGTATTTCCATTGTTTAGATTGCACTGCCAATTGGGTATCCGTTTTTGAAAGTTTTAGGGACAGTCAAGTTCATGATTTTCTAGGAGGGTTTGCCCATGCCACCATTCAATAACACACTATGACAGAAGTACATACAAACAAGCAGAAGCCTGCAGGAGAGCTGTACTTACTTGAAAGCAAATAATATCTCCAACCATTGCCAGGGGTGGCAGGGAACAAAGAGGAAAATGAAATGAGAGAGACCAGAGCATCCTGGTTGTGATGTTCCAACTGCCCAGCGCATTGGGGGCCATCGTGGGGCGGTGGGAAGAGCTGTGCTTGCAAGATTCAGATTGACCCTTTCTTTTAAGTCTCATTTTCCAGAGCAAGATTTTCTTGTAAAGAAACAGCCATGACATGTTTAAAGTCGTTTGGAGATAAAAAGCAGATGGCATTGATTAGCTAATTAATAATATTTTCTGCCTCTTTATCAGCTGTGCTGATATGTGTAAAGTTTGCAGAGGCTTAGGATGAGTCTTTTTTTACTCTGGTTTGTTGAAGCAATTGACTGTTTTAAAATCTGGAAGGGAGGGAAAGTTATATACAGACTCATAATTTCTGCCTAACAGAAATATCATAACCTTTTTCTTTGCATTTATTTTTAAGGCTCATTTCTTCATTTTTGGGGGGAATATATCCAGGAAGCCTGCAGCTCTCCTAGCTTTCACCTTCCTTACTCAGCACCCAATGTGACTTGCCTCAGGTTTTGGACCCTCTGTTTCCCTCCTTGTACACGCTATCCTTTCTCTTTCCACGTATGGTGAAGACAAAGCACAATATTATTTTCTACTTTCTGACCTTCTGCCCCTCTGACTTCCTGTTATACTGGACCCACCAAATACCTGGATGTTCTCTCTGTGATGGCAATAGTTCAGCACTTACCATGGAATCCTAGAATCATGTTGCGGCTTGGGTTGGAAGGCTTAAAGGTCATCTGGTTCCAGCGCTCTGCTGTAGGCTGGGATATCATGGTCTTTGTGGAAGTGAGCACGTGTTTTAATGGCTGGTGTGTAGCACGGGTGATGCATGAGCTGTCAGCTGGCCACCTGGAACAGCACAGAATGAGAAAGTGCTTGGGAAAATTACACTTTCCTCTTCTAGGTAACTGTCCTCCCTTGCAGATGTTCTACAGAACAGCTTTGCAGTCCATATTTCATGTTTAAAACTTCAAATAGAATATGGTGCAGATTTTGGTGGGGCCCTGATATTGTATTGGTCAACTGCATGTGTTGCTCTCCATCCAAAAGCCATCAGGACTGGAAATTGCCTAAAATGAGGCAGATTTGCTCCTGTCATGCAGAGCTTTCTGTTTGCCACGGAGTTCGGTGTTCAATCTTTAGCCTTTCTCTTTCCATCAGAATGACATTTTTTATTGTTTCTTATGCTGAGGAAACAACAAATTCTGCATCTTCTTAGGAACATGGGCTTGTTAATGTTCTTTGAAACATGACATGTGTCGTGGCCGTCAAACTGCAATGATCCCATTTCTTCTGAAATGAGAAAAACATGTCACTTTTGGCTCCAAGAAATACAAAGGGAGAGTCATATTTTAGATAGGAGCTGCACGGCTCCCAGAGATGAAAGAAAAAATGTTATTACTTTTGGAAATTTCATAATTACGGTTAATGATAATTTAATGAAATGGCATTGTCTTCACTGCTATCACTAATGAAATGTTTGAGAGTGATAAAATAGATCTTGTTAAATAGAGCGAGAGCCTTGAGTGGAGGAGCTTGTATGACAGCAGCCTGTGTGCACGAGTCTTGGAATCCTATTTTTTGTTACAGTAATTTAAAACAGAACTTGAAATGAAGGCTACGTGACAAATAGTGCACACATGAAGTATTTAAAGGCCTTCCAGTAAGCAAACAACACTGAACCCCTGAACAACACGCTGATGTCTGAGTGCTGCTCCTTAGGAATGCTAACCCTTCATTAAAACACTTCCCTTGTTTTTCTTTGCAGGCAAACCAGAGAACAAGAAACCCCACCTGATTTTTTTTATTTCTCAGACTATGAAAGACATAATGCAGAAATAGCAGCATTTCATTTGGACAGGCAAGTAAAATGGATTTGTATTAAAAGAAAAAGTGGGAATATTGCAGTAAGTTTATGCACTTGCCCAGCTCTGTAACTGAATTACTTTTTAAAAGGGGGAACATGGAACAAAAGTGGGCAAAAGCCATGAAGAAAAGAAATAGGAGATAATGAAATGGTAGATTAATGATCAGGAAATGTGACTTGCTCTGGGAGTGAGAAACCGAGCAGTAATTTTCAAAAAGGAAGAGAAATGCTCCCAAAAGGAGGCTGAGAAAGTAATTTTCTTCGTGATCGCCAAGTGCTTGTGGGAGAAGCCATCTCCTGGGAGAGAGGTAGCATAAGCACAATGGGAATCTGGCTCACCCCAATCAGCTCCAGGATGGGCAAATCCAAGTGAGGCATGGGGAATCTCCTGAGTGTTCAGAGGAGAGTAACTGCCATAGGAAAGGAGTCCTGGTGTCACAGCCAGAAGCTAGGGCTATCCCATATCAGGAGGACAGAGAGGATGCTGATGGTCATCTCATGTTCCTGTTAGCTGAAAATGTCCTCGAAGCAGAAATAGTGTGGGCTGTGTTGGAAATGGACTGAGGACAGTCTCAGCCAGCCCACGTTAGGAGCAAGAATTAATTATTAACGAGGAATTAGTGACAAAAAGGCTACAAAGCATTGCATTTCACAGGCTGAGTTAGAACTGAAGCTTTTTTCACAGTCTGCAGTGCCAAGAAAGATCCTTGCAGAAGTCTGAAGCTTTGGGCCACAGATTGTTTAGAGGTGCATGGAGTATTGATGCCTTCTGGTTTGATGGTCAGGATGAGGGAACATGTATGTGGGTGGCACAGAGTAGACTGGCCATGCAGAGCCATCTTGGTCACATCCTTAAAGGGTCTTCTGTATTTTAATGTTGATCTTGGTGCTGATCCCCTCTGTTTTATATTTTATATTGCCATTTTAAGCAGATGGTGCTGTAGTAAAAGGCATTAATGGAGTTCCTGCAGGGAGTAATGCTAAACATCCACATGTTAAGCAGAAAAAGCAGTTGCTACCCAGTGTAGAAAATCCTATCAGTAGAGTGGACATAAAAATCCCACCTATGGGGAGGCTTTGTATGGAGACTTTGCTCTTTTACTGTGTCTAATGGCACTGCTTCATAGGGAGATTTTAATGACCCACTAAAGCTGGGGAGTTTGTGGTTGAGAAAGGCTCTTTCTCCAGGCTTTGCCTGTGGGAAACTGTTTAATTTCAGGGAGGTTGTTTGTATTGGTATGAGGGTACTGAAACAGGGAGGAGCTGAAGGAAATAAATGAAACAAATACGAAGACTGTCAGGAAAAAAAAAAAAAAGGAAAAAAAAGAAAAAAAAGACTACTTTACAGGTTTATTAGATGGTGTTCATGGAAGAAAGAGGCTGAAATCCCATTCATCCAGTCACTAAAACATTTGTGGGCAAAAAGCATGTTGTGACAACCCTGAATTGGCACCAGGTGGAAACCAAGTCCCTCCTGTCTCTTCTTTCTAGAATTTTATGTCACTGTTCTTTTTTTTCCCATGGGACATCATGTCTCCACACTGCTCTGTGTCTGCTCCATACTATGCAGGTGAGTCAGAGCTGATAATAGTCACGATGTATTTTGTAGCATAGTATCAGACAGATGATCAAGTTTAAAGCTGATGGGCTTTTCACTCCTTAGAGGCCCCAGATTAATGTGCCTTCAGAGTGTGATGAGCCTTCCTGAAACCTAACATAGTTGTGTTTTAATCCTTTACCTAAACTGCTTCTTCTCCTTTTCTCCCAGGATCCTGGACTTCCGTCGCGTCCCACCAGTTGCAGGTAGACTGGTTAACATGACAAGGGAGATACGAGATGTTACTCGCGACAAGAAGCTGTGGAGGACGTTTTTCATCTCACCAGGTAGTCCTGGAAACAACACTGTGTTCTTTCTATCCCGCTGAACACGTACTTAAGGGAGCAATGTGTAGATTGCTTAATTGCTCAGATATTTCTAATAGAACTGTCTTCTAGACCTTTGAATAAATATAAATGTGGAGACATAGCATACAAAGAAGACTTTATTGTTTTGAATTGAGTGCCTTTCCCCTTGACAAATTATCCACAGAGACAAGCTTTTATTTTCACAAAAGCAACGTGCTCAACGAATGTTTTACGCAGAGCAATTTCTAAAGCAATTTCTTCTGTTACTCTCAGTTTACCCAAAACCTTATTACTCAGCCCATTAGTTATTTAGACCCTTTTTTTCTAGTGCTGTGTGAGCTGTCACTTTTGGTGGTCATATGCATTTATTTCTTGTTTTTTACTGGAGGACCAAAGCCTCCTTTTCTCAGAGTCACATACCTTGGTTTTTATTACAAGAGGAGTCTGAAACAAAATGAAGCAGATGCGTAATGTATCCCGCTTCCAGCTCACATTCAGTGCTGTGCGGAGTCTAGAATAGAACTGATCTGAATTGGTCCCAGCCCTTGAACCTGCTTTGAGGACTGGCCCAGGCCCAGGCCAGTGGCCCTAGCCAAGGACAGAGCTCCACGGGGTGGGAGCTGTACAAATACGAGGTAAAAGCCCATCCTGCTCCCAGAATAAACAAAAATAGGTGAAGACAGTCAAACGGATCATCTGGGGTGTTAAAATGTTGAGGTTCAGGCTCTGAATTAAGGCATAAAAATACATGGTTAAATATGTTTGTGCAGAAAGAATATACAGGGAAATGCTTGATGTAGAACATCGAGCTGTGTCCACAGAGCTTAGCTCATATTAGTTCAGCTGTGTGCAAATGTGCATTCCTGAACTTGGGCTGTGGCTTGTGTAACAGGAAATCTGGAGTAAGAATCTCTAGGGCTCTCTCCTTCCCTCGGTGTGCGTGGACAGCAGGTGCTTAGCCCAGATCCCTGAAAGCAACACCCAAAGCCTTCAGCACAGATTCTCCCATGGCAGCATCGTGTTACTGCTGCTAGCTGGAAAGCAGAGCCTGCACTGCACAGCATTCTCTCTTAAAGTGTTTATCACACTGTTGTGAGCACCAATGAAGTCATTATTGTGGCTGTTATTTTTAGCTTAATATTTATATTTGGCTCTGCAGGATACGGTTGAGCAGACTGTTACTTATTCCAGTAACTATACTTGTGCAATACATTACACAATTACAAGATGTTTCACCTTCCCCATGTTATACGAGCCCAAGTTGTGCCCATATGACTGATGGTGTGCACAAATGTGGTCTGTAGGCACGCTGCAGGCGCCAGCCAGGCACTTGTCTCACTCCCTTTCTTCTAGCTCTCTCTGCCTACATATGTGTGTATATATATATATATATACATATATATATATATATTATTATTATTGTTTGATTTGTTTTCTGGCAAATAATTACCCATAAAAGATTACAAAAAATAATCTTAGAGCTGTTTGTGCACATAAAGATACTTTGGCTCATTTCAAATATAAGATGCTTTACTCACATTTTACGTATTCTGAATCTATATGCCATGTGCAAATCATGCCGGTTACTTGTCAGAGCTCTTCCTTGCAAAGCTTTTATTTAATTAGTAGGAGCCTCATTAACATATGCCCAGCCTCCATCTTGTATTTCATACTGACCTTAAAAGGCAGACATTAATTAATGCCTAATGAAAAAGTGATAAAAGTCCTAAATTAAGCAATTAGTTCTGTAGTGCTGCATGGATACTTGCAAGCATCAGTCTGCATGTGGCCATATGGCCACTAAGGCCCCTCTGGGACTGCCTGGTATCTCTGCATCCCCCTCCACAGAAGTGTCTGCTGACAATGGCTGCTCATGGGGATGTACTGCTTCTGCCAGCACTGTGTCCCTATCCATGCAACAAGCACTGAATGTAATTCATTATTTACAGAACTCTTCCCCTTGGGCTGGGAGGCCATCATTTGCAGTGAAAACCCTGCCTGGGTTTGTTATGAGCGCTGTGACTGCAGCCCAATACACAGTGTTTTTCCCTAGACCAGCATGAGGGATGTTAGAAGGGACCTTCCTGAATTTCCACACTTGTTCCAGCAGAAATGGAAATGGAGATCTGTTCCTTGCAGGCAGCTCAGGCAGATGCTGCTGCACAGCACGTGGTGTCCGTCTGTCCTTCCCTGCGAGCAGGCAGGGCTGGGGTCGGGCATTGCAATCGGCTGCATTCAGAGGGAAAGCAGATTGCAGAAAAGTGCTCTTTCAGGCAGTTTGGACTGAACATGAGAAATGGAATTAGGTCAGTAATTATTTAAATTAATTTTACATCCTTTGCAGTAGGGCAGACTGCAGTAGCCCTGCTACTCTTACAAATGAATGGTAATTTGCTAGGAAAAAAGAGTCATATTAATGATGTCAGCCTTCGTTTTGGAAGTAATTGAGGCAGCAGCTTAAAGAAATCAATGTTGCACAGCTAGTAAGCACTGTGTTTTTGTTCATATTAACCAATTCCAAGGGATTCTGGTGGCTTGTTTTTTTTCCTCTCAGCAAACAATAGCAATTCGGAATTAGCTATTATTTTGAGCAGGTAAATGAAAGATTTGTTCATGCATTGCATCGGTAAATATTCAGAGCTCTTTCCAGCACTTGAATTGCACAGGCTTGCTAAATGTCCTCTATTAAGAGTCATGCAAATCTCAATAAAAGAATTGCCCTGCCAAGCAATTTGCTTTAAGGTATTTCCACTTGTTCCTTTTCTTCCCAAGAAGAATTATGGTTCAGCTACCAGGGTGATGCACAGAAAATGTGCAGATGAATACACAGACACTCTCTGCTTCTTAATTGTCATAATTAGTTCAAGTTTTGATCACCGAATGTGGTGATTTTTGTTGGATTTCATTATGAATTGTGTGCATCCATCCTCAGATATTGGAAGTTAGACATTTGTGACACGGTTCAATATTCTCTTTCCTCCACTGTGCTTTGAGGGAAACAGGTTTTTTGTCTGTTTTTAATGAAGAAGGGGTTTACGTGTTGCAGATTCCAATTATTTGAGCATTTCCATGTATGTAAACATCCCTTTCTGCTTTGGCTGTGCTGCTGCTGCCTTTCCTGCATGCAGTCCTGGTGGCTGCTCCCACTCTCTGGGGCTCTCATTGCCTTCCAAAGGGACTCCTGCTGAAGTTCTGGGTTTGTGTCTTTGGCTGGAATTTCCCACTCAGCATGCCCTGCAGAATGTGGGTCACCTACTTAGGCTTCCAAGAAGCTTGCTGCTGCACCTTGAAGCCCTAAATGAGAGCAGCATTTTTCTGTCTTTGGTAGCTCTTTATTTCTTCATTTTTAAGAAGCCTTAAAAACGAGTCTATTTCCCCAGATCATTTAGGCTGCTTCATCTCACTCTCTGTATATAAGAACCAGGATAGACATTTCAGCATGTCTCTTCTGTATGCATCAAATAAGTTAATTTCGTTAATAATCACTTGAGATCCATCAACCTGTCACCTCCGCTACACCCAGAAAACAGATAGAAGTGACGCAGAGTGAGTTCTGTATGTCTGAGAGAACACCAGCTGTCAGAAAACACATTATGCCTTTACCTCATGCTTACTGCCCTAATGATGGGCTGTATCCTGCTGTGGCTGCGCTCCTCTTGCAGCAATGGGGCTCTGTGGGAAAGTCAATAGCTGGAGGGTACGGCAGGAGCAGAGCAGCCCATGTGCCAGCTGTGTCACCCCTCAGCAGCAGCAGCATGACAGTGGAGATAGCCCCAAAGCCTTCTGAGATTTATCTGGGTTCCAGTGTGTGATTACTGTCAGATGGTTACTCCCAGTTGCTTCCGCTGACAATACCAAGCAGGGTTTCATTGTTCCCCTAGTTAAATTCCAGAGCAAACTATTAAACACAGCATATATCTTCCCCGCTGTGCAGAATGCTGTGTTTATTATAATTCCTTTTTTTTTTGAAAGGTCAGATTTGCATAGTGTGCAGCAGAGGCTGCGATAGCACAGGAGGGGCATCTCTGTGTGCCTTTTGCTTGCTGCAGAACCCATGCAGCAGCAGATAACAGAGTGCTGGCCTCCTGCTGCCAGCTGGGAAGTCAGGTCACCCGGCCCCTGGGAGATAAATTGTCTCTGGTGATCAAGATAAATAGGAACGGGTTCCTTCCCTGCGCAGAGCAGCAGGTGATGCTGACACAGCCGAACCAAACAGGAGCTCACCGCAGCTTCGATTCCATGCAGGCACTGGCTGCAGCTGGGGAGAGCCCTGCCTTCCCACCGTGTCAGCAGGCACTGGGAAATCAGGCATCTCTTTGTACCTCCTGATTCTTCTGTGCTAGCCCTCAGCAGGCACAGCATCTGTGTGTGATTTCTTGTAAACCATCCCTTGTGGCAGCCTGGAGCCCCTTGAAACACTTTGTCTGCAATCACTTCTTTTCAAGGTATAAACCACAGATGTTTTCCCCCGTTCTTTGCTGGCTGAACATACCCCAGCCTCCCTAACCACCCACCCGCTCCTCCCATCCACAGACCCACAGCAGCACACTGTGCTGCCCGCAGGTGATCCACAGCTCTGCACTTTCATCCTAAGAGGTTTGCAAGGAGGCACGAAGCCCTCCTGGTTTTGCCAGGATGATCAAAGGCAGCCGAGGTACCTCCATTAGCCCAGGGATAAATACATCAAGACTGTGCTGCAAGAGCCCTTGTGGAAAGGGAACCCTTGAGCGATCACAGGCCGCAGGGCCACGAGCCGACAGCTTGCATCACATTGGGTTTCTTCAGATGTTGACTTTGCACTTGATTTTAGGCTAAGAGAATGAGTGAGGGCCACTGAGATGGTTCTGGGGCTGGAGAGGCTGGTGTATGAGGAGCTGAGGGCCTCAGCTTTGCTTGGCATGGGGAGGAGAAGCAGGCCTGGTCTGAGGGACACAGGGCCAGCCCGCAGCCAGGCCTCAGCCTGCAGGCCCTGCAGCTGGCACTGCGTGCTCCCCCTCTGCCTTCTGCTGCTTCTGATCTTCATTTTCTCTTCTCCCAAGTACTTCTCTTTCAGTCATTTTCTGGAGTGAATCGGGCTTTAACGTGTGAATGTGAACATACTGTTTGGGCAGGAGTTGTACCTAAGGGCGGACACGTGGGCAGCCCTTAGAGCTGCTGTCAACAGAGGGATTTGAAAAGTGTGCGCCCAGCATAAAGGAACCGCACCTCAGTGGGCAAATCGATGACCATCGATAGAGGCTGCAAATGAAACCCTGATTGAAGCTGTCAAGTAGCAAATCATCAGCCTTTTAGTCCGATTATTTGCTGTAATTCCAGGGTTGGCGGTTAGTCCTATGCAATACAGCTAATTAATGCAATCAAAGCCATCACGAGACCTTATTGTTGTTCCACCTTCTCCCACTCCTCCCTCAGCTGCAGCCCCATGCTATTTCTCTGTTCTTCCCCTTATCTCTGTGCCATGGGACCCACGTTGCTCCTTGCCCTCTTTGCTTCTTATCTCCCTTGTTTCGCACCAGCATTGCCTCAAATCCTGTGTGCCTTGCCAGCCCTAGGCTGGGTTTACACACATCTGTAGGCTAGGAGGGACAAACATCCATCCCACTGATGGGTGTGCTGCAGTGGCAGCCTGCCAGCCTGTGCTTCCGAGCCACATGCAGTAGGTAGAAACCAACCTTCATTGATGCACCAGCCCTCCCTGCCTCATTTACACCTGTTTACTTCTCCTGCAAGGAGAGTCGTTCTGAAGGAACATTGAATTTAGTAGGAATTAGGAGGCAAAGTGACTTCTGCATTTGTGTGCTGCCATAAGAAAAGGGCACAATCTCCCTCTAATGACATTTTATGTGCATACAGTAGTTTTAGGAAGAGTTGTTGCAAACCAACAAGCTAAGCATCATGTTCTCCTTCTTGGTTGTGGTCCTGTGGGAAGGGAAAGGCTTCTTGTAAAGGGGTGGATGGTTCTTCTTATTACAGAAAATGTGGTGGCAGCTTTGGGGAAGTTTTAAGGTAATGCACACTCCAAAACATGCTGCAGGTCTTTTGTCTGTGGTTGTTGGGGTAATGTGGTGTGTGGAGGAGAACATTTCTATTTGGGATGTGTATTGAAAGATTTACATCTGTGCAGCTTTCACCTTCTCCATGCACCCCCACATGAGTCTGCATGCTGCATAGCTCTCCTTAGTAAAACCGCCAGTTCTCATCCCAGCAAGTAAATGGATAAAATGTTATTGTCTGTTCTTTAAATACAAGTCAAGATTTTAGAAGGTGGCTTAATTTTGGTCATGCATCATTGCTCAGCTGCAGGACTTGGGTTTCAGCCACCCCAGTTAATGTAGGGCAACACATGCAAGAGGACACATATCAGTCTGGGGCTGGAAGGAAGGAAAAAAATCCATATATTTTGTTGTTTTGGAGTATAACATGGAAACAGTCACAGCTCAGCATAGGGTGTGATCCCAGCCACTGAAATAAATCGGCCTTTCTAGTGGTTTCAGTGGAAGAGAGCTATGCATGGTAACAGCGGGTTCTGGGTCAGAGCTTCTGCTTAAGTTTTTTCACATACGGCAGTGTTTTTGTGGATTCTTGAAAACTAACTGAAGAGTAGGTTTTAAAAGAGTTTTCCTTTATTTGTCAGCCAACAACATCTGCTTCTATGGCGAATGCTCCTACTACTGCTCAACCGAGCATGCCCTGTGTGGAAAACCAGATCAGATCGAAGGGTCTCTAGCTGCTTTTCTTCCTGATTTGTCCTTAGCTAAAAGGAAAACCTGGAGAAACCCTTGGAGGCGTTCCTACCACAAGCGCAAGAAAGCAGAGTGAGTAGTACTGAGCAAAGTTCACCTGCAGCAAATGCCAAGAGGAAGATTAAGCAGTGCTTTCTCTATCTCACTTAATATGCTGTGGTGTAGGAGAACATTTGCATTTCTTCAGTGGCTCCAGCTCCTGGAACGGGAATACTTACAATTGCAAGGAGCTCTGGGCTACAGTCCTGGACCTGAAATGACCTTCAGTGTCATAGTCCCCTTGTGGGATAGATATGTGCGATGGCTTTTGATGGGTTGTGTTGGGACCTGTATTACGTCCTATCAGAGAACAGAAGATTCACTGCTATCAGCAGCCTTAAACAAGTCCCAGATGTTTTCACCATATGACTGATAATGCAGCTGGTCTCCTAAATCCTGAAGCTGTTGGCCACATAGTTTTCAGTGTTGTGATTTTCTTCCTTTTTCATCAGTCACAATCGTTACCGGTTGCTTGCACTACTGAAAGCAGCCTGAGGAATCTGCTGCCTCCTCATGCTCCTGTAAATCCTCACAAAACAACAATTTATTTTTTTAATACTCAGTAAGCTTTGCATGTCACATAAAATATTGAAATATTGGCTTTTCCAGATGGGAAGTTGATCCAGATTATTGTGAAGAGGTTAAACAAACACCCCCGTATGACAGTGGGACCAGAATTCTGGATATAATGGATATGACAGTTTTTGATTTTCTAATGGGTATGTTTCATCTCTTTCAAAAATTAAATGCAACATTTAATTAGAATAAGAACCACTTCTTTCTACACCGCTTTGCATAGCTCAGCAATTTGCTAAAGCGTGGCTGAAGCTGCATTTGCAGTATATGCCATTCTAGATGATTATGAGAAAATGCACATTTACATGGTTATGTATTCCCATCAGTGCAGATTAAAGGAATAAAGATGCTCAGAAGTGCACAGTGATAAACGCAGGTCATGCTAGTCTCCTTCAAAGCTGCCAGGGGCTTCACAATTTGCTGTAGTGAGCGCCTTAGCACTGTTATGGACAGCTTCTGCATACCCTTGCAAAGACTGCTCAGTTTGGCACATTGCTTTCATCCTGCAGTAGTATTCCCTGCTGCTTGCTCCACAGACTTGGAGGTTGGGACTGGGGAGTGGAGAAGTATTGATTTGTCACAAAGACAACTATGGTTTGTATTAGGAAGGTTTTTTCCTGGTTAGGTAACCTGCCCACAATAAAATAATTATAAGCAGGAATTTAATAGTGACCTATTCCAAGCCTACTCAGAGGTTAACAATGAGACATTTGTATGTGTAACCTGCCCTGCTGCGCCAGTATAACTGCAAGGTGCCAACA
This sequence comes from Excalfactoria chinensis, assembly GCF_039878825.1. Lineage (NCBI taxonomy): Eukaryota > Metazoa > Chordata > Aves > Galliformes > Phasianidae > Excalfactoria > Excalfactoria chinensis. Next base: position 11,693,786 of record NC_092838.1, on the reverse strand, counting down.
TACGCACTTGGTCCTTGAAGACAAGTGAGCAAGGACAGAGCCTGTGCCATTTCTACTACTGAGATCTCTGCAATAAACTGCAGCAGGAGAGGCCAAATCACAGCTCAGCAGCCATATGTGGCATCTAGAAGTGACTCAGGATCCCCACTATGAAGATAAAAACTCCAACTTGGCACTAGTGCTCAACACACTGACCTTAAAATGTTGATCACATGTCCATCTGTCATGGATGCCCAAAGCAGTACCAGGAGCATCCTGCTCCGTATGTTAGAGCCATAACATTTTATTGGCTTTCCAGGCGGGCAGAAATTTGGAAAGAAGTTTTTAACCAAGAAAAAGCGGGGTGTTTGATGTGGATCAAATGCATTAGTGAAGTCATATGGATGAACATCCCTATTTCAAGAGTCCATTTCCCCCTGCAAAGCCAAGCCTTAACGAGAATGGTCTTTTTTCTCCATAGGTAACATGGATCGACATCACTATGAAACCTTTGAAAAGTTTGGAAATGAAACATTTATAATCCACTTAGATAATGGAAGAGGGTAAGTACCTTTAATAATCTTTTTGAACAATGAAACAATTTAGGCCAAACTATTTACTTCATAGTAGCCATTATGAAACAATTTTGCATCCTGTAATTTATGAATTATTAGCAATTACTGGTATACTAAGGCAGTATTAGAAGCCCCAAAGCAGAGCCAAATTCTTGCATGCTATCTGCTTCTCAGAAACAGGTTTTCCTGGTCCTTATCTCAGAGTTTATAAGGAGAGGAGCTTAGCAAAGAAAAGTGCAGAATAAATATTTGCATCCCTGCTTCAGAAAAGAAAAACTGAAACCTGCCAGAACTGTGTCGTTTGTTCAGAATAAGTGGCTGGGCTTGGAGTCTGGATTTCCTCAGTGCCAGTCCAGTTAAGCAGAATATACACAGCTATGAATTTCATACTTGCATTTCCTGAAATGAAAAGAGGTGTGCAAGTGAGTCTCTAAAGCAGCATTTGTCACATTCTTCTTCTTACCTTTAAATAGGTTTGGAAAATACTCCCACGATGAACTTTCCATATTGGTGCCTTTAAACCAGTGCTGCAGGTATGTTTCATCTCTGTAGTCGTCCTCCATTTTGTGCAGATTTTTCAGCTTACTAGCTGAAATGTTACTTACTAGGACTGTAATGTTTGAGTGCGTCTTCCACTGCAAACCATAGAGACAGGGGATGCTGTGATCCTGCCTGATGAGCCTGACCTGAGCTGTCCCTGAGCATTGGCACTGACACGCTGAAGTGCTTTACTGAATTAAGATCTGCCAGCAGGAGCGTGGCTCTGAGCTGTTGTGAGAGGCTCTGCTAAAATCTGGCTTTATTAAGGCAAAACTGAAGTCAAGGGTGAACTCTTCCCTCAGCTGGAGTGTTTCTTAAAGATGTGTTCCTCAAAGCCCATGGCCAGGAGTATTGAGATGAGTGATATCTATAGAGTTTCATTTTGCATGGCAGCTCCTTCTCTGCAGGCTCCCAAAGATCACCAGCCAGGTGAAAATGGAAGCACACGTTTGGAATGTGATGCTGCATGGTTCTTAGCATTTCAGATCACATTGTAACATTTTTTTTGCTATCAACTCTATGACTTTACCCTTTTACCCTCATTGAGATCAACAGTGATGAAAACATTGATACAGATAAATTTTTTTTCCTTTTTCTCTTAGAATAAGGAAGTCTACCTATCTGCGATTACAGTTGTTAGCCAAGGAGGAATACAAACTCAGTCTCCTGATGAAGGAATCTTTGCTAAAAGATAAAATAGCTCCCATTCTCTATCAACCTCATTTGGAGGCGATGGACAGGCGGCTGCGGATTGTCCTCAAGGCTGTCGGTGACTGTATAGAAAAGGATGGTTATGACAATGTGGTTGAAAATGACTTTAACACTGATGTTAACACTGTTGCGACCGAGAGGTAGTGAAATCGCAAGACTACGTTTTTATCAGCCAAGTAAAGAAGATTCATAAAGGATAAAAAAAAGTCTTGCAAAAGACTGGTATGCCACTTTGTGAATTCAGTGAATTCAGAAATGAGATATAATTGTTCCCAGAGTAGGTAATGTGTAGACTCTGCAAAGGATTAGCTCATTAAGAAAAATAAGTCTAACGTGATGCTTTTCATTAGTTCCTGAGAAGAGATTATGGAAGGGTTGAGAAAACATTCGAAGCGTCGACAGACAGTGGTCTGATAGCAAAACACCTCCTGTCCTTTTTGTATAGCAAGGAGGCCTTTACTTAATATTTTGTATTTATATACGGTATATCTACGAATCCCCAGACCTACCTACCAAATTTAATGAAGAGGGACAGCATAGGTTTGTGACTCACACTTTATTTGTGGTGACAGTCCAGATAGCATTTTGTGTTAACCCTTTAAGTGCTCTAATCCACTGTATCTTATTTAAATTGAACACTTTCTTTTTTTTTCCCCAGCTATTCAGCATTTAAAGGGTTAAGGCATTGCAAACTTTTAAAGGCAAAAAATAATATTAATAATAATAATGAATACAGTGATTACCAGAAGGGAATTTCACTAATTGTGCATTGACAGGAATACTTGAATGTTGGTTTTACAAAGTGATGTAAAATGACAAGTTGTACTATTTATCCTTAAGGAGGTGGCAGCTCTTATCTTTCTAGACTATCATAGCTGAGCTGCTACTTTTCAACTTTGCTTTTGATAGTTTTGTGTAAATATATACATATATGGGTAAAAAGCTGTTTTCAGCAGCTCTAGGCTTACTTTTGCAGCATTTTTGTGGAATTGTTTGCAACGTGGTAAAAGTGCAATAAAGATATGGCAAGACGTGTAGCCATTCATGTGTAGGTGAATTCATTTGTCACTGCAATATATGACTAATGTACATTACAAATCCGTTAAGGACCACAGTGGTAACGATAGTTAATCTTCCATGGGAAAGCATTGTTTTGACTATCATTCCAGCATCCCTTCCTGTTGCAGTTATAGCTGTAGAAGCAAGCTGTGCAGCAGCACCTCAAAAAGACGCGTTCCCAGAGGGTTTAGATGCATCACTTCCTCTGGCTTAGGGAGCAGAAGCCCTAGAGCAGGCCTGAAAATCTCAACCTAAATTATCAATAAATGCAATATTCTCAGGAAAATAGTTTTGAATTGCACACAGCTGAGCTTGTGAAGAGTGTGTTGAGACTTTCAGGCCAAAAGGTAGCTGTAAATTGTAGGAGAGGCTGTATCTGACATGCAGAAACATGGCGTGGTACAGAAGAAGTCCCTCACCGCTCCTTTGGGCAGAGGACAGGATTTATTGTGATGATATTCATCACAGTCATCATTCACTGCTGACAATTCTTTCATTTTATGTCTCTCTTCTCAAGGGTTTGTAAACGTGCGTTTTAAAAGCTTGTAGCCAGACAGCCTAGCAGGTAGGCAGTGCAGGGTAACTCAGCAGCCTTAACACAACAGACAAAAAGAACAGCCATGCAGTCTTATTCACTTCTTAATTTGATATATAATCACCAACAAATGCCTTTGTTACTGTTTTTCTCCCCATTTCCAATTCCCATGACCCTCACATACATGGTATGCAAAGAAGTCAGTGCAGCTCAGACTCTGCAGCTGTCCATGCACTCAGAAAATTGCTGTGTTACCCTGTGGCGTTTTACACTGCCTGAGATCCAGCTGTGATCTGGGGATGTGCTCTCTAACATAGCACTTGCTCTGCCATTCCCTCTCCCTTACCCAAAAGATGCGAAATATAGGATTGTAAGAAGGCGAGTTGGGTGATGCATATTTGTTTGTATCTTTCATCCCTGAGGGGTTACAGAGGACTGCCTATGTGTCCTCTCTTTCTCTCCTTCAGCAAAATCTCAAGTTCTCTCCCTTAATCCATTTGCAGTGCCTGGCTGCGGTTCTCCTGCAGGTGCAGCTTTTTCTCACTGTGAAAATATGAGGCAAGGACAATAAAAGCATCTCCTATGGGAGCAGTTCTGCTTTCTGCCTCTGGGGTTGGTGCAAACCTGAAGTACTTTTGGAAAGCAGTGTTTGGCAGCCTCTGAGATGGCAGATATTTTCATTCTGGAGAAGCTGAGTTGTAGGTCAGGAGCTCCTGGCAGGAGGGTGCAGGCTGGAGAGTCAGCAGCAGATAGGAACTCAGATGAAACCTTACTGCTATGAGTCCGGATTTCTATAAGCTAAACGAGCTGTACTTACGTAGGATAATCAACTGAAGGTTGCTTGTTTTTACCATACTGTAGCCAGGTCCACTGGGTCTCCAGTTTCTTTCCTTAACTTCAGCACTTCCCTTTGCAGGCTTTGTGTTACAACTGGTTGTAATCCTCTAACAATGTTCTTGTCTACAGCAAGAGGCAATCTTGGGTTACCTCTGTTCCTACATAGCTCTGTGTATATATTTCCTGTATATTTAAAGAAAAGCTAAGAGAGGGGTTGTTCTTTAGGATGAGGCTTACAAACACCTTAGAAAAAGGTATTAGCTAAGAAGCTGTGAGACATTTCCCTTCTCCTGGTCCTCAGGTGATAAACTGGAGTAAATTAACCACAGTTGAGCAGTGTAAACCCAAATATAGGTCAAGGTGCTTATCCAATAAGTGGCAGCAGCTGAGCTCCTGCCCTTTGTAAGGTAGGGGGAGCTGAGGATTTGGGGCTGACCCAGAGGGCATTGCTATGTGGAAAGGGTGATTAATTAAACAGGCCATACTACTCAGTATGGTTTGAGGGCCCCCTTTGAGGACAGTCCATAGCGGTGGGGTCTCATGGAGCAGAGCTGTGGGCTCAGTGTGTGGAGCTGTGTACTTCTGCAGCAGCTCAGCACGGTGCTCCCAAAGGGCTGTCACTGTGCGTTAGGTCAGTAATCCGGGAGCTAAGGAGGATTAGCACGAGGCGGTGTAACATCTCTTTAGGAGTCCTACATATCTCTCAGACAAAAAGATTTGCTCTAAGGAGATAAATAAATGTCAGAATCCAATTGGTTTGTCTCTGACTCTCAAAAACTGTGTAGCAGCAGCATCCAGACAGTCACAGGTTGAGAAATCTGCAGTCTTCTGTCAGGGGCATGACACGTTCAGCACAATAAGTGTAGTATGCACAGTAAATAACAGATAAAATAGATAATATACTTCTGCAAGCACCTAATTACAACCGCATCTGGCAGCCTCGAGCAGCTTACTGTATTCTCCTGAGCGATTCAGATGAGAGCCTTGTTTTGTTTTGCTGGTTTTATGTTATTTAAGCATCAAAGGAAATTCACACAGATTTAAAAAAGCTCTCATTGTTTGAATTAGGTATCGCTGTTGTGATCAGCGGCAGCGGGCAATGCCTACAATGTATATACAAGCTACAAGCCTGAAGGAGATTGCAGTGTAAGCAATATTGTGAAGCGTTGCACAGGAGGAGGGAATGTGGGAATTCAGCCCAAATGGTGCCTGCAGGCACTGAACTCAAAATGAACTCTTCTGTGGGCATGGAAGGAGGAGTGTCCGAAGGGCGCTGTGCTGTCTGCTGGTGGGGCCATATGTGGCTGCATGGTACCCCAGGGTCTGCTTAAGAATCACAGAATATTTAAGGTTGGAAAAGACCACTAAGATCCCCAAATCCAACCCCGGCCCATTTCTGCCATACCCCCTAACCACGTCCCCACATGTGCCCTTTTCTGGAACACCTCCAGGGACGGTGACTTCACCACCTCCCTGGGCAGCCCATGCCATACCCTGGTGCACACAGCAGCACACTATCGCCTTCCCACAACCTCCACCTTCAGGCTCTCCCTGTGCCAAGGTGTTTGTGGTCCCAGCTTGGAGCTGGGCTCACACCAGAGCCTTGATGATGTGCATCCTTATAGAGTGAGTTTTCTTCTGATGCTGAATGGAAAACTGCAAAAATAATGTTCCAGAATGAGTTCGGATATCAGTTGTTCCCATGGACTATCTTGCCAGTGATTGTTTTCTGAAATGTTTGTGGCTCATCAAGGAGAAATGAATAGACTGAAGGAAAATTCTTTTTAAGATGTAGATTGAGCGTCTGAGGAAAGTGTTGAGTTTCCTGGGACAGGTTGTCACATGGAATTTCAAGTTATTACCAGTTAGAAGCTGCTGGATCTTCCTGAGGATACTTTTCACGCTGGACCTGTGTGATTCATCAGTCGCTTCCTAGCCAGAACTCAGACTGTGACCACATCAGAGTCAGTTATCTGCTGACTTCTCTATTCACATCAGGAAAGTACTCATCCAGTGTTCATGGGGACTGCCTGGAACAAAAATAATGATAAGCAAATGGCTTTGGTGGGTCTACAGGCATAAAAAGTCTGAAGAAGCCAGCCCTGGTCGTGGTCAGCAAATGAAGCATAAGCAAACAGGGAGGTCGTTGATTTGGCACAGCAGTACCCTTTCCTCTAATGCAAGGTCAGAGTAAAAGTTTGTCCAGTAACTGTTCAAGAGATGCCGGAATGCATGCCATCAGCTGCTCCATCTTTTTAGAGATTTAAATACTTTCCAAGGGCTTCCGTTTCTGCAGCTTTTGATGTAGTTGGCATGAGGAAGGAAGGGGATTTGGAACGCGCTGGGGGAATGTCTGCATTTGTATCAGTGCCCTGCGTGAAGACTTACGTGCTGAGAGATCAGCTCCACTCATTCAAATGAACTTCACACACGACAGTCCCCATCCCTTGTCAGAAGCAGCATGTGTCATGCCTTGAATCCTGCTCAGACCTGGGCCTGAACCCAACAGCTTGCAGATGGAATTGGCAGCTTGAGCTAAAGCAGAGCATCTCACAATTGGAGGTGTCAGATCAGAGCACTCTCCACTTCTATGAATGTGGGAATCTGGGTCATGTCATGCCTTGGCCATTGTAATGAATGACATTAGGTTCCTTACATAAATTCTTCTGCCACCTCTTCTGGAAAGGAGCTCGCTGATTGATAGACATATGTCCAAAACCACCTACGTGCGTTAGTTGACCCTGACATAACTTCAAAATACATCCCAGGCTGACTTAAGATAGATCCTACCCCAAAAGACAGACAATTGAAAATCTCATCCTTCCAACTCCTGGTGCTGTACCAACACAGCCGGCGGTGGTGGCTGGGTATGCAGAAACACAGTGCTCTGTGCCCACAGCACACACCGCAGCACCTGGCTGCCTGCACAGGTGCCATCAATCACACAAGAACTGCAATCCCCGTGCAAATTCTGAGCCCCTGTGCCCAGCTAAGTGACAAATGAAAGTTAAAGCTGTCAGCACAATGGAAGCAATGCAGCTGTGTAAGCCCGAGTGGGGGTAAAAATATCTAAAAAATGACAAAGGCAAGATGATGCTCAGCCCCTCCTTGCAGCTGCTGGATTGTGGACCAGAAGCACCGCTCACTGTTCTGCTCAGGCTGAGCTTTGGAAGCTGGGCATGAAGCCTCTTCTGAGCTGAGAACTGAGCCAACCCAGAGCTGCAATGGCTTTCCTTCCTGCATCACCTCCTTTGTCCTCCCGTGTTCCCATTTGTGCCACAGGCAGTACTTTATAAATGGTGGAGTTAAAAGGCTTTTCCTGTTGGACCACTTAGTGAGGTTCACGGCATTTTCCAGATCCAATTAAAACTCTTTTTGCTTCTTTTCAAGCAACAACTCCTTTCTAACCAGTGGAGTCAGTGAGAGTTTCACAGGTCAGACCTTAGGCCTGTTCCCTCCTGGCTGCCCCATTGGCAGATGAACAATCTCTGACTTCCTCGCAGGTTTCTTGGGTACAAGATTATATATTCTATTGTTTATGTATTTTCTAGATTGCTAGCTGCTTGCTTCACTGAATTGCACTAGATTTCCATTTGTAAAGGGTGCTTGCTTAGCCTGAATAAACTCTGAATTCAATTATTTATATATTGAAGCACCTGTAGCTCAATCTTCGCACTGAAACAGCAGCTTCCTAATAATGCTAACAGCAGCACGTAGACCTGGATGTTTGCAATGAGTTTCTTTATGATGTTCATCTCTGCAGAGTCCTCCCTTTGCAACTCATCCAGTAGCCATCTGTAGGAGGTTGTTAACAGCCCCATAATGAGCCCTCCAAGTGCTTCACCCTCATTGTCCACCTGAGGGCTGTATCTGAGGACATCTGCTGCACTGTTTGTACCTGCACAGCTGAAGACCGTGCCTTATTGATCTTTGCAACCAATTGTGGTGGATTCCATGCCTTCAAGTCGCTGCCCTGGAGGTTACGCTTCAATGAGTGGTTTGGATTTCAATGCAGAAATGCTTGGAGGTGGTGGTTCTTTCATAGTGGCTGTTTCATCTTTTCCTTCCCTGTGTTGGCAAGGAAAGTGAAAGCATTAAGGAAGCATTCACCCAGCTGAGCCTCCCTGCTTCCTCGCTGCCCTAAAGGCTCTCAGCAGCTGCTAAATGCAGGGCTGGCACTGGGAGCCTGTGGGCTGTCTGCAGGTTTGATCAGCAAGAAGCTGATGGAAACTTCTCTCTGAAGAAGCTGAGCTGAGGTTAGGAAGGCTGTGTCATGGCTCAGGTGCTTGGATGCTTCCATTGGAAAAGTTCTGCTCTCCCACAGTAGATTTATTTACCTTTTGAATAGGCAATAACAGCCATTGCACAAAACCTCCTCACTCAGCAGATATGATCGGTATTTTCCCATCAGAGGACCTAATCTGAAGTTAATGGACCTGTTCCCAATGGTTTCAAGTTGTTTGAATCTAGCCCAGAGCACCTGCTGGGGGCCAGTGGCACAGAGCTGCTGCTAAGAGGCCTCCAAACAGGGATGTTAAAAATTAAAAGGGCTTAGTAGCTGTACCAGCACATCCTCCGACCAGCAGCGGTACATGTGTTTCCTGATTAAACAGTAATGCCTCAGCTATGTGCATGGGGCTCAGTTTTGCAACACCTGAAAACAAATGTTCCCTGGTGGGAACTCAGGTGGGTGTCTGGCTTTTGCTGTAAGTGAAGCCATCGAGAGGACCACGGCGATCGCCCAGCTCATAAATCCCATCTGCTCCCACCAGTCACCTGCAGGAGCTCTCATCTTCATGCAGCACAGATCCAGGGGAAGAATGGGAACCTCCTCCATGTGTTTCTCAAGGCGACTGTGCCCAGACATGTTTTTTCCTCTCTCTTCTAGGAAACGTGCGATGGAGAGTTGCATTTTCTCTTTCCTCTGCAACAGATTCAAATGTATCGAATGAGATTTGTGATAACTGAGATGAGAGCTGAATGCTGAGCCTTCTCCAGATCCCCCCGGCTTTTCCTGGGAACATGATGGATTGCCCAGCGTGTTTCAAGCCAAAAAAATAAATAAATATGAAGAACGAATAACTAGATTTGTGAATAACAGCATGCCTCGCTTTGCCTATCTCCTAGAGAGAGAGGAAGCTGATTCTTTAAGTATCAGGAATGTGCTCATTATGCAAAAATGGCAGAGCAGATGTACATATTCATAATAAGTATATTAGAAATCTCATTTTAGCTCTTCAGAAAACGAGTGCGAATGCAAAATTGGGTGCAATTATATTTATCGTCCCACCTATGGCGTGCTTTCATTTGGATGTGTGTTTGTTGGAGCTGTATGGCAGTGCGGCATTTCCTGTGACTGAATAAGCAAATTACCAAACCTCACAGTGTACAACACTCCATGGCAGAGCTGATCCAAGGCCTGCTGAAAGGCTCGTGCTGAGTTCAGCTTTGCATTCAGGCAAGGACGGGTCTCCATGCAGCTCTCAGTGTGTTCACAGCCACAGAGAAGAGCGGCAGGCACAGTGATGGTGGGGCCATTCATCACAGCTATCGTTTAATCAAACTAATGTGATGAACTGATCATTAGATATCCTTGCAACGACTGCCCTGAGACAGAGCCCTGGGTAGGTCCCCTTCCATACAGAGAAATAAATCAGATGAGGAGTCTGCTGTGGGCAAAGAGATTAATCTTGGGCATCAGTGTGAACAATAGAGGGAAAAAGTGCTGCTAGTGGACTGTTGGTCTGAGTGCTGGTTAGTACACATCGGCTGCAAATCTGTGTTGATTGCAGTCGTTAGCAGAGCAACCTGTGTGGAGCAGGAAGAAGGCCTCTGTTTCTCAGCCTAGCTTTCTTTCTATAGGGAAGACTTATGCAATTGCTTTCATTCTCCCCAGCTTACAAGAGGAAAGCAGCAGCATGAGCAGCACCTTGGGATACTGTTATGGACATATAGGCAGTTTAATGAACGTGGTGCCAGTGGAAGTTGCCATCTCCCAGAATGAGAGTATGGCTTAAATAGGAGAAGATCTAATGCTCAGACTGTGACTGAGGAATACAAGAGTCCTCTCACAGCACTGGGAGGCTGACATGGATCGGGACCTCTGAGTTATTTAATGGCATTCAGCTATACCCCACGAGGTGTCTAACAGGTTGAGTAGAGCTGATGCATGGTTTCTATTAAGTCTGCTGGGCCAAATCTGAATCTCTCTTGATTTTCACACTGGCACAATTTTTTGCCATTTATCCCTGATTTCCTTAGTTAGAGGGAAACAAAGGAAAAACTCAAATGGAGAGTGTGACATTCAGGTGAACAAACAACAAGGTGAACTACAGCTCCTGTAGGAAGACAGAAAGCACTTTCCAAAAGAACTAAATGTTGTATGTTTATCCATGATTAGGGCTCAGCGTTGCCAGAGAAGAACGTGAAGTTAGGAAGATAAAGATGGGGAGAGAGGGTTGTTTCCAGCTGCTTCTTTAATTTATTTTCTTAAAGATCGTTAAGATTACCACAAGAAATAAATATGCTGAGAAGGAGAAGTTTGTGGGCAGGAGCAGCAATGAATGAGGACGATATGCCACAGGAAGGAAGAAGAGTAATTCTAGGAGTAAGCAGCTACTTTTAGAAAGCACCATCTGTCCTGAATATGAGTTGGCCATATATTGTGACTCAAAAGGCTTTTTCTACTACATTCCCAGCTCTGCCTTTATTAAATGTTGATAACCTTAATTGGTTCAGATACGGCCACATCCTGTGATCGATGTGTAGCCCCATCTGGAGCCAAAGGACCAGGCAGTTCCAGGAACCTCCAGTCCCAGGATTCATCTCAGCTCCTCCTGTGATCTCATGACCTCTTTGCTTTTTTTTAACCCAATTGGACCATCTGTAGAAATTTGCCTTGGAAAGTGCGTGGGTTAACCTTATTCACTTAAACTCACTTGCTAATGCAAGCGGGAGACAAAGCAATACGGAAACACGGGGAAAGACTGTCACAGTAGATGCTAAAAACTCCACATTCTGTACAGTACAAATTAGCAGGACAAGAACACCAGGGCTCAGAGCATACAGGGAACACCTCTGTCCTTCCTATGGAAAAATGCCTGAGTTTGGGATGTCTGACATATGGAGAAAGCAAACAGTTTTAGATAGTGAAAGGAAAACACGTTGATCAGCAGCTTTGCCATTTAGGCTCAGTTCTTTTAATTATCCCCAAACACTGGAGGTGGGAAGTTGCTTTTTGAAATATGTTATTCTGCATCAAAGGTTGTTTTCTTCGGGGCTTCCTGTGAAATCAGTGGGAAATCAGAAAATGAGAGGAAAAACAATTAATAGATATAAACATCAGTCGGGCCAAATTGAATCCCTTGACGGGATGAGGCAGGCTTTCATCACAAAGTCTGAGGCATCTCCTGAAAGATGAAAAACTGAGCAGAGAAGGGAAAAAAGCCAAGTCTGGTTGGGAATTACGTGGGAACCCTTAGGCAGAGAGTGTCCCCAAATGGCCTTGTTGGGGAGAGAGGCTTTTTTCTTTTTGTTTCCCCCAGACAGCCTGCTCTTCGGATATTAAAGCTGTGCTGAGTAGAAAGATCAGCAGGAACACCCGCTACAAATACTTGTCCTGCATCCATCCAGCAATGGACCCCTGCACTGCTCTAGTGCCACACAGGAGATTATCACTGTCCCATCTGCCTGTGTTCTAAGGAACCACATTACCATGCTACCCAAACCAGCAGCAGAGGGGGACGAGGGAGACCAAGAGGGGTGCACAAACTCTCCTGCAGTTCATTCTGAGTTAGCACAGTTTTTAATAGCATCTTTAACTCACGATCATGAGGGGGAAAAATGCATCCATCTGCAGAAAATGAAATGAGGAGAAAATGCTGATTCAGACTGGAAAATAAAGCAGCAGGTGTTCATTCCCAACGTTGAGGAACTTTGTCCTCAGGTTGCTGAGCGTGGTGCAGCACATCCGGGACGTGGGGCCCAATGATTCACTGTGTTGCAACTCCAGCAGTTTCTGTGCATTTCCTCCTGATTTATTGTGCTGATTGTCAGATGACAAGTTAGTTTTCATTTCTAGATCTGCCCTCCCAGCTAGGCCTGCACTGGAAGTCTGATGGCGAGCAGCACCTTCACCCAGAAGTACCATTTCAAGAGGACTGTCAGTGCAGAAGCCTTCTTTCTGTTAAGAGCTGTGTGTTACAACACAGTCTTGCATTGTGCAAGTGAAATGAGTAAGCTGAGTTCCTGGCACCAGCTCAGCTGCAAACTCTGGACTGTCTGCTTTGGTGAGCTGGAGGCCACCAGTGTGGTCATCCATGGAAACTTCCCTGTTCCTCACTATCAGCCACCCACTCTTATCTCCCCTCTGCAGAACTGAAAGATGAGCACACAGCATCCACCCCACCACGTAGATGTGGACAGGACCATATCACATGTTTTGTTACTGTATGTGCACTGCTCACCCGCTCATCCAATCTCCCCCACAGGAGCCATGCAGAACCACAACCTGCCACAGCCTGCTCACCAATACCACTGTGCAGAGCAAATTATACACTTCAGCGTGAGCAGAAAGAGGGAGGGAAGCTTCAGGGAGTCGGGCTGTTCTCAATTAGCAGTTATCTCCAGCAGCTTATCTGATTAATGGCTGCACCTCACACTGTGCCTGGGTAATAGGTGCACGGAAGGTGCTTTAAAAGTGCTTTGCTCCTAATTACTGTGGAGACTGACACAGTGGGCATCTATTGTTAGAGTAAACATCTTCCAGTCCTTCCCCCCACCCTGCTAAGATCTGCGCACATACCAGTGCTGGGCCTGGGCAGACAGGTGTATGCATGGCAGGTACGGGAGCCAGCAGGAACCCAAGCACTATGGGGCTGAGCAAAGCTCCATGCTGCCATCCACACTCAGCTCCTCACATTTTGAAGCCTCTCTCATTCCTATGTATATCAACAGGCCTTTGGAGTTGGGTTAGGCTTAGGACACACTAGTGCAACCAGCAGATGTATCTGTGGAACAGTTTTCAGCAGCGTGGGACTGGCATGTTAGGGGGAGATGAGAATGACCAAGCAGTTGCTCTGCTTCAGGCTTATAGGATCACGATAGTCACCAAGTTGACATGAATTCGGAGATCTTTTCAGAAAATTTGCCCTAAAAACACCAATACAAGGGCTGTACTGCAAAGAAATGCAACAACACATCCCAATCACAGCTGAATTACATGAGAGTTACAAGCAACCTGTGGCTATCTGAGGGACTCCTGCTTCCCTCTCCTTGTCAAGAAGTTCAGGTAATTTCACACTCGCTGCAAAGTAAAGAAAGGTTTTAAAGTACACTTCCCTTGTGAAAATACCAACTCTTCTTTAGAAATGAGCACCGGTAAATTATGAATGAAGGCACTCAGAGCTGAAAGCCCCTGCTTATACATTTTTTAAATGTAGCCTTTCGCTTCTGATAATACTTTGAAAAACCAACTGGACTGGAGCTTACAGTCCATGGCAAAAACCACCATGTTTGTTGATCTGAAGAGTCCTGGCTGCCTCAGTAAAGTTACACATGGTGCTGTCTCCCTTGCAGCCTGAAGGAGAGGCCAGCAGCTCAAAATAATAATAGCAACAACAATGATAATGATGATTATTATATTAATAATGACCCAAATTTCCAGCTCTGGAGCTTATTTCGGCTCTTTGTTAGGCGGGATGGTTGTTGGTGTGGAGGTGTCAAGCCCCATTAAGGGACCTCTGTGAGCAAGGGATGTGTCCAGCATACAGACCTGGGCACAGACCCCAACATGGCACAGCTGTGCCCTGCCCATGCATTTTATTTTCATAGGATTCATTACCATACTTTGGAGTGACAAGACGCCCTACCCAAACGACCAGCAGGACCCATTCAAGTACTCACATGGCGGTAGCATCCTTCCAGTCCCATTCAAACTACCCAAAATGAATTTTCATGAATCAGAGACTTCTTTGGCCCATTCTCCTGGGACAAGCAGGGACAGTTAGAGTCCAGTCTGACTTCTGCACTAGCAGATGTCAAACAGACAAGGAGGTACCAGCCCAGCCCATGAGAGAAGAGACCTACTTTCCACACAGGGATTGGATACCTCTCCCTTTCCCATGGCTCTGTCAGCTTCAGTATCTCCACCTAATATTAGGACTGTGATGTTGCTAGGATATGTTTTGCTTAAAAACAAATCTCCCTCTTATTTTCCATAACCTGCTCTGGCTTTGCAGTTATATATCTTCCGCTCACATTCATTTTGAGAACCAAATGATTTCCAGTTTGTGTTGGCTGCTGCCCATCATACACACTCTCTTTCTCATGTGGTCTACGTTTCTTCTTTCACTCTCCTGGTGCCTTTGTCCTATCAGTGAATCAAAAGGTGGCTCATATCAAATCACTCTCCTCTGCCTCAGATAGATTTCTCTGCATGAGTTTTCACTTATTAAGGGTTGCCAATAGGAGATTCTTCCACATTTTCTTTTCTTCGTATTTCTTTTCAATCAGTTTCACTTGGCAGTGGTCAGCTCTGTCCAATATCTCCTTTGCGGCACAGCACAGACACTGCTGGCATTGTTCAGCACAAAACTCTCAGTCAGGAATTTGTGGTTCTGAACTGTAAATACTGAAAACCATTAAACCAGCTTTCTTAGCTCTGTGATATTTCCCAGTCTGACCTCTGAAATGTGCTGCATTTCCTGGCACAGACTCCCGGGTTCAAAAGGAAAAATCAAAATAAATGGCCTAGGAATAAACTTAACGTGCTGGATAGTTCAAGGCACGACACAGTGCACTGGGCCAGGTTATAGGAAATATGCATATACTGCCGTGGATCTGGCCCTCGTCCCAGCTGTTAAGGGAATTACCAGCACTGCAGCGTTCCAGTTCTCTGTCACTGGCAATCCGCCCTCCTGCAAAGGCAATTAAAAACCTCTGCCTGGAAAAAGTCGGAGAGCTCGCAGACGCAGCAAGCTGGGTTTATTCTCTAATTTTTTATCAGACTGCACCATCTAGAGGGCAGCAGCAACATCACCCGGCCCTGCGCTCAGCCTCCCCTTGGAGCGCCCATGCTGCGCAGATGTTTCCACATCCCGCTGTATAGGAAACGTTTCTATGTCCCTACTGCCTCCTCACTGCAGCTGGAGCAGCCCTGCAGAAACATACGCTGCTGCAAATATTGAAGGTGCACCAAAGCAAGGAGCTCTGCTCATCGCTGCAGGAGGAAACTTTCCCCACCCTCATTATCAGGCTACTCTAATGGACCTTTGTTAGCATGGTCAACCCTTAACTGGTAAGCATTCATACTATATGCCATATGCAGCCCTCCCTCTTGTCTCCCCTTTGCTTCATTTTCTTTAAAACGACCGACCATTTGTTTACCATGACCGACTATTGCTGGCTTGTTGCTTTAGCTGAGAGCTGTGAGGTGCTACACAGCTGTGGGAGGAGCTGATACGTTATGGAACCATGCAGGCAGTCACCCAGGGTCCTGCCCTCAGGGGGTTAAAGGGAGATGTCATCCCCAGCAAGGAGCAGCAGCTGATCCTGAAGGAATATGTAGCAAGGCTGCAGAGGGAACCGCCCCACTTCCCAGCCTGCCACATCCTGGGTTCTCAGTAAAACCAGCTTAAGTCTGATCAAACACATAAGCAAGGGCAAATCAATAGGAGGCCCTCTGCTGCCCAGGGCAAAGAGCACCAGAGCACAGCAGGGTTTGCATTCCTTCCCTTTGCCTGGTCTCAGTGTCCCATCAGATCCTGGTTCTGTGCTGGGATCACCCTGGTGCAGCTCCAGGATGCAGCTGAGCCCCAGCTGGGGCATTTCATTCAGAAAATGCACTTTGTCATTGCAATTTCAACTCAAACTGCCGTGGATGGCCTCGAGTAAGGCAGGTGTGCTCATTATCTGCTCAGGATTAGTGTCTCCAGGACTGACAAGTCATTTCTATCTCCTGAGCAATGAACAGTGTCATTGGTCCTGCCCCCTTGAATCATGTTAAATAACCCCTGAATGGAAAATCACTCATAAATGCCATGTTCTGCCTCCCACAGGACCTGTGGATCTCCTTCCCCTTTGCAGACAGAGAGGAGCAGATGTGAAGCACTGAGGTCCATCCCAGCAACCCCTCATTCCTGTCCCAGCATGTCATCATCTCACCTCTCTTCTCCCATCACAGCACAGTTTGTCCCACTGAGCTCTGTCACACAGAGAAGCTGATGCCGCAGCACAGCAGTGTGATTCAAAATCATTTCAGATGGGTGTTCTTACACCAAAGCCTCCAACCCCAGACACCCCAAGGAAGTTTGGAGGCTTCCCAGTCTACCCCTTATCTGGCAACAGCTGCAGGACAATTACATCTGTCAGATGCAGATGGCCTCAAAACCCTTTGCCCTGTCCTGAAGAAATCTGGGGACATCCCTTAAAACCTGTGAGCAGTTGCTCTCCTTTACTTCTAAAAACAGATTCAATTCCAAATTGGCCAAATCAGATAGGATCGTGTAGGGGTTGGAGCCAGGCGACAAGCTTTAGATCCAGGCTCCAGCAACCAAAAATAACCTTGGGAAACAATCTTCCCAAGTCCCAGTTTTAATCAAGAACATTTCCATCCCCACCCGTCTTCCAGGGGAAGGAATCTAAATACATCTCTGGCTTTCTGCTTGGTGCTGTTCAACCCCATCCCAAACAGAAAGACATAAGTAGTTGCAATGACATTTTTAAGAAGAATTTTTTTCCCCACAAAAGCTAGCAAGAGATACAGAGGCCTTCAGCCATAAAAAGGGCAGAGATGAATGCTACATGCTTCAAATTAGAGTTACTGGGATCCAAAATTTCTATATTGTTCTATTTCAAATTGCAAATAAGAACTCCTTACTCAGATTGCCCTCCCATGATATTGGTGTCTGATTTTGATTTATTAAGCTAAATGGAAGTGTTCTCTCCCCAGACACAGTTATTGCAGAGTGCTCAGAACGTGTGACCTGTAAAACTTCCATGCTCCAGTTTCTCAGCCTACGTGGTGCACTGCCAGCAGATAACTCTGCAGCACTTGCCAGAATAGGATCCTCTGCTCATTTAGGTGATCACATGGCTACTTTGTGTCCTGCTTCCTAGAAAACATAACTCTTGATTCTGACTGATAACCTTTGTCAGTGCTAATACACATCTCCACATCTGAGTGACCTTCAAGATTATTTCTGGCTTGCTTCTGCAGTGTCAGTTGCCTTTAGCAGCTCAGAGCCCATCAGGTAGGTGCTGCTTCGAGCCTTTCCCAAGGATGCTGAAGGAATAACAGTGAGCATCACCAGGCCCAGCTTTGTCAGTAAACGCTGTACTTGTTCTGCTGTCAGGCAGCTGACATGGGGGGATGCTCCTACTGCTGATCTCTGCTGTTTGTTTTAGTACACACACAGGGTGGTTTGGTTGGGACATGAAGCAGAATAGCCACCGCTCTTGTACCACTGCTTCTTTTCAGCTCAGTGCTGGGTGTTGGACAGTAGGAGCACCTGCTTTGGATGTGGATCGGAGCATGGAAAATTCCTTTTTGTGGTTGTGCCTTCTTTTTTTTTTTCCAGATTGCCTTGGAGTGAAGAGACAGAATGGAAATACATCAGTATGTTAAGACTAACGGAAAGCTGCAAAGGAAGAATGGCTGAAACCATCCCGGTGTCTCACTTGCGCCACTGATCAGTCGTGGATCATCTACACTACAGCTCCTGTTGGAGGCCATCATAACAGCAGGCTCTGCCATCACAGATGGACTCATGGCACATCATTCACAACCTGTATTTCTAAATCCTGAAGTCCTGAGAATTATTTGTAAGAACTGATGAACAACTTGGAAAATAAGCAAGATGCAAAAGAAAAACAAACTGCGTTCACAAATAGTCATCAGCGGAGAGGTAAGCTGCAAATAACAACACTTTCTCTTCTGTATCCACTCTAACAGGCAGCTGCAGAAGCAATTTAGGCAGAAAACACACAGGATTTGACTCTCACATCACACAACCTTCAGCTTTTAGTCAAAATATGTGGTAAACTGAGAATTTATTTACATACACCTGTAAGCACTGGGGCCTGATGAATGGGAAGGATTCATTCCATTAAATGCCCGGGGTCTCGGAGATGGTTAAATTCTGTTGTCTGGATGAAAGACCTTCCCACTGATCATAGGGAAAGTAGAAAGTTTTTGGTGCTACAACTGGGCTTCGGACACTTGGAAATCCCAAAGGCGTTTCAAAATGATCAAACTGAAATGCTAATAAAGGTCAAAAATCAGTGGGTGGAAACAAAATCAGTGCTGGTGGTTTGTTTGTTTGTTTTTCTTTTAAATATCTACAAATAATTTTTAGCACACTGAATATTTCAAACAAAATATGACTTTGCCAACAGATTGTCATTAACTCTCCCACCTTCCTATCAACAACAGAGCCCGAGAGAGGAGCATTGCACTCCCAATATTTTCACCTGGAACTGTACTGATGGTGAGAAAACACTTCAGGAGACAAAGATCAAAGCTTATTTCTCTTTAGACTTCACTGCAAGCATGGGGAAGCCTCTCACAAGATGAAAAGGCTGGGAAAGCAAGAAGGGAGCTTACACCTCTTTAAGGAGCTATCAGCAGAAACCTCAAAACGCAGTGTTAGCCAATGGCCCTCCGCTGAGACTCTTTCATGTGATAGATTGCCAAATACTCCAAGGATGATAAATGCTGAACTTTGAATGATTATTCTAGCTCAGAGGAAGAAAAGAAGGCTTATGTCTGGCATTGTGGAAAATGTAATCAGATGTCCCTGACACATTTGCTGTCAAGTGTTTGTCCTGGAATGAAAGAGAGCAGTTTAACTGGGATTATCAAAACATATTTACTTCTTTTTTTTATTATTATTATTTCAGAATTAAGGAAAGAAAAGCCTTGATGACTGAACTTGGTTCAAATCCTATCGGTGAGTTTGGAGAGATGTGTTTTCTATGGGAAAAAAATAAGAAATCATATTGATCATGGAGAAACATTATCACCATTTGGCAACGGAGAGACAGTTTACAAGGCATGAACCCATTTGAAAGATGGGCTTTGGAGGAAATTGGAATATTCTCGAAGGTTTGTGCAGCCACAGGTTTTAGCTGGTAGAGAAATTAGAAAATACCTGAAGGAAAGATAATTGGACAGTCCCTGGCTGCCATCCTCTTCTCCAGCTACTGCACATGCGTAAGACCCAGGTTCCAGTTACTCCACTCCTGCCAGTTTGATCTGCATGGCTCTAAGATTTGTCATGCAGCTCCCAGAGAATTTATGCACATCCTTCAAGAAGCTGGAAACCTGCATTGCCACGCTGCTGTTTGCTCTTACAAGGCCGCATGCAGTCAGCCAATTAAGGCAAAGCTTGTTAGGACCTTTTTGCAGAAAGCCTTGCATTTGTCCATTTTGCTGCACCACATAATAAACAATCATGGATTCTGACTCGAAGCTGTGTGCAAGGCTGACTTTGAACCACTTTAGATTTCCTGTCTCATGGAGCTGTTAAATGCTTGTGCAACCCCCAGACAGCCCCTTAAACAGTGAGACATGTGGTAGAGAACAGAAAACATCACACAGTGGCCAGCCCCTAGGTGGCTACCAAACCCCTAAATACTGTCATTTTTGAGTGGGTAAAACGAGACTGTTCTGTCCTTTAGATTCACGAGTGCAGAAGAGACCCATGGCCTATGGGATATTTAAGAGACATCTGCAACGTCCTCTGGTGTCCCAATAGCAAACCTTATCTCAGCTGGGGATTAGCTTCTTCACCTCAGCACTGCTCCTCCATGCCTGGCTGACTGTTGTCCTTTATCCTCTGCAATAATGAAGACGGACGAAAATCAATGTGTGGGACAACTGGTGCCAGTTTCCTCCATTTAGCAGCACATGGACATTTGTGTGGAAGTGTGAGCCAGGATGTTTGTGTTCATCCCCATCATTCTCTGGACAAAATGATTTTATAAATAATCAGGCCTTAATTGTGTGATTCCAGTTAATGCAGAGGGGAGTTAATTAACATCTGGAACAAGTTTCCTGGCCTGAGCTATTAGCTGTGTCTGGTGCAGAATTCAAACAACGTACAAAGTGAGGCCTATAGCCAAATGATTTTGTACATAGCTGAAATGAGAAATGACCAAAGATGGATGAGCTATGGCAGCTGCGCCAAGAGAATGTCCATTTTTGGTAAACAAGTCTAGACTGTGTCAAGGCGTGAATGCCGTGCCAGTCTGAGAGGTGCACCGTGCTGCAAAGAATAGGCATCACCTCGTGATTTATCCCATCTGCAAATCCTCCAGCTCTCCTCTCTTGTCTCCAGAAGTCTCGTGGATCAGTGAGTCTTTCGCAGATGAGGGAGGAACAAAGCTGCCAGCATGAAGGCCAGGTCTCCTATGCAGTCTTGCACATCCCCAGTGTGCTTTATCCCATCTATTTGCAGAGTCGAAGAGTTGGATTTCATTTCGTGTCACTGAGAAGGAGAATATCAAGCCATGAACAGTCAAAATCTGAACAAATGCCTCACTTCCCTGTATCAAATACAGAAACTCCTATGCAGCCTTTTAATCACCAGCATCCCTCCTCCAGAGATGTCCCGGTCAAACCGAGGATGGAGTATCTCTGGTTTGGGGTATTCTGAAATCATTTTAGGTAAACCGAAACCATTGTGATCAACCTAAAAATACATGTTAAGAAACAATTATTTTTGATGTTTTTATTCCTCTCCCTATTGTTTCTGCTTTTATGTAAATACACAAAATATTCAACAATTTAGCCTAACAAATGGCTAAAACTTGAGACTTACCATTTCCCTGCATTGACTTTGAAACCACAACCCCGTGGGAGAAAAGGAGCAAATAGCACAACACAGTGCTGATTCCTGTAATGGCTGGGTCACTCTGTGATCAGCCCCACCAGGAGCCTAGCACTGCATGTGTCATCTCCCCCATGCATGGTAACTGATGTGGGGCACTGTGGCTGCACACCAAGCAGAAATAACAGCCCATGCTGGTGACTGCACGCAGGACATCACAGGACCATGGAAAGCCCACAGGTCAGATGGAATTCCTGACAACGTTGCTTTTTTGTCCAACAGTCCTAAATTAAAAGCAGGTATGACAGAAAGCTTTTCACGCTTTAAACAATTCTGTTCCTTGTTTTCACTATGAAAAGACACTGAACATCTCCAGGAATGGATTTTCACATATATCTTGTGAATCTCTGCATCTACCTAAGGCAGAAATAATATATCTGAGCTAGTTTATATAGTTGCTCTCTTAATACCAAGGCTGACATGATGAATTGTCAGCCAAGGATTCTTATTCACATTCCTGTTTGGTAGAAACCTAAGTTGTGTTTTATGCACGAGTTTCCAAGTGCTGCAGCTAGAAGGCATGCAGATGAAGAATGCTTCTCCAAATAATCTTCTCTATAGTAATCATAAACAATCCTTGCTAAGCCCTGGCAGAAAATTGCAAACTGTGGTGAAAACTGTATTTATTTCCATGAAGTTCTATTCAGTCACGTGAAGGACAAGGAGAAAGGAGAACAAGTCGGCAGATGAACATGGGTGAAAAAGAGAGCAATGTGGGAAATGGGTGTACAGTGTGGCATGACTCTGCCTTTCCTAGAAGTGGCCACCATTGAACTGAGTGTCAGAGCTCTTAATTGGGCTGCCAGGTGCCACCACAACCACAGCCCCAGCTGAGTCCATGGGAATCTCTTCCCTATCCCATAGCGAAATGACTGTTACACTAAGAAACTAAAATGAAGGGTAATTCAGTCCTCTTTGGATTTACTGCCAGCCTGCATTTCATGCACTATTTTTGTAACCTGTATCATACTTACAAAAATTGCAGATAACTTTTTAATATTGACATTAAAAAGAAAAAAAGAATAGGCAAATCTTTCACAGTGATTTTATTACCGATTTACGAGCTCAAATCAGATGGTTTATGGCTTTATGTTTTTGAAAATATACAACACAAGGAAACCCTAGCCTGGCATAATTATGCTTTTATGGTAACGACAGCAATGAGTTACAGTTCTTCTAGTTAAACTGTAACGGCCACACAGATGCTACGAAAAAACTATCATACAATATTTCGCCACCGTAAGCACAGCACCTGCCAGCACAACCACAGTGCCCAGAAGAGCACGTTGGTGATTCTTTATGAACATTATTCTTAAGGAGTATAATTGGACCATAAACATTCTCATGGGAATAAAGCATCAGTCTTTGGGCTTTAAACAACTAGACAGATGGCACAGGCAGCAGTTTCCTTATGTCTCTGACCATTGTGCCCTGCTCCAGCCACCCTTAGTCTCACTCCTGAGATGCTCTCCAGAGTCACCAGCACTGGAACCCAAGGCACATCACAGGCATTTGCTGGATGTAGAGCCACAAAGCAATCTCTGAAGCACGAAGTAGTTATCTGAAGGGTTTTGTTCCACAGCAAAGGGTGAGCTTGGTAAGCACATGAAGGTTTTGGTCCAAATGCACAGCCTGACTTTCTTCTCACCAAAGCAAGTTTTATGGAGTATCTAAGAGTTTGATGAAGGGTACCATCAGGTTGTGTAAAACAAGAGCAGCTACCCCAGCGCTCCTTTTCAAAGACTATTGGAAGTCAGAAACCTCAATGCTTGTGTCATGGGAATGTCAGAGAGGCAAAACCTCTCCCATGTGAAGAACCACTGCTACAAACCCACGTGGAGGTGTGCTTGTTTCTCAGGGAGGGATGCTGCAGTGCAGGAAAATCTTCCTGAGTCCACAGCCCACCAACATCTTTATTTAAACCTTTTCAGTCTATCTGGACAGAGAATGAATGAAGAACAGACCTTGCATATTTCATTCTTCATCGCTGAACCTGCTCCATCTTACTCAAAGCCCTGCTTGTGCCTTGGGCAGCAGTTGCTGACCCTTTGTATTAAGACCTCCTCTGCAGTGGATGCTTCATGCATATGCCCATTGATGTATTTTAGAGTGAAGATAATTTTTTGTTTTGGATTTCTCTGCTTGGCCTCGCCTTCCTCAGAAAGCACCTCTTCTATCTATTTTTTCATGTCATGTGTTTCTCCCTACTCCCTGCTATATTGCATTGTTATATTCCACAGAAAAAGCTTTCTTATGTCTATCTTTGCCACAACCCCAGGAGCCCCTTAAACATCACTTTGAAGGGCTCTTTATCATTTGGATGAATTTTCCTCTAATTGTATCCTTTAACTCCAAAAGGGGTTTGGGGACACACTTTGTATGAAAGATGCTATAGAAAACACAGTTGCATTGCTAGTGGTTCTGCCTTTATATTTCGATCCACACAACTCTCTGCACACCAATTTGCTTTCTCTTTTCCAATACCCATTTTCTCCCAGGGTTGGTTCCTGGGACAGAGCTGTCTTCAGATAATTTAATTATCATGTGGCATACACCTTTTTAGCCCCCTCTGAAACGGCGTGTGATGTCTTCAGTTTACATCACTTGTTGGAAAACACTCCAAAGCATTGAAAAACTATTAAATTGTTACAGTATTGGATGCCAACACACAGGGCTATTAGTCTAATTCATCCTTCAGATCAAAGCCCACACAGGCAGCTCTCCTGCCTACAGCTATTTTCCTTTTACTTTCCTGCTTGACAGTAGTCCCTCGTATCCCTCTGTTCTCCTCTCTTTGAACATACACATTTTCCTTTAGTCACGGAAATATAATTTATGTCTATTATCCCGCATTATAGGCTGCAGATTGGGATGAATGAACGGATCGTCCGCTCATCGAACGTCGAGTTTCCAGAAATAAATAAATAAGGAAGGCACCCCGCTTTGCTGGGGGGAGAGAAATGCCAAAGGGGGAGGGCTTGGGGGCTGCAGGGGGACTCTTCTCTCAAAGTTGAATTTCCAAGCGGGGACCTTGAAGCACGATTTATTAGCACCATGCTGTTTGCTTTTGTCACGTTGGGATGTGGCGGGGGAAGCAGTGGCCCCACTCCAACCCAGACCACCCAGCGAGCTGCCGGCTACTGGCGGGCACAGCCCGATGCAATGGGTCACCCCAACTCAGCAGCTCCAGCCCGGTTCTGCAGCCCCACTGGGGGTGAGAGCAGCAATAACAGTAACAGCCCACCCCCCCACCCGCCCCCCAGGAAAATAAAAAATAAATTAATTATATCCTAACAGACGGGCTGTCTGGGACGAGAGAATTGCAAAAACAATCCCCACCCCAACAGGGAGAGTGTGTGTGTGTATGCAGGAGAGGGAGAGTGAGGAGGGGGGAGAGAGGGAATGAGGCAGACAGAGGGGAGGGAAGAAGGGAGGAGGGAGCCCACGCTCTGAGAAACATCACTCCATCTCTCTCACTCCACGGGAGCTGAGCAAGGAGCAGAACGATGTTTGACAACACGCAGTACCCCTATAACTGCTTTAATTATGATGGCGATGATTATCCTACCTGTAGTTCCGACGAAGAGAAGAAATTCACCAGACCAGCATATAGGTAAGAGGAAGTTTCTCCAAGTCCCCCAGCCCTGGGGAGGGATTTTGAGCTATGGGATGGTGAGATCAGAGTGTGTGTGGCAGTGGGGCTCCTCATCCTATGTGTGTGTGATGGGGTTGGGTTGGGCACTTTTCCCCCTTCCTGTGCTTGTAGTGCTCACGGTTTGTTTTGTCTCATGTGGGGGTCACAGTGCTGAGCCACCAGAGCTCAATGGATCTCCTCTGACCTCCCAGAGCCCCAGGAGAAGTGGTCTAAGATGTGCAGCATGCCAGCAGGGGAGTGGGATGTAGTGCTCAGTGTGGTGGAAAGATGCGGTAGGTGCTGTTGGGGCAGCTGAGGTACGTTCCTTGAGCAGGCAAGGCTCAGGTCAGGGATCTCTCTGCAGCCTTTTGGCTCACAGAAACTTTTCTGATGGGGTTTGGGAGGTGGGTGATCTTCCTTTGACTCTCTGGGACTCAATTGTTTGGAAGTGCTGCCTACTTCTCATGCTGGTTATTGCAGTGACCATACTCGGGGCTCATCCTGGGGCACCTCAGGTCAGTGTGCAGGAAAGGGGAACTTTTGGGAGCAGAATCATGGACACACACAGACCTGTGTGGTCCTAATGAAAGAGTGTGGGGGTGAGGTGATGGTGTAACTGCAAGTTTTCCTTTTTTTCAGCTACATTGCCTTAATTGCAATGGCCATCCAGCAAAGTCCTTCAAATAAAGTCACCCTCTCTGGCATTTATGACTTCATTATGAAGAAATTTCCTTACTACAGATCAAATCAAAGAGCCTGGCAGAACTCCATCCGGCATAACTTATCACTAAACAGTTGTTTTGTAAAGGTAAGACCCGTAACTGTGCATTTACATACAAACTGTGCATGGCTAAAAAAAATTATGCAGGAATAGTCTCATCACTAGGAAGGAAGGCAAAAGAACAGCTGAGCCACAAATCACTTAAATCTCCCTAAGCTGTCAATTACAGAGATAAAGAGTATATCCCTGTCTGATGCATGCTAATAGATAACAAACAGAAGAGGCTATAGTTTGCATCCTATTCATACAATGAAACAGGATAGGCTTAAGAGTCTTGTCATATGTGTTTACACCATTCTTGAATGTAAATGAATGCAGATGTTAAGCAGCAACATCTGTAACACATACAAATACTGAACTGCCTTTAAATAAATACAGGTTCCCAGAACAGAAGGGAATGAGAAGGGGAAAGGAAACTATTGGAGCTTTGCAACGGGATGTGAATCCATGCTGGATCTCTTTGAAAATGGGAATTACCGGAGAAGACGGAGGAGGAGGAACATGAAAAAGGAACATAAAGAGCAGAGATCAAGCAGAGGGAAAGGGTCTTCGTCCCCTGATACGTCTCCTACGGACACTGCTTTAAACAGTGCTTCCTCTTCTGAAAGCTTACATGAAAGAATTGGCTCAGAACCAAGACTACTGGAGCCCCGTGGGTTTGCTCCAAACAGCACAGCCAGCAGGCAGAGCCTGAGCAGCTCCTCCTTAGCAAAATCAGATTCTGAAATAAAATTCAGCATCGATTACATTCTTTCAGCCCCTGACCCTTTGCCTGTCCTGAGATCTCAATATAATATGCAAGAAAATAAATATCACCTCCTGGAGGCCCAGCAGATCAATCTCCAGCTCTGGACAATGTGAAGTTATTTGTGGTATCAAAGTCCAGGTTGCAGTACAGGCTGACATCGCTGCCATCAGCCGTCTGCCTCCTCCTCCCGAGCAGCACTCAGAAGGGGTTACCCCTTCTCCATCTGTACCCAAAGAGCTGTGCTGTGCTTGAAGTGCAGATAACTGTCACCAGTATCAGTTTTTGCCATGCTGAAATTCATCATAACCTCGCTTTGTTTTCTGAACTATCACAGACACCATCTACCACTACAAAGAGTCCTTCTTCAAGCAGAATCTGACAGAAGAGACTTGCTCCCCAGCCCAGCGCTTTCTTAGAGACAAAGTGAATTTGATTCCACTTTCACTGGTGGAAATTTGGGTTAATTCCCCTGACATGTGTGGCTCAGCTCTTGAGCTGATCTACAACGGTGTCATTCTGTCAATTTACACTGGCTAAGAATGTAACGGGGTGGGGGTGGGGATTTGTTTCCTTAAAAATGAATCACAGAAAATCAGTCTGTCTTCTATGAGTTTTGATTATAGCATCATGTCCCAAATTGTTGGGTACTAACGCAGCTTTAATCCAATGTTATTTAGCAAATATAGCTGTTAATACGTGCTTAAGGTATATTTTTGTTGACGTTCAGAGCAGAATTGTTCCAACTGTAGAAGCTGTGTTCAGGCTAACCACATGAATGCTGGTTGTGAGGCTGTTGAATACTGGCAGACACCAATAGATGATGTGACAGAGGTGTGGGGTCTCCTGATACCTTCATTTAAAAACAGAATTTCCCCTCTCTTCTTGCACTACCAGCAAATGTCTCCAGGGTTGCAGGAAAGCCCTTGGTCACATTTTGTTTAACAAGTATGAAGAGAGACCTGGGGCTGCAAGAAGCTGCATTCTGTGTCAGCCAAAGCCAGAATTCCACCTACCTGCTCTGAGACAAGTTGTATATTCCTACTAAAAAGATTTATATTGATCCTTCTTGGTAGCAATTGACAAAGTGGTACCTGATGGGATTTCAGGAAAGCTGGTGAGATGAAGAATGTTCAGAGAGCCACGTTAGCTCCCGATCATTCCAAATGAAAGCCATTCCAGCACCATCTACACACTGTGGGATGTTTCAGAACAGAACCTGAAGGACAACGCTGAGCTCTACGTGACATTTAGGAACTGTTTATTTTGTAACTTGTCCATAAGAAACCGCTTCCTGGTACTGAATGGCAGCATCAGCAGAGATGCCACAAAGCCTTGGTTTTGGCTTGGCAACCAGAAACAGCCTAAGGAAGACAAAAAAACAGCCAAGGATTCTGGTGGTTTTAAGCAGTTATGTAGAGAGATAAAGTTATCTTTGCAACATGAACAAAATGAAGGTATACAAGATAAGACTGAGCAAATTGCTCTAGAGGTATGCTCAGGCATGACTTGAATTTTTATGCAGAAGCTTTGACATTTCACTAAGTTATTTTACATTGTGTCTAATATATATTGTACATTTATACTATAAATTCTTATATATTGTTATTGAGAAAGGGAGCGATATCACTGCACTTAAATGTTGTAAAAATGCATGATGTATGTAGCCGTGCTGCTGGAAGTCCTGCCGCTTACTCACAATTCACCATCAGCAGTATTTCACACTGATTGGTAATAAATGCTTGTTTTTTTGGGGGGGGAAAGTAGACAACTTGCTGTCTTCAGGCACTTATGTGGCACACCAAAGTTTTTTGCTTCTTCAAGAAAGGCCAAATGGAAAATCATGTCAAAGTTGCTTTGCTGTGTGTGTTCCGAGCTTCCAAGGGATGACTTCTTGTGACCAAACTGTGCCTCCAAAGGGAGCTCTCTGTTCTCTGCAAATCCACACTTATTCTGGCTGCTATCATCTGAACACACAATGTGAAGGGTTAGACCTGGCCCATGCGCCGTGTGCACCAATGTTGAAAACCTCTAGGCTCACTGGTGGATGGATTCTCACCTGAAGGGAGGTGAGATGTTGCCCCCTTGGCACACATGGGTATGTAGGTGTGGGAAGCATGACCCCATGGGTACTTCAATGTCTGCATGCACTCCTATGCATGGTGGTATTTGTGCTCCTCTTGCTTCCACCCCACAGTTACGTATTCACTCTTTATGCTCATCTCCTTTTCTTGATTGCTTTAAATGTGACAGTGCTGCTGTTGGTCCAATAGTTATCCTACACATCAGCACTACATTTGAAATATATCTTTTATTGCCACAAAGTGTGCAAATATTTCTTACTATTTGGTCTTTGTTCCTGCAAAAGGTAACTAAATGACAGCAGAAGTTCCTACCGAGCATACATCTCACCCAGAGGAACGCAGAGGGCTGCTGAGACCAATGGAGGAACCATTATGGCTGCTAAGCAATGCAGCATAAATGCATTAGGAAAGGCAGAAATATACCCATGGAGATCCAAAACCATTTACAATAAGATGAATTAATATTCACAAATAGCCATTTCCTCTGCTCACAGTAAAGTACCTGCTAGGAGAGACTGTCTTACTTGAATTTCTCTAACATATAATCAAAGAAATTTGTGTACCAATAGGTGTTAACATTTGTTTTGCAAAGGATATCAATCATATTTCAAAAAATGAAGGGACATATTTCAATTTACCCACTGTATTATATTCTGACGACTCCAGAAAGGTTTCCAGCACTTAAAGTGAATGGCATTTAATATAGAACAACATAACAGGGGTGAGGGCTAGACGTGACCTTATTCAAATGTCGTAGCCATTACAAAGCCATTCCCAATGTAATTATAATTAAATACTTTATGCCTTTCTTGCAAATCCTCTGATCGATCATTGATATTACCATTAATATTGTATTACCCCCGAGCAAATGTCTCCCACACAAGTGTTATGGATCACCAGGTTTCCATTAACAAAGTTGTGAGCTATTGCCATATGCTGGTCGTGGATAAATTTACGTAAATTACCTTTTCTTGAGGAAGAGGGGAAAAAGTCCAGGTTTTTCTTTTTATCCCTGTACTCTGAGCCTGGTGCTATTTCTTCAGCTCCATTTAGAGCCCATCAGCAACTTCTATACAGTCAACACCAGAGAAAAATCTGATAGGAACATCCCTCTCCGCTGGGTGAGGGTAGGGGTCTGCACCCCACTGATGCCATCACTGGGATGGTCGTGCACAGCAGACAACATGAGCAATGGTAGTGGTGTTTTGGTTGAACTCATTTTCAGGGTTCTTCTTAGCTGCAAACGGAAACTCAGGAGCATTGGATATCCTAACCCTAAAAGATGTTCTTCCCTTGGGGGCCGATGCTGGCTGTCCCAAGGCTGGAGCTGCCTGGAAGGGGAAAGAAAGCCTGTGCTTATAGTGTCATGAATACCTTTGCAAAGGGAAAGGTGAGAGTTTTTTGTCTGCGGACAAACTAAGTTCAGTCTCATTGAGGGATCCCAGGTATTTATTTATCCTGTTAAAGGAAGGCTTCCTATGATAAATCAAAGATTTTGAAGGAACAACAGGTCACTCTGCAGCAACTTGACTTCCAAAGACTCCGTTTCTTGGGCTGTGTGCAAATCCTTGCAAACCCATTAACTTTGGTTCAATTACTTATGGAACTGAAACAGCGTGTGTGAATACGAACATTGCATTTTGTACCCAACATCTCTGCACACGCAGTCTGCCAAAATGTGTCAGCAACTCATCTCCAAGACAGCATCCTTCAAGCAACAAATGATCCTTCCTCCTTATTCTGCCTCAGCATCCAGCTTCTTTCTCCAGAACATGGCTGCTATTTGCACTGCAAGGCACAAAGATCCTAGTGCATGCCTCTGTCTCTCTTCTACTGGGAACGTCCTTCACATTGCATGTCAGGTCATTAAATTAAAGATCTGGGTAGGTCCAAGCCCTACAGAACTCACATTGGAATTTTTTTACCCAGAGAGCTAACATAAAATAACAAAGTAAGCTGTGCTCCCTCCCACCCTATTACAATAGTTGGAGGCAGATCCAACTGTGAGAATTTTGCCTGAGAAAGAACTGCAGAATTTCTCCCACTGTGAAATCCAGCTGTTAATTCAAACAGAAGGGATGGACCTGACCAGATAGGCCAGCTGGCTTGTTTCCATCCCAAAGTCCATTCTGTTCCACAAGTTCCTAAATTTATGGTTATGAAGGTCTTCCAAAGCCCTTGTAGCAGAGTATGGCATGCAGTGTTTTTGTTATGGAATGCACGCTGCAAAGGAAAAACAAGGTTTGAATTTATCTTTCAAATGAAGATCCTGGAATCTCTCAGGATAAACAGTCTAAATTAGGAATCAAAACACCCCATGTTTCTCACCATAACTATGAAACTGAAAATAAGCTCTTGCAGAGGACTGTCGGAGAGGAAAACTAGAAGTTGCAATAACCCAACCAACTCTCTTTTTGACATCAGTATTTCCATGCCGCTCATTGTCAGTCCATTGCAGGGAATTGTGCTGTTCAGCAATGGGAGCTACCTTTCACTGCAGGGGTGCTTGCTGGTACCAGCACTTGGCCTTACGATTCCATGTATGTGGATCTAACTGCCCCCTGTAGCTGCAGTTTCCAGCACTGCTAATGGTGAAAGGCTGTCGTGTTTTCCTTTGCCCGGGAAAAAGATTAGGATGGAATCAACTTTCCCCTTGAGCCCAAAGGCTCTGCTGACCATTAGCCATCTGTCCCAAGCACATCTGCTCCAGTTGAAAATCCTTTCTGAGGTTTTCATGCCATGGATATTTATGACTACATCAAAATTACTTCCCATTTTCCCCTCTTCAGCTTGAGGCATGACACTGTGCTAGTATTGACTGCCACCATTATCCTCTGCTGCCACTTTCTCCTTCCAGCATGGACTCTATAGGAATGAGAAAAAGAAGCAGAAATGAATGTGGAAAATAGTAGGTGCAATGAGCTGTGTTTTGTGTGATTAATCTGTCTTAATCTTCACAGAGGCTGTGGACTACATGAGCAATTAGTAAGCCCTGGGAGGCATTTTAGCACTAATCAGCCCATAACATCATTCTGCACTGGAACATCTGGGACTGGCTTCATAGGTTGAGTCCTCAATCTCCAGAAATGAATGGGAGTTTGTCGTTGGGTTCAAGTGATCAAAACTTCATTCACTGTTGCCAGGACTAGAGACTGTTCAGATTAAATGCTGCGCTGACTGCAGAGAAAATCAAATACCTTCCATAAGTCATTTGGTGTCCTCTCAAGACAAAGTAGAAGCTTGTTTCCACAGGTTTCTTTGGCTCTGTCTTTCAGTCAGACAAAATACTCCTTGAATTCAATGGAAGATATGTACAAACAGGGAAGAAGTTCCCAAAAGCCCAAGGGCTGAACATAGCAAAACCAGATGTTGTCAGCTGGGGACAGAATTCCCTGTGCAAAGACCTCTGTGTGTTCTCTGATGGCACCTCTGTTTTGGGGCTGGTGTACACATCCAAATACACAAGTTACATTAAGCTCATGCCCAGACTTGGGATCTCAAATTTTCCTTCAATGGGAAACTGTCCCAAATCTGCTACAGTTTGGCAAGGGAGTGACACTGTATTACTTTCTATTTTGTTTTGCTGTTGATGAAATTACAGGAAAATAAATGTTTTCAAGATGATACATTGTGTATCCCTAATAAATACCAAGGGCATTTAATATAAACTACGGACACATGGTTTGCTTTGTTGTTCTAAGTAACCATTTCCTTTCAACCAAATGAAAAACTAGCTGTGCTGTGATGCTGCAGATTGTAAATTAGCAGCTCTCGTATGGTTTTGTGCAATTGTTTCTCAAAGAGCTTTAGGCTACTTCAGACACACACACACAAAAAAAATTCAAATAAAATATGAATTCATTGAACTGTAACTTGTGGTATTAGATTTATAACAAACAAAGGTAGGTCACATAATCATGTCACTGAAAACAACACTTTAAAATTCAAGCAGCAACATTTTAATTGAGTTTTAGTTCTGGTTCTAAAGTCAAGAGGAAGCTCGGCTCTTTCTGCTTTCCAGTGCGTGAAACCAGAGCAGGCAGGAAGCACATAGCACATACTTTCAGACAGGTTTGCTGTGGTGGCAGAAGAGCTGGGGACAAAGTGAAACCAGGGCTGGCCCCAGCAGGGTGGTATTAGTCTGGCAGGGCAGTGGGTTGCTGGGTGCACCAGCTTGACTTCCTCCGCTAAAGGAAGGAGCATGCCATAATGGATAGAAATCTTCTTTACTCCTAACCCTGATTCTGCAGCACGTATGCCATTTCACTCTGGGAGAGCAAACACTGTTCTTGAGACATAAACCCAACTGCTATATCCTCTCGTAAGGAATATTCCTATTAGCAAGCAAATTCTCTGTGTACTAGGCTCTATGGGTACATGGACACGGTATGGCACACATGAAATTGGTATCTCAGTCTTAATTCTGGGTTGCAATTACTTGGAGCTAAAGTTCTTCCATCTGCCAGACCTGAGAGTTAATGCTTGTACAGCTACTGAAATTGATTATCAGGCTTCCTGTTTCCTCACTTGTGATCCAGTAATATTGACATATGGTACAAGGAAATTGCAATCTGAATTCTAGTAGCAATAGCTAGAGGCAATTACAGCAGGAGCATTGCTGGTGGTGGCACGTGGATTCCTTTATTAGATGTAACCATATTCTGATTATGATGCATTCATCTGAGATAGCAGGAAATTCTACTTTTTGCTGTTAAAATACAGCCAAGAAAACAGTTTGTTTCTGTATTTCAGGCTTTACACTAAAGCACCACAAGAAGAAAACCTTCTGGCTTCAGAGATTCAGGTCCATTTTGATCCTAACAGGGAGCAATGCCTTGGGGCAAGTCATGTTCTTCCTGTGCCTTCACATCCCCATCAGCAAGGCAGTACAGAGAATTCATCTGTGCAGAGCATTTGTTTTTAAATACGCTATCTATAGCAAGCTCATGTTATTAACATTCTATATTCACCTCATTTGCTTTCACCTCTTTTGCCTCTGCTTTAGTCTTCTCTAGAGCCTGAGTGATTCAGGCCTGCTGTCAGTGACCAGTTGCCACAGACCAGTTTGCACATGTACAAGCAATCAGCCATCCTTCCTTCATTAGACTTCAGGAATGGGAATTTTAACAAATGTAAAAATAAAAACACAACCAAAACAACAACAACAGCAGTGACAAAGAGAACAAGCATTTTTCACTCAGAGGGAATAGGTTGCCCAAGGAGGTTGTGGATGCCCCATCCCTGGAGGCATTCAAGGCCAGGCTGGATGTGGCTCTGGGCAGACTGGTCTGGTGGTGACCCTGCACACAGCAGGAGGGTTGAAACCAGAAGACCATTGTGGTCCTTTTCAACCCATTCTATGGTTCCGTGATTCTGTGATCAGAACAGAAGACTTAGATTTCATTTCTTCAGAATTATCTTCTTTCTCATTTCCAATATGAAGTAAAGCATACCTATGTCTCCAACTACACGTACGAAACTTTCCAACCCTATACTAAATGAGCAGACTCCTGAAGTTTACAGAGGAGTCCCTATAAGTGGGGATGATGGTATTACAATGGGTAATTAAATCAGCCTGCAAAAATTTCCTGGGTGCAAAATTGGATGCAGAATCCAGGCCAGCTCTTCTTGAGACAGTCCAGCTGTATTGGGAGAGGGAGGCGTTCAATATCTCCAGCTCTGTGAAAACAGAGCTTTGATTTTGCCTTTGGAGAACTTTCCCATGCCAAGCCCAGCTGGTTAGTTAGCATTTGCTACACATCCAGCCGCAGTGCCATCCTGAAGTAATGACCCATAGCCATCCATTACACAGAGGCTGAGAACAAGTGGGTTGTCATAGATCGTGGCTCCACGACAGGCCAACCTTTACCAGAGAAAAGTTCAGCCAAAGTGGGAAAGTTGATGGGTTTTTTCCCTTCCCTGTGTGATCTGTGAGAAAAGTGCTTCTGCTAATGAGCTCTCCTCGCCTCTCTCCTTCAGAAATCCCCAGGGCTCTGTATGTCTGCCTGCCCACCCGCAGCAAGGCGGAGGTGTGCATGTGAACAAGGCAGATACCACCACACTGTAATTACAGACATCCTTACCTGCAGCCACTGCCCAAGGGGGGGAGGTAGCATCTGTTGGAGCCACTATGAACTGTAATAAGGATAAAGTATAGGGCTTTCTATCTCTCTGCAATACCAGATGTTTGCAATTCAGACGAGACTTTAGCTGTAATGAACCCAGACCTGTAAGGCTTGGAAACCTTGGGCGATCCTTATGAAAAAATGAGTGTTTAAGAGATTCAGGAAGCAGATATGCCAAAACATGATAAGAATGACGCTTCTGACTGACGTTTTCCTTCCTCCATATAGAACAGAGTAGAAATTTCACCACTACCATGAGGTGTCTGGAACAAAATAAGAGAAATGCAGAAGTTGTACAGATGTAACAAAGCCTGTCCATGTTCTCAAAACTGTTGGGCTCAGCCTATCTCTGATCCCAACGAAGTGGAAAAGAACCATACCTGGAATTGGACAAACCTGCCCTACCTTGCTCAGCAGCCCCAGTGGAGCCAAGCTGTGTTATGCTCAACCAGCTTCTAATCCCTTTTTGCTTGCAATACAAAAGTTAATGGGAATTTCATGTTGATTAAATGTGTGTAAAATGCTGCTCGAAATAAAAAAGTTCCCAGTTAAATGACTTCTCGTCACTAAAATTAATTTAAGTTGCATAATGTTTTTCTTGTTAAAATAATTAGCCCTCATTTAGGGTCATTTGGAAGACCAGCTTAGTTATTT
The DNA here is from genome assembly GCF_039878825.1 of Excalfactoria chinensis. Taxonomy (NCBI): domain Eukaryota; kingdom Metazoa; phylum Chordata; class Aves; order Galliformes; family Phasianidae; genus Excalfactoria; species Excalfactoria chinensis. The sequence goes on along the minus strand of NC_092838.1, from coordinate 11,658,638 downwards.
AAAGGCAGTGTTGTGTTTTATTCAAGAAAGCTTTGTATTTGAATTATTTGTACAAAGTGATGCAGATAATTGCTTAATGCTTACTCATTCCAATACATAGCCTCTCAGCATCTGAACACCATTAATGGAAGCAGAACTTGGCAAAACTACCCATCATTCTTATCCCCCAATCTTTTTTGAGACGAAAAAAGAGCATTACAGACAATGAAGTGTACAGACTTTCTAATTTTTGCCTGCAAAATGATCCAGAAACAAAATGTATTCCTCCAGCTGCCACTTCAGGACTGTTTTCACATCATCTAGCTTTAATGCATTGCCTTTTAGCCAACTTTAAACCCAGTCAGGAGGTGTACCTCAGTTTTGGCACCTCACATGTTTCCCCAGATAAATAACCACATTCGCCAGAATCAGGACCTAAGATACCTTTGTTTTTCCCAAAGGTTTCTTTGGTTTGTTTAAATATTAGAATCCACCAGCAGTGCAAAATAGGCCTTTTTCATTCGTTGTTTGATCATGGTGGGAAAAGCTATTAATTTAGTTGGTTCCCTGCAATGAGCTCTGGGGTTGCTACCAAACCACAAACTGATGAAAACAATAAATGCTAGACTGTATTAACTGTAAAGGTTAATCCATAAATCAAAGGGAAATGTCAGATGCCTTTTAACATTGATTGAGATGTAATTTGGTGTTGGTAGTTATATGTTTGTTTCATAAATTCACAAATGCATGTGATTCCTGTTTCAAGTCTGGGTCTTTTTAACTTAAAAGAAATTAAGTAATCTGTTTTATTTATATGGTCGTATAAAGATTGAATATCTCATCCTGTTTCCATTGCAATATATCACTGACTTTAAAACAAGTGAATAGTACCATCCAAGTCTTCTTCCAGGGCTCTGTACTTGGGCTTGGTATGAAAATGAATGTGCTCTTGTTTCTCCTGAAAGTACGCCATTACCTTAAATATGTTTGAGGCTGCTGTTCCTTTTAATTTTTGCTTTTGATCCATGTTTTTTGAATTACAGCATAAGAATCAGCCTTTGTAGACGTGTACTCAGAAGTACAGAACATATTTTCTATATTATGGTGTCATGGTTTTGTGCTGTCAATATTCTACATCATGACATCATGTGCGGTATGAACTGTTTTGGTGGTATAAGAAAGTGTAACAGAGGGTATGTGGAAGTGTAACAGAGGGTATGTGGAAGTGTAACAGAGGGTATGTGGAAGTGTAACAGAGGGTATGTGGAAGTGTAACAGAGGGTATGTGGAAGTGTAATAGAGGGTATGTGGAAGTGTAACAGAGGGTATGCGGAAGTGTGGAAGGCTCATGCTCCAGATCTGTGGAATGGCAGCATCCCGAGTACTCAGCCCTTGGAGGAAACTACATATCCCAGGGGACAACGCGGCCAGAGATGAATCACCAGAGGAGGAGGACACACATATAATCTCGCTCCCAGGCTGGAACGTCCCTCTTTTCGCCCTGTCTTTCGCTTTGGAGCGCTCCATCCCTGCCGTCTCGCTCTATCAGCAACGTTCCAGCCTGTCGCCTAGAGATTGCAGTAGGCCCCCGGTTCTCCGGGACTCTTTTTCTCTCTTTCTTTTTTCTCTGCCTTGTTTGATATAGTAGTTGTAGTTATATTGTATCATATTGTGTCTCGTATTTAGTAAAATAATTTCTTTCCTTAGATTGCTGCCGTTGTTTTTGTTCATTTCTCCCCTTCTAGGGGCAGCAGCCTCTATCACGGATAAATCTAGATAACCCGATTACATATGGATACATCATATTTAAATACATAATATAAAACAACAAATATGAGGAGGAAATGCCACAAATTAGATCAGAATGGAATACAGCCGCTGATGCCAAAACAGCAAGGAAAAGATCATTGTGGTCACTCACAGAAATGTTTCTTTCCACCACTCTTTATGAAAGAAATGTGAGGCCATGCAGTTCTTCACTCAGTGCAAATGAGAATCAGGCCAAGAAACCTCAAAATACAAACAGATAAGAACAGCCCTTTGTGCTTTATCTACCCAAGGAAGCTGCAAAAAGAAAGTTCTCAAAGAGAGGAGCATCACTTCCAGGTCACTATTAGCCCCAAACTGAAGGCACTGAGTATGTTTACTACCTGGTGCTTTAGTGGGCAGCCCACTGGAGACTGCTAAAGATGGGACTATTCTGCACTTTCAAAAACTGCATGGTCAGTGGATCAGTCCTCATGCCTTCTTTCTTCCTCAAGAATCGCAAGTGATATGGATGAACACAGCAATCACTGCAAGAAGCCCATGGGAGCAGAGCTTTAAAGGCAGTCAGGTAAAAGACCACAGTCATTTGTTTCTGCTTCATTTAGCTTAGCCATGAGTGGGAATGCTTTCCCCTGGATTCCTGAAGGGCGCTGACCCAAACAGGCATCCAGAACACCTTTGTGAGATTAAGGAGAGGGATGATGTGAGACATGGTCAGTGAAACAGTGCCCTCACTTGTCTTCCTTCTGCAGCAACAGCTCTCTGCAAGGCTCAGCAATGACAGCTATTTCAGCAATGGTGAATGGCCGTGCAGCCAGCACATCCCATATGGACAAGCCATTGAACTCTTGATGGCTCTAAGCCATCCAAAATTTAAAAGGTGATTTTATTGCCACTTCTCCGCTGACTGCTCATTCATACAAAAAAGAAAGTGCATCCTTATATACCTATTTTTCATCTCTGCATACAGATGCCTGCAGGAGTTGAAACACATCCTCAGCTCACATGTATTTTTCCAGTTGTATTTCATGCACCACCAGCAGATTCTGGCCTATATAGAAAATGCAGGGAGGACAATTCACAGACACACATGAAACCTTCTCTGCAACATCTGCTGGGGCTCAGGCCAAGAAGGGTGCAGAGTAGAGCGCTGCATTAAGAGAACATCAAATAAAGGAAAATACCTCCTGTTCCACCATGGCAGCTCCAAGGCATGCAGGGAGGCTGAAAGGGCTTCAGAAAGACAGAAGGCTTTGGGATAGAGCAGGAATGCAATCAAACGTGCAGGGGCTCTGCAGGCAGGGTGGGAGATCTACAGGGCACTGGCACTCACTAAGCCCTGGGGACAGGCTGCTGTGGCTATCTAAATTAGGTCCTCGGAAGAAGGAAGGGAAGGAAAGATGCAGCAGGAGATTAAGACCACCCTGACCTCCAGCCTGCTCCCACGGCTCCGTGTTCTGTCCTGAGAAGGAAGTGGAAAAATGTCTTTGTAATCTGAAGCATTGCAGTCAAACACGAATCGCAGTGCCACACGCAGGAAAAGCTTTCTGACAAACATTACAACTTATTTTGCAAATCTTCAGGCTAAAGTAAATCCAGCCCTCTGTCAAAGCCCTGTCTGTAGCTTTCTTCAGGCTTTTGGTTTTTTCTCCCAAAGTAAAACCATACTTCATGGATTTTTCAACTACATTTACCCTACTAATATACAATACTGTAATCAGAGGTTCAGTATTTCTCACCTGCAAGGATGAAATTATAATGGGTGTATAATGAGCTGCTCCACAGCCACTAGTTCACATGCTTCAGCAACTCCAAACTCTTCCGTACAGATTGGTGGAGTCCTGCTGATTTGCACGGCTATTGTCTCTGGGAATAAACAAAAGTCATATTAATATTCACAGTGTCATTTACTCAGATGCTAATTGGAAGGATTGCAAAATAAACTACAAAGACAAACACCAAAAGGCATGTCATTAGGATAAACCTCAAGGATGTGAATAATAGAGTGTTGGATGGAGAGGGACCTCTGAAACCACCAGCTTTTGGGAAATCCTACACAACAACTGTCACACAGATAAAATACTGAGGCCTGTTGTCCTTCCAGTTGTCCTGGCCACATTCTTGTCATCCAAGTTTCTATGAATGGTGAGGATAACGCAAACAGGGCATGAAAGTTGGCAGACACTTGGCTTGGCTTGGCTTGGCTTGGCTTGGCTTGGCTTGGCTTGGCTTGGCTTGGCTTGGCTTGGCTTGGCTTCTCTTCTCAATGAGAAGAAAGTTGCCCTACTGAGCCCAGAGCTTCAGCTTTATCTCATGATGATTGGCCAAAGGTGGATGTTACCAGACTTTCATAGCAATCAGCTGAGGATGAAGAAGAATTCCCTCTTGCTCCATCTTCAGCCCCTGGATGATCTCAATCACTGCAATGCACCTGTGAGCCATTCCCAATTAAGGGCACCGCTCTGCCGAGCTCCATTCTTTCTCTCCACGGATTTTGTGCAGGGAGCAGAATTCCTTACCCAGTTTTAAACATGTGAGATGTTGCATGAAAACCAAGAAGAATACATTAAATATGTAAACAAATTAAAGGGAGAAGGCAGGGCAAGTGAACAGTTCCTTAGCCCTATAGAAATTGTGTTCTCCATTCCAAGCTAATTCCCACACACTGATAGAGACACATCTCAGCAAAGGATTGTCTTCACAGCCGGGCACAGTTTGCTGGATCTTTCTCACACCTCAGGCTCTTCTTTTCCTAAACACCGAACAAGAAGTCCTTGTGGAAACCTATCAACAACTTATTGGGTGAACCAGTTTTTTCTGATGGAGATCCTACCCAAACTGAGATATTGAAGGTTCCATGAGATAGGTTTTAAAACCTCTTGAGTTCATCTGTACCTTATCAACAGCTCCATGTCCCATGTCTAACAGAGTTTCTAACATCTGGTATTTAGCAGGGAAAAAAACCCAACTCACACTTAAGTTTGAGTCCTCTTTTTGGCATGAGGCACATCCAGTCCTACCGTCTGTGCTCTTCATGCTCTTCACTTGCCAGCACTGCAGCCTAGTGGGGGCAACAGCACTGAAGTCCCCAGCCAGAGCTGACAAGTCTAAGGAAGGGACTGTTGTCATCGCATTTGGTTATAGAAAGGCAGCTGAGAGGAAGGTTGCCTACAGCAAGAACAGTCAGGCTGAGACAAACTCTCCCATTGTTTGGGGTCATCTGGTCTGCAAATTGTTTCACATGAGAAAATTAGGTTATGCCAAACCAGTTTCTTTGGAGTAATTTTTTTAATTCAGCATTAAAAGGATGGAAGTAAATCGTAAATCTGGAAGCAATCACACACACATCACTTAAAAATGCTCTGCCTCAGTGCAAGAGAAACAGAATACATCAGTGCTGATTGGCCTGAGGTATCTCCCCCTCAAAACCCATGTCCCAGACAAGCTAAATGTTTCATTAATTAGGCGCTAACTATGGTTAAAATTAGGAGGGCTGCAAGGATCTCTCCTCTTCCTTCAGACTAATCCTCTGATTAAAAGCAGGGCCCCTAGCATGGGCTTGCAGGGTCACTTTGCATTGCAGGTTTGCATTTGTTGAGGTTGGGTTTTGAGCCAGTGTGGTGGAGTGTGTGAGGCAGAGCGGGATGTCATTTTGGTGCCAGAACAGGGGCCAAGCAGCAGGAGCAGCCGGGAGGAAGGGGACACTGCTGCTAGCAGGGTGTATGATGGATCTGCATACACACAACCGCTCTCATGGGCCCCCATAAATCCCAGCTGTGTATGAACAAAAACTGGGCAGAACTCACCACTGTCTTCCAAGGGAACTACCTCCTGAAGGGCCAACTTAGGATATCCACCACATCCTTTATGGCCCATTTCTGGAGGTGCCCAAGGCCAGGTTGGAACAGAACCCTGGGCAGCAAAATCAAGTGGGTGGTACTGCAAGACAGGGAGGTTGGAACTGGGTGGTCTTTAAGGTCTCCTCCAACCTAAGCCATCCTTTACCCATATGCCAGAAGCTACAGGTCCTATGTGCAGCCCCCACAATGCAAAGGACTCCTCATAACTGCCCTTGGAGTTGGGGAGCTGGCTCCATATTCACCTCCGCAAGGCAAAAGAGAAAGCAAGGCAACACTCTAGCCAGAAAGTTCTGGGCTTGAGGATGTTTTTTTCCTAGGAGAGATTTTGCTTTTAACTCGATGCAAATCCAGCAGTTTTGCAGCATCACTCTCCTCAGCAGGACTAGCATGGAGATTTCAGGGCCGCTTGCTTGTTAAGAAGAGAGAAGTGCTCTGTCCATCCACCCAAAGTGCTGTCAAACTGTGACATTAATCAGAAAATAATGGCTTTGGCAAGCCATTCTGTCAAGAGACAAAAGCAAACCTGGTCATTGAGGGAAAGCTGTGAGGGAAGCGCACCAGAAAAGAAAACAATGAGGATGTTCTGTAGTAACCACAAATCCCCTAGTTTTCTGCCATATTCTGCTTTCCATAAATATTGGCCTCTCTTTAATGCAGAGCAGCCAAGAATGGCTTGTATGAATTCAGCCTCCCTCACCAAGAGCTTTAATCAAGTATAAATAAGGTTACCATGACAGACAACATGAAATACAAACTCACTGTGCTGAGGTATGTTCTAGCACCTCTCAACAAACTAGAAAACCATGGAAGGCCATTGAAAGGCAGCTTTTTCCAGGCAAACAACCACTGCCTCATTCGGTGTAGTGAGCAGCAGGCAGAGAACAGGGGAAGAATGGAGCCTGATTTACAGCATCCAAAACTTTGAGAACTGAACCCAATGACTGCTTAAAATACATGTGATTTTGCTCCAGTCTTTCCTCCCAGGTCAACATCTTCTCCGTGTTTTGGGTTTTTTGGTCTCTTTTTTGTCCCATTTGCTATCTGAGTATGCAGGACAGATTGGGACATACTGAACAATATTTTCCCCATACATCCAGGTGGCTGAAAACAACATTCTCATAAAGAGAAACTGCAATTGTCACATGGGGACTTAAATCCAGTAGGTGAGATGTTTTTATATATCGAGTACAATGAGATTGTCAGTGAGTTCCAAAGGGCAGGAATGTCTGAGGGTGCAAACTAAGCAGGATGCTGGAGAAAGACTGTGAAGTTCCCATGCTCTGAACGTTGGTTGGCAAAAGTGCTTTCTGAGAAAGAGCCAGGGGATGAATGCTGGTTAGGAAAGAGCACCTCATCTTCAGCTTTGAATAACATGGTGTCAGGGACTAATTCCCAAAGCACAGAACCAGTAGGGACAGGGCCCACTCATTGGCCCTCCAGGAGTACAATCCCTGGGCAGCAGAACTGGCTGTACAATGCTGAAAGAAGGGGATTCAGATTCCTGAGCAGCTTTGAAATATGGCATCCCATCTGATTTTTTAACATATGTCATTTGGAACTGAAAAAAATACATATATCTAAAATTCCACTTCAAACATTCCAAGTAAAAACCAACATGATATATTTAATTTCCACTATTCCTCCCTCCTTGAAGCACAAGCATGTTTAGAACCATCTCTAAATAGAAATTCCAGCAAAAAAAAAGAAGAAGTTGGAATCAAAGCAAAGCAAATCTGCATCATGAGAACGCTGCAAAGCCAAGGTCAGAGTGCTGTGAATTACTGTTTTGAATTATTGTTATTAGCGATCATCTTCTCTTGGCTGAAGCACCTGAGAAATCAGAGTTAATTTACAAGCCTGTCAGAACGACTCACGTCCACATTTTTCTCCTTTTTGCTCATTAAATACTTGACCACAGACTTTCCCCCCGTTCACATCTCAACACCTCACCAGTCCTGACCCTGTTTAACTCGTGAGAGCTGAATCCTTCCTAGCTGGGAGGCCGGAGACTCACCAAACAAACAGCGCCTGTAACATTACCCCACAGCAAAAGGAACTCTGATACATTATTTTAACTCTCCCACTGTGCCAGGGAACTTCACGAAGTGCACGACCTTGGTAATGAGATGCTTTGGTGCTCTGCCAGATGCAAACAGTGAGCTTGAAGTCAAGCAATGGTTTCAGTGCTAATTTCTTTCTTTCTTTCTTTTTATTGATAAAATTTTTACTTTTTTTGCTTTTAGTGGCATTGAACTTGTAATGTTTGCTTAACATACTTAAACACGCTGATGTTAATACGTACTGATATTTACAGAAAAAGCAGGGTGAGTTATGCTGAAGGAAAGGTGCTGGAGGCACACTGCTGAAGTTCAGCTCTTGAAGAGGAAAGTCCTGATGTTATTTCAGCTGGAATAGCTGCTGGGTTCACCACTAGCAGCTTTCCTTGCTGAGAGCAGGAAGTGCCCCTGAGATGTCACGATAACACCGCCAGTAACTTCAAGGCACATCTTCCTACCTGCCCAAGCTGAGAAACCATCATGAAGTTCAACCACTGCCAGCCCAGCCCAAAGACAGCTCTCTGCAGGCTGAAGAAGGAGCCGGCTCTCTCATGGCCATGTATAGAAAGGGAAACTGTGCTGTTTCCATTGACTGCTCAGTAAGACCATATGCATTTTGGGATCTGGCAGACATAGATCTCCACTCTCCCAACAATGGAACAACCAAAAAAAACCTTGTAGTAAAAAAATCCCATCAGAGTGACGGAGCGAAGCTCAGCCTGCACTCAGGAGGCCAAGTCATGGAGTGCTCCCAAGTTTTTCCATGTCCACGTGCCAAAGTCTGTGTTTGCCTCATGGACTTTTTTTGCTCGTGAGCACAGTTCAAAAGAGTGAGTCTTGCTGTGATTAAAGCCCTATTATCTTCTGAGGAGGGTTGTTGCAGGCTTTCTCTGTGAATGATGGGGTTTTCTGGCTGTTACGAGCAGTCAGAGGGTTCCATGGGTACAACTTGCAAAATAAGAGAAAAATATTCGACCCTCATCCCAAACTTTGGGGGTAGGGAGCTGATCTGAGCAGAAGCATAGTTGCATGTTAGCAGAAGTTATAACATGATGTGTATCGTGAGAAGCACAAAGGTCAGCAGACAGGGGGAAGTGAGGGCAGCGAAGTGACTTTGGGGCCCAACAGCTGTGTGTTAGGAGGGTGAGCCATCTGCTGTGGCTCATTTTCCCCACAGGGTCCCCTTTTCTCCCTTGCACCTATAACCATGCATAGCACAGATATTAGCCTGTCCAAGGGATGGAAGGGTTTAGATTGTTGCAGTCTGGTCATTTCTCAGTTTGGTCAGTTGCTATACACGGGACAAAAAGTAATCTGAAACCTTTTGGGTCAAAAAGAAAAAGCAAAGGGAATAATATTCACAGAACTGTTTGAGTTGGAAGGGACTCTCAAAGGTCATTTAGTCCGACTGCCCTGTACTGAGAAGAGACACCACAGCTCCATCAGTGCTCAGGGCCCCATCCAGCCTGACTTTGACGCAGACAGGGATAGGGCATCACATCTCACTGGCCACCCAGTGCCTCACCACCTCCATCATAAACAACTTTTTCCTTACATCCCATCTAAATCTGCCCTCATTCAGTTTGAAACCATTTCCCCCTGTTCTACCCCACAGACCTTGCTGAAGAGTCTGTCCCCTTCTTACATCCCCTTCAGACACTGAAGGCTGCTCTCGGGTCTCCAGGGAGCCCTCTCTTCTCCAGGCTGCACGGCCCCAACTTCTTAATGAATTTTAATGAATTAATGAATTTCAAAATAGACTGCTTCAGTGTTTCTTACATGAAACATTACTTTTTTTTCTGAAGAAAACTTTGCTGTTCTTTTTTTTCCCGATGCCTCCTGAAGTTCAACTCTTTGACTTCTTGTTTTGCAAACAGTGGTTTTCTTTTCATAAAAAAAAAATCACTTCTCAAGCCCTTAGAAGGATAAACAGCCTGAAAATGAAAGGCTGAATATGACTGCATTTAAAGTCAAACAAAAACAGATCTGGTTAACCAAAATGAAAAATGCGTTTTTTTCCCTATTGGGCCTCAGAAGCACCACAGGTCCTTCACACCCCCACGTCTACCCCGTGGTAGCTTCTCCTCCCACATGCTGAACTCTTTATAGGGCAGGAGGGCAGGAGCTGAGCTGTTTGGCAGCAGGGGACAGGCTGTTCCCATGGTGGTGGGAATGTGGCAGCCCAGCTCGGCTGGTGCCTGGAGGATCTCTTTGTTTAGGAGGACAGGAGGCCCCAGCTTGGTTTGCTCTGTGTTAAGCCAAGGGTGACACAGCCAAGATTTCCAGTGACATCTTTTGCAAAGGAGGGAGGAGAAAGCTTCCTCAAAATGGGGCTCATTGCAGTGGGCTGGATGCAGAAATATGCATCTCTATGTTGTCTATGTAAAACACCCCCCCTGTGGGTTTTCTCTACTGTTAAGCAAGATGTAGTCAACACACTCATTGCTGTGTAAGTGTGATTCATCTCTGTTGATGCTGCTTTCTCAATTGGGTCAGCTGAAAGGTGCCTCACAGACTGCTCATTTCTAAAAGTGGACTGCGAAGGAGATGGAGAGTAATGAAACACAGACACTAACTTAGGATGAACTCAGTTCCCATTCAAAAAAGACCCCCAGGGAACCATGAAATGGTGCTTCGTGAATAGGGCAAACAGGAGAGGCACTGAACCACCTGTAGGAATGAGATTATCAGACATCAGACAGTTTTGTTCTCAGACCTAATTTATAGCACAGGAAAATATGAGCCATGCTCCATGCGTTTATCCTTGCACTCAACACATTTCCTTTGCCACATGAGAGGGAGATGAGCAAGATTGGTGCCCAGCTTAAATCCTTGAAACCTGGCAGGTTTAAATGGCGAAGGAAAGAGAGGTGAGATAGGGGCCAGTGTCACATGGAAGGAAAACTGAGGGCAGGTGTGCATGGCTCTAATGCTTGATAAATACTTCTTTGCTAAATTGTGCTGGGTCGTTATGGAGAAACCAGACCTGGTTGTAAATGGGTAAGTCCAAGCGGGACACACTGCAGAATATTTCCCAGCTCACTGACTACAGCTTTAAGCAGACGTGAAATAACACAGATACGGCCTTTGGAAGCTTAAATATAGGCTGATGGGCTCCCAGTAGTAGTAAGGCACCTGGCTTCCCTTCTCCTCTCTGTAAATCTCTACTACATGTGTTTTAAGAGGATGCAAAGTAGTGCTAAAGCTCTGCAGATGGCTGCCAGGAGAAATGCTCTGATATCTGTCCCAGCAGGTTACCTTCTATCCCACATCTTGCTGTCCAAACAGCACAGCATTGCATGTGATGGGGTTACAGCTCTGCAGCCTGGCGGCACATCCCCATGACCAGAGGGATTAATAGGGACAGCTGCTCACTGTGCCCCCCCACATCCTCGGGTTCATTGATCCCCCCTGAAATGCATTTTGCTGTTGGAGTGCCCATGGCATTGCTGGTTAGAGATGATCACCAGATGATCACCTTTAAATATCCCAGAGCACAGTTCATACGTGACACTCCAGAATGAGGAAATAGCTGTTGTGGCAGCTGGAGGAACCTTTAGTCAGATTTCACCACTTGGTGGCAATAGTAGTAAAGGTTTGAGACAGAAGATTTTTCTGGAAGCTCCCAAGCCGTTCAAAGTATAAACCAGGCTGCTGTTCAGTTTACCTTGTGGCATAATATAGCTCTATTTTTCTGTCTGGAGAGATCAGCTGTCACAGCTGCCTTAATAGAAACTGCGTCCACTTCCCATCCTCATGTATCTTTGAGAACCAAAGATGATTCTGAGATTTCTTTGAATGTCTCTTTTTTCCTTCCCCTCCTACCTTCCCCAAAATGTATAACTGCAGCTTCTGTGAACTGTTAATGCACAGAAGGTTGTATTCTCAGAACTGAGAAAATTGCAACATGCAAGTTTTCTTTAGCAAATGAGGGACATTTCCAAGCACAAGAGTTGCCCAAATGTTCCAGTAAGGTCAGATATTTCCCTATCGGCTTAATTGCCAGCAGAAAAATAATAATAATAATAATAAATATATCATGACTTCATCACCAGAGTACTACTCTGCCATCCATCCCTCCCAAAACAAGAGAGTAAATCCAGAGTCAGTTGCTAGTGGTGACTGGCCAACATTGCAACATCACTTCAGGAGGTAAAAATGAGCTCCTATTTGTGCAGAAAAATGAATGCAGTGCCAATGTTCCCCCCCCCCCCCCCTTCCCCCCCCCCTCGCACGACAGAGCAGGTGACTTGTTTGCACCACCACAGCATGCTGGTTTTGCTGGGGGACAGAAGCAATGAGGAACAGGGTGCAGGTGGCATTTTATGCAGCCAAATAATTAGGAACACTGTGTTGTTTCCGAGTGCCTCATGTCCCACAGATGCACATTGCAGCCATGGCAGAGGGCTCCAAGGGTGCTGGTACATCAGTTATGGCATGAGGTAAAGTGCAGAGCTGGATCATCTCTTTCAGACAGGAATTACAACATGGCAGCACACACACTGGAGTTAACACCCCATTCCTCTGGGAAGTGCTGTGGATTTATGGCTCTCCCAAAGGACCTGCTACTGCTGCAGCCGTGCTCCAGAAGCCCCATGCAGCGCTGTCTGGATCAGCAGTGGCATTTCCTGGAGCACCTGTGTTTTTCTTGGAGGTTTCTCATCTCCGTGCTGACCAGACCTGATGTTGCTTATCTTTGGCAATTAAATCAGCTCATATCTGCTGGACTGGAAGGAATGATATAAAAGCATACCATCCTACACCATCTTGAGTAACCTGCCGGGAAGCAGTTTATTTATATGTTCCAGGCACTTCATTTACTGCTCTAGTAGACAGGTGCAGATTTAGCAGGGAAGTCCCTGTAAAGCACTTGAACTCTCCTGTCAGCCATTCTCATCTACGTCAGGAGTAGCACACTCTGTTTTGTCACTGAGGCCCAGCCTCTTTGGTCACTCTTTTGGTGCTGGCCACACACATGATGGCTAGAAAGATATGGCTGTCACCCCTATTGCCATCAATGTCTAGGAGTATCTAAGATGAAATGAGATGTCTCTCGAGTCTGGCTTTTTAAAATAGCAATTGAATTAAAACTGAAGCAAAATGAGGTGGTGCAAAATGTCTATCAGTCCAACACCTTCTGCTGCCATTCCTTGGCGTTCAGCCACCAGCCCATCACCTCCATGCCCACTAAGCATGTCCTTGCAGCTGCTGTGCCTATGTGTGCAGCTCGGGCTGTCCCAAGCTCTGTTTTGGAGATAAAACTGTTTGCAGTTCAAATGTTTGATGTTTGATGCACGATGGTTCCAAGAAAGGAGCCATCAGTTAAATTGATCTCTATGTCTGAGGAGGAATCTTGGCTGAAATCTTCCCCCATGAATCCAACAACAACAGCACATCAGTTACTCCAGTGGATTTCATTTCTCAACCCTTTAACATGTAATTCCTGGACAGATGCCCTAAACTGAAAGAGAAAAAGCTCTGCTTCTGGCCACTTGAATTGCGTAAGAGTGCATGCCTACTGCTAAGCCATATACAACCACTTATTTGTGCTGCACTTACCACTGCCACAAAGCCTGCAGTCTCAAGGGGCCAGTATTTTTGTATTGGTTTTCCTTAACAATTAATATAAATCACTCAGGAAGGACCAGAAAAGAATAGTGCTGGAATCTCTTACTGAAACTGCCTCATTTAAGCCAGTTAACAATTACCACAGATGAAATAGTGTGTAGGAGCTGAAACTCTGGGGTATGCCTGCAGACTGCTTTTGGAACAAGAAGAGATGGGAATCTCCTCAGCTTGGACACCTCTGGTGATATCCCTTGCCTTGGAGGGTTTGGAGTCTTTCACATCTTGCTCGGGGCAGAACAAATCCCTCAGTATTGTTCCTCTATTTGTAACTTTAAATGAATTATCTTTTATTTTTTTTCTTTCCTGAGGGCTATGAATACGCTGGAGAGAGTAAATGGAAGCTATTCAAATAGAATAATGAGGCAATTTAATGACTTTCTATCACTTGTTTACAGATAGTTGATGTTTGATTTGTCATTTGGGCAACTGAACAACACACCTAAGAAGACGTAGAGAATGTGGAGTCACCATCCCTGGAAGCGTTCCAGAGCCATGGAGATGTGGCACTGAGGGCCATGGTGAGTGGGCATAGTGGGCTGGGTTGGATCCAGGGATCTTAGAGGTCTTTCCCAGCCTTAATGATTCTACGATCCTATAATTCTATAATATCCATGGGATCCTATTTTTTCCTTTGTGAGAGTTAGGTGAGAGTTAGGCTACAGCACTTATTTCTTTATTCATTTAATGCACTGAAGTATTTTATGCTTTGATATGGCGCTCATAGGAGCAGCAGTTCCTGGGTATTTTGCCTTACAGACCTTCAAGTGCGTACCAGTGCCATGAGTCAGCAATATGAGACCTCTCTGAATCCTGACCAACAGATGAAGGCTGCACAGCCTCACACTGCCCACATCTGAAACTGTCCTTAAGCCTCATCATTTAGGTGTGTGTCATTGAAATCAGGCCTACTGTATGTTTTCCTGGCATAAATATCATTATGGGGTGCTGTTAGGCTGCTTTGCACATGTTACTTCTGGTCATTCATTAGATAGAAGGAACTCTTTCCAAAAGATTTCCATTTTCCTACATCAAATAGTGTTAAGCAGAAAATAGTCTTTAGTTTTAGAGCCTCTCCCAGCATGCAAGGCCTTAATGAACAACTTGTCTGATTTGCCATTGCGTGGGGCATTAAAAATTCCTGATTTCTTTTAGGCATTTCTCATAGTTCCATTCTTGTCTCAGCTGCATTGGACAGAAAGTATTTCAGGCAGCAGGAAACTTTTAGATCTATTGGAACTTCCTTATTGTAAATACATTTAGTTAACATGGTGATAAAAGAGTAAGGGGGGGTCAGGCTGACACCAGTAGTGCACAGTGCCTGGTTATTCCCATTGTTGGTAGCCTCTGTCCCAGCCAGTTCCTGTGGGGACAAGGGGACATGGCTGTGAAACCTACACTGGGACAGCACTGCAGATAAACCTCATTACCATGTTTCCCCTGAACCACATCCGCTTGTTCACACGGTTGTAACTGAATGCATGCCAGCGCATGCTGTTCTCTCCAACTCTGATTTCTTCTACCTCATGCCTTGTTCACGCAGAGCCCAGCTTCTCCAGCTGCTCCTCCTTGCTCCACAAGAAGGGAGGTAGAAGCTGCTGAACACAGCCAAGCACGGACCATAGTTCTGCTTTTTATCTTGCTTTTGAAGACTTGCTGCTTAATCTCTTTCTGAACAGGAGCCAGTTCCAAGAAAGCAAGACGGCGAGGTCCTGAGGACAAGATGATGGATGGAGACACGGAGTTCACAGCACTTCGTTCAGCTCCTCAGGTTCTTTCTTAAGATAATGATAAAGTTAAACAGATCAATTTTAGAGCTCTATAACAGCAGGCTGTCTGTGGATTGACAAGACACAAAGTGAATTACCCACTTGGATGTCATCTGGCTGACACAACACAGACTGTATCAGCACTCGCAATATCCAGTTCTAGTATAGTTTTAATAAACCAATTATTATCTCGCAGATTACACGTACTGAATAACACCAAAATCATGGCTTACCTGTTCAATATCATCTTGTTTTTAATTTTAATATCATCACTTACTGCCTGGGACAATATTCAGGCAGCCCTAACTCCATGCCAAAGCACCCACTACTGTGAGCTGATACTTCTGAGAACGGGAGCAAATCCTTGGAGGAAGTGAGTTAGTGTAACTCCATTCAATGAATGGAGCTTTATTTACATATGAGAAGTAAGTAGCTCCCTCCTCTGGTTTCTGAATTAGTCCTATGTATAAAGCAGCACCTCTTCAATGAGTTAAATTGACTCACTTTGTTCTAATCGAAAAATGATTATGGAGGAATGGATAGTCATGCCCACCTACACTGGACTATGGGCTCCAAAGATGCTTTCCCTTTGGGTCTTCTCTCCAGCATGCTTTTCTACCAGAAGTGAAATAAGGAAACCAAGAAAGTAGCTGCCGTGGGAGTGTATTGCCTTCACAACTTGAACAAGACTTACCCAACTGGGAAGCTGTAGGTTCTTCCAAAAGCAGGTAATAGCCCCTCATTTTACAGACTAATGGCCTTTACCAAAATAGAGAAGGTTAGACTGCCTTCATTTATATTATTTTTGTAGTGTTTTAATTTCAGTGAATAAGAGGTTCTACCTCTCTGAAGTGCAAACCAGATTTGTGTCCATACTGGGTATCTATGTAGGTCAACAAAGATGTTAAATTACACTGCAAAGAGGTTGAGATTTGTTTTATAGGGGGCAGTGAACAGCAAAGAGCATATAGCGAGAGCTCTGTTTCACTGTGTGAGGCAAGCAGGCATCATGCTCCTTTGGAACTGTATGGTATTTCTCTCCTGTGTCTCAGAAAGAATCCTCCAAAGGTGATGAAGAAATGCAAGTTCCTGTGCCCAAAAGGGCAGCTTGTGAATGCAAGATTTCAAAAAATACACAGATATGACAAAGAAAAGGTCCTGAGATTCAGCAGGGAAGTAAACCAGTGGGAATTACTAGGAATGTGGAGTGGAAGAGGATTACTGAAGGAGCCTTGGTGCGAGTCAGAGTGGAGATCTTTGGTCCTGAATGAAAGCTGTGCAAACTGTGCTGTGAACTGTTTTGTTTGTACAAGTTTGTACAGCTTTTCATCTTAAAGTTGTCGGTTCATTGATTCCGGAAGAAGAAGCAATGGAGTGAAACTCTGATACTGTTTAACAAAGCAACCTGTATGTGTGAGTCAAGGCAAGGTCCTGGCTTTTCAGTTTGTTCCTGGCATGCAAGGAAATCCAAGAAAAAGCAGTCTTTTCTGAGTCAGGGCTTGCTGCTGAATTTCTAGCCCTGATTTTGGAATAAGGACAGCTGACTGTCCCAGGGTTACTTTATGAAGATATCCTGCTTTTAGCAGTCACATGTCATGATTCAGGCCAAGGAACTGAGGTAAGACCAAGACTTGCTGAAACACCAAACCAGCACGAGTCTGCTTAGAGCTCAAAATGAAGTGACACAGCAGATTCGATGCAACCTCTGCAAACTGAGAAGGTTTAAAATCAGTGCACTGAATTAGCAACAGCAAATCCTGACCCACATCACAAAGAAAATCCTAAGATCTGAAATGTTGTAAAGGCTGCTGAGAATATTGTTGAGATGTGATGGGTCTCACCTTCCCATCACACTTCACAGATCCTGCACATAGAATTTGTAACCATGTAAATCAATGCCTGAACTCAGCTCTCTCCTTTGTACTCTTTCCAGCCTTCCACGTGTTGCTGTATGAAATCCCTGTTTGTTTGCTTGTTGTGGTTTCTCGGTTTGTGTCTCTGATCGTTTCACAAAACAATATTGAAATTCATGGATCAGGTCAGAAAACAAGTTTTATATTTTTCAGCAAACTGAATAGGCTGATACATTTTACAGATGGCTCAGAGATCTACAGAAGAGCTTGTCTGGGGCAAATGTTAGACTGAGTTTGAGGAGTTTGATCAACATTTAATGTTTCACAGTTGTCATTGAGGACAGTGGCAAGTATTAAGGTATTTATTCTGACTGGAAAGTCAAAACATTCTGTTTTGAAGGATGCTTCTTCTGGTTGTTTATTTGCACCAGCAGGAACAATTCAGTGGAAATGTGGCAAACTCATAAAACGTTTTTGTGCCGCTGAATCTGTCTTTTTGCCAAAGAAAAAAAGGGGAAAAAAAAAAGGAAGAAACAAAAAAGGAGACAGCCAGAGCTGTTCCCATCTCTCCTTCCAAACTATTAAAGAAATTAGAGTGAAATGGTAGTGATTAAGATGGGGGTGGGGGGCATCACCCTTGCAGTAACTCTATCCAAGGCAATGGATTTACATGAGAGCCAGTTCTTGGCTCTTGGTATTTACTAAGCCTATAGCCTTCAGCAGTTCATTTTCAGAACATTCTTCTTCAATGACACAAGGGTGGAATATCACAGATAATGACTCCAATGTTTATAAAAGACAAAAGAAGCAAGATTTACTCAGACAACAACATGAAGCCTGGGCAGCACTGACCCAGAGAAATCAGAAATGTGGGTGCATATAGGCAATAGGTCCATGTGGTCTGCAGCCAACTGATCAGGAGAGCAATCTCAACACAGGCCTGAAAGGGACTGCCCTTTACTTCCCTTCAGTCACCTCCACTTTTGAGGCTTTTTGTTTATTTGCTATGTCAGGTCCTTTAGCTATTCATTTCAGTGTACATTAACTCTCCTCCTAGAGTTTTCACCCTTTCCTTTTGCCATCCTGTGGCAGCTCCTCTTTCCATGTGGCTAAGATAGATTATCCAACATCCAAACCTCATACATGGCAATGAGAGATGTGAAAAGCCCATGAATCTTTAAGACAGGGGCATGTGTCCTTCCTAAGAGTGCACGTGGTTCCAAAGGGGATGCAGAGGAATTAATGTTAACATCAAATGCTGGTTATGTGAATTAAGGAATATACGCATAGCTGGAAAACCCTCTCCCCCATAAGCTGGAAAATATCAGCTATTGTGGGCTCTTTGCCAAAAATTCAAATTCTCATGAACAAGCTCCTCTGAGCTCATCCAAAAATCCTCGTGAACTCTGCTGCCATCCACCCATTAGGTTCAGGACGAAAAGAAAGCCTGGAAGCTGCAGAGACAGCAGAAGGCTGCCAGCCCTCCCACATCTGAGCGTGGGACTCAGCTGAGCTCCCCTCAGCCCACGGAAAGCAGATGACATAATGCTTGGACTCATCATGTCCATCCCTTGTGTGGTAGAAGCAGAGGGAGGAGTCATCTTGGCTTTCTTTGTGGGCTTTTATAGTATGAAAGGTGCTGGGAGAAGGCTAGGTGCCCACATCCGTGTATACAAGTAAGCCCAGACCCATGGGGCAGACTCTTGAGCAGGGTTTGTCGTGGGCTGGGTGCAGGTCCTTTGGCCCTTCTCTTCCCCTGTCCAGCTTTTGGCAGAAGCCAGAGCTGGCAGCGTGCTTCAGAAGCACATGGGTCATGGCTGGATGATGTGAAAGCCTTCTCCAGATCCTGCAGAGCATACTTTCATGCCAGCCAGAAGGATGGGACCCCGCTTGTGTCCTGCCATGTGCCACTGTGGCGATAAAAAAAAGTGCTTTGGGTTTTAAGTGCATTTCATTTTGCTTGGATACATTACCAGCTGTACGTGCGTGTGGCACTACTTGTAGGTACATGTGTACGTGCATCAACTTAGGTGAACTGAGCCGAGCACACAGCGGTGGGGCATTGCACAAACTCCCTTAGGTGCCAAGGGAGGGTAGGACCCCCCGCCACTAAGTGCTTATTTGATTTCATTTTAGATAAGGACATTCCAAAGGTACAATCCAAACCTTGATAACAATGATGAAAAATGAAACTGGCATTGAATGCTCACTACCATTCCTGTTGGGTTTTTTTCCTTCTTTTTCTTTTCCTCACAAAGACATGAGCAAGATCTTTCTAAGTGAAAACTACAATGTGGCACCAGGGTAAGGCTGGGCTCAGCCTCATGGCATCCTTTCTGGGTAGCACTATAGCCAGCACCAGGATGTGACAGCTTCTCCACAGCAGTGCGGTGCACACACCACATGCCCTGTCATACAGACAGTTTTCATGTCCATTCCTCTGCAAAGCCGCTCAGCTGGCACAACGGCCCCAGTGAAGCATCACCTCTCCAGTCCCTGAGCATCCAGTGGTGTTACTGATTCCCCCAATAGCCACAGGCTTGAGTGCAGTGCCACCCCAGCCATGGCAGTGGCAAATTCAGTTGGCAGAAGCACACAAGATGCACTCATAAAGTCATCCACCTCCTGGTTTGTGGTAGAGCTGATTTCCACAGCTCCAGCTGCAGAAGTCAAATGTACTTTGTGTTTTTCCCCAGTGCAGGATGAGACCGGAGATACAAGGGCATGGCTGAGGTTGCTCAGCTGACCCGCTGGGCTAGAGCTGCTTGCAGAGGAGCACTGCCAAGGAAGGGTTTGTAATATCTCCTGTTCTTTTTCTTTTTAGTGGTTTATTTGTGTGCTTGTGTATTTTTTCTCTGCAGAGTTGCTGGGTTTGGGGGAAAAGATATCCCACCATGATCAGGATCAACCTGCATTGGCCACGTATCTCTCTGAGGCATACAGAGAGCCTTCAGGCTGCTATCTGCACAACAGAGGTTTGATCTTTCAAAACTTGCTTTGTCAGAATCCCTTTGCAAGAGAAGAGTGGTGAATAATGTCGATGCCAATTGCTGAGGAGGCCATGTATCTCCTGCCACTGCTTTCTTCCCAGCAGCCAGCAATGGAAGAAGGTGACTCAGGGAGATGGGTACTGTGAGTGTTGGCTTTGCTGCTCTTCAGTGGATGCTTTGCAGGATGTTATTATGGGGATGGTGTCAGTGTGGTCCAATGGCTATGCTACCTACAGCAGGGGCAGAAGCCCACTTGTGCAGCAGCACTCCGGATCTCCCACATTAGAAGCCCACAAAGACACAGCACCTTTCAGAAAACGAGAGATATAAAGGTAAGGGGCAGGCATCAGCTCCGCCTCCGCCCCACGCCTGCCTCTAATATCTCATTATTGGCACTAATGACTGATTATACGTCTCCAGTCTTTTGACCTTTAATAATTTCTGTACCAACATGCTTTACTGCTTTCCGGGGGAAATGTTATCTGAAGTGTGAAATTAACCATTCTTTTGTTATGAAATCACCACTTGGCCATCACCGCTGAATAGTTTCAAACCTGAAACATATTTGAACTGCTTCCAAGTTCATCTAGAGCGTGACCTTGTGTGTTTTAATAATTATAATTTCCTAAGTAAAGTACAACTCTAGAACCGGAGAAAAAAATGTACAGACAGCTGCAGGGGTGGGGAGGGCTGACTGCAATGATGAGCTCCATGAATACAACAAGAGGAAGGCCATAAATCTCCAAAATCAAAGTGCTTTCTCATTTTAACCCCTGGTGCGCAGCAGTACTGTGACAGTCCAAAGGAGCAGATCTTCCCATGGGCTGCCCTGGTGGCAACAGAAGTGGGAAATGAGCAGGGAGAATGAGGAAGAGGAGGAGAATCAGGTTTCGAGATGATCTTCCTTTTCCCAGAGAGCTGCTCTGGTTTCAGATTTTTATCTCTGGCGTAGTGGTGTAGATCAGCTGAAAGCAGCAGGATTTACCCCTGCCCTGCAGAGATGTGAGCGGCACTCAGGCGCACAGCCGCGGTATGCGTGCACATGTGAGTAATACCATTGGAATCAAGGACTTGAAAGAGGAGCGCGCACATGAGTAATGTTTTGTAGATACAAGGGCTGGAATCTGGGCCACACGGCTCAGGACAAAGAGACGTGTCAGTTCTGCATAAATAACACAGGCATCCAGCTTCAACACCACAACCTACTTAGCAGGGCGAAGTAGGGAAAGTCACCCCTTCCATCCCACTTCCAGGAGGGCCAGGACAGGAGGTCACCTTCTGAGCTATGGGTGAGCCCAGGTGCTGGGTGCTCCGAATGCCCAGTGCTGCAAGTTCAGCTGTGGCAATGAATGGAACCTCACTGTGCAAGAGAGGGAGTGCCATGTTTTGTGCTGCGGCTTTCTTGGAAGGAGAGCCTGCTTATAGCCCTGCTGCAAGGGAATGTGGACCACAGCAGGAGGAAATAGCCTCTATTTCTCCTCCAGGCACTTTCTGTGTAACAATCACCTCTTAAAGCCTCAATGAAACGGGGTTAAAGAAAAAATAAAAGGAGAGAGCCAGAGCGACAGACCACCCAGGTCAGGGTGCGTTTATCAGGCATGCATCACTCCGTGCAATGTAAGGCTTCTCTGAGGCACTTCTGGGAGATTTTACCAGCAATATGACTAACACAACACTTGGCAAAGCAAAGACTAATAGTGTGATTGTTCTGCCGGCTTCTCCCCTTCTCGAGTAATATCGTGCTGAGCAGTGTTCGAGTTAGCAATCTGAAAGGCCTTTTCATTATTGTATCGAAAACTCCTCTGACTGCAGATCTCTTAATCAAAGGACTTTTATGTAAAGTCACATTTTTTCCAAAACCAGAAAAGTTCAGGCTCAGAGCATAAACATTAGACTCATTATTTAGAAATAGCAAGCAAGTCCTCTGGGTTCTGGTATCAGATCAAAGCTAAAAAATTAAATTGCTGAAAAAAAAAAAATAAAATAAAATGAAAATAAGCTCATTTTTGGGGATCAGCGAATTTCTTGTTTGCTTTTTTTTTTCATTACAGAGCTATAAAAAGGAAGAGTGAGATTCTGTCGGTGGTTTTCAAGTGTTTTCCAAAACTGGAAGGATGCTGCATGCTGAGCACTTCCACAGTCTGCGGAGGCAGAAAATATTTTGTTGACATGACAATAAAAACATTCTGCAGACTTATCGCATTGTTTCCCCCTCTGCTGTTTGTAGCCACAAGCAAGCAGTGTGAGCACTGCGCTCCTGAGGAAAAGAAACCCCTGTCTGGCTGCCTGTGTCTCTGGAATGGAGGCTGGAGCCTGCCCTGATGCATCAAGGAAGAGTTCCCAACCAGGCTGTGGGCAACTGGGCACTGCCTCCACCAGCGTGTGGCCCAATGTCATGCTGCTGTGCCAAGGGAATCTCTGCCCAGTGGTAACCAGTGGCAAGGATAATAAGTTTATTGTTGTTAAGAGTTCTAGACTCACATCTCCAGTTGCCAATGCTTTTTCTCTCTTCTCCCTGCTCATGGACTCCACCTGGTTTTCAGACTGTGGGCACACACACTGGGGTGGGCTCTTGGTGCAGAGATTGTTGGATGTGGGGATGGAGGAGAGCCTTGCAGGCAGGGCAGCTACCAGTGCTGTCTCCATCCAAGGCAAATCCCACTTTGGAGACCTACAGCAAAATTTCCCAACACCCGCAAGGTTCTGTCACTTATACTGACCTTGGGCACCTTAGGAGATGGCAGAACCAAGGAGTGATGTTTGGGGTTGCTTTTTATTTTTACTGTTTTCTTCCTGACTCATTTCCCCGACACCAATTACTTACCATGCTTGCAAGGGAAATAAGAACAGTTCCAATTCCTGCTGATGTTTGTGAGCTTTGAACGTGGCTCCAAGAGAGGTGGGACTCTCATGGAATACCAAAGCAAGTGGCTCAGGAATGGCAGAAATGCCCTCGTGTGTTCTGTTTGTGATACTGCTGCTAATGGGAGTTGCTTAATCACACAGAAAGGCAACTTCAGAGTAGCTTTACACCAGTCCTTCAGATGTTTCCCTTATCTCTGGTTTTCTGTGGCCTGCTGGGATTTTTCCTAGATGGTTTTCTGTCACCTAGAAATGGCTCAGAGTGTTTATTCCTCAGGACATTTGAGTTTTCTCCATGATTTAGCCAGAGACTCCCTGCTTGCCTATCAGAAGACATTCAGTCTTTTCATTTCTAAGGTCCCCATCAGTACAGAGAGGATGCCAAGAATGAGAGGAAAACAGGCATAGTAGGTCCAGGTACATACAGATCTTCAAGTGTTGAGGGGACAAGCAGTTTCTTAAATGAATTGGTCACATGATACTGTATTGGGGGGGGGGGGGGGGGGGGGAGGCAGTTTTGGTCCTTTACTGGGTAATTGAAGCTTCATAAGTATTAGGAATGTGAAAAATAAGTATCAGTTCTTTATGTACAAACAGTTTTCTCACAGCAACCTGAGGTTCTCGTAGGGAAGAGAGCCCTTCAGTGAACACTGCAGCAAACCACCTGTTTCCACAAATGTATGGATTCCCACAGCTGGAATGAAGAGTTGATATTCAGGATATAAACACAGATTTTCCATCACTATATTGCAACTTCAGCTGGGATGCCTACCATCAAACCTTATCCACCAAGAAACACATCTATTTCTCTACATTTCTATGCTTTCCAAATGACCATCTCCTTCTCCATTTAATAAACAAGATCTGCATTCCTCTGGCTTAGCTTCTAATTTTGTGATGGGCTTGGCAAATATCAAACTCAGCCCCACAGCAAGTGAAAGGCTCCTGCTACAGCATGGGGATGTAATTGGACCTTGTACACTCTGTGACACGGAAACCAATTACATAGAAATCCAAGCTTTGGCAGGCAAATTTGAACTCTGGTGCTAGCTGGTCTCCAGCAAATGGCTGCTGTATGCATGGTAAAGGTTAGGACTCAGCTGATGAAGAGCTGTCAGCTGAACTGAGTCCTTTGGCATTAATATGCCATCTTGGGTAAGGAAGAACAATAGATAAGTGCCTTCTGGAATCCCACTTCCATGCTCCCATTCAGCCTGTGACATGCTCTTTGGGAAAGCACTACTTGAGAAAGCAAAAGATAAATCCGTGTGTGGTAGAAAAATAACAGGAAGCGTTGGCTCAAGGCAGGGACCTGAGTCTGTCAGGTCAGTTAAATGGCATGATTCTGTATATCAAGCAAGGGAAAAGGGAAAGATAGGCTCTCCTGCAAGCAGTTGCTGGCATGGTGAAGAGAGACTCAAGAACTGGACTCAAGGAGGAATGAGTGGTTCTTTCTTATATAT
The DNA here is from genome assembly GCF_039878825.1 of Excalfactoria chinensis. Lineage (NCBI taxonomy): Eukaryota > Metazoa > Chordata > Aves > Galliformes > Phasianidae > Excalfactoria > Excalfactoria chinensis. Next base: position 11,634,413 of record NC_092838.1, on the reverse strand, counting down.
TCTTTCCCTAACTACATACAATGCAGTCCAATGAAGATCAGATCACTTTCCACAATAGTGGGAGTTGAAGATGCATGAGCGTGGCAAGATGGTACTGGAAGCCAAGTGAGCAGCTGGCCAAAGCCCATATAGCCAAGGCCTGGCCCCAAGCTCCTCTCTAGTGATAACAGCATCACTTCCACACTGCTGCCCTCATGTCATCACAGAGAAGCTGCTTTCAAGGAAATGGGAACACCACCAAAGCAAACTGCTCTGGTTTCATTTGTTAATGGACCTTCAGACACCATAAAAGTCAGAAGGGCAGAGAAGTGGCCAAAACCACTCCCTCCTTTCTCATACTGGGTGAGGGCAGAGTCGGCACTAAAGAGATGTGATTTTGTGTTTGAAGGAAACAATCAACCTATTTTTCTCTCTATAAGGGAACAAACTGGCCATAGCTGCAAATTAACTCCAGTAGTCCACACCAGATCCAGAAGGAAAAGAATTTTGTTTCATTTTCATCACACATTTCAGAAGATAAGGATTAGAAAGCATTGATTTTTAAAAAGGAAACACCATAAGGTTTTATGACCTTATAGTTAAAACTGTATGACTGTCTGTAAAGATAGAAATAAGGACATTATGAAAACTTGTTATGGGAAGAACTTAGGACTCTAGACTCCAGGATAGCCCAAGAATTCTAGTTCTCTGAAACTCTGACGTGGCTTTTGAAGCCCAAGCTTTGCCTTTTTGTCCCCTTCTTGTTTCTTGCACACCTGGAACCTGGCCTTTGGTCTTTGCCTCTGTGTCCTGAGCAGTTTTCATACATTTCTGGGCTACAGCCTTTCACTGTTTCATATCAGAACCTATCTCTTCCCTTCCATATCTACACTCCTATAGCATCTCTTTTTACTGGTATTACTTACTCCTAATAACTGTAATTATATTATGGATCCCTGTCAAGCTTCTAGGAACAAAGCTTGGATGAAGAATTCTATACAAAATAGACCTCTATCACAGGAAATTTGCACCACGGCAAAGAGACAAGGAAGCTGTTTGATCATTACTTTTATCTAGAACAAATTGCACATAATAACATAATAATATTTTCTACCAGATTCTGTTTCTCAGACAAGCATCATTTCTTTTCTTCTTTTTTCTTTTTCTTTCTTTTTTTTTTTTTTTTTCTTTTTGGGGGCGGGGGGTGGTAAATTAATCTGCATTTAGCTGAATCATCTATGTATATCTCAGTCCCCAAAATAAGATACTTGAATGTGCATTGAAAAATAAACAAATGACTAATTCGCTGAATGCAGTCCTTGTTTCACTGCCCTTGACATAGCCCTAGAAACTCAAAACTTTTGTATTGACTTAAGATAAGTGCCATAAGACCATTAAGCAATCCATTGTTCTTATGGTACCCAATAATCTAGTCTTTTTATTTAAATATGATAGGAAGTAATCCCCAAGCCAATGAAAGCATGGAACCAACTAGGTGTAACGTTCCACAAATGCTATATTGCATGGAAGAGTTCAGCTCCTTATCTGGAAAACAGTTGGCTGTGACCCTATTAAACAATTATATATTATCAGTTTTACTTGGCAACATTTATGTGTCAAAATGTGTCACGGGTTTCACAGCTTAGTTCCAGAAATAGACTGTGATCTGGGTGACATCATACTTCTCAGTAAAACCCTTTTTTTTGCTTTTCTTCCTTTCATAATCACTTGTACTCCCAGTATTCCCAGCCCTACACTGAGTGCGTTCAGGCCAACAAGATGGAACAAGCGCTTCCCACAGCTTGGCTCCATGGGCACATCAAATAGGTTGAAAAGTTTACCAAAACAGTGCTGGTCACCAGGTGACAAACAGGAACCTTGGTGGCTCCACTATGGCAGAGCACAAAAAACATAGGAACTTTGGTGGAGTCAGTTTATAGCAATAACCACTGTGCAATGAAGAGACACCAAAGACTGTCAGTGATTGAATGGGGCTGTCGGTTCACTTTGTGATGTAAAGGGATAAGAATGTGTTACGACTGGGAGGTGCAACTCCCGTAACTCAAACAACGTCCGTCTGTGGATGTGCTGCTCAGAGAGCTTGGCCCGAGGCACAGGGGAGATGTCGGCTGGTGAAAGATGAGGAAAAGCTGCAAGTGGGGAGAGGTGAACGTCTCCTCTCAGAAGCTTATTGGGATTTTCAAACAGCAAGCAACTGGATTCTCAAATGTTAAGTGGTAGAAACTGGCGTTGTGAAACTGTATTGCATAATCCTATTAAGTTGAGGTTGCAAACAGCTACACAACTGTCTGTTGTGTTGGTGCAGGAAGCCTGGGCACCATTTTAATGAGTCATGATCAAACATCATGCTGTCATCTCAATTTTTTTCTCAAATGCATACCAGGAAACTTAAACGAATTCTAGAGTTTTTAGCATTCAAAGAGGAAAGTGTATAAGGTTTTCTGCTCTCAGTGCTAATCCTTTCCTTCAAAATATTAAGGGTGCATTATAGTTAAAATATAAAAGGAGTTACCACGGTAAACTCGAGGTCTTCATGAACTAACCCACAGACCACAACATTCTCTTTTATTTTGAAGGATCGCTTTTCTGGATTGAAGCATAACAGCATTTTACCTCACAAATCTGGACAAACATCCTCCAGGTCGTAAGCTGAAGGAAATGCGTAAGAAAGGAAAACAAATTAAAAGAAGACATATGAAAAGTTTTCTCAGAATCACTCAGGAAAACTAACCTGAAACAAATAACCCACATTTGGGAGAGGAATAATTCTACCACATTAAACTCCAGGGCAACATTACTCAAGTTTTAGCTATTCCGGTCTGTATTTAATTTATTTTGGAAATGAATTAAGCAGTAGCAAAACTAAGGTACGTTCATCACAAGCTGAAGAAAAGTTGAATAATGTACTTTAAGGTTTTCTTTTGTTTTTTTGGAAGCTCTTTTGAGGTTCTTCATACGAACTACTTTTCACTGGTCTATCAGCACCTGAATGTGGAATGTTCCTGTCAATTCCTATGGCAGTTTGGAAGTGACATTGGCTTTTTCTGTGACACTGAGAAGCCCAAAATAATGACATTTATAAGAATTCATTGTTTTCTCTTTCTTTATCATTTCTTCTTCTTCTTCTTTTCTCAAAAGCCAGAAGCAAAATAAGGAGAGGAGGGTAAAAGGGTAAAAGCACGGTGGAACTGCAGAACAAACAAGATGGCAAAATAACAAAACTATTTTTTAATAAGCCGGGAATTTGCCTCAGTATGCAGTTCTTGGAGGAGAGGCGGCTCTGTTTGCTGGCCAGGTTCCCCACCGCACACATATGGACACCTGGAAGGAGAGGCAGAAAGAGCTTTACTCTTGTGCAACCCAAAGGTTACATTTTTGGGACAAGTGTAAGTACTCCTTATTAAGGAAAGGTTGAAAAACTGCAGAAATGATAAATGTCAGTTTCTAGTGGTGCAGTGATAAACAAGAATCAAATAGGGATCTTTATTCTCTGCACAAAGGATAACTGCTTACACTGATGGGCTACACTGCTGGAAAGCTGTGTTTGAGAGGAGAATCCAGCAGGAGAAAATAGAATGTACAGAGAAAAATGCACTGGAAATATAGATGGAGAACAGAGGAAAAAAATGCTATAAATAAAAGCTATATTTGAATTGAACTGTTCTTGATCTTTAATGAGTGATGTTTCCTAAAGGCAGAGAAGAACAAGAACTGAAATGAGGGAAACACCTGCTAAAGTTCCAGGAGATATTTCCCAGAGTCCCAGCCCTGAGGCTGAATGGGGAGAGAGCTGGAGTTGCCCAAGGAAAAGCCCTAAGTGAAGGAGAAACACTGTAAAGTGCAAAGGAGAAGAGAGCCATCATTATCTCAATGGGGCTGAGCAAGGGGTTAGGAGGATCAGACACTAAAGGTACTTCATGTGTCAACTTGTCCTTCTGAACAAAGCTCCTTCAATCTGTGATGATTTCAGTGGTCTTTCTAAACCCCAGTTCACTGGTCATTAATTCTCTATCACGACTTTTGTTTTGATCTATTGCATGGAGGGAGCTTTGGAGCAGCACAGCATCTCCTGGGAGGTGACACAGAACATGTGGCAGCTAAACAGTGATGTAGGGGCCAGGAGAGGCTGGGCAATGGGAGCACAAGCGCTTCTTACTGACCATCTTTCCTTTAGGAGGACCTGAATTATACCTGAAGACCATCAGTTGGCCTTTGTCACTTTTCATCTTTCTGTGGCATCACTGGGAACTCTTGATAGTGACGTCTGTAGCAAATGAGCCTTGGTTAATGAAGCAATAGCCTAAGAGCTGATCTGCTCCGTCTGAGTCATGGGTACTATGAAATGCGTTTGTCTTGTTTGTCATCTCTTCTTGTTGGGATCCAGCACATAGGTCAATCTTTGGGCAGGTAGGCTGGAAATGGACAATCAGTGCTTCCTTTCATAGAAGAAGAATTTCCAGAAACAAGTGGAAGAGTGGGGAAATCCTGAACTTTCTTAGAACACCGCAAAGGAAGGAGGGAGGAGTATTTCTCCCCCTATCCTTGCAGAGATATTCCTTAAAAACAGAGGGTTCTATTTTGGGCAAAGTATGCGCTAATGTATGTGGAAATGCGTCACTCTGCTAGATTTCATCTGCCATTGCGACATTTGTTTCTAAAGGGAAACGTGTTTTGCCATTACAGCTTAGAGCAGCACTATTCCCTGTCCTCATTCTCATACTACATGAGCAACATCAGCTCAAATAGCAAGGCAGCTGTGATGGGGCAGTATGGGGTTATCTAAAGGCAATTTAAAACATTGTTAACATTGATGTAGAAGAGCAAAAGGGTGTTTCTGCTGACCTAATCGCTGAAGCTTGCAACATTACATGTTGGAGTAGCAGAGCACCCCTGGCCCATGCATGCTCTGATGTTGGATGGCTTCTTCATACCAGAAGCAGAGCTGGAGGGGACAGGCAGCAGCGCTCATGATCTGTCATGAACATCGGATATGTGCGGTCACAAGCATCCTGTCCTTGGATGTCACAAGTCAACATATGGCAAGAAAATGCTTTTCTCAAACACGTCTGTTGACTTTTCAGAACAAGTTGCACAGATGCTCACCTTTCTTTTCTAAAAAAAGGATTGTGTTGTAGCCAACATTGCTATCAGAGCTCAGGAACAAATAAATGTGTGGCACACCTCCAAGGGGTTTTCCCTCGTTTCCTCACAATTGACAAAGAAGCTAATGTTGTTTCAGAGTAAGGCAGGATGACAAATCCATGCATGTGCTTTACTTTGTAGCTGTCTGAGCCTGCTGCTGCAGAGTTTTCTTAGAAACGACAGCATTATTATATGTTTCCTGGCAGAGACAGTCTAAATTGATGCCCATTTTCTTCACTCTGCCCTGGGAACTGCAAGAAAAAAAAAATAATCAATTGTAGCCCAGATGGATTAAAGCAGGAAATATCAGCTAAAATGTTGGAAAAGCTGGGTGACAAGTGAAAAATAATAATAATAATAAAATTAGAGCAATAATTCAATCTTAAAAGTGGACAGATTTCTTTTGTAGTTTCATAAGTGGATGTAATGCTGGAATAATCTCAGCACAGTAATTGTGATCTCTTATGCCAAATTGTATCCCAAATTACTTCAGTTTATTCAGCAGCATCACTTAGGATGCCTACCAGCTCAGAGTAGTTGACTGGGGGTTAATTTTGTAAAAGTCTGACATACATATCCAGCAGAGGAAATCTTAGCCAATTAGAAAAGTCATAGATAGGTGCCCATCAAACATTCACCGTTGGATCTTTATTGGGATGTTCCTAATAGCAAATGAGCAGTTAGCTTACTCCATCTCTCTGGGGAATCAGTAGGGCTTGTATGCAAAGAAGGCTGAGGTGTGGCATGGAGATATCCCATTGCAGACAGAAGAACTTCTCCCCTGCCTTGTTAGCTGATCTTGTGTGTCTAAAATTTCCCAAGGTTAGGGCGGCAGGCTTGAAAGTTAATCTGGAAGGGCTACAAGGAGTTTGCAGTGGAAGTGCTACTGTGAAGTTACGATCTGATAAGAAGGAGAGACAAACCAGAGCCAGCTAATAGCTTTCTTCCTCCTCCTGGTTCTGCCACTTACCTCTGGCTGCCCTTCTCCCAGATTGTGTGTTAGGACAGAGAAATATGTATTTGCGATTGCATGAAAGCTCCTCATAACCTCTGAAAAAATTGTTGGCTTCTCATATCTTAGAAACCTACTTAAATTACAATAAAACACTCCAAAAGTTTCCCCCTCTTTCTCCTGCTTCCTGTAATTAGAATTATGCTCTGCCCTGACTCTCATCACAACTGTGGACTTATTATTTTTCCACAAGTCAAGCTGATCTTGCCATGGAAGAACCATGACTATGTGAGAAAGAGCAGCACTGAGAGAGCTAGAAGAGAGTTCACGCCTAGAAGAAGGGCCTCATAGGAACACTGCTGGGATTTGATGAGGAGCGATGATCTTTCACACATTTGCTGAAGGACAGAATATGTCCTTGGATGCTTCTGTGGGATGGAACCACCTGGATAGAGTCATGGGAAGCTGTGCAAGGTGGCCCAGCTCGAGTGAGAACCTTCAGCAGTCTCTTCCAACCTCAACCATTCCATGACTGTGAATTCACTAATTAACCTCATGCTGTTCAATCTGTGCAATTTCTCAGTCCCTCCGTTATTGATCTTATGTATTAGAAGAAAAAAACAGCTTCTTGCCTTACACATACATTGTGCAGATCATTGAATCTGATGTCACTCTTCATTTTACTTTTTTTTTTTTTTACTTTTCTTTCTTTCTTTCTTTCTTTCTTTCTTTCTTTCTTTCTTTCTTTCTTTCTTTCTTTCTTTCTTTCTTTCTTTCTTTCTTTCTTTCTTTCTTTCTTTCTTTCTTTCTTTCTTTCTTTCTTTCTTTCTCTCTTTCTCTCTTTCTCTCTTTCTTTCTTTCTTTCTTTCTTTCTTTCTTTCTTTCTTTCTTTCTTTCTTTCTTTCTTTCTTTCTTTCTTTCTTTCTTTCTTTCTTACTTTCTTTCTTTCTTTCTTTCTTTCTTACTTTCTTTCTTTCTTTTTTCTGAGGGGAGGTGGGAACCAGGGACTCTCATCATGTCTATTTTGTTTCCTGAGGCTAAATATCTCATATCGTTATGGGTTTTTTTTTAGTTTCACACTGGCAATTTTCCCATTGACACACACTGGGTGGTAACTTAGGCCCCTGAATTCAAATTCCCACTTGGGCTCAAAGAAGCCATCATTTCAATCAGCATCTCCTATCAAATTGTCCTACCCTCACTCTAATGTTTGGGTCTTTTTAAAATGTCATGTAGGTCCCCTAAAGCTCCTCTTCCTGCTGAAACATCTGATTAAGGAAGATCTGGTCTTTGACTCTTTTCTTGGGGGAAAAAAATATTACCTGAATTCAAAGGGATGCATATTTGAAAGCCTGAATATTTCTTTAGATGATTTGGTCTGATCTACCATATGACTCACTCCATGTCATTTCAGCTAGGGAGTTCTCTAACTTCTTGATTAAAAAATGTCTTATCTGTAGGCATCTAGTCACCATCTGAAGACTTCAGGAGACAGACGGTTAAGCAGCACTCCTCCATCCCTTTGCTGCAATTTTCTTCTTGGCTTTCATTCTGTTATGTCCTCTTCCCCACCTGTCAGTGAATATAGAAGAGGAAAACTGCAGTTTAAGGAGAACATAGTAGCTGAGGACTGAAATCAGTGATTTCCCTCAAAACCAGGGACATGTGAAACTTATCACTGCATATTACAATGTTTTTTATTCCGGGAGAGAATTCCAATAAGGTCACTGGGGAAAACAAAAAAATGTGCTCATTTTCACATTGCTGAGACTTTGACTTTGTTTTTGAGTTATCAAAACATGTCAAACAGCTCAGAGTCCAATGAGAATTCCACTCACCAAAAGCAAATTACATTTATAAATGAGGAGAAATGGTTGAAAACTCTGAGTTTGAATGCTTGATGAAAGTACACTGATCACTTCATTTTTCAAAAGGTAAAGAAGAGTTTGGGGTGTAAATATTGTCAAAAGGTCTTTTCTGTATCAATTTGCTGTGTAATTAACAGTATTTTTTTTTAATGTATGGAGGTACATTAGTTGTGGTTCATCCTGAAGGAGGAAAGGTTTATATACTCAGAGAATGAAAGCCATGAACCAGACATCTATTCTCTGACTGTAGAAAAAGAAGAAACTGCCTTTGCATTAATACTTTGTCCTCACTAGAGGAAAACAAGACGCTAATTTATAAACCAATTCAGTCATTACTGGCTTGATTTATTAGTTATTGCCAATAAATCCATGGAGACAACAAACACCTTTTATTTCAAATTGAGTTAGTCACATTTATTACACCTACCCAATCTCCACTAGCAGTTGACTGTTTCAGAGTGAAAACACGTAATATTTTCCTCTGTTTAGGACACACTGCAAGATCAGGAGGGAGATATGGAGAAAGGTCAGCAAGGATTACTCTTTAGAGGGGCAGATTGCTCATTAGTGGATGCAATAGACTTATCACCACAGAAAGAACAAAACTTAGTGATTATATCTAAGAAGTATGAATGTTTTCCTTGTCAAATGTCATTCCCTTTAGAAACTGGCAATAGTAACTTAATATAATTTTTCTTTCATGTGAAATTAAGTTAGGCTGTGACTCCATATGTAATCTTTTTCTCATGATGGTAGTATAATTTGATATATCAACAGTATATTTATAATGCAAATAAACATCGTTGTGACTCCCCAAAGGGAACTGATCTAAATCTCACTGAAAGAAAAATGGAAAGATTGCCATTGACTTCTCTGATCTTAAGTCAAACCATTGTAGCTGCAGGATTCTTTTGCTTTCCTCGTTTATGCTTTGAATCCAGAAACCACACATATTTTATATCTGTGTATTTGAGTCATCTCTTGTTTTGTTCCCATTATTCCACAAAGTGTTAGAGGTGCATTTACAATGTAAAATAAAATAATTATCGTGTTGTTTCAGTGTTATTATCTTGGCAGCAGAGCACACAAATACAACAGTGCTAAAATCTCAAGTTTTCATCAGATTGCACGGACCAAACCTTGTAGGCAGGTAACTCTGCTGATTTCCATAGCATTGCAATCAGATACACAGGAGCATATCCAGCCCCATCTCTGCACAATTACTGTGGCTTTCCTCAGCAGTCTGATCATGTCATAATTCACTTTAATGCTCATGTATACTAGCTTGAGGGCTTATATAATTATTACGTCTGTCTCATCACGAAAGTGGGATAAATCACACCCGAATACAAGAGTAGAAATGTGTCGTTGTGTTTAGATTTAAAACATTTTAAAATCATTATTAAATGAGCAAATTATGTATGCCCTGCAGTAGATGGTACAAGTCAAAGCTATCTGGAAATGTCTTAGGACTGCTGATATGAATTTTGAACAGTATAATCTTGTTAGGAGGAAACATTGATTAACAGGGTTATGATGAATTTATCTGAATGCAATGTAAGAATTAGAAAAAAAAGAAAGAGAAACACATGGGATATAAAATACAGTCCAGTTGGATATGAGAACATTTCATAGATCAAGCAGTACTTTATCCCAAGACAGAAGTTATCATATTCATAAGGGGCTCTAATTATACAGACATCTGTTAGGGGCGTATTTACAGAAAGGCTTCTGAATAACCCAGATGATCATTCCCAGTTAAGATACAGTTCCAGAAGATGGGTGCCCCTGACTGCAGAGGCTTCAGCATCAGGTGGGTCTGAAATATGAAAGGAATTAATAGCAAATTAATTATTCTATGAAAGCAAATGCCTGTGAAAATAAGACATCTAGGGCCTGATTTAAACTCTAAGGAAAAGGATTGCTTTGACTTCCATAGTTTATGCAAATGGGAGTATTAAAACTCCGGAGTGTGGTATAATGATGAAGAACCTGAAGATATATCATGGCATAATACAAGATGTCTTGTTAAGGAGACGTGCTGTGCTGCTGGAAGAGCACCCAAAAGCACTAAACAAGCTGTTTCTAGTCACTCCACAGTCCAAGTAAAAGGTACAGTTCCCTCTCTGCATCAGTTATGGATACATTCAAAACTTCACAGTTTGCAATGCTGTTTTACTTTGTCATCATTTTTTCAGACTCATTAGATTTTTTAGTGCTTGTGCAGATAGCTTTTGTAAACACCTTACCTATCAGTTGATGTAGAAACTGACTGTAGTGGGAGTACAGGGCTACAAGAGGCAGATTCTCCTCTTTGCCTTATGTTTTATCTTGATGTTCTTGACTCTCTTCTACAGACAAACCAGCAGCAGTTGTATTAAGGCAGGTGGTAAAACACTGCATTATTCAGAACTAGTGTCACTCTTTGGGTCCCTGTTAAGTTCTATATAGTTCTAATTTCTCCCATCTTCATGCTTACTCCAGATTTCTCTCCTTAAAGGAAGAGTAGAAGACACGGGCTGATTGCTAACATCCTGCCTGCTCTATCTCAGACAAAACCAAGATCTGAGCCACTATGTCCATTCACACAACTTCTACATGTTTGCTTTGGCACAGCCACTACTGGCACCTTTTCAGATAACACTGAGATCTATGGTTTTCCTTTTCAGCCACTGTGATTGTAAATGTTAAATGCAAAAGAGTGTGAATTATAGATACCATAGAAAAACCTAGTATACCTTCTCTGTTTCACTACACAGTCAGTAAACAGAGGTAGAAACACAGGAGACCACAGCCTCTCTGCAATGCTTCTTTCATTATTCAGAAGGATCTGCCTATTCAGTGTTAGGGCAGACCTTTCCCTTTCCCTGTATTGATGGCAACAGGAAGAATAGGGACCCCTGTTCTGAGGTTCCTACCAATCTTCTCATGCTGTGAAGCAAAGCAGGAAAACATAGAGAATGGGAGACAAGGAACATTCACCCATCTCAGGAGCATGCTGCCTAGCTGACTGTGAGAGAATGTGTTTATTTACAAGGCAATTAGGTTTTGATTGTTATTAATTTAAGTGGGAAGGTCTCTAATTTAGATAACACACCTGGTACAAGAAAGGTTGTAAGGAGGATCTGGGGAAATACAGGCCTGTTAGCCTGACCTCGGTGCCAGGGAAGGTAATGGAATGGATTGTCTTGAGGGAGATCACGCGGCAGGTGTGGGATGACCAGGAGATCAGACCTAGCCAGCATGGGTTCATGAAGGGCAGGTCCTGCTTGACCAATCTGATCTCCTTCTACAACCCTGTGACCCATCTGATGGATGAAGGAAAGGCTGTTGATGTGGTCTACTTAGACTTCAGCAAAGCCTTCGACACTGTCTTCCATGCTATTCTCTTGCAAAAGCTGGCAGCCCATGGCTTGGATGGGTACACTCTTGGCTGGGTAAGGAGCTGGCTGGAGGGCCGGGCCCAGAGAGTGGTGGTAAATGGAGTTAAATCCAGTTGGAGACCAGTAATGAGTGGTGTCCCTCAGGGGTCGGTGCTAGGGCCTGTCCTCTTCAACATCTTTATTGATGACTTGGATTGAGTGCTCCCTCAGTAAGTTCGCAGATGACACCAAATTGGCAGGGAGTGTCGATCTGTCTGAGGGTAGTGAGGCCCTACAGAGGGATCTGGACAGGCTGGAAAGCTGGGCCGAAGCCAACGGGATGAGGTTTAACAAGACCAAATGCCGGGTCCTGCACTTTGGCTACAACAACCCCAGGCAGCTCTATAGGCTTGGGGCGGAGTGGCTGGAGGACTGTGTGGAGGAAACGGAGCTGGGGGAACTGACTGATGCTCGGCTGAACATGAGCCCACAGTGTGCCCAGGTGGCCAAGAAGGCCAGCAGCATCCTGGCATGCATCAAAAACAGTGTTACTAGCAGGAACAGGGAGGTAATTGTCCCCCTGTACTCGGCATTGGTGCGGCCGCACCTTGAGTACTGTGTTCAGTTTTGGGCCCCTCACTGCAAGAAAGACATTGAGGCCCTGGAACGTGTTCAGAGGAGGGCTACGAAGCTGGTGAGGGGTCTGGAGCACAGGCCTTATGAGGAGCGGCTGAGGGAACTGGGATTGTTCAGCCTGGAGAAGAGGAGGCTCAGGGGAGACCTTATAGCTCTCTATAACTTCCTGAAGGGAGGTTGTGTTGAGCTGGGGGTCGGCCTCTTCTCTCGTGTAATTAGTGATAGAACTAGAGGGAATGGTTTCAAGCTGTGACAGGGGAGGTTCAGGCTGGACATTAGGAAGTATTACTTCTCGGAAAGGGTAGTCAGGCATTGGAATGCACTGCCAAAAGTTTGTTCTTTTGGGATGAAACCTCTAGGTTTGCCCCCTGAAACAAAACCAAGATAGTGAGATTTATAGGAAAGCAAAAGGAAGTTTCAGATTGAAAGAAAGAGGGTCTGTGGCCATAATCTTGTGAGGGTGGCAGGGAGCAAACGAGGTAACTGGCTGCACTGAAACTTTTAAATGAAGTTTGCAACATTGTGGTTGGCAATGGCAGAATGTGCTTCCAGAGGGAAGTATGGGATAAAGGAAGAGATCTGGTGAAAGAATGTATCCTTGTGCAGGGAAGTTATGCGCTTAACAGATCTCTACTGTGTTTCTTAATAGCCTGCCATATGCCAGCAATTTATAGAAAGAAATGGAGTTAGAGTTTTGATTACAATGTTAGCAGGCATTCCTGCCCATATGTTGCTGGTCTATGAGATGTTACTTCTGCCACAATACTTGTGTTCTGCCTTTTCCATTCTGGAAATTTGTGATTATTCTGTCTCCTTTTTGCCATGGCCAGAAATGTTTATTCATGGTGCATGGAACCATAAGCTGAGCAGAGAGCCCTGCTATTTCACCACAGCTATAAAAAAAGGAGATGGCAGTGAACTCTGCCTCCTCAGTCACCAGATGCTGTGCTCTGGAAGGGGCCGTGAGTGAAGTTGAAGAGCAGAAAAGCTGTTTGCCTGGCACTGATGTTAAGAATTTGAAGCCTGGATGCCAGCTGGGTGATGGATAAAAGCTAAATCCCTTTGATGGATCTTGAAGTTCCAAAGGAATTCCCCTTGCCATGAAAATCAAGTCCAGCCAGCAAGAGAAGTACCACAGCTTTCTTCAGTGATGGGCTGCCAAAGAGATTCCTCAACCAGGGTATGTTGGAGGGGAGCCTCCAAGGAGAAGGGCTGTATTGGAGCTTTATTGAGGTTGTGGTCAAGGTTTGCATTTTAGATCTCATCAACAAGAAAACAAAACTGCACTGCTAAACAACTGTCGGGTATCTCCTGAGAAGAGCTGGGGCCAAAGCCCCTACTGCATCTCCTACAGTCCAGTTTCTGAGAGACTTTGGATCAAAATGGCTTGCAAACTGGGAGATGGTTTTCTTCTTCTCAGTTGTCCTTCTCTAGATCCTTTACAGACCCCAATGTGGGAACTTAATGTGGGACAACTGCTTTAATCTAACTGGGAAACAGAGCTTTGGGGAAGGATGGGATTTGTTTGCAATTATTAAAACGTCTTTCAGATTAGTATTATTATTTATTAATTCTTTCTTGGACCACAGGGCATTACAATTTAATTCATCATGTGGGGTTCTTTCTCATGAGCTTGTGTGACTCATGGAAATGATCAGAGGAAATGAAACAAGCAGTTTTTGCCCTCCCAAAGTGCAATTTGTTGATAAATTGGTTTTTCTTTAGTAATATGGTGCTAATTTCACAGCATCATAAGACACTTCCACCAGACCTTTCAGCACTTGCAAATATTTTGCAAATAGACCGGAATTCCACATGTGCAGTGACTCCTGGTCTACTCAAGAAGAGGATGGCTTCATAGATCAATTCACTGGATGGGGACCAAGAAGCTCAAAAACTGCAGGGGTTTCATGCACAAACCTGTACAAACTGCTTAATCCCTGCTCCCCTGGGGCTGCACACATTCCCATTCTCTTAAACATTGCAGGTATTCTCTGGCCAGTCTATAACATCTTCACAGCAGCATCTCTAAAGTCTTCCAGTCCAGTGCAGAGACATTTGCTGAATGCAAGGCAATAATGCAGATTCACCACCAGTTAGCTCCCAAGCCCTGTTTCCACAGTACAGTTCAAGTTTATCCACAGGAGCTGACCTCGAGTCCTCCAGCAGTGCTCTGTCCTCTGCTCTCAGACAGAAAGACCTCTTTACCCTCACTGAGAGGGTATTTGCTAAAATAAATCCCCCTTTAGTTATTGCTTGAGCTGCATGGAATCTCATGGGTATTGTATTTTTCCTTCACAACATGTACTCCACAGCGGCTTTCTGATCTAAAATGTGATATAAATGTTGGGGGGCTGTCCATGTATTGTTGTACCAACATACTTCAAAGTTACTGATGAAACACAAATGGTGTTGAACATAAAATAAAGACCAATATCATGTCAAGATTTTCTTTTCTTTTCTTTTCTTTTCTTTTCTTTTCTTTTCTTTTCTTTTCTTTTCTTTTCTTTTCTTTTCTTTTCTTTTCTTTTCTTTTCTTTTCTTTTCTTTTCTTCTCTTCTCTTCTCTTCTCTTCTCTTCTCTTCTCTTCTCTTCTCTTCTCTTCTCTTCTCTTCTCTTCTCTTCTCTTCTCTTCTCTTCTCTTCTCTTCTCTTCTCTTCTCTTCTCTTCTCTTCTCTTCTCTTTTTCTTTTTCTTTTTCTTTTTCTTTTTCTTTTTCTTTTTCTTTTTTTTTCTTCTTCATTTTCTTCTTCTTTTTTGTTCAAGAAGAGTTAAGTGTGTTCTTTATATGAAATATGTTGCTACATTGACTGAAAGGAAAAATATACAAAACATGCACATACTTCAGAACAACTGACCTTTGAGCACACCACCTTGTGGCCACGCACACAAAAGCAGGGAAGGATTTGTCTTCAGGGCCCTGCATGAAACACCAACAGGCAACCTGAGCAAATGAACCTGCACACTTTTGCTGGCATATTCCAAGCTCATTGGGACCAGGTGTATTCCAGTAAACAGAAGTCTCTGGGAGCAGAAATTCAATGATAAGTGTAGCATTTTCCAAGTGCATTTGTGATTCTCTTAAACTTTCTGGGATCTTGTTCTGAAAAGTTTTCAGAAAGAATAAATGAAAGTAATAATGACTTTAAAGCTGGGAGGCAGTTCAGGCTACATGGACCCCATCCACCCTACAAGTTACAACCATTTTCTTACCTGGTGGAATAACGCTCTTGTAACCAGATCCCTTCCCCTTGTTGTAACTGTGGTTTAGGTGAGACCCTATTGCAAAGGTAGAGTATGGTTTACATGAGTCATCAGCTTAAGTACCTTTGTGGTTTAATGCTTCCAAGGTGCTTTGAGGGATCCAATTAAGTCTTAGGTTTCAGAGACTGAGTCTATGGGCTGGAAGAGCCATCTACTTCTTGTCTCCTAAGCAATCAAGAGGAGACAAACAATGGGAATGGTGATTAGCTCTCCTCAAAGACACTGGCAATGATATTGTCTACCTAATGGGATTACTATGATGAATGCCTTCACAGTGCAAAGCTAAGTAGGAAGATACTGATACCACAACATGGAAATAAATAAATAAATAAATAAATAAATTTAAGAGATTTAATATGATGGGAGTAGGAGTCCTCACATTTGATTTTATGTTGCCAGTAGGTTAGTGGTCTTGAGTGGAAGAAGACTTTAAATGGCTTTCATATTTCAGAAGTTCACTCTACATCCATCTCAGTTCCTCCTCTCAGCTGACCAATGACAAGCACCTTCTACCCCATCCAGAAGAAAAATAATCAGTTCTTAAGTCCTTGTGGTACGAAAGACCCTTTAGCTGGCGCTCCAAAACCCTGAACTGGGATAAATGAATTGATTTACAGTGGGAAAAACCTCATAAGGCACCTCTTACGTCAGTATGTTGTAGATTTTATTCTATTCAAAATAGCTTTCTCATCCTCCCAAGCATAAATCAACAAATCAGCAGTTCACTGAGTCAGTCATGCGGTAAATCTTTCATCAGAAGGGGAGAGCTGAAAAATAACTATACTTCAGAGGAATGTTAGTGTGTTACCTCTTCATTTGATGCAATAATCATACTAATTAGGGCAACTTCTAATTAAACTATTTTCATCTAGGCAGACTAAGAAAATTGCAGTTATTAACAATAAGAAAGCCAATGGCTCACATACGCTGCAGTGGATGTGAATAACAACAATGCTAACTTGCACCCTACAAGTTTTTTGGAACTAGCAAGTGGGTGTGCTGCACCCACTGCACTGACAGAAATGTCACTGTTGTCCTCTTTGTTTCCATCCCTTCTCCATCTCCACAATAGCCTGACTCACTGTATGCTTGCCTTCTTTGTCCAGCCTGACATTTGGACCCACACGACCAAATAGTGTCCGGTCTGAGGTACCCAAGTAGGAGTTGGTTGTATTTGGGCTCTTTCTTCCTTTTTTAAAACAGCTCCATTTGATAACAGAGCAGTGAGGCATTTCAGAATGCCACAGGGGCACCCACTGTGGAAAAGAAGCCCCTACCTACATTTTTATGGTCTCTCCGCACATGAAAAGGCGCCTTTACAAGATGTCCTTCTTCGTTCTATAAACACGAAACCTGCAATTAAATAGGAAAAATGAAGTTAACAAGCAGCGAACACTAAAAAAGCTTACACTTCAATAGAGTTCTGTTTCTAGGTGCTTGGATTAGCCTGAAAGGAGAGAAATGGTGCAAAAAGCAGGTCATGGCTATTTCTAGAACTTGTGGAAGTGACTGTAGCCTCTTGACGCCAGGAATCAGAATTTCCAGACATAGAACATATTTGATGCCAAGATACTCACTTTAATCATTAATTCAACAACAAGAAAGTGCATTTCAGGTAGAATTAAAAGGCTGGATTAAGCCTACAATAGCAAAGACAGATCAGTTAAGGAGAAACGTCCAGGCTGACAGATGCAACCTCTGCCCATCAGAATGGCTGGTGGAAAAGAAGCATGGTGACATAAACAGAGATCAGAATGATTTGGATGTTGAAGGTTTTGTTTTTCTCTTTGTTTTTGCAAATGAAGATGCTTAAAAACTGGAGGTTTTTAATTACTTTTACAATCTTCTTAAAAACAGCCCTGAAGTAGAAGAGTGACTATTACTTACATACAATAGAGATTTTATAGTCTTCCTAATTAGATACATTTCACCAATATCTATTATGTACAGTCAATTGAACATGCAGTTAAAACACTTAAATTGCATACTATGGACTACACTGAGTAAATAAATAATTAGGGAGTTATTAAAATGCAAATTCCTAGCATAATGGAGCAATTATGGGAGGAGAAAGTATTTTAGTTCATGGCTTACTGACCATATCAGCTTTTCTGTTGGGTCTTCTACATTAATGTGAATGTTGCTGACACTACAGACACCGAAGCAAAATGGTTTGGTTTGGTCAGTGCCTAATTACTTACAGCTTTTAGATACTGTGGTCTTGATTTAATGGATTGTAATGGCTCAAGAGGGAAAAGGAAGTTCTCTGATGCCCAAAGACTTTGTAATATTGTGGAAAATAAACTTTTTCATCTTTATGAATCCATCTTTCACTGTTTATAATTCAAAATTGGTCAAATGTTTATTTTTTTTCAAGTTTAGCAAACACCAAGGGAACTGCTCTGCTTTCTGGACCCCTGTTAGTGAAAGCCAATGCAGAGTGCAGCCTGGTTGTCAGAAATTGGCATACGTACCATCAGGGTTGCAATCTTTCAAACCAAAGTCAAATCCTGCCTGTTGCTGTGGCTTTGTGAAGCTGCTTTTCACATCCAGATGCAGACGTGACTCTTGAAGACAGAGCTCAGCAATTTGACTGCCCTGCCCAAAAATCTATCCAACACCACATCAGCCTATCCAAAACCACTGCCTTGCAGGACACATCATGGACAAGATGGTCCTTCTGGTGCCATTGCTGGTCTTCTGCCATGTGGATCATGGCTTTCCAGGGCTGGGTTTTGCCCTACAGCTGGGCTGTCCCGTTAGACATCACTCACATACCTCACACACCTGCAGTGCTATGTGGTGTGCACAGATCCTGTCATGGTTGATGTGATATACGTTATTTCTGAAACACAGCACTTCTTGTTTGTTCTCTTGTCTTTACAGAGGCCAGACCAGCAAATTTGCTGCATAAATCAGATAAACTGTTGCCCTTCAGAGTATGTAGAGTGAAGTTGTGAATGTGCATTACCACCATATATATGCTTTAGCCATCAATTTCTTCTGTCTCCCTCCAAATAAAAACTAATATGTAATGTATTGAGGACCACTTTCCCTTGCAGTTAGGCATGCTGCGTATACTGAATTAATTTCATTGATATATAAAATGGACTCAGATTTCTTGAAGTGATATTGTTCTCAGTATTTCCCTAAAAGGCCTCTATGAAAGTGTTTCCAATTAATATTGAATCCTCTTGTTTCTTACAAATGCTCTTTTTCCCCCAATATTTAAGAGGAAACTACTGTGCAACTCTGTTCCTAATAGATTTTATTGGCATTATTCTATTGCTGTCAACTTCAGCTTTGTTGCAGTAACTTTCTTCTGATGCTGTGCTCTTTGCTAAGACTTGGCTGGACTAGGAAACCAAAATTAGAGAAAAAGTTACAGTTCTGAAAACATTCATTGCTATGTTCATTACATGCAAAAGTAAAATTTATAAATCACATATTGCAAAATTCCTCCAGGAAAAAACAAATAAATAAATAAAAGAAGATCATGTAGTGTTTGGAACAAGAAAGCTGGTTACCTTTCACTTTTATTGGCTTTTATGGTATAATGTGACAGCACCGAGCCAGACCCTCAGCCCATGAAAACCAGCAAAGCTGCATTGCCTCCCATATCCATTCAGTGTTTTGTTATACATGTAGAGCTATATCTTAAGAAGGGCCATTGTTTGGTTAGGAGGTAAAGGACACCCAATATTGGCTGAGAGGATTCCAATGGAGGGAAGTGGGCAGAGGGTGGGAGCTGAGCATGGGGATGTGGGATGGAAATGGTGCAGTGAGCATCACACAGCTTTAGGACTGCAGTCTGTGCAAAGCTTGAGCATTACCAGGGTGTCTTTTTTCTCAAAGCTTTTCCTTTCTATTTGGTCATGGCCATATGTGAGTGCATGAATACATCTGCAACATGACTTTGTATGTGTGCTGTTATCTCTCCAACAACTTCATCTTAAGAAGTTGCAAGGGGAAACTTGTCGAATTATTATACATTTTTACTGAAAAGAATGAATGTTTCCTCACCAAATCATGAGAATTAATGCGATATGCAATGTGACCAGTCTCAGTATATTAAGGAAATCATGTGTGACTTATATCTGAGGGAAAAAAATAAAATCCCTACATACCATCCCACTATCCCATAGCTCCCTTTTTAGCTCTATACCTTGAAAAATCAAGATTGCTCTCTTCTGATGAAGCATCTTTGCCTCACTTTAGGTGCCATCAGCACTAAGTAACTATGATGTGATCAATTCTATCAGGGCTACAGCAGCTGTAACACGTTCTATAAGGTGAACAGTGTTTAAATTCAGCTCCCATCTGAATAACATAAACCCACCATCATTATCTGCCCAGTTTTGGCTTTCCCCATAGTTGAAATAGTTTATCCATCTCACAGTACTATTGGTTGGCTGAAACTTGCTAATGAATGTCCAGTGCTTAGAAGACAATGTAGGTGGAGAATTAAAAGGATAATTAAAACTTGTTGTTCCATTAATGTCCCAGTCTTTAAGTGTCAGTCTACACTGAGAAAGTTAGCAATACATAATGTACTCACGCTGTACTATCTTGCAAGCCAGTGTTAAAAGAACGGCAGCAACCAGTGTAAAATATGTGTGAGTACATATAGTATATTTACATTGGTAAACCCAGTCTGTTTGTGCTAGGAAACATTTTTAGCAAATAATTTTATTTATAACTTCTGTGC
This sequence comes from Excalfactoria chinensis, assembly GCF_039878825.1. Classification (NCBI taxonomy): domain Eukaryota; kingdom Metazoa; phylum Chordata; class Aves; order Galliformes; family Phasianidae; genus Excalfactoria; species Excalfactoria chinensis. The sequence continues at coordinate 11,614,482 of NC_092838.1, read as the reverse complement.
AAGCATTCCAGACATAGGTGGTCGGTCTGCAAATTCCAGAAGACACTATTTAAAATGGAATTCTGTAAGGAAAAAATAAAAATAATAACACTCCCTGGAGGTGCCAGGCGCTGCTCCAGCTGGTACCAAGAGCTAATCTTTGGAGAAGTGAACTCATTTTTGTTTTGACACAAAGATAATGCTCTATGATTTCACAGTGAAGGCATTATCTATCCCTGCTCTTTCTACCTCCAATAAAGTTTTACAAGCAATAAAAGGGCCTAGAGATCAGCTATCTTCCTGTTGGTGCCTTTGAATGTTTCCTTTTGATGCCTACCGCACAGAAACCTCCCCTGTGAATTATTGCAAGGAACACTTTAACACCACTTCTCGGTGTAGGTATGCAGTCTGCACTGCAGAGCTTGGGGGATACAAGGCATGGTAATGACGCACTTGTTAAAAGCAAGAATATTCCCAGGCAGGAGAAAATCCGCTTTAAATATGGATTAAAAGCAACTCTTCCTTTCTGTGTTCTGGTTGTTGATTCCTTGTTCCCCAGAGCTGGTGACCTGCCCTGCCTTGTGCTCTGAGTGCTGAGCCTTCCCCAGGCAGCAGTGGGGCAGGTCAGCATCTCTGGGCGGTGGCTGCAAGAGGCTTTGCCCTAATCATACAGTGACACTACAGATGGGGGAACTCCCGCTTTCTTCCCTGAATGACTCTCCTGGGGAAGATCCAGTTTGTTCTTAGCCAAGCGTTGTGTCCTTTCTGACTGGTATCGTTTCCTTATGAAAGCAGCAATTAGGAGAAACAATGTCAGTTAGTTAATAGAGCTGCCACAGTGCAGATTGCCTTATATGTCATAAACTTCTCTATGCTTTACAAATAACTATATGGGAAGTACTTTTTTACAAGCAGTGTTTTCATTTATATTTTAATTCCAGGAAAGTTGCTGGCTTTCCTGTTCCAGCCACATAGAACAATGCTCCCATCCAGATTTCCTCATGAAGTTTGCTAGCCCAGCACTCAGAGACCTGAATGAGATCCTGAAAACTACCCAGGTCAGGAATTCCCAACTGCAATTGCACATGGGAGAAAATATCTGGGGACATATCCCCATAAATCTGCCTCTGCTCCCACTTTAGCATCCACCTCTGCCCACCACCAGGAACAGGATATGGATCTATGCTGCCAGCACTAGCTGGGACTACCCAAAATGGCAATTCTTAGCTTATTCTGCTCTTAAGTTTCTAGCTGGAGTGCATCAGCAATGTTAGTCACTTCCTGTCCTTCCTCTTGGACCTTGTCACAGGAAACAAGGAACAATGCAGCCCCTCCACGGTACAACCCTCACCACTAGGCAAAATGGGGTGACTGTGGCACGTGGAAGTGGCTCCTAAGGACAGTTGTTCAAGCACAGCTGCCCAGAGAAAGAACAGAAACGAAGAAACAATGCTGAGCCGTGTTCACGATGATGCCATTCAGACATTCTATGGTTAACTAGAACACACAAGCATGCTTATATCTTCATCTTGTCTACCAAGCACAAGATGTGGTTGCACATCTGCAGTGTTCACAATCTGGAGCTGTAAGGACGTGGATATTTTTAAACTCACACCTGTCCTCCTTCTGCTGGTGTTTATCCACACCGTGGTGCAGAAATCCTGTTCTCCAGAGGTACATTCCTGTCTGGAGACTCTTCATGGGCTGGGGGGTCCCAGGGATGGGCAGAGGGGAACTGAAACCTGAAAAGTGATGGAGAACATCTACTCCATCCTGAACAGTTCTACAAAAAAAGCTGGAGCTTTTCTTGGCCTGCACTGGAGCAGATCAAGAACCTTAAATGGGGAATCATGGGGCAAGAAATACACATAAACCACAAGTCAGTTATCGCTTCTCCTCATCATAGAACATCAGCACATACTCAGTGAGAACTGAAGGAGTTAAACTTCCTTTTGCCACCCAAGAATGAACATAAATGACCTCCTTTAACTAAAGTGTTCACAGGTATACTCTTTAATTCCAGGAAGAATACCTGTTTTCTGGAGTTGCACTGCCTAACGCTTCTTACCTCCTTTCACAGTATCTTTTTAAATCGCATTTTAGTGGCAAAAGTGTTCTTATTGTTTTTATGTAAGTTGTTTCTGCCAATGTTTTAGTGTAATTTCTAAGTCCTGCACACACTTAAAATGACGGGAGTTGCATTGCCTTTCATCTGAAGCCAAATGTGTTTTAATATAGTTATCTCTCTACATGCAGCACTCCCCTCCTCCTCTGCTGCTTCACCAAAAGGGGTAGGAAATGCTGCATCCACCTTCCATTCACAAGCTGGTCGGTAGTAGCAGCAGAGAAGGATCCATCCAAAGCCCATTGAAACCAATAGAAAAAGTCCCTTTGGCTTCAATGGGTGTTGGATTCATCCCAAATAGCTTTAGGGACCTTTATCTAAGCTTCGGGCTTTTCCAAAATATTTATAAAGTAATACCACTCCCTGACTGGCTGAAATGTAACCTTTCACATTTGTGCAGACTGTGTTCTTTATGTAGCTGGATAAAAAACATCCAAGCTGATACTTTAGGTTTCTAAAGGCAGAACAAAAGACTTTAAATTCCAAGCTGGGAGTTAATGGGTTGGGTTTGGCACCCAGCTGGGAGGAGGATCACTGTGTGGAGCTCCCATGAGCTGAACTGCTCTGCACCAATACTCATTCACATCTTCTTTTAGCCGTGAGCCCCTGAAGGGGATGCAGGAGTATCGGAGCTGGGTCCTAGATATTTCCACCTGTTGTCTTATTCCATCCAAGCCAGATGGAGGGAAGTGCAGGCACAGGGGGTGCTGGTGGGGTTAGGAAATAGATAAACCATTCACTTCTCACAGGAGCCAACCTTGGATACAGAGATAGCTGCATTCATGTGAACATTTAATAGCAAGTAGCTACATTATCCCCAGGAGAAAGGGACCAAGCAATAGAAGCAAAGATGACTCTCCCCTATTTCTTTGCTTTTTTAATTTAATTGGGCTAGATTTTAAATGACACTTTAGGGAAACAGAGGACACAAACATCTGCTTATAGATGGAACATGAAAGGATTTCAAAGACATAGTTTGCAGGAGGGGGGGGGAAGGGAAATGTCCTTCAAACCATGATGCAAACCCTCCTGCAATGGGGCGATCCGCTCCCACTGCCAGCACTGCTCCCCCCATCAGAGCCAAGCCCTGCTCTGTGCTCACCCACATCCCTCCAGGTCTGCAAAGGCTGGAGCTACTTACACTTCGATTTTCAGTTCAGATGACAAATCCCACCTCCCTCCTGGTATGTGTTACTGAGCACCGTGTGCTGCTTCCAGAGTCGGCCTTTTCAGATACCCCTCGCTCTGAGGAGAGCCATTGGTACAGACATCTGTGCAGTGTATGCAGGCATTTAGTAGGGAGATTAATATTAAAACACTCGGCTATCCGATGAACTTATTAGGATAATGTAATGACTCGAGTCTAGATGTTAGAGTTCACTTAAAGTTCACTGACTATTATGGGACTGATGGTATATAGAATAGCTTAATCTTACCGTGGGAAAACTGAAATGATGTAGGGGAAAATTAGGCAAGACATGGAGGATAAACTTCCATTCCTATGAGAGATACCACGGGGCATGCCAAAAAAAGGCAGAAAAGGATCCATTTTCCTCAAATGCAGAGGGAAAAGCTGTGCTGTTACCAACACACACAGTAGCCATTTGCAATCTCAGACTGTTCTGGAAACACTTTGCAAAAGTGGGGAGGGGAGAAAGAGCTGCATTACGTTTCTTCTGCAGGAGCACAAAGCAGAGGGGAAACCAGAGATTCAAAAGGCAGTTCTGTTTTGCAGGTTAAAGATTCCTGTTTCTTTTACTGACAGACCTTTCTATGCATAAGAGGAGACCTCCCACACCTTAAATTACTGCCCTGAATGGATTTACATTCTGCTTTATCCCCTGCATTCCAGCTCCTGCCCTTAGCCTTGTGACGGTGTGCATGCGACTCTACCGACCTCAAGTCCCCCCCACAGGAAAAAAAACCTCACAGCCAATCCCCTGGGGAAGAAATGATCCCCGCTGACCCAAGGGCCACCACTTCCCCCCTTCAAAAGCAAAAACTTGCGGAAGGGAACATTTGAGAGAAAGCTGGAGCTAATGAATGCTGCACGGGGCTCCTTGGCTGCGCCTGTCTGGAGAAGAAAGGTGTAGCTCTAGGCAAGCAGGAGCTTGTCGAGCTTTAAGAAATGTTACCTGCTTCAAGGCAGGTAAAATCTGGCACAAGCTGTTAATCCATCATTCAGGTTATTACATGCCAAACTCCTGTAAATGTTTTTCCACCACATCCTGTCTCCTACTTCCCCAGCTGAAAAATAATAATAATTTTGGAAGGGCATGAATTAGGCCTGTCATTCTTTATTTTTTTTTCTTGTCCTTAAACTACATCATACTCCCCTTCTGGAGGACTTGGTGCTGCACTCCCAGGCAGGGGGCAAAATTCACCACAGCGTCAATTGGATGTGAGGCTGAATTTTCTTCCAAAGAGAAGAACTGCGCTTTCCTCCTGCCCATGGCACATTCGCTGCCATCAGTGGGATGCCACTGGTCCTACTGGTACTGTACCAGGTCAGGCTTTCCAGCATGAGGTTCTGCAGTGTAGGCAGCAGGAGGAGAATATTGCAGTGAGAAGCTGATGTGGAAAGGCCAGATCTGAGCAGCCTCACCCTCAGCAAGGAGAGATGTAGACAAGAGTCAGCCTGCTGTCAAGCAGTTGATGTGACTGAGCAGCCATTGGCAGTGGGTTCGTTTGGGAGGCACTGGTGTTGCATCCTTTGGACCTTCCCATCCACTAGGTGTGTACACACAGACATGCCTGATGTCCTGTGAGTAACTGAGTGCTTGAGGAGAGAAGACCCATCTTTTTTTTTTTTTGTAATTTACAAATAAACGTATGTATGATTTTGTGAAAAAGATGGTGGGGATGGATGCACTGCTTTTTGCTCTAAACCTACGTGGTAGTTCAGGGCTTGGTCTCGCTTTCTAAGTGAGGTAGGATGATTATCTGATGGTGTCTGTATGAAGACATGCCACCCAGTGACTCCAGAGATGCCTGTATTTGGTCTCCCTGGCATTGCACCTGTGTGAGGCTCTGTTTCCCTCTGCAGGAGCTGGGCCTTAAAGCAGAACTGCTGCATCAGCACTCCCCCCCCCCCCCACACACACACGTCACCACTGTGGTCCTTCCTCAGCTCTGGGGTGCTGCAGGCTTTCCAGATGCACCTGAAACACATAACACCTGGACTTTGTAACATAATTGTGCTGCGAGCCAGATACTAAAAGAAATATGTAGATCTGACAGAACATCCCAGCTCCCCAGTGCACCTGCAAGCCTAAAGTTTCCTTATTGCTCCTTAGTATTCCTTGGTCAGAGTCCCCAGGGGTGCTTGAGGAGCCTCTCCACCTGCAGAGAGGTTTTCCTTCCACTCCCTTCTCTTCTCTGAACACAGCTCATAAGATTATATTCTTTCTTGCCCGTGCTGACAGGTTGTATCCTAAGCAGTGTCACTAATTCTGTATAATTACCACGGATGCAATCTAATAGCATTGCTTTTGTTGAGCAGGTTGGCTTCACCCCCTGAGCAGGAGTATTTCCAGGTGCTCACAACCTCACCCATGCATAAAGCATGCTACTACAACAGGTAAAATCTCCAGAGGGAGTTGGATGTTCCTATGTAGATAGATGCTCTAGTTTGTCAAACCAGGCTTCTTTTGCATGAATTTTATTCCCCCCAGATGTGACAAGCCTATGTATAACACCTTTTAAAAGGCATTTGATGTTTGGCATATCTATGGAAATACGAGTTGCCTCCTTGAGTTCCTGTTTACAGTGTCACCTCCCTGTGGAATGCACCATCTCACAGAGGCATAGGTCTGTTGCAGAATATTTTTCTTTCGAGATTTGCACACACGGAGCATTGACACCTTCTAAGTTTAGGTCTTACTCAAAGCCAAGTTCCCTCTCATGTCAATTCAGCCTCCAGAGAGCAATTTGGGATACCTAAGTTAAAAGTCCTAAATTAAGCCACGTGAATATTTCCCAAAGCGTCAAGAACTCCACACTTGGCATCAGGAGAGATCCCGGTATGAATGAACCAACAGGAGTCACTGACCTTAAGAAGACCACAATTTTCATTCAGGTTGTTAATGACCTTCTGTTAGAGCAAATTCTGCTGTTTTTTTTTTTAAAGCCACTTATGAATTTCCCTCAGAGCTTTATGAAGCTGCATGGAATAATTAAGAAAATAAATCTAGTCCCATGCTAAGCAAATTACATGCCTTGTGGTTTCATATGTATTTTTCTCTCTTTCATCGTTACCTTTTAATACCATTCCATATTTCTTTCTGACTTTCCTGCATTACTCTCTTCAGTAATCTTCAGGAAACCTGTTATTACTCACGGGACCAAGTAATCAAACAAGTCTCGCTGAACACAATTAATCTCTTTGGCTGGAGGCTGGGAGATAGATGACTTCCACCTTGACACTGGGTAGTAGCTAGGAATCAGCACAGCTTCCCTCAAAATTCCTATGCCCCCTGAGAGGACCTCATTGTGGGAAGAGCTCTCAGTGCTCCCGGAGAGCCACAAACCAAACCCTCCCATCTCTCTGTGCTGAGGAAGGAGGGAGGGAAGGGCCTATACCAGTATTTCAGTAATATCCTTAATGAGGCAAAAGATTAATCTTCAGGATGCGCAGATTAATGATATTTTTACTCAATGTGTGGATCTAAAATGCTAATATTGTAGCAGAATCATTGCTAAGTGTAAAAACACACTTGTGTAGCCTGGCAGAGTGGTCACCCTGGGGATGAGGCTTTTGATCTGAGCTCAGAAGATGAATTTTGGAGCCAAAAACAATCACACCTTCTACAGAAATATTAGAAATTAAAGATTTAAATCTTCCAGACCGTCTGGAGATATACCTTGACTTCACTGAAATTTTTGACACCGTCTCGTGGTGCTCTTATCAGCCAGTTTGGGAAACAGATTGAAAATAAGCTTATGCAAGATGGGAATGCGAAGTGTGAAAACTGTTCTCGGGAAGACCTATCTAAAGATTACCCTTAGAAGAGAAGTGTCAGGGTTAGGATATTCTAAAAGCCTGTTACTGATACGGTACTGTCTGGTACTTAAAATAATAACTCATACAATTGACTATAGAATATGCTTGTTAACTTTGGAGATGGCATCAAGCTAGGAAGGTCTGTGATATGTTGGAAATTCAAAAGGATCTTACAGATTGGAGAAACAGTGGAGAAGTGATCTGGGTGCTGGAGCACCTCCTCTATGAAGACAGGCTGAGAGAGCTGGGCTTGTTCAGCCTGGAGAAAAGGAGGCTGTGGGGTGACCTCATTGCAGCCTTTCAGTACCTGAAGGGTACCTATAATCAGGAGGGGAGTAAACTCTTTGAAAGGGCCAATAATAGTAGGACAAGGGGAAATGGTTTTAACTTGAAAGAGGGAAGATTTAGGTTGGATGTTAGGGGGAAGTTCTTTACTAGGAGAGTGGTGAGGTCCTGGAACAGGCTGCTCAGGGAGGTTGTGAATGCCCTGTCCCTGGAGGTGTTCAAGGCCAGGTTGGATGGAGCCCTGGGCAACCTGATCTAGTAAACATGGAAGTTTGGTGGCTCTGCCAGGCAGGGGGGTTGGAGCTTCACGATTCTTGAGGTCCCTTTCAACCCGGGTCATTCTGTGATTCTGTGATCAATTGGCCGATGGCAAGTTTTGACCAGTACTTTACATACCAGATCTGCACAAAATGATGTCAGGTTCACAGCGGATCACAAGCCAAGCACAAATTAGGAATGTCCAAGTTATTACAATAAGTGCACAAACACACTCATGAGATCTAATTGTACCCAGGAGTCCTGTCTCTGACATACACACACAAAAACTCATTGCCCTCCTCATAGTGCTGGGATAGCGTTGGCTGGGATGCTTCATCCTATTTTAGCACCACAAAGATATGGACCATTGGATAGAGTCCAGAGGACAACAGGGATGGCCAAAGGTCTTGAAAATAAAATCCACAAGGACAAGTTATAGGATTGTTTAGTCTGGGGTAGGAGAAAGAAAGTCTTCAAGTATGTAAGAAGACTACGAGAAGGGAAGACAAAAATTCTTGTCCCTTGTTATGGGACAAGGAGAAATAATCACAGAATGCACCATGGAACATTATGCTTAGGCATTAGGATAATTTTCCAGTGATAAGGATAGCTGGCACTGGAAGAGATTGCCAAGAGAAGTTGTGAAGTTCCAATTACTGGAGGTTTTGAAGTGCTAGCAGAGCACAGAGGATGAGTAATCCTCCCCTTGGGCAGAGGGATGAACCAGATGACCTCCTGAGGTCCCTCCCAGCCTGTCTGGTGTGCCACTGCACAAGTAAGACAAGAAGCAAATGAACATGAGAAAATATCCTGTAGCAAAATACTGTAGACCCACTCCACATAGCTCTGAAGGGCAAGACAGAAATTAATTGATCTTCTAGGGATTTTGAGGAACAAAATAGTTACACTATTGCTTTCTTAAAGGCAAAGTCATTCACAGCAATGGAGTACCTATAAATTAGTCCCCAGTCCTGCTGACTTGAGTGAGAGGACAGGGGGAATACAGAGCCACTTTGCAGTGCAGATATCTCCTGGAGCACACTATTGTGTATGACACCAGTGTTCAAGGCAATACTGAGTTTTTGAGCACCCAGACAACTATTAAAAGGAAGTTAACTTGGGAGTCACTTTACAGGCAGAACCAACAGGAAAGCTGGTCAGACAGACAGCAAATTCAGAGGTTTACAACCTGCTACATCTGACCACAAGCAATTGAGTGCTGAAGATTTAACCTTTTCTGCATTAATTTGTAAGCTATGGAGCTCCATATTAATTGAATAAAACATGAGTATTTTTGACTGAATAATATGATGTTCATCTTGCCCTATGGGAAAGATAGGCTTGTCACCCTTTCTGAATGGAGTTCACGCTAATCAAATTGTCAGGAAGATAAATATTAAAATATCAACTCAAAGGAAAAAGCTAAGCTAGGCTGCTTATAGATGGCAGCACCCTGACTAATTGTTACATGTCATTTTCGCACCATCAAGATATGTCTAAATACTTCTGGAAAGCTCTTCTTCATGCAGGCCTTGCAGTTTGCAGAGTTTTCTTCATTGAATGGGACTAAATTTCAGGTCACAGTATCACAGTATCACAGTATCGTGTGAGTTGGAAGGGATCTTAGAGGTCACCAGAGAAGAAAGTATAGAACAAGACAGGAGGACCAAGGGACTTTCACACCATTATGAGGCTATTCTGAACCTGGAAATAAAAAAGAGAGAGAGAACGAAAGAGCGAAAAATTCACACGCCAGAATTACCACTGTAAAGATGGTTCTCATTATATAATTAAAGAGCTTGCTGGATTTCAAGAGTTTAATTTTTATTTTGGCTTCTTTCTGCGGCAAATATTTATAGCCCTCTCTTTCACTTGCAAGAACATCCAGTGGCATTTTCAACTGATTTAAATAAGCAGTGTGTCCCTGTTAATATCCACACAGGCGTGCTGTATTTTCATACAGGGGCTCAGTTCTCTGGATATGCACCAGAAATTGCCAGAAAATTAGAGAAGGGCAACAAGAGAGGACTTCTGGTATGTCCTCCTTTCTACTCACCTGATGAGCGCCTGCCAATCCAGGCCGGCCCAGACATTGGGCATCTGAGAGCACTGAGGGTGCTCCTGATCATTAAGTGTTCATCTAAGTTATGGGCAAAGCTGGAGGTGCAAAATGGGGCTCTTGTCTCCTCAGCCTCTGCCCGCTGCCCTCATCAATCGCTGCCCCATGGGAAGCACTACTCTAATAATGCAAATCCTGCCCGAGGTTGGCTCACTCACTTGTACCCTCACAGGACTAATCCAGTCCTCTCCACAACCCATTTACATTGCTGAGTTGGGCCAAGTGTCCACTTTGGTGATGCGTGTGATAAATGGTGGCAGTGAATCATGCTTCATTTCAGCATCAGGTATTGCACAGAAGGCAAGTTAAATAGCATCCAGCTATTATTATTGCTGTAGGAAGGTGGATCTCTTTTGGAAATACGGTAATACATTTGCAGTATTTTAGGGAGGCTTAAGTTCTCTGAGTTTTACCACATAGAAATGGATAAATAATTTAAACAAACAGTTTTGCAAAATGTGCTCAATGAATTATTCAACGAGCTTTATTTGATCACCCTCAGACACAATGCTGCTGTCAACAGCAATGCGGAACTTTCTAAGTAGGTCTTAAATATTCATTTTTCCCCATTTGAGAAATAATGTGTACCCTGTCCTATCACCCGTGTTAGCATGTCTTAGAGTGAAATAGTTTCACAAGTTGTCATCAATCCCTGTATTTGTGTTAAACTTTAAATTTAAGATTAGATTATCTCTTACATATATTTTTTTTAAAAGATAAGTGAGGGAAAATGTTTGCTGTGCCAGTTAAAACCATGTCTACAATGTAAAAGTGAGTGCATCTCTGGATTCGGATAGTTACATAAAAAGGCAAGAGAAACAATGGAGAAGGAATGGCATTCCTGGAATGCAGTCCAGATGTATATGGGTTGGGTAAGGCTAGATAAAGTTTTAGAATAAACTCTGCAGTAATAATCACTTAAGACAAAAGGTCTCTAAAGCTCTAATTGCTGATGTAATCCTTGAGTCTTAAGGCGAGACTTCTGAAATTTAGATCAGAAATGAGTGCTATGTGATTTTGCTGACAGGTAGTGAAAAAAAGTGTGGTTTTTGAAAGGGGAAGCATGGAAATGAATATTCCCAGATTTCACATTAAGGGTGAGAAGCTGCTAGGAAGAAATCAGAGTTCCCACCAGGCTCTTCAGGGACTTGGATTGCTCCAGATTTGTGTTTAATAACTGATGAAGGCAATTTGATACAGGATCCAGCAGCAAGAAGAGAAATGAGAATAAAGGCATGAAGTTGGAACAAAACTCTGCCACTAGACCTTACCATCAACTACAGAGTATTTTTCTTTACTTATCTCATCGTTAAAGCTCACAATCGGGATAGTTTCAATTGAAACCCAGGGTAGGAGGAGAAGAGAAAATGCCAAATATGTCAGACCTGCTTCCCTGATTCTTGGATTGGTTTAATGGGGTATGTGAGCATGAGGCCCAGTGCATCACCACTGACTGAAGTGATGGCATGTAGGGCCCTCACACAGGAAGCCTGAAGGTACCCCTACCCAGCCAACACCCCAGGGCCATTGCCATTTGTAAGTCCTTAGCCTAAAGGGGCTATAGTTCTGTTGCAATAAAATAATACTTTTCTACAGAATTGTAAAATCAGACCTGCTTGTAGCCTCCAAGTGCCTCCAGAAACAACTGACATTCATTTAAAATCATGCTGCTGGTCCTGACTGCACCATTTTCAATCTTGCCTCTCCCCATAACTGAATATCAGATGGAGAGATCTGCTGGATATTTGGCTCCAAACTGCTCCTTGAAAGCCAGGAAGGAACTAGAGCAGGCAACAGAAATCTGACTCAGAGCTGTGTAAGGAGAACACTTACTTACAGAAACATTAACGTCCATTATAGCCATGGAGAGTTATTACAGCAACTGGGGATCTTTGGAGGGGTAAAAAGCATTGTGCCAGGTAGTACTTTGAGGTCTCTTCCATTTCAAGCCAAAGAGCCACTGAGAGCCACGAGCCACTCTTCTCCATCTCAGCCGTTCTGTTTCAATGTCATCCACAACTGCTGGAGAGCCAGCCACCACTGTCTCACAACCTTTCTTGCTGCTTTTACATGTTTTTCTCCTTACTGTGCATGGTTTTGATTCTTCATCCACACAGCAATGTGTCAGAGCTTCCCTTGCTGTGGGGAGGTGTTAGCTGTGTTGCAGAGGTATTGTGCTAATTGAGTTTCTGTGCATGAATGAATGAGCATATGTAGGATCTCCATATTATCCAAAGTGTCCCCTTCATATTTCCATGGGAATGCTCCATAGCATCTTGCTACCCTGTCCAAAGTCAAAGGGTGCCACTTAACAACTTACTCTTACCAAGTATGCTTGACATCCCCTCCACTCAACCTTGAATCACAGGAACCAGAGTCTAAGGTAGAAGGACAGTTCAGTCCTGGTTCTCCACCACCCCTAATAGCTCCTTTCTGCAGAAAGCGTTGCCAGCTGTGGTTGAACACCTACCTGTGTGGTGGTGTGGAAGTGTGGTTGGTTGCTTGCAAAGTTTAGTTGTCTCACTAAACTTTTTTCATTTTTCAAATGCTGCAGAAAGAACTCAGGGTAAGGAGAAAGAATAATAGTGGGGAAGGGGAGAAACATGGAAGGCATCTGTGCAAAGAACTGCAGGTCTTGTGGGAGAACCCTACTGACTGGACTGGGTGGTGAGATGGTTCTGTACCGGTGCCTATGTGCCTTGCTGAGGAAGGACCTGGGGATTTGGCCTGCAGGACAGCATTCCCAGGAGTGATTTTGCTAGAAATGTCAGTAAATACAGCATCTGGTACAGGACTAGGGAGTATTTTAAAGACATGGAATGTCAGAATAAATGTCTGTGGATCTCTATCTTCCTGAAGCATAAACTACTGAAAAACTCTCCTGCTAGCTCTTACCGCACAAGATAGAGCTCAGTGAGTGTATGTCTGTTGCTTTTGCTGTCTTTATACACTATCAGTCCAACTCCAGCTGATTCTGGACTGAGATTAGATACAGGCCTGCTTTCCATCTGTGCTGATAAAACAAGAGAAAATGAAATGATTTCTGCAAGCCTGTAAATCCATTTCACTTGCTGTTTATCAGGAGTTGGAGAGGGCAATGACAGAGGCAAAGCCTCCAAGGTCACTCCAGCGCCCGACTGTGCCTCCTTCTGCTGAAGGACTTCTCTTGCTCTCTCCTGAATTAGTTCATGTGGAAAAAGAAAGTTAAAAAAAAACACCTAACAACTGAGTACAGACAGATCCAATGTTCCAAAGGAAAAAACAAGACCATGTCAAATGGCTTTATGTTCCCGGCTGAGAAAAAACATGCATGTTCCAACAGGCTCTACGAAAGTATTTGCCTTGCTTGCTCTGAACAATGGGGAAGAAGCTCGATTGTGCAGTCCCTCTGTGTTAGATTGAAGGTTCTCATTTGTACCAGGAGGAGTTTGGAGGGGCTAAGACCTGCAGGATTATGTAGGGGAACGTATCTAATGCTCATGAGCAAGCTATACTTACAAGAAAAAGTACACGAGATCTGGATCTACTAGAACATATGCCCTCCTACTTTCACCTATGTGAACATATTGTAATCTTTTAGCCAAGTACCTTGCCTTCCAATTATCCCATGCTTTACAGAAACCAGATAACCCAAGATGCATGGGCTGCAATTATCCAAACAGGTACTGATACGGACTCCCAACAGATTCTCATCTACTTATTAGTCTGTTTGATATTCCATGAGAGTTGTTTTCAGATCCTGGTGACAACAAACTTTCTTATGAAGTCTCTCTGGGTCAGGTTTTCAATCTGTTTTCATGAACAAAATTTACTTGGGAATGCTGTGATATGGTGAATGTGAGCTTAAGTATCTGTCAATAGAAGGCAATTAATTATTCTGTGTCAACATGGCTCCAGTTTCGCCTACAAATCACATTTGGGACTTAATTGTGATGGATCTTTATGCACAGAAAGAAGCAAGCTTACAGGGAGTGAGCGACAAAGGGCTTACCTCTGCAGGCTGTGAATTCAGGGAAGCAAAGCCAGTCAGGAGTTTTGTAACCTCTCAAGGCACAAGAGAAGCAGAGAAGATATACACAGATAAACGCAAAAGAGAGATGGAGGCACTCGGGTCATCAGCTTTAAAAACTGAGCCATATAATACATTGGATTTCCATCTCTTCCTTGGTCAGAAGCCTCTGTTAAAGCAGATGCCTGCAGAGTCAGAGTCAATAAATAGGTCAGAAAGCATGAACTTCTACTCTCACAGCCTCCAGCGCCGGCCGCAGCAAGCTGACTAAGCACGATGCTGCAGACAACAGGTTTTGCTGTCTTCCTCAGCAGTGCATTTGTGGCGGCTGCAGTTCGCCAGCTGTCAGCGCTCTGCCCTGTTTGCTGACCGCAGTGCTGCTGCCCAGCAGGAAGCACGCATGTTCCCTAACGCCACCTCTCTCCAAGTTCCTATCTCAGCAGGTCACACCTGTGGCTTGGCCAGGAAAAGGGGACCGTGGAGGAGATAGCCAGTATCTACAGAAATCACTTCTGCTTGATGCTTTCTGCATGTTGACAACACAACAGGATGTAGCAGGATGAGGACAACAAGAAGGAAAATAGGATAGCTCCCACTATGCGTGGTTGAAGACTGTCTGGGAGAACTGCAAAGTGATCCATGTGCAGGCAGATAAATAGCAGCTGCAATCTCTGCAGACAGCATCACTGACAGAGGTCAGCAACCCATGGGTGTCTCTTTCAAGTTCTGTAAGAAGAAGGAAAAAAACAAACCTGTAATTTGGAGGAAACACTGTGAAAAATGCAAAAATAAACACCAAGAATGGAAAGAGAGCTATAAAAGTATGTTGCACATACACACAGCCGTGAAGTTTTCTCATCTGTTAAAGAACACAGAGTAAATGTTCACTTCAGAAAACCACATGGGAAATGCCAACAAAGACTGATATAACACCGTGTCCTTCCTTTATTTGCATTAGCATAGAGATCTTTTTATCAGCCATTCTAATCTTGCTTAGCGTTTCACAGGACAGTGCGCTGGGATATCCACTCTGCTATTTACTATTTAATTAATTTGACCACAGTCCAAAAATACTGAAAGCAAAACAGTGTATCAATATTTACTGTACCGTTTCAGTGGAGTTAAAATACTGTAAAAACATAACCGTGCGCAGACAACGTTTGTCTTGGCCATTAAAATGTTTTGAAGGTTCATGTACAAAACACAGGTTAGGAGTAAAACTGTCACTGAAAGGTATTGATCATGCTTTCACATTCCTTTGTCCAGCATCACAACCTATTAGGACCAACATCATTATCTATGGGATGTTAATGATCAAGTCCAGGTAAGAAAAACAAATGCTGACATTGATGACTAAATAAATATTGCCATTAACACCCTGGAATCTGGAATTTCTATTGGCCAAATATGGACTTTTCACTAAAAGTGTGAAGGGAAAGACAGAAACGCAGCACTGCTTTTAAATGTGTCAAGATGTTGCAGAATTGTTTCTGTGCAGCCCCTTTTCTACACAAGTAGAAAATATTAGACCTGATGAGTGAAAGACCACTTCGGGGCTTTAGTAAAAAGCAAGCAATGAATGTGAATGACAGGCCATGATATAACAGTATGAGTCCATCCATTCCCCAACATACTACTGGTGTGAGAACCACCCGCACAGCACAGGGTTACCTTCTGCCTTACACTGCCATACACTGGCTGGACTAACATGAGGTGTACATCTCCAGCACCTGAGCAGGAGAAGTGGGAGCGATGGGCAAAGCTCAGGGGTCTGCCAGAACAACTGACAACTCCAGATGGAAGGGCGACGCTGCAAGAAAAAACTGGGCACAAGCTTGGAAAGCAAACGTGTGAAGGAAAGAATTGACCAGCACACAGTGTGTAATTACTAATCCACCCTTCTTAGGTGCGCGGATATCAGGACTGCATCTCAGACATGCTTTCTTTTAAGAACAGAAAAGATAAGGTATCTCTTTCTTAGAGATACCAAGGTTTCTAATTGCCCACAGCAGGGGTGAGACATGAGACCTCGGATCAGTCCTCTGTGTTGGCCTGGTGTTGGATGTCAGTCCCTGCTATTGTGACAAGTGTACCTCATTTTTTTGCTTGGTTCATGTCTACGGATTTGGGTGGTCAGGCAGGATCTCATTCAGGCCAAGTGAACTACAAGCTCCATGATGACCTGGCTGGAAACCAAGCTCTCCAGACAGGCAGCTGCCTGGGAGCAGGGGAGAGTGCTTGTTTAGCACATTCCTGAGAGGCACTGACTATCTACAGCCATTTTCAAGTGGTTCTCCACAAGCCTACCCAGGAATGTGCTGATGGGCTGTATACGTAGGGTCGAACCCACTGGGAGGATGCAGTGACTTTAGAACAGAAAATGTTGCCATGATAAGCATTGTAAATTAGTGCTCCCATGCAAATAATTTGTTAATAGTTCCTTAATTAAGGACATGTAATTGCTAAGCCTTTCAACTTTGATATCTTGGGCAATCATATTAAATAAAAAGAGGTGGCAGAGGGACAGAGAGCTACTGGAGTGCCATCAGGATGCCAGCATTCATACCAGCTGAGTGTCACGCTTCTCTTCTTCCAGAGCCTTTGGCCTGAGCCACGGTAACATTTCACACTTTTGCCAGATGACTGAGTTGGAAGGTGGAGATGATAGGTTGGTTGAGAAACTGCTTTTCACAGGAGAGTCAGCATCCTGCAGGATGGAGCACTTGGAAAAACTTTGCATGAATTAGCAAGCAAATGTGAGGCTGGAACAAGTAAAGAGGGACAAAACTTGTCAGTTTGTCATTCATGCAATAATGCTGTCAAGTGTGAAATTGACTACACTGGTGATTTTTGGCTTTGTTTTTGGGAGGAAGGAAGGAAGAGGGATAACTTACTTTATTTCTGATCCATTTGTATTCTTCCAAAAGGGAAAGAGAACCTTGATATTTATGATCATTTGTCATCTGCACTGATGTTTTTTGAATGTCACATGGCAATTTCAGAATCCTTCTGTGTCTGCCACATTGATGTGTGGTACCTGAACATCCCAACTGGTTACTCATTTCTAATGAGGACAATGGATTCATATTCAGAACAATTTTAGATCTCCATGAATTTTAAACCTGGCTGGAATAGAAGTAGTCCTTCAGTCTCCAAACTATTCCCATCCTGGGTCTCTGACAAAGTCTTAATTCCAGAAAGTCTGTTAGATTCTCAGATCTAGCATTACAAAAGGCTAAAGAACTACTCAAATTAAAAAGAAAATATAAAAAGGAATAAAAGGTCTGGGTCGCCTTGTGGTCCCTTGTACAGAGAAAGCTAGATTCACCCCAAATTGTGTATGTGTTGTTATAGAAGCACTGAAATACTCATGACTGCTCATCTTATCATTCTTCTATGTGAATATGGGAAGAAGATAAGTTATGCTATTTATGGTGGCAATGTGAAGATCCAAGTCAAGGACTGGAGCTTCGGAAAGGCACCCTGATTGCCACCCAACAAAGCATCTTTGTTTGAGGGTTAATGATCTCACTGGCAGGGCTCAGAAACAAGTCCAAGTTTTCAGATTTAAAACTGACACAGAAAAACACGTCATTTTTGATCCATGAAGTCAGACAGAGGAGCTGTTATCTGAAACAGCGCATAGAGTCTGAGTGATCTGCCAGACTTAACACATCCTGCCTCAGAAGTCCAGGTGGGAAACTTTACTAATAAGGAACAAAATTAAATGCAAAAATATCTTCTAATAGTTCAACTGGTGCATTGTCAACACTCCACAAATAAAGCTGTTAAACTGTATGCATCACCACCAGAGTAACTGCTGTGCCAGCTGGAAAAAGTCTCTTGGGAAAGGTTTAGGAAAGTAAGACTTCCATCATCTGCCCTGACTGGGACTGGATCAAAAGAAGGAATGACCTTTCTTCATTAAACAGCATGAGGAGCTAGAACTGGTCATTGGCTGTAAAGTTAGAACAAAATGCTGGGCCTTACAGAATGCAATTCACTTACATGGAGAGTGTCTTAATGGGAGGAGCAACCTGCATCCAGGAGCCCGGAATAGATAAACAAGAAATTCAGGGACAAAACCACGTCCCATCTCTGCAGAGGACCTCATTCCAAGATCAGGGGGATCCAAGTTCTCTCCTCTTCAGACACTGCAGAGCTTTTCTGGCAGATTCTCCCTCCCTTTGGCTGGTTCAGCCACTTATCACAAGCTGCAGGGGGTTGTTTCCCCACATTTATATTTGGCATGAGAATTTTCTGCTTGAAATGATGGAGCTGATGCAGAGGTAGCACTTATGAGAGCACCATCCTCCCAGATGGCCTCATAAAAGGGGGAGAGGATGAGCTTGTCGTGCTGATTCGGAACTGCCAAGTTGGCAGAGCTAAAGATCAAGTTTTGAAAGAAGTTCATGCTGTTGCATAAAATACTGCCCTCCCCAGGACAACAGGCAGACTTAACCCAGCAGCATGCAGATCAACAAGAGGTTTTCTAATGACTTGAGCAAGATCAAACTTACTTAGAGAGCACCACCATAAAGTCAGGGAAGACAACAAAAATCCTCTACTCATAAGGATTCTTCAGGCCCTAAATATCTAAGACATGGATCCAAGCCTTGGAAAGAATAAAAGACTGGTGTTGCTGGTAGGTGATTTTATGTTAATGTAGTTTTCAGATTTCCCAGGAGCTCAAGCAGAGATGTCTTCTGCAAAGATTTTGGAAGCAATCAACAGAGCCAGGTGAAGTTTTGTCCTGCTCAGATACCTCTTTGCAGGGGTTTCTAGATACAAAAGCCGATTCAACACTGGCCATCACCATATGGCAGAACCAGACACTAAACCACCTAGAGTTAGAGGACTAATACCAATGGCTTGCTAAGCTCCATATAGACAGAAGCTGAGATCTTACTACAGGATGTTGGCCACAAGAGCAGCCCCTGAGAAACTGCATAAATCTTTGCCGTTCAGTGATAAGATTGTGGGAATTTTTGCCAAAAACAAAACAGAGCAAAAAAAGAAACACAAACAACAACAAAAAATCATTCAGACAAATCCTCTTCCCTCTTCACTTTCTTCCCCTCACTGTCTGAAAAGCTCGATCCACTGGTACGCAACAAGGGACCAGCTTCCAATCAGTCACAGATTGCCAGTTGAAATCAGTGCCAGACAAATCCAATTAAAAAAAACAAGAGTCTCCATTTCTTGAACAAAGGTGGAAATTAAGCCTGGAAACATTTTTATGAGTAGATTTGCAATATTAATTCCTCTGGTTACCTGCTAATGTTTGTGTCCAGATGGAGATCGAATAAAGTCTGAAAAATGAATTCATTGATGATGGACCCAGACCCACAGAATGTTGTTTTCAGAAGTGAAGCTGCTCTTCCAGCCATGGCTGAATTTCAGCTTTTGGTTGTTTCACATGAGCTGTGTAGTAAAATGCTCAACCCATGAATTTTGGCTGTGAGGGATGACAGTTGACCTTAGGGAAGCATTTAAACCATGACGATGCCATTTTCATAAGTCACTGGGTTTGCATCTATTTCCTACAGTCTTTGATAAAAAGATTTGCAGATTTTATTAATTAATTTATTTTTGTTCTGTTGATTTTATAGGGAATATCTTGATACACAAGACACTCATTGGAATATCTTCTATCAGCCATAAAGTGATTTGAAACTGAAGATGCCTGCTGTCAAAGGCAGATTTTTACTCAACTGTGCTTTATATACAGAAGCTATTTCTTGTACTTGTACTGGAACCACTCTGCACTGAGGCAGACGTAACATGACTAATAGGCTCATTGTGACTAATAAGTTTGCCCCAGCTACTGCACATCAGTCAAATCATGCATTGCTTTTCACCAGACATGACACATCATGATATGTAAGGCTGGGAATTTTGAAAGATAATATTAGTGATAGACTGTGCCTGATGCAACAACTCAAAGTGCAGTTTTAACTATCTGAAGAATAACAACGTGGATTTCCTGCCAGGAAGCCTTGGGCCAGGATCTCAGTTGAGTCTCCTGAGTAAGCATCAGGTGTTAGTAAGGATACTGATCTGCAGTGTCCATGTCATCCTGTTATACAAGGGAGGTTTTAAGGTTGGCCAGACAGGTTGGTTTCCAAGATTATTGGGATTAAGATTTGAGATGGAATCACGCCTTAGGTAAAATGCTTACAAAGATCAAACCTTCGAATAGCTTTTAACTAGGATTAAGAGGTGAATGGAACAGGAAAGAGCAAAAGTAAGCACTCAGCAAAAGGGTCAGTCATTGTGGTACTGAAGCAGAGAGTTTGCAGAGGCTGTCACAGCAAAGGGTGCAGAAAGCACTGAGAACTGAGGGAATCAGAAAAGCATCTCACTAACTCAAGTTTACAGCAATGAGAAAAGATTCAAAGAACCAAGACTCAAGAACCTGTTAATTGAAAACAATAGTTAACTTCCTTTCATAGCCAAAGCCCTAATCATCCCATTTCTCCCATCCCCCACCTAAAAATCTGCCCTTCCAGGTAACAGAATATCACCTTTCCTTCAATCCTCACAGCCCAAAGAGAGGGAATTATATTCTCATCCTCAAATTTCAGCACACTCAGTCCTTCAAAGGAGCTGTAGGGTGAGGATATGAGGCTTTCTCACTAGACCATTGATATCTCCGAGACTCCTAAGTTTGATATGAAAACCTCAGTTCCTTGGTACTGGGTTCTAAACCCTCAATTGCATCTCTTTGAGTGTCGCCAGTAAGAAATAACTTGTTTGCTGCTAATTACTGAACATTCATTAGATTTGAAGAGTGAGGAATATGTAGAGTGGTGATAACTTTTCCTTCTAATTGAGTATTTAATTGGTGATACAATGGCAACAATAACAGTCAATTTGTTCTTGAGATCCTTTCTTCACTATTTCCAAAGCTATATGGCTAACTGGTATAAGAGAAGTTAATGGCTAAAGACTCTCCTAAGCTGCAGTTAAATACGACATAATGAGGACATCAATTAAATTAGGGCAAGAGTTGATTAACTATGAAAATCAGTAGCACTCAGTGGGGTGTAGCAGCAGAGGAACAGTGATCTTCCAGGCCATAATTTCACAACAAGATCATAATCTCCCAGCAAATTCTTAAGTGTTCCAACTGAGAAAACAGTAGAGTTTAATTTGGGGTCTTACTGTATTCATGATACTAGAAAAGGACATTACATTTGGAATAACTCCCTATAGATGTGACTGCCTTCTTATCCTTCACTGAAGCAGCTGAAGAAATGGTTTGTGCTATAAAGTGGGACTGCTAGCTGATATTACTACAGAGGCTGCAGGAAAGTATGCACCATATCCTGGCATTTACCAAATGTAGTGAAGTATCTACAGCTCCGTGTATTTATAAACCATCTCATGATCTTAGAAAAGGCGTCAGGGAGAAGTCTTGATAGGAAGAAGAGATTTATGGATAACTGCGTTTCACACTAGATAAGAATTTGCAAGATGATGAGGTAGCAGAAAAGGCAGTTCTGTGGAGAGCTGCTTCCCTTCAGCAGAGACTGTGCAGTAAGGAGGCAGAGAACAAACAGGCGGTGTGGATGGAGCTCTGATCTGGCCTCACCTGGACAGCAGAACAACCGTCAGTGTTGGAGGCTCGCAGATTTCAGCATCTGCCCCATCTCTGTCCTGAATAACCAAAGAAGAGAAAGATAGAAACAAGCTGGAGGGTGTTCACAGAGTGCAGAGAAAGTATTACAGGCTGAGAGGAATTGAATTATAGGGCAAGATTATAAGGAAAATGAAATATTGCTCTAGGCCAGATCTGTGCCTAGAGCAAGGCTTTACACGTGCACAGTTGCACTGATTTATATTAGAGAAGATTCTAACTTCTGACACCCTTGTTCGCTTTGCACAGAGCATTTCATTTCTTGGATTTTTATATGGAAGTCAGAGGAAACGAATGCTTCTTACAGAAAAAAGAAGATGTTAGGAGTGCATCAACAGAAGGAGGTCCTTTTGGTTTCTGTACTACATAAAGCTGTTTGCAGCAGCAGCGATTTCTGCAGAAATTAAGAAGGGAAAAGCCACGCAAAGTGCTTTCAAACACAGAACAGTTGAAGGCCTTAAACTGAGGAATGTTACGTTGTCTATCAAAAAGCTTTCAGTGAACTGAGAGAGAACAGGACCTACTAATGGCTGAGCAATTCATCCCCCCTGGACCTGATCTGTATAATACACTTCAAGCCAGAAGCAGAAAGCCACCTAAACCCCTCAGAGTTGACAAGGGCAGTAAAAGAGCAGAATAGAGGAGAATACTAAAGTGAGAGGGAAAATCAGGTCTGCAGCACTCACCCTTACATATGAATATACACACATAATGTGTGTCCCCCCCCCCCCCCCCCCAGCTTTTTAAGACTGTCACACTGTCACAAAGTAAGAGGTCAGTAGACCATGCACAACAATGGCTTACCTCCATAACTTCTCTAATCTATGGCTGAGCTTATAATCATCTGCCATTCGCACTTCCAGGGCCATTTCAGAGCTCATTTGTAAAGCTACACAGAACATCTTATAAAGGGAAGTGTACCACAATGTGTCCTTGCAGAAGTTGTCCCAGCTGCTTTCTAAAAAAGGTCCACCAAGGTGGAAACAAGTGTACCTCAACATCTAAATAGCCCAGACAAGCACTAACAGCCAGAAAAATGCATAAAATTCCACTTGCAGCAGCTGCCAAAAAAATAAAATAAATAGAAGCAGACTTACTTCACCCACTAAATCCATCAATCCTAGGAGATCCATTAACAAACCTCTCAACAGCCCAAGGGTCCCACTCCCCAGGATGCTATGTGCTGTGGCCAGAACTGTCCTACCCAGCAAATGGGAATGTGCAGTGGTTTCTCCCCTTGCTCACTTGTAGGTCTCTCCTCTAGCTCCCTGCACTTTGGCCGAGCAGCCTGCATGCTCTGACACCGTGCCCTTTTCTGCACACTTCATCAGAGTGGGACGTAGCCATGACGGTGCCACCTCGCCCCATCCAGACCCCATGAGCTGGGAGTCTGAGAGCAAAGTGTGAGACCTGGCAGGGGACAGAGCTGGCAGCCTGCTCTGCTCCATGCAGCTCACAGAGAGAAGAGCTCTGTTAGCATGTAGCCCTTTTACTGGAATCCTACAGTCTACAGCCCCCTGGGAGACACCAATAGTAGAAGTAACTTTGAAGTGAGTCCCAAACTACTTGGTGGGACTGGTGGAGAACTTGATGTGAATGTAACTTTCCATCCCCAGGATATTTTGGGGTAGGATAACCCATAATGAGCTGATGCTGGCCCACAAGGTGCCAGACACTGCTGCACCCAGGTGGGGTCTAGGAGTGTTGTCACACCGAAGAACCGATGTCATAAGTGAGCAATGCACCCCACGTAACACCACTGCCTACTGAACTTCCTCAAGCCTCAGCCTGGTCACAGTCTCTAATTAACAGAGAACACCTTCTTTTTGTGCCCATGTCTCCTGCTGTCTTCCAAAAAAGCACTGTGGGCTATGGGCAAAATGGTTATAAATCCACCTCTTTATGTTATTCATAATATTTTGTGTAAGAATGTTTGAATAATGCCTACTATCATATTTTCACTAGACATATATGTATATATGTAATGTATAAATAGGCAAGTATAAATCAAAACATGGTTTCTCAAGGTACAGGCAAATAAAATCAGCAATTATTTTCTATTTTGTTTTTAATCACCAAACTGCTGTTTTACAGCAGTTAATGATAATGACAAATATGGTTCTGACACCAGAGGTCCACATGCTCCCACTACACTCATTCAGCATGGAGCACAAATAAGTCACTTGTTAATATACCAACTGTCATATAAGAAGCCACAATTATGCATGATTCATCCCTACAAGCTATGTAAATCTCTGGTGTGTATATATGATAACAAATGAGTGTTACTTGATGGGAGAACACAGGTGCCAAGAACTGGGACTTTCTGTACTATGGACGTCAGGCACAGCGTCCGTGTTAACACCTCCACTAACCCTCACCTTCAGGTATATGCATTTCCAAACTCTTATCAAACATCCTCTATCATTTCAGTCTGTCAGAGCACCGGCCAGCCCAGATCCTGATCACACAGCATTGTTGGAAGGTATGAGAACAGAGAAAGCACGTGCCTCCTCCCACAGCCCAAAGCACACACCGTGCCCAGCCTTCCAGCTTTTAGTTTTGCATGATTGAATTTGGACCTGTGCCTGCTCTTGCCATAGCAGTTACTAAATACTGGTCACAAACCAGAAAGGAGTTGCACCAACTCCTGGGACAGCAGGCTGTGCAGACATCCATCAGCAGAAGAGGCTGGAAGCAGCAAATAGCAAAGTGTCCGAGACAGCACCCTGCCTGACAGAGTTGTTTGTAAAGCTTCGGGTTTTATTTCACCCATGGATGGCATTTGTATGTATGGCAGATAAAGGTAGAGGTTGGGAGATAATTACTTTTTCTTCACAATTCTGTCCTTCTCTAAGTAAGTATCATGCCATTAACTAGTTCTGTTCCTAATCCTGAAAACTATTATTTTAGTGCATTTAAATATGATTTCCAAGTGTTGTGTATTGTAATGTGGACCACACTCTAACTCAGTGCTTATGCGCTATGCCTGTAACACCTTGAAAGTGAGCAGGCTAGTAGGGAGCAGAAGAACTTTCCTTCTTCAGATAAAAATACAGAGGCTTGAAATGCAAGCCAGGGCAGTCCAAGGGTCAGAGGAGAAAGAAGTGTTTTTGCTCGCAGGTTTTGAATTCCTCTGTTAGTTATGGTATTGGATAACATCCTCGGTGTTTGCTTAGCCCCCAGTGGACAGTAAGACACAAACCCAAGCCCTGCTCACAACTGGGATAAACTCTGCATTTTGGAAACAAAGGGCTCCATTTGGGCAATGGTAACGTGGCAGTAGGGATGGCCACAGTGCCACTTTGGGCTGGGGGTGCATTTTGATATGTGTCCTTGATTCTCACCCACACAAAGAAAAAGATCACCTCATTTTTTTCCTATTTCTAGCTACAATGCTTCCTGCAGTAAAGGCTGAAGAAAGTGACTGATTGGTTTCCTTTGAAAGGAATAAAATGCTTCCAGTTTTTACTCTAGTAGGGAAAGAAACAGGCTGGCAGCATGGCTGATCAGCCAGACTGCCCAAAGATATAGCAAGAACCTGGGTATAGCAAGAACTATGCTAGACATACCACCCTCATTGTGAAGTGCTGTTCACAAGGCTTTTTATCTTCTGGAAGCTTTAATTGTCTGAAACTGACTTAGAAGTTAAAGGGTATCCAGGTGATACCCTGACAGGCCATGCGTTAGCTTAGGCAATTCTCTATTGTCAATCACTGTAACACGCAGACACCACAACATGCCATGACTCAGTCTGATCTTTTTCAATCTCCCTCTCATTCCACCCCTGTTCAGTCCCATGACCAGGTGTGCTGCAGGGTTACTGTAGCAGGTTTCCTCTGACTGTTCCTGGTGCGCTTCCTTGGCACATGATTTACAGTTGAAAGATGGATATATGCGGCAGCATTCACACAAGGGCAGAACAGATCTTTTGCTTTCTTTCTGCTGTACAAGTCTTGCAGGGCAATCACTTGTCAGTCACACTCCACTCCTGTTCACATCCCTGTGGTGCAGTTTTCATGCAGAGAAACACAATGTACTTTGCTCTATACCCTGGGGATTAGCATACACACACATCAGGAAAGTATCTCTGTCTCTGTCTTCCTAGTTCCCCTGCTTCCAGTTTCAGAGTTGCTCACACATTCCTTAGGACGTTTCTCCCTGCAGTGCATGCTGAGATATTTACAGCATCTCAGCTTTACAGAACTGCAGCTAAGAATGAGGCTTCAAAGACCTCTTGGTTTCTAAGCCACCTTACCCAGTTTGCTTTTCATAGCACTGAGGCCAGACTGGCAGTGAAGGAGGTGGCACTTCCCTGCTGGAGACAGAAAAGCATTGGGAAAACCATAGCAATGCACGGCTGGCATTGCAATGACTTGGTTACAAACTACCAGGTCCTCCTGAAAACAGAACCCCTCCAGCAGGAATACCTACTGCCCATCCCCAGAGCAGACAGTGAGGGACACTTATTTGGGAGCCTGTGGTCCATGGGGACTGAGAAGGCAGCAGCAGAGAGCACTATGGCATCATCTCCAAAAGACATACAGCTGTTGGAAACATGTCTAGCAACCAAGCCAAGTGGGCCAGACAAAAGAGATCTGAAAGATGTCCAAGATCCTGACCTCCTGTCTGAACCAGTGGGTATGTTTCTCTTTGATTTTTTTATATAGCAGATTGAAGGCATGGTAGAAAACTTGCTGGGGTTATTGCCTCTTCCTTGCCTGTTTTTCTTCTTGCGTCTGGGTAAATGTTTTTGTTTGGAGCTCTCGCTAACGAGCTGAGGTTTTCGTCTTAGTAGGTCTGCTCGTAGTACAGGACGTTCCCCTGGATTTGTGATTTCAGAGCAGGATTTTCTTTTAGAGAGTGAGGGATTTTTTATTAGAACCAGCCAGCCTACAGAACTGCGCTGTATCTAAAAATAGAAGGGGCTGCTTTTTTTCAGATGTTAAAAATAGAGATGTATAGAAATGGTCATGGATAGGCTGCTTTTTACAAGGAGGCAGAGGTGCTCCAAGTGGAAACATTTGCAATCTGCCATGTGACCGAGGAATAGCACTTCACAGTGCCATGAGCTGCTGCTTGCTAAGGAGAATCTAATAACCCTGGTTGGACTGAAAATGGAACTGGGACCACGCTGAAATACACACATTTGTGTAACTTGTCCCAGATCCCAGGGGAAGAACAGGACATGGTCTTGTAAAGCATGGGCACCAACAGCTTGTCAAAGGTGGGGTAGTGCAATGGGAGAGATGGAGCAGAATCATTCCACAAGACACTACAGAGACCATCTAGTTCTCCTGTCCTGGGCCCTGCTCTGGAGTGCTGCTGAAAGCTGCATTCCTTCCAGCATTGCTGAAAAGCCTACCAGGCCCCATTTACCCCCTGCACAGCTTCTGAGTGTTCATCCACATGACACAAGCCGAGCGCTAAGCAAAAAACAGTGACCTCAGTTAGAAAGATGGTCCTGGAAATACTTTCAAAAGCAAACAGAACTTGCACCCATTTAGAAAGCAAAGTTGTGGCTTCTGGGGAGATCTTGCAAAGACAGATGGATTTTGTTTGCTGTACTCTTTTTATTCCACGTCCCTCACAGCTAATTTGTGGTCATACTGATCTGCCATGTTATAGCTGAGATGTTCAAAGCTGTTAAAGTGATTTGGATAAGAAGTTACCAATAACTGGAATTGGAATTGGAATTTGGCATTTAGATTTGTTAAAAGAGGAAAAAATCCCAGCCTAGGAGTCTATATGCCATTAGAAATCTACCACATTTGAAGTTCTGTTAAGTACTAATAAGTTATTTCAAACAAAAAAAAAGAACCCTACAATTTGTTTTAAAAACATATTTGCAGCAACTAATTGCCCTATAAATACTCAAGGCTGACTTCACAGGGCACAGCTCGGACAGTAAGAAATGCTGTAATACACGACCCCAACTCATCTAAATAAGGGACTGCTGTTTTTTTTCTCCTAAGCTGGCCAAGTCTTTAAGATACTTTAACCATCATCTCCCCAACCTCCCACCACCGCATCAGTCCCACCCTAAAGAACCAGCTGCAGCTCGAGAATCTCAGGTCAAGCATTCATGACATTTTACGAGATGGCAGCACCACATGTGCCAAATGCAGTCCTCGATTACCTCCAGTTTAGAGACACTCATGTTTCCATCAAAGGATCTGATACTCCTTGATGTAATGGCTGGGGCGGCTCCATTTTTATTGCCGTATAGATGTCCTTTCAGCTATGCTCCTGTGAAACAGTCACAGCTCAGTTCAATCCCCTGTAATACCAGGAGAAGAAAGTGGCCAACAGTTGCTCTGTGTCAGTGGCCTTGTGGAGCTCAGCAGGCTGCTTGACCTCTTGGACCAGGAGGACTGGGCTGTAGAATAGGAGCTCCTTTCCATGAGAGAGCAGAAAAAGAGCTTAAAAAAGCCCCGTGGGAACTAGGAAATGGGGAGCGCCTTCTTGCTGGTTTGATTCTCTTTCCTTTGCAAAGCTTCTTGCTGTGGAGTTAAAAGGAGGGGTAGATGAACAAAACAAAAAGCACACCAGCCCTAGATCAGAGACACACACCACAATCATGGAATCATGGAATCACAAAGGTAACAATTCTCCATATATTCATCAGTTTTGCGTGAGAAGGGACTTGAAAAGGAACTTGGAGCTGCAGGTTGGCAACACTCTCAGGGATTGGACCAAATGTGCAGATGGGCTGGCTCCATAAGAAGGTCCCACTCTTTGTGTTCTTATTCACTTCACTAATTCTAGGTGGTTTAGCAGTCATGCTAAAATGCATGTCTGAACAAACACCAGTTGTGCCAGGGCCACACGGAGCATTGGGGAGCCCTCTAGATGCTCAAAATCAAAGGGAAAACTCTACATGATTTCCAGCAGAAGTTCAGTTTGTTACAGAGGTTATGCAGAGAGGCAGCACATATTTAAAGCCTCATAGATATTCCGAAAGCAAAGCTGAGTTCATGTTTTATATAACTACAGATAGATTTGGCAGCCAATCACTGCATGGACGGTGTTTCTTTTGAAATGGAAGTCGTGCTCTGGAACGGAGTAAACACTACACAATACATCCACAAAGAAAAGTCACGGGCAGTAACTCTAAACTGAATGCCTCCCATTCAACTCTGAAAACCCAAGGGCTTTTCCTAGACTTTATTGCCACTGAATTAGCAGCTGCTGCTGAATAGACAGAGCTGGGTGCAATAAGGGAAAGTACAGGGAGATGGGAACTCTGTGACTGGCAGCATTTGCCCCTGAAAACTTGGGAGCTGAAGGAGAAGCTTCTCCCTGTCCCCTAAACAGTTCCTTTGTGCATATCACATGCATAATTGATGGTAAGCAAACCATCCATGCTGAACTCAAAGCTGCTTCATACACACACCCGCATTAGAGGAGTTGCAGGCCATGGAAAGACCAGAGCTGATTTAGGCATCAATTATGGATGAGAAACTTCTGTAGTATAAATAAACCTGCTGGTTCACCACTGTATGTAGGAACCTGTCAATAAAATAACTGATTATTCAGAGGCAGAGTTCCTGCAGTTAGTCTTAAGGACACATTCTCTGGGTACATGCATGCATACACACGGCCACCAGCACAGGTTTGGTGAAACACCCAACCTTCAGCAAAGAAGGAACCGTACTTTCAGCTACTGATAGACTTCTCTTTCTTAAAAGGCTCTGTTCCAAGAAAGCAGCTTATCTGAGTTCTTTCTGAAGCCACATGCATATTTGTAACCTGCTTGTCCAACCAAATCCCACCATCCCTTTGGGAATTTTCATTTTTGGCAAAACTGGAATTCTCCCTTGAATTTAACTATACTGCTTATTTGTTCAACCGTGGGGCATCACAGGGCATATCAACACAACCACAGACACATACATGTGTGCATAAATATATAACTTTGAAAGTGACCTATTTTCCAGCTACAAAATACTGTCACTATTGGAGGTTTTTGCCAGCTAGAAAAGGACACGAACCAGAGAGGTGCAGAGCAAACTGCTGCATCTGCATTATTTAGAGCTCAGCATGCCAGGTTCACAGGTGTTCAAACTGCCCAGGAACCATTTGGCCCACTGGTATGGAAAACATGAATTTAGAGACTGAAATCAGTCAGCATAAATGGTGTTTTAACCAACCAGAGACTGCAGGACAAAGCAAAATTCAAGGTTTTCTTTATATTGCTTTTTATTCATTTTGTTGTTCTTTTTATTTCCCCTGGCACCTGTGATACTGCTTGCCCAACACTGGGAAATGCTTGCAGTGGAGAAATTTATTAGCTAGAAATTTCCCACAGTATTTGTAGGAAATGTTATTCACAGTCACAGAACTGCAGGCAGAAAAGAACCCACAGGAGGGAGAAGGACTACAAGTCAGGCTGTGAGGTTGTCCCACTTCTCCAAATGGGGAGGCTGTGCAAGCAGCACAACGTGGCATATTTATATATGCTTGGTCAAGGCAGTGGCAGCCCGATATCTCTGGGTAAAGAAAGTAATGAGAATAGGTGAGGGATCTTGTTTCTTTCCAATGTCCTATCTGAAAACCATGGGTCAAATCTGTGGAGTAGTAGCAGCTGCCTTAACGATAACATCCACCAGATTTCTGTAGGGTGTAGGGAGAAAGAAGAGTTGGTTTGTGCTCACCAAACACGCAAAGGAGACCAAGTCCTCAGTAGCTCCTTGGGAGTAACTCCTTTGCTGTACGTCTCAAGTTCAAACAGAGCCTTTTGGTTCATCTCACTGTGTTGGTTTGTGACCTTCCTGGAAGAGGGACACATGTGGCAAAAGAAAACCAGTAAGTGTCAGTCAGAAAGCCCTCAAGGCTTGGCAGGTTGCAGCTGTCAACGTCAAGATTTCCAGAGGAGAAAGCAAAGCCCAGCAGCTATCAGCCCTCAGCAGGATCACGCCTATTGGTGGGTGGCTACAGCTTGAACATACAAATCCCAAGCAGCACCAGTGTGTGTGGGACCTGTCTGACTGCCTAGGAACTACCAGAACTCACCTGGTTCAGTGTGTTGTCTTTCTCACTGCTTTCTAGCAGCTAAAAATAAAGCAAGTAGGTGCCCTGATCCAGAAGTCAGAGCCACCATGCAGAGCTGCTCTCAGCTGCCTCTTTCTGCCCTTACAAGTCTATTATTATCATGTACAGTGAGAAATATTATTGTAAATATCTTTCTGAATATTCAGAGGCATCTAAAAAAAAAATCTCTTTTCTCTCCATTCTATCAGTTCCATCCTGCTGCTAAATATACACCCAGAACTATAGGATGGAACTGTATAAAACTGCCACCCTAACTCTGAACTCAGAATCCAAGATCTAATGGAATTTAGGACCAGAATGCCAAAAAATTGTAGGTACACAAAGATGGAGTTCAGAATAATCCCAAGTGTTCAGACATGCCCACATCCTATAATCCATTTAAAGAGACTTCAATCTCCTGAATCGCCTTTGAGAGCTGAAGTTCTGTCTCTGTGTTATTTCGACATCGCAAGACATGACCGTATGTTTTTTCCCACATTTCCTACACTGCAGAAACCGAATTATTTTCTTTCCTCCGAGTATGTACTTATAAATACACATGCACAGACTGCAGTCCTGCACTAATTGGTATTTGCAACGTAAGCACTGGCCTTTCCTCCCTTTTCGTCAATGAAAGTAAACATGATCAAAGCCTGCCAGTATTTAATGATGAAAACATGCCGTGTCTCAGTAGCCTGAATGTCATTGGAGTGAACTTGAAGGTAGGTTTATAAGAAAAATGACTAAAGAAAGGGTTTCATAACCACTTCAGAAATATATCTATATGTTTACCTTCCTTTCTTTAGCATATTTTTTTGTCTAGGGGGAAAGAAAAGGAATAAACAAAGATTTTTATTTATATATTTTTTTAAGTGGTGAGCCAAATAAATGCATAGGGACTTTATCCAGCACTTCTAAGGATCTTGGAAGTGCTACAGCTACACTGTAGTCTCTTTGTTACGGCTCTGTATGCATTTATACAAAAGAGAGATGAAAGAGGGGAGAGAGTGGTTGATATGGGTTGTGAGAAGTTGGTGGAATTAGATGGCAAGGGGTCAGGTTACAGACAATGTAAGCTAAAATGCATCAAAGGATATGAAGCGAAGGACTAGATCAAAGTCTAAGAAGCCAAGTACAAGAATAAAAGAGTGATAATTGTAGGCAGTGAGAAAGCACTGGAATAGAAATGTGATAATGGTATGACCTCATGACAGGCTTTTTTTTTCCCCAAGTCACCAGTTCCCTCACACAGGGCACCCAGGCTGGAGGGGGTGGTGGGAGTGAGACAGGAGGAGACAGGATGGTAACTTTTCTGTATGTTGAGGAAAACCTCACTTTTTTTTGCAGTGCTGTTCATTCATACGTTCTCCATAGGATGACGGGGTTGCCCTCGCAGGCACTGGTGTGAATCAGCAAGCATAAAGCTGGAGAAGGGCTCTTGGGAGGCTGAATGGCTGAGGGGCAGGTCCTGCTCTCCCACAGCAGAACACAGCAGGCATTGGTGGGAGTGGGTCTATTTTGGAGTCCACACCAGGTCCAATGTCCTGGAATGGCGGATTTTAAACCGCCAACAGATCTTCAAGAAATTCAGTGAACACTGCAGTGCTTCCTTTCTGGTCCACATGTTTACATTCAAGTCACCCTCCTCAAAAAAATAAGCTCTTGAGACATGAGTGAGGTGATCAGACAGCTCCTTGCTGACTCACTGAGCTCTATCAAAGTCTGAGTAGGTATATCCCATCATTACACAGCACCATTCCCTGATGAGCAGTAGTCAACTACAGGGTTTTCACTGAAATGCCTGCATCTTTTTTGAAGCCACGCTTAGCCAAAATTAATCACAAATCCACCGGACTGTCTGTCATTTCATACCTCAGAAAATCAACTTAGGGGATCTTCCAGACAAGGATCTGTATTTTATCTATGCTTTGTAAACAGATATTTCCACACAGGATGAAAAATCTTTGGCTTTCCTGGGCAGATTCTTGAAAGACCCTGAAGGCAATTAACACGTGGCTTGGTGCAGGATGATTTTTGCTTTCCAAAGCCATAATTTGTGGCTGAATGCCAAGCGCTCTGCCAAGCAGCTACGCTGAGGCTGACATGGGCCAGAGGTAGCTGTGAAGTGTGGCATGCTATGCGCTGCTCTCTGCCCTTACTGAACTCTCCTGCCCTGTGCTGATAAACGGCTCAGGAGATCTTAGCATGGCAGGTCACGGTTCAGCTGTGTCAGGCCCAGCACAATTGATTTGAGTCACAGAAGATAAAGAGAATAAACTCATAGGAACTTTTGCCTTTAAAACCTTCTCGATCCCATCAATTGTTCAAAATGTAATGTAGAGAAGTCACAGCTGCAGGGTCCAAAATGCCTCCTAAATCTTGAAAGACCATCACTCTAAAAACACTCTTGACCAGCTACATTGGCATCACCAAGAGTCAGATCCACTTCTGTACCAAATCAACCACGGTCACATTCTGCAGACTCCAGGCCAGGTCCTGATGGAGCCACCTGGAGACTAGAAGAAAGAGTGGCCTGAATAATAGTATGGAAATTGGTTTGCACACTAGTAGAGAAATAGCCAGATGAATAACAGGATAAAACCCATTTGCATTTTTTGTTTAGGTGAATATTTGTTGTGAATTTTGGCCTATATAGATGTATTACTAAAAACTTCTGCTCCCCGAGGTCTTCCTAAGCCATTATCTAAATAGTGTAAACATGTCAGTTCCCAGTCCTGGAGAGTGCAGAAGGTTTAGGGAACAGCAATTCGGGTACATAATAAGAATTCTGAAGAGATGTGAGAAGAATGTCTGGAAGGTTGTGTTTTATTGAGCAACTGTTTGTTTTTAGGCACCTGTAGAGGCCCTGCACTCAGAACTGATGTCATACAATTCCTTGCGGTTGTCTACCCCGGATATGTGGGTAAAAGCAACTTCCCCCAAACCAGTTCCTGTTTTGCTTTTCCATTTTCATTCTTTTTAAGGTTCTGCAAAACATGTGACGTGCTATGACTCATATCTTGATGAAATAGCAAATTCTAACAGGAATTTTCCAAACTATTAACTTCGATGCCACTTGCTTTGGATTTGACCATATTAATTGCATTCCAAAATATTGATATTTACTGATCCTGATCCAAGGAGACAACACAGCAGCAAAGGATGACCCAGCAGCCACCATGCAGCTACTGTCCCGTATCTAGTGTGGGGATGTAACACACAAAGACATTGACGCCCTCATTACTCAAAAAGATGAAGCAAGGAAAGCTTTCAGCTATAGGAGTGGGGTCAAAAGGACAAAGAAGCCTTGTGCTATTTCATACCAGATCAGTAGTCTTTCAGAAGAAGCAGAAGGGGAAGATTCTTATAACCTAAACCAGCTTGGCCAGTTTCCTCACCTAAGAAACCCCCGTATTTTGTTGAATCCCATAATTCTGATGTGAATCTAGAAATGCTGTATTCCTTTTTACCCAGCTATTCTCCCATCAGTACACTTGGCTTTGTATGTGAAAAGCAACAGTATGTCTTGAATGTCTCTTCTTTGAGGATGGCAATCAGTATTGGGTTTTGGTGAGACATTTGTAAGATCTTCCAGTGGTGCCAAAGAGAAAATATCCCTTGGGCGTGAGTTGCATTAAATGTTGCCTCTTGAAAGGGTAATCATGTAACTGCAGTTACCTTGGGGGCCATAATCTAGAGATTTATAGCCTTTACTTATACACATTCTTCCTTCTGATGCATCTGCTGTGGTAACACAGCCAGTTCTGAGCAACCTGCTCTGTTCAGCCCACAGCTTAATTTGCACCACACATCCTGTAAATCTCATTGGATGTTGATCTTCTTTCAGGATCTTCTTCTCTAAGTGCAACTGGTTCCCCAGTTACTTCCCTTTGCAATGGAGTATCCCCTTCCCTCGGAACCCTCCCACAGTGAGAGGACCTCCACTGGGAAAAAATCATCAGAAACTTTGCAGGTTGATTCTAACTATTCTCTTTTTCCTCTTACTCTCTCTCAGCTTTGGAGAGATTCATTCCTTTGCAAGTTCATCTGTGTTCATTCACAAAGAACGAATCTCTCCCACTCAAGCTGCATCAATGACTTACTCTGCGACAGTGAATTTTTGATCCTAGCTTAGTCCAAGGTCATGATTTCTACCATTCTGCAAAGAGGTAGAAAGCACACATTCAGAAATTGCTTGTGACTATGAGTTAAGTACAATATAGCTGGCAGCTTCTCTAAGGCAGATCTGCAGCAGAACTGACCTCATTGACTGAATGAATCACTTGTCCCCCAGGGGCAGGAATGTTTCTTCCAGGACAGGATTGAAGCTGCTTTCTTATAAAAGCACTATCAGACCCAGGCAAGGAGTTGGAAGCTGACTGAGCCACACACCTGGCTTGTAGACTGTTCCTAGGCCTGCCAGGCATTTACCATTCAAAAAAATACACATTCTTCATCAGCTTGAGCTGAACTTTGGCAAAGGGTGCAGGGGGGAGAGGGGAGAGTAAAAGGGGGAGGAGAGATTCAAGGGCTTCAAATGGAAGTTTCTGTTGATCCCGTGACATATATAAATTTCCAGGTCTGTCCATTTTTACGCCAGTGCATTTGTTAAATGTTCCAAGACTAGAATTATAACCCCATACCAGTTTTCCATTGATTGCTTGCTAAAAAATTATTGGTTTCTTATTAAGATTATTCCAGCATCCTCAACTGGAAGGAGCACGAAGAAACCCCTCATACAAATCCAACACACTCGATCAGGGTTACACTCCAAACACTGCATGGACCAAAGAGCAGTGTGGAGGAGCCCGTGATCAGGGCTGATCACAGGCATAGTGGGCTGAGATGAAACATGTGAAGATGAGAACTCAGGACAGCTTGACAAATCCCAGCACTTCAGCATGCTTTCAGCTGCAAACATATGACTGAATTTTTCACATGCTACTAGCTGGACATTGGCTTACTTAGATATTTATGTCTTGATTTTACTGAAAATAAATGGGCATAAATAAATGTTATCTATTCCTGTGGCCATGCCTGAGAGATGGAGCATCCAAGGCACAAGTGTTTTTGCATGCCTGATCCATGCCTCCTGTGTGCTAAGACGCCTTTAAGCTCTTTTTAGCTGATGAGACGTGAGCAGGTGGTCCAATTGTGAACAAAATGTCAGAATCCCTTCCCAGGTACAAAACCCCACTTAGAGAGACAGTCAAGCTATGCTGATAAACGTCAACTAGCCCCAGGCACCACCAACCCCCAAATCTCTGCTTTCAATGCTAACATTAACTCTAATTATGTTCATCCTAAATCTGCTTCCAGTCTTTTTTCATTACCTTCATTCATGTTACTTTGCTATCGCTTGTCCCTGCTTGCTGGTCTGATCTATGATCTGATCTATTAGCAGTTCTGATGCAGTGTCTTTATATTCATTATCAGTTTGCATGTGGCACTTCTGCTTTCCCTGCAATGTAGCTGGTACACTTCAGTGCAAACTTCTTATACTGGAAAACTGCTTCATATCTGCTTTCAGGGTATTACCAAAAGCCTGCTCTTCTGTCACCAAGGTCAGTAATGAGAACAGACACAAACCCCATTGTATCTTCAACAGGAAGCTGTCCTTTGCACCATACAAACAAATAGGATGCGTGTTAGACAAGGCATGTAAATAAGGTACACTTTTTTGGATTTCCAG
The DNA here is from genome assembly GCF_039878825.1 of Excalfactoria chinensis. Taxonomy (NCBI): domain Eukaryota; kingdom Metazoa; phylum Chordata; class Aves; order Galliformes; family Phasianidae; genus Excalfactoria; species Excalfactoria chinensis. The sequence goes on along the minus strand of NC_092838.1, from coordinate 11,578,338 downwards.
CAGCTCTGGTAGCTTAGAGGACTGCATAAAGCAAGTTTGTTTTCACACAGATGCTCGCTCTCCTGATAGCAGGTCTTTCTAACACCTATAGAGAATAGCGATGTAAACATATCTGGGGAATGACAACTCTGCTATCTGCAGAGCAGTCACACACAAAGCACTGGGATAATGAAGGTCTGTTCTGATTTCCCCATGCTGTTTCAGTCTCTTGTGTGACAGCCAGTCTTACAGCAGGGAACATGACATCCCAAGGGCCTGCATTTTCAGGTGTATGGAGCACCCAAATTTCCCAGTGTTGATGATGGGATGTGTAGTTACTCCATGGTTCCAAAACCTACATTTACAATTTAGATCAATACTTTATGTCTGCATGTATACCAAACCAGAACATTATCTCAGCGTTTCTGGAAGTGACGCTTGCAACTTCCATTCTGCCTAGTAAGCACTACAGGAGTATTAGCTCCAAAACCAGACCGAAGTCCAGCACCATCCCTTGGAGACATACACTATGCCAGGTATGTCTGCCAAAAGGACGTATCGAGATCAGAAAAACATGTTCACTTCTTCAGAGCTTTGTAAGATTCTGTAACTGATTGTAATAAGCCGTGAGCCCTTGAACAGAAGGTGCTACTGAACTGCAGATCAATTTCTGTGGGTAGATGTTACATTCTGCAATACTCATGAGATGGAGAAGGAAAATGATATCTTGAACACATTCTCAAACTTATTTGTCAGTCCTGTGTGCTGTCACCCAGTTGGCATATGAGATAGACCTTTAAGGGTCACTGACTGAGGAGCTACTTTCCCAACATAAGAAGCTTTGTTTACTGAATTTGTGTGTAGGATATTTACTGATACACAACAACGTACAGGCATTTTTGAATTTCCTAATATCTACTATGTGCTGTTTACAGTTATTGACTCCTTGATGATCCCATTGGGTAAGGCTGAAGATTAGATACCCCTCACAGGAGATTTTCTTTTTCTATTTCTCAATGCTGATATTGCCACTTATGTGAAATGTTACCACACAATTTTGGTTACCAACCATGGCACTGGGTAAGCAGGATTTCATCACATTCTTTGCTATAGGAAATAAACAGTATTATTGCGGGGCATCATGTCTATCCCCGTAAATGATGTTTTGGAATTTCTTTCTTTACTTTTCTACGGAAATAGGAACTTGGTTTTCACTTATGCCAAGTCGAGTCAGCGCTTGTTGGGATAAGAGAGGCAGAAATTTTACTGTTTTCCACTTTGACAAGAAATAAAAGATGGAAACATACCTTGGGACAACCCCTGGCTGCAAATTGCCACTGATGCACAGAGTCCCCCATTCTGTAAAGTTTATCACTTTTCTGGGTTGGACCTTTAGAAAGTTGGTAAAGAGGAGAGTCATTCAGGGTTACTTTCGTGAGAGAATTAATGCCTTAATCAATCGACTTGGATGGAAGAAAAATTAGCAGATGCTGCAGAGTTTCAAGTGTCCTTCCAAACACCAGCAAAAATTCTTTATGCTCACTAAGATCAGATGCGTGTGTGACAGTTCCCATTCAACCCATGTTTGCAGTTTGCATATTTCTGTGTAAATGTGTGTCTTACAATTAGCTTGAGGATGTGCTTACAGTTGCTTTTACAAGTCCTCATTCTTGACAGTTTTACGGATGTTTGCACTAAGTAGCTTTTAGTGGCATACTGGTGAAACTAGGCACCTTGTTTTCCTTTCTTAAAGGCCCTTGGTTCTAATACCTACAAAGGCTAATCCATTTGCCTCAGCTAATCCAGTCTAAAAGTACTCCAATGCACTTGAAAGGATGTCCTGTGAGCAAAACATCTCACCTTGAGAATGGGGAAAAACTTGTTTTTGGGGGCTGCTTCCCTCTGAAGCAGCAACTCCAATTGGCTAATCTATTTAGCAAAATTAATTAGAGGGCCATGGATTGAGTTTCATGGCAGACTAAAGCCCAGCTTTCTCAAAGAAAGGAATTCATTGTTGAACCTTTGATGGTCTAAAGGAGGAGAGGTGCATTCATATGTTTTGGGTAACTCCTTCATCATTACTAAGATAAAATAAAAAGGCTTTAAGGTTTCTTTCACCAATCACCCCACAGGTTGGCAATTATATAGGATTACTAGTATCCCATAGACCTGAGCTACCAACAGCTATTTTATTCACTTGTGCAGTGCATTTTATGGTAATAACAAAAGAGTTCTTCTGGCTGTTTTGTGGTCCATACAGATGAAGGAGGGGGAGCTCTTATTTTTGTTTGTGTTTTGAGTGGGGGTGATGGGCAAAAGAGTGGCTCTTCTGCCAAGAGATTAGCATGAAAGAATGAAATGAAATGTTTCAGTCTTGTTCAGCTCTAGTCTAATCAAGCCTACTCTCAAATTAATGAGCTCTTACCGGGGGGGAACATCTCTGGATGCTGGAAGGCAGCAGTAAAGCTATGCACTCCTATTTCAAAAAAATGTAAAGCAATATCCTTTTTGGCTTCAGATAAAACACTGAAAGAAGCATTTTTCATCTTTTAGGGTTTGATTTAATGCTACGCTGACTAGCTGGGTTTGTGTTTATTGGAGGCATTTTTCTAGAGAGCTGAACAAATTGCCAATAATTTGAGGGTTAGTATTCTGGTCTATTTTGGCTCACGGTGAATGAAAAATGTAGGAAAAGGAAATCTAGTGAGGGAAAAACTTTCCACTTATTTTCTGAGGAAGACTTCCTAAAGTCTCTTCAGATCATAGGAGTCCTTAAGTCCTTCTAATAACCCATTATTCTCTCCCAAAGTTCATAGAGTTATAGAATCATTTGAGTTGGAAGGGACCCTGAAAGGCCACCTGGTCCAACTGCCTGCAGTGAACAGGGACTCCCACATCTCCATCAGTTTCTCAAAGCCCTGTCCCATGGCCTTAGTTGTCTGCAGGGATGGGGCACCATCACCTCTCTGGGTACCCTGTGGCTGTGCTTCGCTGTCTCACTGTAAAAAAAAAAACTATTTTCTTCTATTCAATCTAAATGTGAAACAACTTCCCCTTGTCTTATCACAGGAGACCCTGGAAAAGAGTCTGTCCCCTTTGGGTGCTTCACCTGACTGCCACGACTTTTCAAATGTCTCGTAGAATGGCTTGGTGACTACATCAGCCAGTTCCTTCAGGACCCGAGGACACACCCCATCAGGACCATAGAAGTATACATGCTCATGTTCCTCAGATGGTCACAGAAGGGATCTTCACTTACACAGGGACATTGCTCTCCCTGCCTCCACCCTCTGACCCATCAGCTCAGAGGGTATGAGAGGAATGCTTGCTGCAGAAGTTGTTCAGATCTGGAGTGATAATCCTTCTATTTTTGAAGAAATCTTTTCTTAACGTGATATCGATAACAGCTCACAAGGCCACAATCCAAGGAACTCCTTTACAACCAGTCTGAAGTACAGGCACAGGTTTGCAGTGCCTTGGGGCTGTAGTTCCTGGTACCATGGAGCAACACTACACAGGAAAAGCTTCTGTATGCCAACATATTCAGGTCATGTTGAGGTATTCCACACTGCTTAGAGCTAAATTCATATGTTTTTTACAGTTACACCCACATGCAGTTTTATACTACAGAAAGATAAGGCTGGCAGTTCTCACTCTTGCACAGCAGGAAATGTCCATTGAAGTAGCATGCACGATTGTCATTTGCCCTTTTGCTTATCTATTACAGTGCTTTGATGAATTATCTCAACATGGACTATTTTTCTCACTTGATTTAGCACAAAGGGCAGTGAAGGCGTACAGAATCCACGTGTGGTTTATATTCTCTTGTAACTTCATAATTTCAAAAGTATTTTCAGGTCTTATCTACCATTCTGTATATCCAAGCATTGTACCAGACCAGGTATGTTCATATATTCTTTGAGTTTCCAATTATAGTGCCATGATAGCTTAGAATATTTCACAAGCATCAGTTCATCTTTACAGATCCCCCATGAGATAAGGCCCAGATGGATTAAAACCAAACTTGTCACATTTTCTGATGTAAGTCACATAGGGGCTGACTAACAACACACCCTGAGCTTTGATAGGGCAATCTATGTAAAAAGCACAAATCTCCTTGTTCCAGATCTAGGTGAAATCCTTCCTTCCTTCCTTCCTTCCTTCCTTCCTTCCTTCCTTCCTTCCTTCCTTCCTTCCTTCCTTCCTTCCTTCCTTCCTTCCTTCCTTCCTTCCTTCCTTCCTTCCTTCCTTCCTTCCTTCCTTCCTTCCTTCCTTCCTTCCTTCCTTCCTTCCTTCCTTCCTTCCTTCCTTCCTTCCTTCCTTCCTTCCTTCCTTCCTTCCTTCCTTCCTTCCTTCCTTCCTTCCTTCCTTCCTTCCTTCCTTCCTTCCTTCCTTCCTTCCTTCCTTCCTTCCTTCCTTCCTTCCTTCCTTCCATTTCCTTTTTCTTGTTTTTTAGGCTAGATCATTCTGTGTCTCAGGGGAACGTAGGAAAGAAGTAATTCACCACAAGTGAAGTCATATAGAAGTTTTACTCTAAGTTATACATAAAGTAGCGCACAGCTCCCTGTCAAACACCAGAAGAAAACCTAGGATTTTGGTCTGGGTTTTGGTTCCCTCAGCCCCACCATCCTCTATGCTCTTCATGAGGGGCCCTGCCTCACTGGCTGCCTACATTCCAGCTCCTGAGATATGTGAGGCAACGGCCTGGTGAACAACAGCCTCCTTCAGCACAAACCGTGATTCATTTCCTTAGTATCATTCTCAAAGTGTGCTAAAGGCCAAAATGAGAGACAATACAATTCAGTTCTTCTAACATTCACTAATGGAATACTCTTAGATTCGTCTTCTAAGTATTCTTTTATTTTATTTTATTTTATTTTATTTTATTTTATTTTATTTTATTTTATTTTTTAAAAAAAGGAAAAGAAAAAAAAAGGCTTCCCAGTGGTAGAAGCCTACAGAGTTTCACCTGCCCAACCAGCAGGTATGGACTTTGACCTAAGAGAGGAACTGAATATCGGTATACCTGCAGCACTTTCCGCTGTGAATGAGCCCTGATGAGGAATGAGGCAAATGAATTGTCCATCTGCAAGGTTGCAGACAAGTACAGAAACTGGTCTCTGAGTTTGGAAGAGGACATAATGGCAACCTAAATGCCTGCTGAGCCATCCAGTTCTTACCGTCTGCTCATGTTGCATCCCAGACTTCTTCTTGCTTCACTCAAATCCACCAACTTCTTCATTTCAGTCTTCAGTGCTGTTGGGTGAGCTGAGGCTGAAAGATGTCTTGTCCCAGATCCCCCTATGGAACAGCATATGTCAACCTGGAACAGCCCATGTAAGTACATGATTTAGTTACTGAAGCTGCAGTCTTTGAGATCACTATGGTGTCCTCAAGAGTTTCACCATTTTCTGGTGAGCTTCCAAGCTCATATTTAAGCTCCTACTCCACAGCAAAACAAAGCAAACTTCTGGACAAAAGATCTGAAAATGTGTTTTAAATTTGTTCAAACTATTTTTTTCTCATTTCATCCTTTCAAAACAATGAAAGTGTTTTTGCTAGGCATTCCCCAGCACAGAAAATTCCAGGAGGGACCATTTACAAGGCCTAGTTCTCAGCTCCTTGTAATTTTGCCAGATGCTTCAGGAAGAGGCAGGCTGCTGCAGCAGCAGCTGTTGATGTCAGCTCCATGTGGAATGACATCAGGAGTTGGTACTGTTGAGTGATGCTGCACATTACTTCTGCTTGTTCTCAGAAAACAAACCTTTTCTTAGCAAATGATAACACAAGTCACATTTGTGCTTTGAATAAGTGGATTACACTTGTGGGGAACTATAAATATGGAACTAAATGAGGAAATTTGTGTCATGAAATCAGAGAGCATTTTTCCCAGGCAGGATTGCTGCGCTCTAGCAGCCTGGCTTCCCACAGGGCAAGGTCAAAGCCTCGAGCCTGAGCACAGGGTGACCTGGGCTGCACAGCAGGGACTGACAACCAGCAAAGCACATTGGTGTGAACTAGCATTTAAATTTATAAAATGCAAATAGAATTGCAACAACAAAGATCCAGTCCCAGAAACGGCTGCGAGCGCGGATCGGTATCACCTGTCTGTGGGCCAGCATGAAGGTGCAAATATTTGAAGGATGTGCCAAGTCAAGATCACAGTGTCTTTCAGCTAAGAAGCGCTCTAAAACGTGGATTTCTTAAGCAAAACCTCCCCTTATTTATCCACCTCAACCACATAAGCTTCTAGTTAGACCATATGAGTAGCTTCGTAGGCAGCCCACTGAAAATGGAAAACTCCAAGAAAGCTTTTCCATAGTGAAAAAGCCATGTCAAAATGCCCTTGTTCTCTGCATGTCCATCTCTATCTCCAGAAGCAGAATTACGAGTTCAAAGTCCATGACAAACACCAACATGAAATGGCTTAAGAATTTACTACCATTATTACTGCAATTATTCTCATGGCTATCTTTTACTGTCACATCTTTCTCCTTAGCTACTTTTTCTTCAGATGTCATCTGACACATTTTTGTGCTTGCTTTCATGACTACAGTGAATCAGGAACTGTTCTCAGGAAGAGCAGTGCAGCATTGTCCCTGGAGATGTTCCATAGCAGTAGTGATGTGGCACTGAGGGACATGGATGGGGGCATGGTGGGGTGGGTTGGGCTTGGAGATTACATAGAGATCTTTTCCAATCTCAGATTCCATGAACAGCCTCACTCAGGGAAGTAAAACGCCTCTGTCTTGCTTGCCCTGTGGACTTTTTGTAAGGCAGTCTATCACTTCACATGGTTGGCAATGACGTGTGAACTACCACAGATCTGTTTCTGATCATATCTTCCAGTTACACTGCAAATGAGAACTCCTAATATGGGGCTATCAGCAGGCAAATTGCTTAAGCCTAACAATGCCACATGAAGAAGTGTAAATAACTTGAATCTGCTCCTTTTAAGCAATGCACAATGCTTGCATTGTGTGCCCAAAAACAACTAGAAGGAGCGTTTCTGGATTTTTTTTTTTTAAGCTGTTCTGTTGCCAAGCTTGAATAGAAAATCACATAAAAAAGGGGAGAATGTTTTAATGCATTCACTGACACCACTCAAAACCCGAGCAGATCACAACAAACAAACTCCAGTACTTGGAAAAAATCAAATGCTTTGCCCTTGACATTCTCCCTCCGAGCAGTTTTTGAGACGATGGGGAGGAATGAATATAGATATCAAACAGAAAATACTCAGTATAGAGAATAGGGGACCTGGCAAAAGCCTGAAGAAAAATACCTTGGCAGGATAAAGGTATTCTTAGTTAATAAGGCTGATTATTAGGGCATCTCTTACTGATTTTTATGACACGAGGATGGAAGTCTTCAGTTACATCAGCTTGCAAGTTAACATACATCTCTCATTCACAAACCCCTCCTACTGCAAGTTAGTTCATTCAATTCAACTATAAAATCAAGCACCACGGACTTCTCCAAAAAGCCTCTTGCCCAATCTTTGTGAACACAGTCCATTTCTTCTCCCTTAAGAGATCACTCCCTGAGGGAGAGAGAAATAATCCTTCCCTCCCTAGGAGGGGAAACATTGGAGTTCCGCACAGCACAATAACACAAGTTTTCTGTGCTCAGAGGATGACTGTTGGCTTGGAGAAAGATCTCAGAGGAAACATCAGTTGAAGTTATCGCAATAATAACCCCAAACTAGGTTTTCCCCAGGAAAATGCAGCCAGTAGTTTCATTAAGATGGTGATGAACTCAACATCTCAGAGCCTGCTGGCCCTAAGGCTTTCCCCTCAATACTATTGCCTCTGTACAGCAAACTTGAACAGAGAGTCTGTTGAGATCAAGAAAAGGGAATGGGTGAATTCATCCACTGAAATTTCAGCCACCAAATCTTGAAATGGGAAGAAGAAAGCTTTCCATAATTGTGAACTGTGTCATCTGAAACAAAGTAACTGGTGTTGGAGCCCAGAAGACTGCAGGACCTAGGGAAATAATTGCCCTGCATGATGAATCAACACATCATTTTCTTTTTGGGGATCTTTTTCACTACTGATCATTTTGCCTCCAAACAAAATGAAATGGGGAATTGAAGTCTCATCGCATGGAGGTTTGGGGACTCCAGCAATTATACCATTCCCAGTCATAGCAACATTTCTTTTCTTTCAGATGAAAAACTTTTACTTAGATAGAAATCAAATGCTGTTCCACTCATGGCTGTTTTCTCATTTGAAGTTATATATTACGTAGTATCAATATTAAAGAGCAAATGACACAATTTTAGAAGAAAATGATGTATCCAGTGGTTGATTTTTTCAAGTGTAGAGATAACTTAGGATGTTTCAACATTACTGGGACTTTTTCATCACTTTTTAAATGAAGTTCCCCCTGAAAGCAACGTGAGCTCAGAAAATGCTTTTTTATTATTACTAGTTTAGTGCTACTGCGTCTTACTGATGGAAAAAAAAAAACACCTTCTCCATCAAAGTCTGTTTCCAATGAGTGCTACTCCTGACTCAAGTAGGAGCATGTCTGAAAATCCTTCAGATGGAAGATTTATTATGAATCATTGGGAGGGAAAAAAAAAAAAATAGGCAAAACTGTATTTGGGGCCAAATTCTGATACAAGCTGTTTTGTGCAAAAATGCTTCTCTCCAGACTGTGAAAATTAGGCTTTATCAATGTAATCCAGACTCCTTAAAAAGAGACGTACCTGATAAAGAGGATGAAGAATACCACCATGTGTTTGTGCACGTGCACAGATGCATACGAACACAGCCAGCCTGTGACTGTTCTAGATTGCTTTAGAAACATGTACGTACACTGGGATGGCCCATAGCCTTGTGATTTTTCAGGTGTTTATATTGGCTTTCATCTTTTTTTAATGTTATTTAAAAATGAAATCTTGTGAGAGATACATTTTTAATCCTATGTCCACATATATGGACCACATTTTGATACTAGCCAGCAAGAGCTGACAAGAAAAGCCACACATCCCTTGCATGTCAATAGGACCCAAAGCACCATTACTGAGCTGTGAGATAATACTCCATGGAAGCACGATTGCTTGTGGATTGCAGACATGCCCAAACCGGTAGAAGGGTTAAGGAAGTTGTGGTAGAAGTAAACCAGCAGTTTCTTCAGTACAATTAAATCTCTTCACGACGACAACCCTTATTTTTAGGGACAGGGTAAATAGAAATATGTCTGTGTTGCCAAGCTTCAGAAACCCACTCGGCCCAAAGGTTGTCTGAGAATGTTAGTCTGATGCTATGACTTTACAGACAAAAACATTGTGATGTGTATCACAACACTGCAGAGGGGCAGCTTCTCTGCCAGCCTTAACAGATGTGAAGCACAACAAGCTGGGCTGATTCAGTCTGTTCCTATAAACACAATGTAGTGAAAGGAGGTTGCATAATTAACCCGTTGTCCTAATAACATTATTTAATATGCCATCTATTTAAAATTAAATTGCTTTCAAAAGCAGCATTTTTATTTCTAGTTTTTCATTTGTGTTCAAAGCAAATATAGTCCTGTCTGCAGTATTGCCCTAGGCAATGACATTAACTGTTCCAAATGCAGGGTTTTGCAGCCTGATTTACAGTGTTGTGGAATGACCAATATTACATTGCTGTTTGGGTGACCTGGATCCTGCTGAGAAAAACCCAGGGCTCATCTGAAGTGGGGAGGAATGAGGACTCACACTCTCCTTGGGCCACCTGGAGCCTGTCAAGTGCAGGTATAAATCAAAGCAACCTTCACACAACAGAGGCTTGTTGAGGCCAGGACTAGGTCAGATCCACTCCTGCAATTGAGATGAAACTAAACTGCAAAAAGTTGTGGTATGATTACATGCATTGTAGTAGGTCTCCTAGGAGACATCTCGGCATGCAGTCAGAGCAAGTCACAGAACAGCGATCAGTCTGAAGTAGAAAAGTAGTGAGAAATGAGAGAAGAGGCTAACCAACAGAGAACCGCAACCATGGTCTGTTTCCTTACCCTGCTTACTCCACCTTCATCCATGCAGCACCCACACAGACCTCAGCTACCATGTTTTGGTAGGGTCTGGGCTCCCTGCTGTGCAGAAGTAATAGCACTTTATAGAGGAAATGGGGATGCCTTCAAGGTAGTCCAGCTCAGCTATCTCTTTATTTGTCCTGTCAATGAGAGAAGTTGGTGGAAAAGCAAGAATATGTCTTAAGGCTCCCAAAGAGCCAGTTTTTAGGGTCTGCCCTAGGCTACAGTGCCTTCAGGGACAGCAGTGTTGTCATTTAGGTAGAACTGAGTCTTTCTGATGAAATTAGCTTCCCCTTAGATGAAAATGTGCACTATTGGTAGAATCATGTAGCAGAACCTCCTTAAAGGGGTGAAAGCTTTCAGCTCAGGAGCCACTTAACAATTATGTAATTTTTAGTTTTCCTTAACATAAAAAACATGTAAGAAATGCTCTCATGACACATGTTTCATTTAACATAGTAAATATTTGTTCTCCTAGAGATTCAGAGCTCAGCACCACCGGATGGCAGAGTTATTCCTATATGTGCCGGCAGACTCAGCCTAACCCAACCCTACCACATGTTTACTTCAGCTCTGACCTGCAAGTCCACCTTCCTGACCTATCCTCTGTTGTGGCCACTGTGTCAGTGCAGGATGCCAATCTCCAAAGCATCCAAATCTCGTGGTATGGCTTGCATTGTGGTGGCAGCTGTTCTCATCCCCCCACTGACTGGCTTTTATGCAGTCCTTATCACTGTGGTATAAACCATTTCATTTCTGAAACATCACAAAATCACTGGTATTAATGCCCTGATAATTAAAACTCGTTTGAGATAGAACGGCCAGAGTTTGTAGCTGTATGAGAAAATTCCTAAGGCCGTATTTTACAAAGAGCTTTGATCAGTAACTCTTTCCAGATATGGACAGCTGAAATGTTATACAGCCAATCTCAAGGCAATCTTAATTTATGTAACACTGATTTACTGAGGAGCTCACAGCTCAAAATAGGCTTTGATGGCAGTAGCTTATCTCCTTGAATCTGATAAAGTCTGAGGACAGATGTATTGCTACAATTAACATAAAGCATATTCTGCAGAAAGTGAGGAGGAAAACAACTGTGCCAAGAAAACAGGCACTCCTTAATGCCACCTTTCTTATGCTGTGCACTTCACAGTGAGTGAGGCTCCACTGTAACTGTAGGACATTTGAGTAATTCCAAGACAAATCAAAGCATATTGGGAGGGACCCCATCATATCTGAGCTCTTTCCAGAGGTGATATTTACAGCCTAATTAACATCTATCACCAGTTTCCTCCCTCATCTCTGGGAAAGAAGGCTGTATCCTGGTCTTGTGAGCCCAGGGGCAAATCTGATTCATTAGACTGGATTTCCAAATTGTTAGTTGTTTGTTTCTGCTGTGCGCTTACATTGAAAAAGCCCAAGGATTTGGAGAAAAACTGAGGATGGTTGTGGTGACTGCAAAGGTTCATCCCATGCAACATCACAGATCTGCCATGGGAAAAAAACAATTCTGCAGAAATAGGTCAGGTAGGGATGGTGCCCCACAATGTGGGAGTTAGCACTCCTTGTTTTGCTGCACTCAGGATTCCCAGCATAGGCTGGTGGTGGAGGTTTCGAGCTCAGGGACAAGGTGAAGGACAAGTGAGACAGATGGGAATGATGCTGAGAGCATAACAACAAACGTACTAATAAAGTAATGCAAGGAAAATAGTCTTATCAGTGTAAATCTCTCATAAGTTAGCCTGAAACACCTGAGAACCAAATTCTAGCATCTTTAACACTGAAACTGCCTTGAAGCCTTTTCTTGGAGCAGCCAGCAATGATCAGAAATGGCTTGTTGGAGACAGCTCTCAAAACCACATCAGCACGATCTAACCACAGGTTCTCGCTCTGTCTGCTTTGAAATAGCATGAGGATGGAAAGCAGAGCATCTCCTGGTGGCTCAATGCAGCTCGCTTTTACACATCAGGAGGAAGGGCACAGCAGGAACACAGGTGCTGCTTCTCTTCCATTTTTTTCCAGAGCAAGTTCTATGAAAAAAAGGGTGTTATTTGCAAGGAAATGCCTACTCAGAGAAAGGGAAATGAAATGACACTGTAACGCTATGACATTTTTCAGGTGCCTACCTTGGCACTGGCTTAGTGTCACTCAGCAGCTGCAGGGATGCTGATCAAAGCTGGCTGAAGCCTGGAATTTCCCTTGGAAGCCAGGAATACTGCAATCCTCTGATTATTATTATTATTATTAACTGGAAAACAACAGGAGCAGTTGAAATTTCCTATGAAATGAAAATCCTGAGTGATTTCACTCTGATAGCATCAGAACTATTGGAGATATTTGTTTCAGCATGCCTACCATCATCACAAGGTCACAGTGTTTCGATTCTAATGGGTCTGTTGAGACAGTCATCAAAACAGAAATTCAATAGGAGTTTTGGAGAGGAGATAAAACCTTTTCTTTTCAGCAAAATTGTGGTTTTCTGTAACTTCCCCTCAAGAAAAGGGGGGAAAAAGTTTGACCATAATTTTCCTTCTTTGAATAAGTATATTCTGCTGGAAAACTTCCACAATCACAAGTCCATTTCCAGTTATGCCTACAAAGAGAAGATTTGCAAGTGCTTACATGTTTGCAGGAGCCGTGCCATGGACATATCATTACAGTTCCAAGTTGTTTTATCTTTTGTCTGAATATAAATAGATGAGTGAATATCAGTAATTTCCTTTGCCCCTCTCGCTGCAGGGAGTTTATCTGAGCAGGGGAAGGCTTTAGGATTAGGGCCAGTCATTGGGTCTGCTTCCAGGCCCTCTGTTCGGGTCGGCTCATGAGCTGTTTGCAGATAACACCCCGCTCACATGCAGCCCCATCAGCACACATCAAACTACAGCGTTGATTTAAAGAAACAACAGCTCAGCTGTGCTTGCTCCACTGCTTCTCATGCAAAACGAGAGCTTCCCCAGGAGGTCAAGCTGGCTGAAAGAACCTCTTTTCTCCTATTTTGGAGGACCTACCATTTCATCATTCTGGGCTGATCTGGGACCTGTGTGTGAGGAGAGAGCACCTTTTCTCCACCGACTTGATGGGTTCAGTAAAAGTGGAAGCTGTGGTTTGCTTTTTCTTCAGGTCAGATCTCCTGAAGTTTCATGACAGTCGACAGCAGCTTTTGTTCCTCTTGGCTGTGGTCTCTGCTCTTATCTTCTCCCATAAGTGCTGTCAATGTTTTCCTTTTCATCAGAAATGTCTCCTCTCTTTCTCCCTCTTGATCTCTGGTGGGTCACTTGCTATGAAATATTCAGCAAAAGGCCGAGCTTTCATTCCCATGAACTTGGGACCATATTTCTTCCCAGTCCCACCACTCTCCTCGCATGACCCCAGTTCCTGCCTTCCCACTCCAAGTTCTATAGCTAAAATACCAAGCCTCAGACGGTGGCTAGTTGACATAAACAGATAAAGACCGCTCAGCTTATAAGGAAAACTTGGAATGGAAGCCCTTAGCTCTGGATTGCACTGCACAGCGAGTTACACGTTATCAAAATAAAACACACACACACAAAAGTTTCCATGCAATCTCTTTACCTCTGTATGGATTCAAACCTGTGCATAACTCAGTAATGCCATGATTCTATGATTTGCTGAGCTACAGCTATTTGTGGCTGCTGGGCTGAAACGTCCCTTCACCCTTGCAATCTCCCTCAGTTCCCAAGCATTGCTGGGGTGCAGGGAACCACTATAAATAAAGGAGCCTTCCCATGCCATCTGGTGCAAACCCCAACCCATAGAACAAACTGACCTTTCCTGGGGATTCTGACCAATCTGCTGTAGAAGATGGTTAATATTCCTCAGGATTTTCCATAGTTGAGGTATACATAAGAAATGCTGGCTGTTTGTGTGCACTCCAAATGCTTTCTGGCTTGTTTAATCTGGCTGTGACGCCTTGTTCTGTGGTTAAAAAATGAAAGCAACAACGCAGTTAATGATTTTTGATGAAACCCATTATTCTCACAGCTATTTTTAAACACCGCGGAAGGCAGATCAATCTAACACACCTACAAGACTAATATTTTAATAAACTCACAGAGACAGTGGTCTAAAGCCATGGTATTTTTGCTCTGATCTCTTGTTTTGAAAGGAAACCTGGTGAGGTTACCTTGGCATTCATTCACACAAGGGAAGCACAAGCTAGAAAATAAATTGCTGTTGATATCTCCTGAAGTTTGTCCTCAGCTTTAAATGGAAAACAGAAAATGGCTTCAATTTCATAATTACTTATGTTACTGGAGAAGGAATTAAACGATTATGAGGTTTCTCCTGCTTCCACACACCTGTTAAATGCAACGTGATAATGCCTCCATCTTATTAATATCTTATGAGGAAAGTCAGGGGGGAGATATCCATTTTATACTTCCTGTTATTCATTTTGGAGATCCTGGCTCCATGATGAGCTGAAGATACTGACCCTCTTCTTAGCCACTATAACCTGAAAGCCAATGAGAAACTGTTGTAAAATGTGGGAAATCATCTAGATTGTGGCTTTTCCTTCAGCTTTGCTGGAAACTGTCCTGAATTATAAAGACAATTTTTCATGTCTGGCATCTTCAAATTAATTAATACGGTGGCTGAGAGCTTCACCCCCAGCTGCCACATTTACAGGAAGGGCAAGAAAAGATGACAGACTGTGCCCTCTGGGAGAAAGAAGATAGGGAGATAAACCCTGAGAAAAAAAAACTGAGACTATTTACAGGGTGAAGAAATACCTGACCTGAGCAAGGGTGGACCATTCCTAGCTCGCCAGACTTGTCAAGTGTCTTAACCTACTTCTAGTCCCTCATGAGGATCATAACTACACAAAACTAACTCAATCTTAAATCCATTTTTGACATTTACTGCAGCCTTCCTGAGGTTTCATCTTTCCCATTTTGTCCTTTTGCAGCTTAAAGATGACATTTCTATTGTTGTCTACCAAGCTGACGATACTCAAATGCACAGAGCATAGACTCTCATTCTGTAGGATGAAAGAGCTTTGTCTGAGGCTGCAAGAGGAACCTCCCATCATCTCCTTATATCAGCTGTTAAACTGCCTATGAGGAAAGCAGTGTGGTTGCAAACGTATTGGGCTGTGGATAATGTACTGAAGAGCTGGAGATAATGCAATTGTTGCCACATTAAGAAAACACAGGTGAAAACATATTGCCTTCTAAGAAGTAAGGCGCTGATGTGAAATTTCAGGAGCACCTCCCCAGTTTAAAAATTGAGTAGATTTGGAGAACAACAGTGAGGAAAGCTGAGGAGGACAGAAGGGAAGGGCATGGCTGCAATCCTTCCCCACCTCCCTGCATTTCTTTCCCTGCTTCCCACAGCTCTTGGGAAAAGTTTACAAGTTGGCCCCAGCCCACAGCCGATGCAGCCACTGGTTTCTTAGCCTGGTTCTTCCTATTCAAGTTGAACTTGCTAATGGCCACAGATTGTGTTTGAACAAATGGCTGAGTTTCTACATTTGCCCTCTTGCAGTGAACAGATGAACTTTTGGGATGCGTTTTTCAGAGTCAGTGCTGTGGCTGCAGCTCAAGCCTGGAGCGCAGAGCAACCCCACGACTGGCATTAGCCACGCTCACTCTATTAAAGGCAGGCCTCAAAAAGGAGACCGTTACTGCATCAATTAAAATGCTTCAGTGATTGAAGCGGGTGACTTCCACACACAGCTTTGTAACACTACACCCCGCTGCCCTCAGTTAATGGCACTTCTTTTGCAGCACACCCTAGTAGGTGAATTTATTCAACAGCATTGACCGTGACCTTAAAGAAAGATCATTAAACTATTCTCCTCGCCTGAAATCTGTAACTCTATCTGCTTCCTCTGTGGGAGAGGATGGGACAAGGAGGGAAGGGAAGGAGCAACTTGTTGACCACCCAGAATGACAGAAGGCCCTGAAATAACTTTGTCAGCCTTGATTCTTGCTGGTGCACCTCCTGGTAGATAAGCGGGAGAAGTCAAAAAGAGGGAGATGTGATGCCTGGTAAGAGTTTTTCAGTATCTAACAGCAGAGCTGAGACACCTCGCTCCCCAGCAACAGCCCCCATGGGCCTGAGCCACCCCTCTGCTCACAGGCACTGCTCCCAGCTGCCCTCTGCAAGCATGCCAGCAGCTCTCATAGTGCAGCAGAAGGCTGCAGGGCTGCATCCTGGCATCAAGGCTGACGTTTGGGCAGCTGGGCCTGCAAACTTAAGGGAAAGGGTGACTTCTGTCACTTGTCTCAGACACACTGCAAAGTTCAGCTGCAAGCTTTTAATGGTCCCTTGATGCTGAGCCTGCAGATACAGAGAGATAGAGAATGTAATAAACTTTCAAAATATGACCTAACTACGTAACACATCAAATGCATATCTCAACCATATCCAGTGGAACTGAGCGGAATCAAACACGCCATGTCAAACCAGACCACACACAGAAAGATAATGCACATGACTAATTTTGATGACTGATTTCATATAAATAATGCACTGGGATTAGTAGATGCACTGTAATATTTCTTCATTCCACTCCTTTAATTATCTTTTCATTGAGCCTCCAACTGGAAGTGGCTGATTAATACAGTACTTGCTTTTTACTACTTAGATTAAAAGCACATCCCATCCTAACTGAAAACAGTGAGAAATTGCACAAAACTCAGGGAATGGCCTACTTAACACCATTCAAAGTAATGCTGGCATTACAGCTCTTAGCTGGGTGGCAAAGAACGAAATAACAGGTGTAGATAAGGAGTGGGAAGAACACAGTACTATGGTAGCTACACATTGTAAATTGCTATGGGAACCAAACAGTTTTGTTCTAGATCAGCTCTGCCACCTACACGAAAGGGGAATAAGACATAGATAACCCTACAGCTGAGTTCTGTTCTTCTGATGTCTGGCAATGTTTAAATGAACTCATGAAGGAAGTGTTGAGTAGTGAGAGACAAATGACCTTTCCATCTGGGAAAGGTCTCAGAATCTTAAAGCTGCAATGCCTGTGTTTATCAGGGGAGAAAGAAGGGAAAATACAGGTGAGGAAGAGAAGTAAAATGCACGTTTGTGAATTCACTGCTTGAATTTGAAGAGGATGGCAGAATTTAAAGGAGCTAGTGACCTTCGGGAAATTGATCCTGGTGTTGATGGATCACTGCATATAGGACCCTGACAGCAAGTCAGATATTGCCTCTTTGCTGTAAAAAAGGTGAGATCTCCAACTCCTCCAGGGACAGAAACTTTAAATGGTTTTGAATGAGACAATTTTAACACATATTGCACCATCCCCAGTGATTTTCAGACTATTTTGCAAATGAAGCAGACAGTTAGAGCAGATAAGTCCTTCCATCCCATCGTTACTGATGGAAAAACTGATACACAAAGATGTGACACAACTTGTCTAAAAAAACTTCCCCAAGAGGGACTCTCATTCTTGCTACTCGTGTGTGTGATTAGCCACAAGCTACTTTTTCCCTTTAGCAAGTTTCACCTGCTTTTATATTAGAACTGTCCAGAACTACAGATTTAATGTATTTTTTAATACTAAGCCATCAGCTAGTCCAGGTTTACTCAAAACAGTGTTCAGGGTCTCTTTATAGGTCCATAAACCTGAAAGGACCTATTTGTGATCTTGGGCTGTGATTCAAATTCTTAAGGAAAAACTGGGGCATTTTTTTTTTACATTACTGCAATTTTCATACTTAGTTCTCACATTCTATGTCTGAATGTGCCTGAAGGGCTTGAGCAGAAAGCAACATGCAGATCTCCAAGGCCTTACCTTGCTTCAGTCTTCATCCCAAATTCCAACTCCCTCCATGCAAAATTTTTAACATCTCAGGATATCCTATGTTGACATTATTATATTGTCTCAGATATTATTTGGGTTGAATTACTTGGGTCATGGGCTTCCAAGTATGTCAACAGTTTATGGGCTGGTTTTTGCTAATGGCTGGATTGCCATTAGCAATCAAAGGCATGTTGACAAGATAATAATGGATATTGCCCTTCTGTCATATCATGGTGTACCAGAGCAAAACACTACAATGGCAGTATCAAAGTTGGATAGGGGAAACTATTAACAGCAGACCAAGGGAGAATGAATGCTAAAAGAATTGCTTCTTGCATGGAAACCTCACCAAGGTTCAGTTTGACTGTGGGAAAAAAAGTCACAATCCCAGGCTTCATTCAGACCATTTCTGGGAACAAAGACACCTGTATTAAAATCAGAGTTGTTGATTTTGGCAAACTGTGATCAAATAGAAATAGAAAAGAATAGAGAAGATGGTACAGATCTGATTACCCCTGGGCATATAATTCTTGGTTCTTCACACATCCTCTCTACTCTTCCCACATCTTGGCATGACCTGGTCTCCTTTGTTTCACACCACATCTTATTTGCTTGCGTGAAAGCTGAGATGTGAAAATATTGGTAAGATGGCAATAAGATGAGTGTGAGTGAGGGCTCTGTAGCAGGAGTGAGCAGGCTATGCAGGGCAGCCCTACCACCTGCCATGTCTCACCACTGTCTCCGATTCCCTGGATCCTTTTGGAACACACTCTAAGAAAACTTTAGTCATATATTTTGTTAATTTTAAACAAAACAACAACAAAAAAAAAAAATCAGAAGACAACCAGAGTTACTAGTACTCATTTAATTTAGAATTATTCCCATATATGGAAACAGTCCTTGGCCTGGCTTCTCAGCAGCTGGAAATGCACAGAACTCCTCTCAGTTCATGGATCATTTCCTACCAGCTAAAGGCCTTCCCCAGTGCTTCTTTCATCAAGATGGGAAAACGAATAAAGACTGGAATTATTTAAGAAAATGCTGAGGGAAAGATAGCTTTTCTGTGAGCATCAGGGGGAACTGAGCTACACAGGGAGGACAGGCACCCAACCCTGCTGCAACACAGTGAGGAGTGGCCTGAGACCATCCCTGCATGGACACCTCTCCTGAAGATGAAATGTTGCAGCTCAACATACCCCCAAGGTCCAAAGCATTTTCCAAGTGGGAAGAAGTGCCAGCAGCTCAAAGTGTCATTCACTACTGAGCTGTAGCATGGAGCGAAAAATAGCAGCTATTCAGTAGTTGTTTAGGGCAGAAAATGAAAAACAACGTGGCCATTGAAATGGCAGGAGGAATTTCTGGTAGGCAGAGCATCAAGAGCCAAGTTGGCCTGTGGCCAGAACGTGGAGGTTAGTCATCTCCTTTTGTGAAAAGCGTTGTCAGATCTTCAGTGACTAAGAGTATTCAAGATCTTGGGTTTATGTCTAATCCAGAAGATGGATAATAACTGTAAAGAGGAAACATCACAGGCGAGTATGACCATAAACAGGGAGGATACACAAGATAACTTCCAGACAGAGGAGAAAATTGGAGCTGTAGGCACTGGCCAAAACAAACACAAGTCACCATGAGCCGACGGGGGTCATTTCAGGCTACTGTGTGAATTACATCAGGAACTGACATTGCCTTCTGCATGGCTTCACAAAATTTGGCTTCAACGCTTGAGCATCACTGTCAGAACAAGGCAACAATGTTGTACCCACAATCAAAGAAAGCCAAGGAGGAAACTCAGGGAGATAGATAGAAATAAGGAGTCTGGTTTCACTTTGGGGAACAATTAAGAATTATTTATCACGGCTGAACTAATGGATTTGTATTTTTGGAGGAGAGCTTTGGGGAACGTTAAGAGTTTCCCGCTCTTAGCTTGTATTTTAATAATAAATAAGTATCTATCTGAGTTCTGGGGAAGGTTCAAGACAAGCAGTTCTCCCAGTTGCAGCCATGCTGCTTTTAAAATGGAATCGAGGTGAGTAACTAACCAGAATTCCTGCGGCCAATTAGAAGTCCTGCCACCTTTTCAGAAATCTCAGAAGTAATTGATTTCTCCTGGCATTGTTAATTAGGGTCCATTCTGTTAAGGAGTACCCCACAACACATATGTCTGAAAGTGAGGGATTCAGCAGTCACGTATCATTCAGGGAAGTCTGTAACAGTGAAAAATACATTCTGCAAATATAGCCCTGATGGATTTCCAGCTATCAACAGACCGGATTCATGTTTGTTTATGGCTCTTATGTGAGCTGAAATGAGGCTCGAAAATCAAATCTGATGACTTTCATCTGCTTCAAACTCTGAATAAAGCAGACCCACAGAGCTAGCTCTAATTATTTACTTTAAAAAATATTGGGCACTTTTTTTAAAGTACAACCTTTAACTCTCAGCCCGCAAGCTATTTATAGGGATTGAGTCTTTCTCTATCCATTTCACATACACACTGCAGCAAAAGGTCACTCATAAGCACATATTAGAAGTGGAAGACAGTGAAGAGGCATGCTAATCAGAGTTGCTCCTAGCCGTTTGCTGCTCAAAGAGCAGGCTGGGGCTAAATACTAATGTATTTGACCCTTCAAAAGCTTACGAGCCAATTAGCTACCTAAGGGCCATGATGAACTTCCCTCATTTACTGTGCCTCCACATGCTCAACAGTCATGTTTAACAAGTAGTAGGGCCACCTACAGCTGCCCAGCAGGGCCCTTTGCATACTTACTTAACACAAATGTAGCCACTTAGGAGGAAAAAAGATGCAAAGTGCACAACTTCAGATAATTTCCAGTGACAAAGCAATGTCATTTGCAAAGATGTAAGATTCCAGTAAGTTCCATAAAACATTTGTCATGATTTGATTCTTAGGAAAGGCTCCAGCTTACCAGTTCTCTTTTCTGTATCAAATATAGGTCTTATGGTCCCGTCCTGCTCACCATAAGCATAATCATGTAAGAAACATCTGGAAACCCAAGGAAATTTTGGACATCTTCATTGGAAAGATGGTCACTGAAATGCCAGACCACTTCTGAGATTGTTCACATGTTTGTCTGCCACATCTGTCTTGTTACAAGCTTTCCTAAGCTCTACAGTAGTATGTTTGGCCAATACTGGAGCCCACCATGTTAGATAAATCCATTCCCAGACATAACTCACAAATACGCAGTGCAGATTTGGTTTTCTCCTCAATCATCAAAGCAAACTAAATAGGGCTCACAAAACGAAGTCTAGGTAGACAAACACAGAGTCAGATTATCAGAGCTTTCTTCATTCCCTTTGGTGTCCTTCGATCAGTGCAACACCTGAAGATCCTCTGGGCTGATATCACAGCAGCCAAATAGTGCAGTTGTGAACATCCCCTATCCAACCAATAACTGCACATATGGGCATTCATCGGTCTGGTACCAAGTCACTAAAACACTTCACATATTCTTCAGTCACACATGTCCCAGAACTGAAGTATGTCCTTGGCAGGGAGCTGAGCCCAAACAGGCTTAAACACATGCTTAAATACAAGCACATACGTAAGTGTCTCACTGAACTGTGGCTGTGTTGACATTCATATTACTAGCCCAGGTGTCAAGGAGAATCATTTATTAGCTTCTTCTCTCCTTTTTTGGAGTTGTTTTTATTCTATTTAATTTTTATTTTTTTTTCTACTGAAGTCTTCATAAAGAGAAGTTGCGCTTCATTCCAAGTTCAGTTGAGATAAACCTAGCATGACTAATCAGTCTTTTGTAATAAAGTGTGAAAGCAGGGGAGATGATGGACAATAGTGACAGTGAAACTGGAGAAAGACATAGGTGTCAAATCTTTTTAAAACTCCCAGTTTTAAACAAGTGCTGTATTTTTGCCCTTGGCGCCAGCTGTTCTGCAAAAATAAGAGGTTGCCTTCAGCTTCTTTGAGCTAAAGTTTTCCCTTCAAAATTCTGGTAGGTTAAACTTCATGGAAAGTTTCACAAATTAACAGGGAAATTTTCCTTTTTAGATAGCAAAGCAAGAGATGAGGAATGTTCCTTTCTTCTCAGTGCATACCAGTCATGCTGTTGCAGTCTCAAATCTTCTTATGCTTTTTATGTCTCTCTGCCGAGCTTCCACGGTCTGCCTAATGACATTTTGGACCCCATGACAATGTGAGGGTTATGTCGAATATAATTCATCAGGATCAGATAGCAGCTGGTCCTGAACACATCTCCCAAGAGCTGGGACAGTTCTCACCCATCACAGAGCAAAAACAATTATCTGAAGCTCCCCACCTGCTCCAGGGCCACTTTGTCAAATATGATACTTCAGGGGGTGACACCTACCTGTCATACTGATTTTTTGGATGTTGACACAGTGGTTGGAGAGAACATCTGTTGCTGCTACTCCTCTGTGATCTCATTCAGGCTCTCCAGAAGCAAAGATGAAAGTATGTTTCAGTGCCTGCCTGCTCCACCTGAGAACCCCCCTGTGTGTTGTCTGAGCAGCTGTGACTATGTGACAGCTTATCTCCTGCTTTCTTTGTAACACCAGTTTAATTCCCATCTACTCACTTACTGCATTCCTCTGGGTATCTAGCTGTGCACGCGGCCATTTTTCCATCCCTTGTATAAATATCTCAGCACTTGAATGAAGGGGAAATGGAACAATTTGCTTCTTCACTGATAGAAACTGTGGAGAAAACAGATAAAAACCTGGCTGCAAGTCACAGAGTAGGGTCCAAAGTGAGGTGTCCCCCACTGAACACAGATACTGGCATGGGGTAAGGGACCTGATCAGTGGGCGTCAGGAGGGGTAGGTTGCAACCTACCACCCCCCTGCAATGGATTTGTGCCTCCAGCAATCCACTTAAAGCAGTACTGCTCTTCAGCAATATTTGGATTTTTTCGAACTTCAATTATTATTTGGGTCTGGAGGGTTTTTATTCTCTTCCTACCTTGTTCCAGGATTACAAGCAAAGAATCATTCCCTACTAAGAAGCTCCATTGCATCTGGAGGAGCCAGAAACCCACTGTTTGGAAGCACGAAGCTTCCATCCAGTGTCACTCAGTAACAAAGATAGCAACATAGTCACGGCTACCTCTGGGATACACATTTTCAAGCTCAATATGACAGCTTCCAGCAGTTCAAAGCTTTGCACAAGCAGAATACACAAAGCCTCTGTGTGTTAATTAATCAGTTTTTCTGTCTCTGTGTGATCACTTTGTGAGTTGCCATGAAAGTGGCACCAAGAGTGCAGAAGACGAAACACTCCTGTCTGGGTGCTGTAATCACACTGAACAAGTCTGAGCCGCCTGTATAGCAAATGGGCACTGGAGATTTAAATATCTCAGTTTTCATCATTAGACATCACAGGCTAGTTCCTGTTTCCTTCTCAGTCACCTATACTGACTCTGTCGAGCTACTGATGTGATGCTGAGTGATGTGTGGCAGCACATTACTCTCAGTGGAGATTAATTATTTCTTTTTTAAGGCTCCTACAACCCCCAGCCCCTCTGGGTCTCTCTTGTTTGGTAAAGAGGAATGTCAGAATCTAATGGGAAGGTGTGAGACATGACATGACTTTACAGGGAAAGAAAATTTGTGCCACGGGAGATGGAGTTTGAATTTGGAAAGGGAATTTTTTTTCTTTCTGTTTGTTTCTTTCCCCCAAGAATATCTTTCTATTTTTAAATCCAAATGCATTGCTGTGATTCATTCTGTAATTGCTACAGGAAATCAGGAGGGGCTGCACCTGTGTTGGACCATGAAGTGCAGCCACCCCCGATAGCCAGGAAGCACAAAACGGTGCTGATTCCTCCTCACACTGACTAATCCCCTTCGTCTGCTCTGCACAAACACTGCTACCTGCCCAAAAGCCCTTCAGCCCTCAGACTCCCTTTTACAGCTGTCTCCAGAATGTCACAAGAAAAGATGATGAATGGGCAGAATTTTATTTCCATTAGAACGAAGCCAACTAAATATTTCCATCTGCTTTATTAAAAATACTACTTCTTGCTTTGCTTAATCTTGAAAAAATGCAACATGTTTCTGCAGCTGAGGTTGCATTTTGTCTTTCAAATGAATGGATGCTTGAGGCAGAATGTTTTTCTGTGGGCACAGAGCAGGGTGCAATGTAGTCCTTTCTCTATTGTAGGAACCTATCAGAGAGCTGATAGCCTGCAATTAATGTCTCCAGAAAAGGGCCGCACTTCGGGTTTTTGGCAAGGTGATTCCTGAAGTCCAACAGAGGAGGCAGTCAGGGAAATATCTCAAGCAGAGACCTCTGTGCCATCTCAGCTGTGCACCAGTCTCACTCCTCTCCACGACCAGGCCTGAGCCCTGGAGCACATTGCTGACCCTCCCTGATGGGTTTCTGTCACTGTGGATGTTGACATGCTGCTTGTGACTTGTACCTGGCTTCAGTTACAGAAGAGTTCTAGAAAATAAGAACTGCTTGGATTTGTTGGGGTGTGGAGGGGAAGGTATTACAAACAGAAGGGTTGGGCATCTAATGTAGACAGGTTAGAGGAAGTCAGATCTGGGTGAACCGCTCTATCACAGTGTCTGTCTAACTAAAACTCTGTCAAAAAAAAACTGAGTTTGTTCAAGTTTTTTCTTTACTTGCATTGCTTTTCCCATTTCCTTTTTCTTTGCCCAGAAATAGAACATGACATTTATTTTAGTGGACAGTATGATCTTATGGCTATTCCCCTGTGACTGGGTAATCTGAACGCAATTATGTTCTGCTGGCGAAAAGTGATAAAACCGTATTGTGTCAACACTCTGAACTAACAGATTTGTCATCTGCTCTACGCTCAGATAATAGAAACAGAATTAGAAAATGGTCAGACAGAATCCATCCTCTTCCACAGTCAGAGAGTTCCAGCTCTATGCCTGGTGACTGTACCATAGCATTTCTCCTCTTCCAACAAAATCTGCCCATATTTTACACTCAAGTGTAAAGCTTGCTTTGATGGACTTCTTTTGGAAATTTATAGCTTGTATAAACTGCTTTGAAGTAATTGGATCTATGTTCTTCATTTCACATCAGTTCTGTTACTCCCACATTCTCCATGTCTTCGGAACATTCAGATTTTAGCGTATATGGTTTTACTATACAGGTTTCCTTCCAGAGAATGTGTTTGATAGTAGTACTTGCATTGCATCCTCCCTCCAGCTGACTTCTTAATGACCTCATAGACCACGAGCTGTTGAGTACTGTCATCCTGAGACAGGCACCCACCTTTGCCCTACGGATAGGATCAGCTCTAAGCACACACAATGTTGAAGAGAAAGATGTGCTTAGCTCCTTGAGACACCATCATGTCCTAAGTCTGATGGCAAACCTGCATCTTCAACTCTTGATAAGATGCATGGCAATTACTGTTTAAGAGTTAGAAGAATGATGGTATAACTCAAGCAAAGTAGAAAAACTTCTTTCAAAGCCAAAGAAAACGAACTTCCAAATTTTCTGTAAACCATTTTCCTTTGCAGCTGTGACTCCTGCACTGTTAAGTACAGTCAGAGAGCACTTCCATTCAAACAGGCATCTGCAATGTATATTAAGGATTTCCAAAAATAGGGATCAGTAGCCACCAGGTGCAAGTATGGAATGAGTCAAACATGATAGCATTTGACCAGCTGACCAAAACCTACCCTGAATGATTACATATATTGGTCTCCTCTTTAGAACAGAAGAGATGATATATGCCATGAAGATGTTTTTACCTTTTGTATTTGGTCCCACCTCAACTCATATCCCCAGCTTCCAGGTTAAGCACTCTGTCAGACTGAGAGTTCCCCAAAATTAGTTCTTTTAAGACCACAAACATCAAAGTGAACTCAGGCCTACTCTCACCTCTCTCCCTCTCTCCTCCAGCCTGTCCATTACAGCCCATTCTGCTCTTCAGCTTCTGCAGTGCCACAGCACATCCAGGCACAAGCAGACCATACCTGTGTAAGCAGCATTTTGCATAGGTGCTCTTTTAGATTGATGTATTTGCTTGAACAGAGAAATGCAATCCATTTAGACAGCAGAATGAGGTGAACTGAGCGTGTACATGAAGTTCTATTGTTTATTCCTCTGACCCATCTCCCACCAGGAGCTTTTGTAGTGTGGGGGTGGAATAAAGGTATTTGCATCCTGAAATGAGAATAATGGTCTGTAATAGTGGTTTAAGGCAGTTTAGTTCAGCACCACATCCTGATACCCATCGCAACCCTTAAAGAAAATTGAGCTGAACACTGCAATGGAAATTTAGCACCATCTAGAAATTAATTCACAGCTCAAATGTCCCAGAAGAATCCACAGCTCATTACCACACCTACAGAGCTACTCTTGGAAGAGCACAAATCTGACTCTTGTTCTTCCTTCTCCTGACTGACAGCCAGACTTGGTGCTCAACAAAAGGCTGCTGGTGCAGGAAAACAGCTAAGGAAAAAAAAGGTGCTAAAATTCTTTTCAGAACTGACTTGAAGCAATAAATACGTTGTGTAATGAACAAGTTTGACTAAACTGAAGCATTGTCACTATGGACAACAGATTTCTGCTCACCCACCAGGCTGGTCCTTTCTGTGATAACACGTGAAGGTTTAGCAACATGTAAATCTCCCCCAGTGACTGTTTATCTCACAAGTAACAACTGTCTTTCTATCCCTTCTATCCTGCAAAACCAGCCGCATGTACCTAATCAGGTTTATTTTACAGAAAACTCTTTGTCTAATTTTAGTCTAATTCTAATCGTTTTGCAAAGTCATACCCAAGATTATTTTTTAATACAGTTTTGTCATAATGTTAACCCTCCCATACAGTACTGTAGAATCCAAGATACTCGGCTTACAGCACTTCATTTTTCCACTGGAGTCAATAAGGCCATTTATTCACATGCTTAAAATTAGGCATATGCTTAAGTGCTTTGCCTTTGGGATAAAGAGCCCATTTGGGACTCTTCGGTACTTAGCCCCGATAAAATCCATCCATCTTGCTTAGATGATTAAAACAAAAGCATCTTTCTCAGAACTTCCAACAGATGTTTTCATAAATTTTAACATACTTCTTTTCTCTCTCTCATTCATTTCCAGTACAAGTATTCCCTTAAAAGCTGAATGAGGAAATCTGTAAACTTAATGGAGGAAATGTATTTGGATGGAAAGACATCTAAAGAAGTAGAACAGCACTTGCAATGATCTTTGGCCAAATTCTGCACCCATTAACTTTCTTTATGCCTTTCTCCACTGTCAGACATATCTGTGCAAGTGAGATTTTCCAAAGTCTTCACTGAATCCCACAGAATCCTTTCCAATAGATTCTGAGCAGAGTTTTAAACAAACCAAGTGCATATATAACTGCTCACTCCATATGTCTGCAGTGTACTCTTCCTTCCATCCACCCCATTTCATTCTGTTGACAACGTGCATTTTGTCAAACCTCTTACTTCCAATCTTTCCGTCAATGAAACTTAAAGACATTTCAGCACATTTTTATCAACAGAATGTAATTTTGTGCAAATCATACTGTCAACGGGAGAGAATGCCAAAAGAAAAGTCAGAGAACCCAAACTCATCTCATCCACAAAAAATAAACTGCAGTTTGGTTTTATTCTTTGTGCATGAAGCACAAACACATAGAAGTAGCAAAACCTCCCCCTCTTTGAACAAAATTAAGATTGATCTCTCAATTCATGAGGCCAAATGCTATTTGATAGGAAAATAAAACACACTATGAGGGAGAGCAGAGGTGCTGAGCCAGAAGGATTATTCTAGTATTGTGTACCCTTCACTGTTTTTGTTATATTATTGTAATACCAACTGAGACATCACTCTATTGTAGCAAAATATTCTGTGATGATCTTGATTACAGAAAAGCAGGCTAAGCTAAAGGATAACACAGATGCTGTTTCATTTCCAGTTGATGAATGGGTTGGGTTGCTCTGCAGGTGCACATCCAATGGTATGAAAACAAGGCTGTTTGGAGAATGCTCTTGGGTCACCAGGGCTCCCCACTTTTTCTTTTACTTTTTCTTTTTTATTATTGTGATACTTTCACCCTTTTGCTGCTGCCACTTGTTATTACAAAGCTGGGCCTTTTGGCCCATCATTTCAGTACCTTCGGGTGTGGGTTTCCTGGCACTCCAATGGCTGGCACCATGCATTGCATCCCTATGGCCACTAACTCTGCAGGTCATTGTCAACAGTGGTTTCAACAGCTGCCTTGAAATCACTCTCCATCATAGGACTGACAACAGCGTCTACCTCCCAGCAACTAAAGGGATCTTTATATTGGATGGTCCTGGCCACCAGGGACAAGTTACCTGCCTTGTCCTTCTTAATACCCAGCAAACAATTTGGCTTCCCTAAAGATGGAGGGAAAATCTGCCCTTGGCAACAGATTATAGGAGGACTCTACACCTTTTGTTTTCTTACACCTACTGTAGTTTTATTTCAGTGTGTGTACTGCAGAATTGTTTTTATATGGACAATTATTTAATTCTCTTCAATACTTTAATACTATTTTTTAATGGATGGAGTTATTTCTTACTTAATATGGCAAAAGACAACAATAACATTCCAGGGTTTTTTGGAGAATTTCAGCATGTTTTAAAATCACCTTATCCTTTCCTGTTCTTCAGTGAATTGTTCAAATAAGGCCTTGGAGAACTGACAGCCCCAAAGAGTTTGTACAGGGCTGAAGGAGCGGAGACACTGGCTGTTCTCCAGCATTTCAGAAATCAGAATGAGACCACATGCCATTTTGGTACACGCTGTGGGGGATAACAGATCATTTTCTCCATCGGTCCCCCCCAGTCTTTACTGGGGAAAATGACAATCCAGCCAAATTCCCAGAGTCCTGCTCATCCACAAAAGAGGGAAGCACAGAGAGAAGGTACGCATTGTGCGGCGTTAAAAATGTATCTGCTTTGAGACACCGGCCAACACACTGACACCAAGAGCTGGCAGCAAATATGTCAGAGGGATCACGAAGTTGGCATGAGAGGGTTTCAGCTAATACAAGAGATTATTTTCAGGACCTTATTGTGTGCCAAGCACAACACAAAGCTGGCCTCAGAGAGAAGCACTTCTGCTGCAGCCATAGGGGGTGGCAGTGGAGCGGAGCAGATGCTCGCAGGGAAACCAAGCTCAGGCTTTTATCTGGGGCAGCACGAGGGCTCTGCAAGGGCCAACTACTTTTTGGCTGCATGCCACTGTGGTGTGTCCTAGCTACTCTCTATTTACAGTCATCTGCATAAAGTGTCCATGGAGTGGGTCACCTCTTTTGATTTTTATGCTCACGTTGGCGTAGTATTAGGAGGGGGATTTTGGCAGCCCTGTGGCTGTGTGTATGGGAAATTGGTAATCACAGCCTGAACTTCTGATTAATCAGCTGAGGCAAGTGTTGGGTCCCCAGCTGTGGGAGCACAGGTGAGAGTAATGTAGTTGTGCTCCCAAAAGCGGTGGTGCTTGACTCCACCTCCTCTAGACCTTATTTAAGGGCTGACCCCCACTGAGTCAGCATCTCTTGGAGATTGCTCTCTGGTGGAGATTGCCTCAGCATTTCCCAGTGAAGGCATCCATACCGGTGAGTTTTCCTTTACAAATAACCTTTTGAATTATCTTTGTTACCATCTTCATATTATTCAACCTTACACTGTGCCAGTTCACTGGAGTGAATTTCAGATTTGAAAGTCTTCAGGTTTGTCAATACCGAGGACCTCCTACAGCTACTCTGCACCTTCCTAGCCAGCGCAGCTCCAAAAGCAAGGAGGTATCCATTTAAAAGTGTTGCATCAGCAACAACAAAAAACAGTGTAAAAGTGCAGATTGATTCAGTGGGAATACCATTTTGCTGTGCACATCTCATGGTACCTTCTCGCCAATGGAGTTGTTTTGCCAGTGCCATGTCTTGTAAGGAGGAGTCATACCTGTGTTGCATAGACAGCGAGCACTGGAAAGCTTTCATTTGGTCTGAATCAAGAGTGAGCTTTCATCTTTTCCAAAGTTGTTATGCCAGTTTTTTTCTGCCTGTGCAGATAAAGGCCATGGTTGTACCTTCACTGCACTGTTCCAACCCACTAGCACTAGGTGCCTTAACTTTGCTAACCTCTGGCATAGAGCTTATGCATAAACATAGTGGAGAGAGATTGCAACTTGTGCTCTCTCCCTTCCCTGTAGCTGGAATCAAGGCCTTGCCAACTAACCTTTTTTTCCTTGTATGTTGACTGCAGCTTGCACAAAATCTCCCAGCCCTGTCCTTGCTGTGCCCACCCAACATCACCTTTTTGACAGAATTCTGAATAAAAAAGAGGAAATGAAAATCTGTGAATTTACATGGTATTCATGGCTGATTTCTTATGTGTAAGTTACAGAATTAACTCAAAAGGAAAGCTGGAAGTCTTATATTAACATGCACCCATAGCTCTTGGCTGTAGGACACCTGGAAATCAAGTCAGTAATTACTAACACAGAATACACTGTACATTCCCTGCTGGAATTTACACAGATCCTAATTCCACAACAACAATAAAATTATGGCTGTTGGAATCAGAAACAAATACTTTGCTTTTAACCTATGTTCTTTGCCTATTATTCTGCTAAAAGTAACTCCTTAATGCTTTTAATTAAGAATGAAAATCAGAGCAGAAAATCAAGGAAGATGAGGAGAGGAGCTGAGTGGTTACTTCATGGCTCAGCAGCAAGTTGTTCCTTGTCCATGTTGATGGGAGTCAATGCATCACCTGCATTAGTTCTCCCTCATGCATTGCAAGAACACTGCAAAGCTCCTGGAGCATCTAGTGATGCATATGGGACCAAGCTCTTTGAATATATTTATCTTCCAATATGCAAATACAGAAAATACTCCCAGGCTTTGATGCTGGCATTTTTTATTGCTGTTTTCTTTGTCAAAATAGAGTCAGTTCTGCTAATTATTGCTCACAATGGGACTTCCCTCATTTGAACTACAGTTCAAAGGAAAGAGATTATTGGTTTTATTCCTGTCCCAAAATACCTGCAATTGGGTTCAAAGATGGACTTCAAACTGCATCCTTTGCTAAAACTGGAGTTCAGTTCCCTGATGCTAGCAGTTGGATCCAAATATGATGTCGCATCAGACTTGGCAATCTACGAAAAAACAGTGACTTTCAACTGAAAAAGCCACCTGTATGCTAAGTTATTTCTTCAAAAAACAAATCTGGAGCAGGTATCTGCAAAGGTAGGGAAATCAGCAGAGCCTGGCCTCTGCTTTGCTCGAACAGCTGGCATTCCAGGAAGGATGCCAATAAAGGACTCGGGTGAATTTTGCCAATTCAAGTTTTTAATTTGTGTAGCTATGTGACTGAATACAGCGCAGATCTTCAGGCTTCACAAATGAAAAAAGAAAATGGAATCCTGCAAGGTTTAGTTGGAGCTCTTTGACTCCTTCGTCCCTTGCTCAGACACCTCAAAGCCAAGAAGGTGGCTCAATGGAAATGAAGCATAAAGAAAAGTATTTTGCCCTGGAGGCTATCAGCAAGGGCTGATAATATTCCTGGATCAGCTGTATTCAGATTAAAACCCTGGAATTCCACTACCGTGTGAAAAGATAAGCTCTGAAAAATGGAGGGGCTGCTCAGCAGCCATAATGGGTTATTCATTAGAGCAGAGCCAGCGAAAGATATTTTAACAATGCTGAGCTGCCTGATTTTCTCATTACCTCCATTTCATGTTTTCTCCATGTTTCCACCCAGCAACACCAGCCACTGCCGATGGCTGCTGCACCATCTGGAATACAACATGCATTATTATTTTGGGAGATGTGCCTCATACTTGCTTTCAGAAGACAGTGCACAACCTGTGAGCTGCAGAAAGCAGTGCCAGTAGTGCTACAGGGCAGGTGTAGCCAGCAAGATCCCAAGTACAGGTTTTTAATGAGCTGGAGCTAGGCTTTCACCCAGCGCTTCTCAAACCCTCCTGCCTTGCAAGTGAATCACATTTGCTTCTAATTCATCCAGCAGATTTACACCTGTTTGCACAGCAAGCCAAGAACTTTTTGAAATTACCTGGCCTATAATGTTGGCCGCCCTTTGCCTGCTGTGCATTTCCCAATCCATAGAATGAACTCATTTACTCCAGCTAGTTGGATACACATCTTTCTTTTCCAAAGCTGTTTGGTCTATTTTAGCATAACCTTCAAGAAAGACTCTTCATACAGAGCGTCATTGAAAAGTTAAAGTACCTGACAACCAGCTGTATTGCTCCCAAACTGATTTACTGAAAAGGATTTATGCAAAGGGGATTTAACATGCCTGCTCTTCCAATATAAACGACAGTGCAAAGCTGATCTGCTTTCCGGTTTGTTTGACTTCAACATTTTTTTATGGCATACATCCCCAGAGAAATTTCTTAAGCACACTAACAATTACAGCATGGAAGGAGATGCTGTGGCCAGTTGCTCGCAGCCAGGTGCTGGGTGAGCTCCAGGGCTGGCAGTGCCACCTGCTTGCTGTGTGGCCTCCGGAAGTCACTTGGCTACTGGGAATCATGGCAAGGGTGAACTCAGCCCATCCTCTTCTCCCCAACAGCCATGGGCTGTTTAATGCAATTACGGTTGACAAGCACTGGCTCGTGCACCTTGGTGCTGCCTGCACCACTGCCTGGCCCTTTTCTCTCAGGTGCCTCGCTCATGCAAGACTGTGTCCAAGCAGAAGGAGATTAAAGCCAACAAAGCCATCACCAAAAGAAACAATTGCAGCTGTCCCTTCCCCAGCACTGCAATCAACCAGCAAACTCAGGAACAGAAGACACCATTTCACTCTGCAGCAGCATTAGTTCCTACATGCGCATGCCAATTGCTAAACTTTGCCATCAAGGCAAACAAGAGGAACAATGCTTGTCTCAGGGGTACAGGATTAATTCATTTGCATGGACAGCAATGTTTTGGAGATGTTGCACTAATTGCCAGGCATTATAATAGGTCCCCAGCGCACTTTATTCTCCATAAAAGTCATGGTGCACACAGGAAAAAGAAAAAAAAACACACACAAAAAAAACACCAACATCTCCAGGCCCTGAGGCTGCTGCTTTATTGCTGTGGCAAAAGCTCTTCTGGTGGGAGCCCTTTGAAGGTGACAGCTGAACTGGCTCCTGGATTCCAGAGGTTTGTTCTGGTTGCTGCAAGGTAAAAGAGTTTGCTGTTGCAGCTGCTCCAGGTTAACATCTCTGCTGCTAAAGGCAGGTTATTATAACTAAGGGTGGGGGAAATGAAATGTCAAGATCCTAATGGTGAATGGGAATTCTTGTGAAATTCATCACCCCTTGCACAGAAATAGCCCAGGCAGGATGCTCTTCCTGAGGAAAACGTGGAAGAAGTGTGTGTGACTCTGTTCTTCAGGTTCAGCCTGCACTATCATTTAAGAAATCATCTGAAAGAGGCTGAGAGAACGTGGAGAACGGCACTACAGAGCAAAAGGAAAATTCAAACATGAGATGAGAACAGGAGGAAAAAATGTCAGGGTTTCTCCAGGGAGCACAGGAGGAAGAGCAGGTGCCACCTCCTGCCGCCGCTGCCAGACATCAGGCTGTCAGGGAGCCCCAGATGGAGGGGATAAATACAGCTGTCTTACCAAGCTCACTGGGATCATTGCTTTCCGCTTTCCTATGCTACAGTGACCCAGCCTGCATCATCTACATATCCCTGTGAAAAGTCCAAAGCGGCAAAACACGGTAACCCTTTGGGGCAGTACCATGGAATAGACCTCAATGAGCTGCAAGGGGGATTGCTGTGGGACAGGCTGCTGATGGGATGAAGCCTGACTGTGCAGGCAGCAAGAGGAGCTCACTGTGGTCTGTGACGAGCTCAGGTGGTCCGTGAGGAGCTATTGAAGGTACCCAGAGCTTATGGATGATGGGTATTCCTACCTACCCTCTGCATCCCCCAGGCTCATTCTAACACTCCAGTGATGAACAAACCTCACAGCTCAGCACAAAGGAAGGCCCCACTGAGACCCAGATATAGCGATATAAAATAAGTAGTCTGATGGTTTCTCTGCTCTTTCTGTCTTTCTCATTTCCCGTTGCTATGCTGTTCCCCAGGCAAAAACATAGCAAATGTCTTCCTCAGCCACAAAAATGAGATTATTCACAGAGCTTCTCCATTCTCTCGTATTTACTGTGATAGGCAGAGGAAGAAGTGTTTGACAACAACTCAATTACCCACAATGAATAGGAGCAGGATAGGCAAGCAATTATCCACTTTATCCATGTGAGAGACACCCGTATTCAAAATCCACATTCAGAGAGATCCACATTATTTTCAAACCATTTTGCATATTTCTAATTACCGGCTTCAATTTAGCTTGATGGTTACGGCTCCAATCAGTGTGCTTTGGAAGGGCTGAGCACTTGGTTGGAAGCCAGGCAAGCACTGTCACATTCAGATCAGCAGCCAACATGCAGTATTTAGGTTGTTTGGGTTACATTCTGAGAAGCAGAATGTTGCAAGTCATTAGAAAACCTGGTTTAACATCTTAGTCTAAACACCTAAGAAGAGAAAAATCCCTTTTGATATGGATTTCATCAAGTCAGGAAGGTTATATTGAAAAATATTAAATATTGTGGCAAGTAGCTGTTGTGTAAATTTTTCCTTAACATCTGCTTTAGAACTTTCTTGAATAATTAATATATATATATATTTAATTTTATTTAAATATTTCTACTTAACATCTGAATTATTTTGGGCAACCTGAACTGTTCTCCCTGGAGGAAATATTTCTATGGTTTCAATTTTATTTCCTTACTGAGTGAGAATGTCCGTATTTCTCAAGTACAGGACAAGATGGGAAGCTAAAAATCCAGTTCCTACACCATTCAAGTTAATAAATGTCCTTCCATACGATCTGCACAAAATATGATCGCCTACTGCAGCTAAATTGAGCTGATATGGGGAATGATTTGAAATCATTTTTACTAGCTGTTCAGCTGGATAACAGTATGTTCCTCACACAAAAGAATGGCAAATTGCAGCTGAGGTAGTGGAAGCGTTCACTTTTAGATTGTAAAACTGGACTTCTGCATTGACTTTTTGGTGTATTATCATAATATTCTGGGTACAGTAATCCCTCTTTCACTTTTCGAAGGCTTCTAAATTTCACAGTGCCAGTATGCTTCCTAACTCTTCAGTTGCCTGAGGCATGGGATTAAATAGGATTCACACCTTCATTTTTTTTGAAGAATTCATTAAAAATATGAACAAGGCAGAAAATATCAGCACATGTGATTCGAATCCTCAGAGTCAGGAATAAAAACAAATAAATAAATCTGCTTTGTATGCAGTCTTACAGCTGGGAGAGAAACTTCTCTCCTTATCATGACCACAAAAACTCTCATTGCCAGCACCATAATTCTAATGATGTGATTCCTAATCTGCTGAGGCATCAAGGTGGGTTTTCCTACAGCTTCTCTATTCAGCTCAAACTCAAAGCCCTTTCACATGCAAGCTCACACATCTCTTGGAGCCCTGACTGCACTCATTTGGGTTGCTCCTGCATAGACGCATCTAACCAGTCTCACCACAGCTTCTAGTCCTCATGCCAGGTTTGATGTCCAGGTTAAATGAAATCCAAGGATCAAGGGCAAGGCCTTCCCACTGGTCGTCCTCCAGGACGGTGAGAATGCATTCATACTAATAAACCCCAGAAACTTTTCCATCCTTGCTGCACATTTTTCCTTTTCATCCCTGCAGCTAAACCATTAAGGACATATTTGCCACCAAATATGACACTGACTCTTTGTATCTCTGTAACACCATTTCATGACCTCACTTTGTGTGACTGAGGTGCTTCATCACTCCACTCTCTTTAAGCTTGCAGAGACCAAGCTCTCTGAAGTCAATGAGTTCTGGATCAACTTTTAAAAGTTTCAGTTCCTTGACTATTGTTTAATTTTTATATTTTCCTCTTTGGTTTCCCAGAACATCAATAAGAAAACTTGGTCAGGAAAATCAGGGTCTATGTTTGCATATTTATCTGGTATCGTGGGTAACGGTGGTTCATGTTATACAGCGTGTTTGTTTTCATTGTACCGATTTCATCTGCTCTGGGGGTTGGGTTATTTGACTTTTATTAATATTTAATGGTACAAATAAAAGTCCAGGCACAGCCAAGGCCTCAGCATTAAGCAGCCAATCTGCGTTAAAACCTGACTCCATCTGACAGGTCTTGTTTTCTTGCAGGGACTTAAACACGGTGCCATACTTTTGATGATTGTTTCGTGACTGTTTGAATATTGTTTTGGCTAATATTGTTGTATATTATGCCCATTATGTCTACCTTGTAAAGGAGGTTTGTACAGTTCTTGATTTACTAAGCAGTAAAGATCTGCAGAAAAACAGAGAAAATCTCAGCTGGAACACTGAAATAGATCATTGTATCAAAGCAAAGTCTGTTTTTCCTTTGCAGTCAAGCTAGACCGGTATGTTAACATGGGAAGTTACTCATGGTGTAATAAAACCTAGTCATTCTATTACTTGTTTCCCAATGCCAGTTACTTCTTTGGCTTTTCACAAAAGCACGTTAAATTTATATCTGTACATATTATTCCACTAATACTCCCCTCTTCCAAAACGAAGTTCTCCCAGGTTGTCTTACTCTCCTGAATTTCAACCAAAGAAACTGCCTTTCCTGACATGGCTATGAAAGAGATTTTAGGCCATGAAAAAAAAGAGGTAGAAGGCTCCTCAGCATTAGGGTACATTATCTGCATAGTACAGTTCAGTCAATAGATTTCTTTTTTGCTGTGAAGCAGCATGAAAGCAAGCAAATGCTCACTATGAATCAACGAGCTGCTTTTCTGTACCTCTTTCATTCAACCAGCATATCTCAGCTTGCCTTTCAGTCCCTGCACAGTGAAGAATATCCCTGTGTCTGCCTTCCAGAAGCAAAATGCACACTTAGCCTTGGGCTAAGGTTGTGTCAAGAAGCAAAGGAAAAAATACAAACCAAGTCTCAAAAGAAAGAAAAACAATCTTTAGAAACATGCTCAGCATTAACTATGTAAGAAGATGAAAGTTGATGACATAAAGGAAAAGAGAGGAACTTAGACCAAATTGGATATGATGCTGTTTAAAAGCACACAAATGCTTTATACAAATTAATGAATTGATTTGAGGCTCCACTGGGTGATATACGACATAGTATTTACGTAACCTGTAGTTTACTGTTCACATAGTAATTTCCTCCTCCCATCCTGTCAAATAGAAGAAGCTTTTTCACCTTAAATCTTAGCTGGTGATCAGATCAAATAGCAGGAGAGGATGTATAAATGAAAGTAATTTAGTGAAGAAGGTTTGACTGACATGAAAAGACAATAAAAGTTATGATAATGTTAGGGATATCAAAGTGAAAGCCAGGTGGGCAGACGAGAATAGGCAAGTTCCCAAGTCATCGTGAAAGGCGTTCTTCAATGCTGGGGAAAATCCAACCATTTATTTTCCAGCTTATCACTCTGTGGGTCAAAAACTATGTATTAAATTTGGAGCACAAAGACCTGCCTTGTCTAACAATTGTACTTATTGTACGGATGGGCAGGGAGGGGGGGAAGGGGTAGGCTTTAAAAAGCTCAGCACATACTTTAGAGAAGATGACTTGGGGTTTTCTCTCTGAAAAATAGACTATTGGAATATCTCCTGTCCTACTACAACAAAAGGTGTATATTAAAGTGCACTTCTGTGCTCATGACAATGCATTTTCCAAGACAGAAAAGGTATGAGGGTGTCTATTCAGAACTTGCTATTTCTGGGACAGGTCCAGTGAGTTGGTGGAGACCCCCTCCATGTGGTGTCATGAAGGGAATCCCAGCCCTGGGTAGTTCCAAATGATCTTTGGGCTCAGGAATGTGTACTGAGAAGATGAAAATTCGGGGCTTTCTGTGGGGACAGCTCATGTCAAGCTGCTGGATGGATGGATGGATGGATGGATGGATGGATGGATGGATGGATGGATGGATGGATGGATGGATGGATGGATGGATGGAACATGTCAGCAGAGCTAGGGGAGCATGTTTTGTAATATGGCACATTTTAGCTAGCTAACAAAGATGCAGCTTAAAGAACCATTTATGGATGCTGTGAAGGCAGGGAATTGAGATAATCACCTCTGCTGCACAAAGTCAGAGCATTACTCAGATACTTGAAGCAGCCATAATGGTTCCTAGTGGTATTGATACAGTTCCTCAGAAGAAGACTGGGGAATTGCATGTGAGCACACAAAAAAATAGAAAAAAAAAAAAGACTAAACTAGAAGTTGACCATGATATTCACTGCTGTCAGGACATTACTGACATCTTGTTTGGAGTGGCAGTGGACAAGGGGTACACATTTTTGCACATGTATTTATACATCTTTTATACACCTACAAAGTTACCAAACCTAACATAATTTCTTTATCACTCTTTTATGAAAAGTGGATCTGAGGTCTCAAATTTTACATGTTACCAAAATTTGGTCATATACATTGGAGAAAAAAAATTCTCCTTGTTCAGGACATCATACTGGGGGCAATCCTGTGCCTTCCATCAGCTAGTTGGTAAAGCAAGGACATGCCTACAGCAACACTCCTTCCTGGACAGACTGTGCTTAAGTCTACGAATTCAGCTTTCAGAGCTGCTGGTATCTGAGGAAACACAAAAGTCAGGTGTTGATCTTTGATTAAACCTGATTTGATTGTCTTTTGTATCCTCCTGTATTTTTTTTAAAGCCAAAAGAATAACTTGGAGATGTTGAGCCACGGGTCTTTATTCCATTCAAATGTTCAAAACACTGAAAATGCAAAGCCTGTGAGTCATTCTGCCAGTACAACAAATGTGTTAATCCATCAAGTTTCCCCTTAAGTACCAGTTAGAAAAGGAAATATCATCTTAATGCGAAGAAAGGTTTTACTTTCCCACATCCGCTTCCTCAAGTGGATACTGGATAACTAAAGATAAGGCCAAGTTTGCCAACAGGTTGGCAGTCTTCAGAGTCTCTAACTTTGGGTATCTATTTTTGTCACCCTAACTGATCTTAAATCATCTCTGAAGGCATTCACTCAGCAATTCTACATTGCTCCAGTAGCAGCACAAAAAAGCCCTGACCCCTAACAATTTTATCACAGGATGAACGTGTCAACATATCAAGGGATTTTTTTTCCTATTTATTTAAATGCCTTCCATTTTGGTTTTGAATTTTTGCAGTGACTTCCATTTGTTGGAGAATATTCAACACTGCATTGGTGAATGGGTAAATTTTGTCACGTGGTTCATTTTTATCATCTTTGTTGGTTGATGCTGATCTTCAGTGAAGAAAGGTGAGATATGGAGAGGAGACCCCCCTGTGAAACAGCATTTTCTGAAAGCATTGACTTTCAACTGCAGCTTAACTAGTCAGGGTAACCTACTCACAAACCTCTCTCTGGAAAAATAACTGGAGAGAAGAAGCTAAACCAAGTAATCATAAGTAACTCTTTGGTCCCTTGAAGGGAGTCACAGACAAGGCTCTTTCAGCAAGTTTTTTATCTGCCAATAAAAACCTGTTGTTTCAATGATAATGAAAAGGAAAGGAAGTGCAGAAATAGAAGTGATTCATTTTCAGATCCAAATAAATATTTATGGGGGAAAAAAAATAGTATTTATCCACCCAGTTCATCTTGAACCCCTAAAATCAAACCACGATTACTGGGAATGTTGACAAATAACTGGAAACTGTAAAACGGTTATTTGTTAAGGCTACTGAATTGATAGGCAAGTTCCACCTGCACTCTCAGAGATCGAATGGGTTGATTCCTATTGCTTCACCAACTGATGGAGCTCTCTACTGCATGGTGTTTAGACATTGATCAAGGTGATAATGTACCTCTTTGGAAAGGCAGCCCTGTTAGTGTCATGACTTGCCAGTGATGTATTGCTCTAAAAATGGTGCCTTCTACAAAAGAACAGGTCCTGGAGCAGATTTAGCCCTAATTACAGGAAGGAAGGAACAGGAGAGGTATGCAGATACCAGGAGATTCATCTTGCCAAAACAGAAAGTGTGTTGCTGCAAGCTTGAGAATTTAAGCGGTGATGCTTTGGAAAGAGACCCATGCTAAGCAATTATCTCCTCTGCTACAAGCAAGAATTAGGTTGTAAAAATGCAGATATCTGAAACCATAATGTATGTGGTTTTCAGATACCAGAGTTACTTCTAGCCAGTGGGACTCAAAATACCTTTTTACTTCATCCACTAATTTAGCACAGTGTCTCACACTGAATCCCTGACTCAGTATCATACAATCACATCCTGTTTTTATTAGGTAATTTAGTTCTAAGTAGCAACTGAAGAAGTCCCATTCTGCTCTTGGTACTTCTCAGATTTCCTGTATTTGTCACCTGAAGATGATTATTTGATATCCTGTGTAACTGCTAATCATTATTTATGCTAGACTTTTGCATGAAGTTATTATTGTAGTCTAAGAATGATGATATTCCCATGCAACGACACACAAGGGTGCACATCTCAGACTGTTACACATTCACTCCAGTTTACAGAGTATAACGTAAAATAATTGGAATGATTCTATGGCCTTAAACAAGTCATTGAAATTAGTAGCACACCCAGGAATAAAATCCAAGCAGTGTAAAGCTCTGTTCCCACTCTAACCAGTGAACAACACAATGTACCTCTGTATTTGTTCATTATTCTGTATCACATAGCCACAGTACATTGTCTTTCAGAGCTGAGCATAGTAGGGATTACATTACAAAACGCTCTTATCATAAAACAGATACTGCAGTCCTCAGGTTTCCTCTGTTAATCTGTTTGTTTTGCTGTATCTGGAGGATAAAAAATGTGGGAGTATGAAACATTTATCTGCTAATTAGCAATTATAAAACAGTAATGGAGATTGTGTGTTCTAAAATGTGAGACAATGTTTGATTTTATGCTTCATTTGGAAATATCGTAAGGATCTAAGCATATTCTATAAATAATTTAGAACACTCTGTATGAGGAAATACATGCAACCAAGTGGAAGAGAAATAAAGTCCATGCTGAAAATAGTGACCTTATTAGCAAAGGCGGGTGTGTTTGCATAAATACAAATGCCTAGGTGCTATCTTCAGTGTTAGCACTTGCCAAATTCATTTAAAACATATGCAGATTAATAGCAGGTGACAGGCTATGCTAATTAATTGCCCACTGAGTTGATCTAGATACAGCTAATGATACAGACATGCAGTTATATTTGTTCTTTCTTCACATACAGTGCTCCTTCTCTGGAGTTTCTAGATCCTCACCTGGTGAGCTGCAACTACCATCATCACTGGGAAGAGGAGAGGAAATAGCTGCCTTGTCTACAGAGCTATTTTGATTGCCACTTGGTGGGATCATACTAGTAAGACTTAAACAAATGGCTGCTTTCCCTCCTGAGCCATAAACCTCCTTTAGCTTCATGCTGAAAAGCAATACCCAATAGAAATCCCCACAATGAAAAATTTACACTTAGCCAGCAGGAAAACGAGCCATCTGCAAGTATGGAAAGGTCAAGTTCGGAAGAGAATCACTGCATCTGATTTCATTGAGGGCAGTATCGCTCTGGTAAGGGAAACTCAAGCCCTGCAAGGTGTGCTGGCTGAGGCCCAGATTTTGCAGGGACAGAGTTGCAAAGCAGCAATGCAATAGCACAGGCGCCAGTAACGCCATATCTTGTTAGAGGAATAGTGAGGAGGAGGGTCTTTATAACCAAGGTGCGTCCACCTATTTCTTCATATGCTGCAGTGACCTTTGGGGGGAGCGGGGAGACTCTGAGGCCCTGCTACTCTCTCTTTTTC
The DNA here is from genome assembly GCF_039878825.1 of Excalfactoria chinensis. Taxonomy (NCBI): domain Eukaryota; kingdom Metazoa; phylum Chordata; class Aves; order Galliformes; family Phasianidae; genus Excalfactoria; species Excalfactoria chinensis. The sequence continues at coordinate 11,536,736 of NC_092838.1, read as the reverse complement.
CTGCTGAGAAAGGGAGGCATTAACATCCATTATTTTGGGAACTGCCTTCTCTGCTGTGGCCTTAATTTCCAGATGCAGCTAGTTATGAGTGTGCAGGGTAGCACTGATGAAATTTCCAAGCCCATCCTCACACACACAGAAATGACACGCTCTAATGGCAAGCCAGAAGGAGCTGCCTTCCTTGCCATTATTGCCACCTGAGGTTTGAAAAACCATAGGAATAAGTTTAGGAAGATGCCAGCCAAAGCATCCTATTGTTTCAGAAACAATGTGCATGTCATTAGAGCATAGCAGGACACTGCTTTCATTAGCTCCTTATATTTCTCCTTTCCTATCACCACTTCCTTCCCATCACCACTCTGCCAACTGCCTGCAGAAGTAGACGCCCTTCCACTGTTCTCCAGTGGTCTTGCCATTACATATATTAATTCCAATACACATTAATGTTATTAATCCCAGGAGAGCTGAAAGGGCAGTTTTCAAGCTGCCTGCCATAGGAATAGGCTTGGAAAATTGGCTACTGACATTGCTCTTGTGCAGGGAGCTTCATGTCTGAGCAGAAAAGGAGATAAAGAGACAGACTTCCTCAAAACAGACAATGCAAAGCAAGAAGCTTTAGGAGGTCAGAGGCTGTAAAACCATAAAAAGCACAATGTGCCCTGGTGTCCTCCCCTCCTACCCCCAAACTGCTCCCAGTTCTGCCACAACTGCCCTCTATCATGGCAACCTGCTACTGGGACTGTGCGTTAATATAAAGAAGCTCTGAAATGAGATACAATTGAATGATATTTTCCCTTATTGTGAATTTCAAAAGCCCCTGTTTTTCCTTCTTCCTGCTGCCTTTTCCTTAAGCCTTTCCCAGGGTTTCAGAGTCAAGAAAATGAGATACATTTTCAAGTAAAAATTGCCAGTATATTCACCAAACAGGGCTATTTGGGCGTGGGATTGGGTTTTTGTTTTTTTTTTTCTGAATTGAAAGTATAGAAGATTTCTCTGTACGATAGACTTGAAGTTCAGAGATCCCATTTCACTCCCATTTCGTGAATCGTGTCACATTGACATTCAAAGTATCCTGGCTGTTCTACCTTGAAGGAGTTTCCAAGGGGAAGAATGTCTGCATGCTCTTTTGAGAGACTTACAGGGCATACGGGATACCAGTTGTGCCCTACTGCAACACACAAGCTTCTACTGTCAGCACAACTGTGCACCGCTAGCAACAAAATAAAAGAGAGGGGAAGAAATTAAACTCAGCTTTTGTGGAAGGAAGTTGCTACTTAGAACATGGATGTTGGAAGCAGGTGTTAATCTTTACTGGCTCAGTCCCTGAAAGAATCACACAGGGTGCTTGTCGTCCCAGATGTCCCTCTGCTTCTTGTAATGCCATTGCCAGCTGCACCCAGAGTGAAGTGACTTCTCCCTTCCCCATCCTGATGGACACAAAGGGAATTATTAAGGGGGGTGTATTTGGCTGAAATCTCTGCCTTGGTAAGTGCTGGGCTTGCTCTGCCACTGCCCATTACGAACGCTAACAGCGGTGATTGCAGCCCCACTGTCAGCAAATTGCTTATGTGGATTTAAAACTACATAGGATTTTCTGGCCTCATTACTTGACTCAAATAGGTTTCTGCTCCTTCCACAGCTTTATCCCATCTTACAAACTTGGCAACACCTCTCTCTGGTACCTCAACCCCAGAGGTCACTGTCAGTGGAAGAACTTTGGAGTTGCTGAAATGCTTGTGGACAATCAATGGGAAGGGAAAGAGGATTCAAGAAACTACTCTACAAAAGGGCACTGAAGTTATTGCACTGTACTTGGATACAGAATGAACACTTGGCATCGTAGTGGACTTAGCCCCATTCTTGTGATGCATGTAATAATAATGGCAAGAAGTGAATTCCCTTCCCTCTCTACCCACAGTAGCAGGTGAGTCTGGATTTTCAGACAATAGGATTAAATTCAGTTACCATATAAACAAATTCAATTTGCAGCCATCAGCTGTAACACGGCAGCTAAAACAAACAGCAATCACAGCTGTAGAGTACATAGATAGACCAACCATGTGTTCCTCTGCTGCTGGTCTTGGACAATTAAACATCCGCTTTCCACTGGAAATCATCTTTTTTTTTAATAACCTTGTGGGAAAAGAAGCTGTTTTATTTCATGTTTTCACACTGTGCATTCACTGCTCATTAAGCCGTATTACGATTAAGGCAACATAGCGTAATTCAAACCATTCCTTTCCACTAATAATTACAGGGGACAATTTTCAATCATTGGACACTTCAATTATCAAACAATCTTTTCTTTTTTTTATACCCTTTTTTATAAAACAAGTCTCTGGAGAGCTACCAGCCAACGTGCTGCCTCCAGACTCTCATGGCACTATTTACATCCCAGCCCCTTTGGCCCACTTCTACTCACTATATTCAAAACATTGTTTTTATGTTAAACACTCACAACAAATAACCTGCATACAAGAAGCCAGAAAAGCCAAACTGCAGACAACTTGCAAACTGAAACCAGCTCACAATACAGCAATGTCCCAGAGCAGAACCTGATGTTGGATGGCAGCTCTGGGTATCACCCAGTGCAATGGGAATGTCTGCAGTCACTTCAGCTATGAGATACTATGAACGTAGCTGTGAAAGTACAAAGCAGAGGGATTTGTTTTGAACTCCAGCATTTGCTGTAGGATTTTTATATTACATTTCTCATGGTGCGCTGTTACGTACAGACTTTGAGAAAAGCTGAGGGTACTCCTGGTGATAAATTGTCCAGGTAACTTAAGTTGTTAGGTATCCATATAAGAACCCCCATAGTCACAGTCAAGCCGTAAGAGGTAAGTGGTCACAACCACTTATTCTCAGTTCCCTTTTATCTGCTTACTGCTGCAGCAAACTGTGAGCAATTGCCCATGTGTTTGCTGAACTTGAAAACAAATCTGGCCCCTAAATTTGCCTGTTCCATTTTGACACTTCACTAAACCATACTGGCTCCCTCGTACAGGTTTCCACTTTCCCTGTATTTTCCACTTTTTGCACATTTAGCACATTTCCATTTGCAATTTTGCACATTTTCCTGTGCAATCAAGCGTGTCTTCAAGCAGTCGGAGGCTTACAGATATACATGTGCCTTTTGCAGACTCTGAGACTCCTAAGCCAACCGAAGGGAAGGAACAGTTTGGCTTCCCCTAAGCCATCACACAGAGCTGGAGCAGATCCAAGAGGGTGTGTGTGCACGTGTGAAAGGAAGAGCGAGCACTGAGGAGCTCAGGTTGCATCCGAAACAAAACAGTTACTCATTGCCAGAAGCCAGCAGCTTTGCCTACTTGAGGAATTCCCATCCCAAACCTCTGCAGATAACAAATCCCATTGCATTTAGCCTGCCCCCCATCATCCCCTCGTTTATCAAACGCAAACAACTATCTCTAATAAGTCAACTGAAGCTTAGAGGGAAAGGCAACGTTCCCAGCTCTTAAACCTATCAGCTACAAGCAGAGTCAGTGACTAAATAAACAGAGAAATAATCTTTCAGAGCCCAATTGGTTTCCTATCTAGTCTGAGAGTATCTGAAACTACAACAGTGATTTATTAACCACTACTGAAGGACACAGCTGTTAATAAAAGTTCAAAAATACCTCAGAAAATGACAATATCCTCTAAAAATGAGCTCCTGAGGTTCCCATTTAGCTTCAAATCAGCACAGCACAGTGCATGAGCAATAGCACCACTGGAATCTGAGTGTCCCATGGAGTTATTGTATCTGAAATCAGGAGGTAAACCCAGGAATGACAACAGCACTTCTCACGACCTGAGAACCTCAAAGCACAGCTGGCAATTCCGTGAAGATCATGTTCAATGTTATCAAATGGAGTCATACTCAAAAAGAAGATATGGAGGCGGTGCCAAAAACCTCTCACTTGCAAAGAGCCCTCATATATCGGGGCGACCTGCATTTATGAAAACCACACATTTGGAGTATATTTAATGTACACTGGTCTAAACTTTACATAGTTCATGTGAGAGCAGAATTTGGCTTCACATCAGTGGAAGCATTAAGAGTATGATCTCTTCAAACTTCATATTTGGTGGGACTCTGCCTCCGTGGAAATGAAGGATGTGATGCTAAGAGCTCCCTTCATTAGATTACAGACTTCTTTCTCAAGGCTTAAAACATTTTAATAGTACCAAAGAACATAAAGGTGTTGCGGTAATTAAAACAAACAAACAGAGAAACAAACAAAATTATTATATTAGCAAGGTAACAAAAACCAGAGCATTCCATGATTGCCAAAAATTGCAGTTTGGATTTCTCATAACCATTTTAGTACTAAAAGGAGGAAAAAGTGCCAGCAGTCATTCCTCACTCTGGGAATCACCAAAAAGCTCAGTGGTCCAGACAGGGCCAAAATCACAGTCCTGACTCCCACCCCTACCTCCTTCCTGTGCTCATTTAAATGCATGCAAGCTGACTATAAATTCTACCACATCAGGGAAATATCCCTGCTTTCCCACTTTCTAGAAGCATAAATGACAACACCTACTATAGGCTGGGGGAAAGTTGCACCCATCACAGCAGATGTTTAACTGAAACTCCCCAGAACACTGATTTTTTATTTATTTTTAATGAAGAGAAATTCCCCAAGATTAGGTTTTTCTTGTATTATTTCCCCTCTATCCTGCTCTGAACCCAATTGAAATACAGCGAAAATAAATAAATTATTGACAAACCTTTCCATAAAATTAGGAAAAAAATCCACGAAGAAAAATGAAAGGAAATATTAAGAACCGAACGTCCCAGATTTTTTCATTCAGGTTTGAGTTCAAATGTGGGGCAACGTTTTTTGTCAAGGTTCCTCCTTATTTTATACAGTTCCTTCTGCTGGTTCTCACAGGCGGATCTGCAAGTGTTTTCATTGCATGTATCCCATGTGAGGGTTCATTAGACAGTTAAATCCACTTTCATTAAAAGATGTGAAGTTTTAGCCATGCATAGACCAATGAACGTCTTTCAGTACTATGAACTCAACCCAAAGCGTGTGCCGTTCACAGCATATTAGTAAATATCAGGCAGAGTATAAGTCATTTATTGTAAAGGAGCTCATAACTTAGGACACCTAAGGAATTCCAGAGCTTTGCAAGGTCGTGCATGAAGTAACATGCAACTTATGCTGTCATTATGGCCAACTTGAGAGGTTTAGATAAAGAGGAAAAATGCCAAAAGCGAACTAACACTTCAGAGGCATGGTTAAAAAATGACATGCTTTTTGGTGGGGGATGAGCAGTTTTAATTTTTCCCTTGCTGGTACTTCTTTTTCCAATCTGAGTCATTATGACATTCCATGCCTTGCACAGCTTAATACCTGGAAGTATTGCCCAGTCTGTGCAGCTCAAATACATTGTCAGGACACAAACTTTTCTTTCCTAGGACTCAGACTGAGGGATCTGATCCTCCGCTGCCAAGTTATCCCTTTTCTGTCTGAAACAGGGCACAGTGGGGAATACACAGGAATCCTGCTGACCAGCCAGGAAGTGTTTCAGCCCAAGAGAGACTTCCCCAATTCCCTTCTTAGGCGCCAGTGCCAACATAATGCTTTTGGCTTCAAGAAGTGTGAGTTTCTGATTCATTTTAAAATGAACCATTGCACGGTGGAAACCCCAGGTCTTTCCACTACCAGAACTGCAATTATTGTTAGTGATGAGTAGTAAGGGAATGCTGAGCATCACAAGAGAAAGGCAAGGAGTACTGGTGGTTAAAAAGCTACCCAGCTGGTAGCACTGTTTTGTGCAGGTAACCAGTGGAAAAAGATGAATGGAGCTCCTTTTATCCAGGATAAGCCAAGTGAAGATCATCATATCCAGATCAATCATAGAATTATAGAAGCATTAAGGCTGGAAAATTCCACTAAGATCACCAAGCCCAACCCCAGCCCATCCCCACCACATCCCCAGCCATGTCCCTCAGTGCCACAGCTCTGGAGCACCTCCAGGGACAGTGCCCCCCCCCCCCCCCCCCCCCATTCCCTGAGCAGCTGTGCCAATGCTGCACCACTTTCTGAGAATAAATATTTCCTGATATCCAACTTCATCCTCCTCTGGTGCAACTTGAGGCCATCATCTCTTGTCCTACCAAGAAGAAGGAAGGGTCCTGTTTGGAGAGCAGGATATTATGGTGGGAGAAAAGAAGATAGAAGGACAGACAGAAAGTGAATACAAACAAAAAGGGGCATGCAGAGCAGAATGAAAGAATGAAAGGACAAGAGAGGGGAAATATTTTGATGATTCCCTCAAGCAACGGAAAAATAGACCATCTGCTCTCCCTGACTACAGTGATCTGTGAGACTTGCAAACACATCAGGACTAGATGCTGCAGGACCCATAATGTGAGAGTCCAGATGCAAGACTCAGTCACTCTAAAACTGACACGCTCTTTCACATAGGGCATTTTCCTGAGATCTCAGTTTGTAATTATTATGCTGACATCCATGACTGGAATTTTGCATTATAAAATGGGATCTCTGCAGGTACACAAGCATTTCGAACACTCTTGAGTTACTGTGCATGTGGTGTTTCATGCCTTTGTGCCACTGGCAGGTCTGGCCGAAACCCAGTATCACTCCTGACTATGTGGAAACCCCGAGTTTAAAGATCAAAACTGAAACAAAAAGCTGAGACAACATTAAAGTCACGTTTCAGCTCAATCTCCGTCACTTTGAACCATTAGGTCAAGGCTGGAATCTTTCTGGTAAGTTTTCAGAAGCCAGTGTGAAGCTCACTTCAAAGCACAGGGACTTCAAAATCTCACTTCTTCCAGGAGATGGTTAGAAAACCACACGGTGCTGTTGCAGAGCAGAAATCAAGACGTGGAATTAAATAGGTCATTAACTTTCAGACCTGCTGCAAGTGAGTGCCATTCTGCTGAAGGGAGGGAACCACAGCTTTACTCTCTACAATCACTTGGGCCCATCATCATTTTTGATTCCCATTAATTGCCTTAAAGAAACACAGAGGGCCACCAGCTGAGATCAGTGACTGTCACCATAGATAGATAGAGAGGATGGGATTCCTCTCACCTCATTGTAGCTGTCTAAAGATTAGCTATCTAGTTTAAACTAGGCATCTAGTCTGCCTTTATAGTCCATGGAAGGAGATAGGCACCTTCAGGGTAAAATTTGCTGATGAATTTAATGTGTGTGTTTAGGCCTGATTCAGCAAAGTACTTAAGCAAATGCTTATCTTCAAGCACACAAAGAATCTGATCTCTGTTAAGTAGAGCACTTCAGTCTGTCCTGAGTTTAAAGTTTGCCACGGGCCTAAGTGCTTAGCTGAATCACTGAGTACAGAGTCAGGCTCAGCACGATGGAGAGCTGCAGAGCAGAAAGCAAACATGCACCAGACTCGGAGGAGAAAGGGAGTCAGGGAAGGGTGAACGTTCAAGGGGTGGCTGAAGCTTTCAGGTGAGTAAAGTAGGCCAAAGCAATCCTGAAACAACACCGCATGTGCATCTCTGATGTGAAGAGTATGTGCCCTGCCCTCTGTTTTGCTGCCACAGATGGACAAGGTGACATTCAGTGCAATGGGAAAGCAGCAGTCCAAAACCAGTCAAAGGGAACACAGATGAAATCCAGGTGCAATGTATGTACAGACACTATCACCACAGAAATGTGCAGAGGGCTTAACAGTATCAAAAACAGGGCTGAAGCTTTCTGAGGTTAGACAACATCTAAAACAATCCCAAGAGAGTGATTTGTCAGGCTCCTTTAGGAACTAGTTCCTAATAGCTTGAAATCAAAATGCATCCCACAAAGAAATGCCAATGGAGAACAGGTAGCCTCATGACAACCTAAGCTCAGGTCCCTCCCACCAGCCTGAATCTTTTGGCCCTGCTGTGAGGTTCAGAGCACTGAGCCTGTCAGATCTGACATGTGGATCCATTCCTGCAACCGTTCTTTCAAAGCCTGGTCTGTAAAGAATCTCAGTGTGTTATGCACTTTGTAAAAGAAGGAATGCTTTACCAGCCTGGATTTGTGACCTTATTTCACAGCCACACTGTTCATACAGAGCACTGCTCTGAGTTACATCTCTCTCCCCTATTCAGGAAGGACAAGTGATGTGAAAACCTGGCAGGTCTCCTTCCCTACAGGCTGCATCACAACAGAAGCACCAAAAATTACCGCTGCACTTCAGATCAGGCATCTCAGATGCCAGTGGCCAGGAGAGCACAAAGGCTGGAGAAACCTGAACTCTGTGGAATAAATGCCTCTATTTTCTTACTGAAAATATTTGATTGACAGGGTAATTTGCCCGTGAGGCTCCAAATGGGAAACAAGCCTGAAAAACATCAGCATCTGGAGATTTTAGCTGTCTTAGTCTAAGAGACAGTGCAGACAGGAAAACTAAGATGATTTACTTTTTGTGGGGGAAAAAAAAAGAAGTAGAAGAAAGGACTCTCAGGCAAAAAGTCAGGAAACCTCACAGGGTCTGATAGAGAATCACCATCACAATCATTTTCTTTCCCTGTTTATACTATATCCCTTTTCTTTTTCATGTGTTTGATAGCTACAGGAAGACAATCAGGGATATTTTACAGAGCATGCCAGCAAATATATCACCTTTTAATTACCATACAACACGCCGACTGCTGTTACAGGATGTGGTGAGGGGGAGAGCTTTATAGATAAGATGAGTAATAGAGCACCTCTCCGTGCCCAAAGCCTTTGGAGTACCGAGCGGAAAACTAAATTCCAAAAGCACCAATCCATATTTCTAACACAAACGCATTACTTCCAACTCTTTTGAATTCTCTCCCATGTCTTGGTATTTTGTTTTTCCTTCGGTAGTCTCCCTGGAGACAAGTGTTAGCGCATGAAGATCCGAGTTCTTCCTTAAAATAGAAGAAACTTCAAGTTTCTGAATCCTGATGCCTATGGAGAAAAACTGAATGTTTCTAATGGCCTAGCAGCTGAGTGACAGAAGTCTCATATTTCTCATCCCATACCCACTGTGTCCTTTAGGTTCGTCTCATTTTATTTAAAGGTCTTTTTTATGACATGTGAATATTCATCACAAATTATCAAAACACAAAGTGAAATAACTGGGGATAGGAAACAGTCTGGGCATTGGACTGCAGGATTTGGATGCTGTTCCTGGGTTTTGCTGAAAATGCTGGCAGCTTTTCTTCACTGAAAGGTCAGTTATCCTCCCCTGGTCTTGGACTGGTCCTTTATAATACATTCCTCCTGCAGAAGGCATTGTCATTGACCAATTAAAGTCTTGGACTGCTGGTCCAGGCTTACTCTATTCCTGCATTGCAATAACTATGATAATTACTGTTTCAGTTGACCACAAAGAAATGAGTATTTTTCTCTTTGTGAAGGAAAAAATAACATTTTTCCCAGTGATCAGCAAGTCTCACAGATTTCTAACAATCAAAGGGTTTCCTCTGGTACAACAGCATGTTGTAAAGTAAAGCTCATAATGTTGAAACAGCAATTGCTGGCGGCTTTCTTCCTAATTTCTTGCATAAGTGAAGTGCAGAGACCAATTTCACATTTCGCTGTTACCTTCAATAAAAATTAGCATTTAACTTGTCAGAAGGAGCTATCTCCCATGCCAAGCAATGTCACAATGTTGAACACTCTGCTGCAGTATGTTTCTGTTAGATTTTTCTTCCAGCAGCAGGGCAGCTACCAGAATAAAAGAGCCGAGACTCAGTCCCTTGTAATTATTGACAGACAGTTCTCCAAATGCATGTGCTTAACAAAAAGGCAGGCACAGAATTAAAGCCCAGGGGCAAGTTTAATGGTCTGTCAGCAAAAGCCTGATAGTAACCAATGGACACTTGAGAAATCTGCACACTGCCTGAGAAATGAATGGAAATGGCTTTTTAATTATGCATCAGCTGTATAAGTCACTTGCAGCCAAGCCACTTAGAAGCCGTGTTGGAAAGCTCAAAAGGAGAGTTTTCATCTCGCAAGGCCTCAAGTTTGGTGGCAAACAATGTCTCATGGTTGCAGCAGCACTCATGCCTTGACACTTCAGCAGAGCCTTTTCCAGTGGTGACAGCTGAGGGACTCAGACACTGTTGACACCATTACCTCCAAATATATGGGTACTGGTTCCTCCCCTCACCCTTTGCTGTCCAATTCTGCTCTGAGTTTGGGGAGTGGTCTCTCAGTGTGAGGCCCAGCAGCTGAACTAGTGACACGACATGGCCATTGAAGGGTTTGGGACATTCCCAATGTGGTCTCCAACAACAAAAACAACTCCCCAGAGCTCGCCTGCTGGCTCCTACAACTGGCAGTGTGTGCTGGCTGTTTTAAATACATGTCTATCTGCAAGATCCTTTGTTTCTTTGACTGGAGAGCATCCTGGGTGGGTTTGATCCCACCCAACTCCAGCTGCCTCTCGCAGAAGCTTCTCCTCATTTGGGCTTCCTGTCATCAATGGAGAGAGGTAGGAAATGCCAGAGGGTGATTTGTCACACCTCAGTTATGGGTTGGATGCAGTGACTTGGCTCCTGGAGGCAGCTATCAGTCCCCTACAGATTATAATAAGAGTCTAGACACCTACCTGCAGCCAGACACCCAGTTCTGAGTTAAGTGAGAGGAAACCTTCCCCATATACCTGTTGACATTGGCAGGCACTGATCTCAGCTAGGGGACTTCAGTATTGTTGGAATGCAATTAGTGAGATTCATAAACATTGACAGGCCCAATTGTCCATGGGAAATTAATTTTGTCTCTCACTTCCCAGAACTGCACTGTTGTGAATCACTTCCACTGCTGACTCCATAGCAGTTAATATAAATGAATTCAAATAAATAAATAAATAAATAAATAGATAGATAGAGTATTCCTAGATGTTTCTGTCTTAAGGTCAGACCCACTAAAATACGGAACTGATACCATACATCATGGGTTTTAATGAGGAAAGCGTTTCCCCCTCTTATTTTCAACTAGTTCTCTCTGGACTATCCTTAACATCAAGCAGCAGTATGTTTCCACTTGTCTTCAAGAGAAAGATCAGGAATTTTAATGTCAGATATCAGGAAAAAATCCTTTACCCGATTCCCAGTTAAGGACCCCAAGATACAGTCCCTGTGAAGTAGAACTGAATTAATCATGGCACTGCTAATGAGATAAAAACCGAACACTTGGAGAGTTCTCAGTCAAAAGTATTATTGTAGTTTCTGTACAAGTGAGGCTTCTATGTATAAAGCCATTGTATGTTTTCAAGTCTGGAATGGGCTCTTTAAATTTCTTCATTTAAAAGCCAGAAACCTCTGACAGTACCTTTCACCCCAAATGCTCACTAAATATCTCTTTCAGAAAACAGATCAAATAGGAACAATAATATCTATTTTTAAAAAGAAAAGGAATAAATACTACTTATACAGAACCAAATGACACCTTGTGTAGATTTTTCTGAGGTGGTTCTGAGAAGTGCTCAGTTTTGGCTGAAGTCCACACCACTGAAGGAAGAGCAGAACTCCAATTGACTTCAAGAGGAACAGGATCTGGCCAAAAATGGGTACTTTTGGAAGTCCAACACCATTATTTATCAGTAACATTTGAAAGGGATGGGGCAGTTGCTCACAGTTCAGATAAGCTTCAGATGTAAACCCCAAATTTAACATAATGAACTCGATTAATTCCAAGAAAACATAATTAGAATATGTTTATAGGCATTAAGCCATTTTGATGAAAGAAATATTTTCCAGCCTTATGAAGAACAAGTCTTAACAGACTAGGACAGGTTTAAAAATCTCAATATGATTAATGAATTGGATTGTAGTTCTATCCTTAAGCAGAACAGTAATTTAATTCACTGTTGAATGGTAAGAAGACAAAAATTAACCAAACATCTAGAAACTTCAAGTGCAGAAAAACTTAGTAGCCCTAAAGCTACTACTTGAAGTAGAGCTCCATTTAAACCAAGAACCACATGGTAATGGGTATAACTTGTAAATGGAAGACATGCCTTCAAGCTGAATTAATTACCCCAATAGATAAAGCCTTCAAACCTCAAGAATGAAAATAGTATTTTTTCCTATTAGAGAATTTTGGCTTTCCAGATGTTATTTTGCAAATTTTAGCCTTACCTTTGACAGTCTTAAGAAACTGACAGCCTGCTTAATGCATTCTTCCTTGAAATCAGGGACAGCACAGCAATACAAGGGAAAAGCTCTGTAAAGTCATTCCTAGGTTTAAAACACAGCCTTGCATCAGGTCATTCAAAGGAAGCAATGGGACTTGGAGGTTTTAAAGCCGGTGACTACAAAAACTGATGAAAGTTGCTTTCTGTGGTTGGCAGCGGGGAACAAAAGAACAGCTACATTCCAACTGGCTTCAGGAATTCAGCCCAGACTTTTACAGAATCTAAGAACTTAAAAGAGAGGAATGGGAAGGAGAGCAGTTGGATCCCAGCCATCCAAAGGGCTTTCTGACCCAGAAGGATTTCTTCAAGCTAGGATAACCGTTCTGCGGTAGGTTTTGACAAACGTGCTTAAATAAACAAGGTGGCCAAGAAAAGAAAAATTACACTTTACACCATTTTCTGGAAACAAAAGGACAACCCAGATGGAAGAAAGGAGATCTGTTAGTTTGTCATGTCTGATTGCCTGCAGCTCAAGAAGTCCGCAGTAATTGGGAAGGATTCACAGGAGTTCCATACATTCCTGATTCTTCTATAACAGTGATAACAATGATCGTGATATTCTTGGAAACTCTCACCACTTTACATGTTCAAAGCATTGTATAAACATCACTTAATTAATAGCTGCTAAACACTGCTTTATTCAGGTGGTTCAGATACACCTTTGAAGGGTACATAAGTACTTAGATTGTATGTTGTGAAACAATTTGATATATTTGTTCATTTTAATTAAGTTCTGCTGTGTTTACATACATGATACAAGGTAACAAAACATGATTGTACAAGTGCTAGGAAGGAGAGAAATCAGGGGGGCCCAAGGGGATATAGCAAGCTGTAAGAGGAAGGGCAAATTAGGCAGATTATCAGACAGTGATTCCTACTGACTAAAAACCGTATGACTGCTTAACTGTGCACCACACTGCATTTATGATTATATATATGGGCCAGAAGGATGCATGAGAAAGCTCAGGGAAAGCAAGTGAACTTCAGACTCTAGTCCCAGAAATGCCATGGAAATTTAGGATCCAATCCAAAGGCCAAAGTCAGTGGAAAGATTCCTACTGACTGCAGAGAGCTCTGGATCCCAGGTTCCCCAGGGGAACTTGTGAGGGTGTCATTTCTGGCACAGTTTAAAGCAATAAAAGCCTGTAAGAGAGAAATCTGCACTGAGCAAGTCTCACAACCGGTCACTGAATTCTGCTCTTGCTTAGACCTGCAATTAGGTAGCTGGCCTATCTCAGTCCTATTCTCCCTTTATTGTATGTATTTTTATCTGAACTGGGTTAGTCACGTGGAAATCAAAGCAACAGTATTAACAACTACTAATAAAATCAGTTATTTCCAAAAAAGTAGTCACAAAAGTCTATTACAGCAGACAACGCAAACGACCCACAAACAACTTGAATATTGCCCTCAAGTGTGGTCCTTAAATAATGACACTGTCACGTTTGTCACAGAAATGACAGTTTTACTGCTGTCTTTCATTTACCATGGTCTTCCACGTTTGGTTCATTAAACAAGAGAAAGAAGCTTACACAGTTATTAGAAGTGATTGGAAACATCCAGGGACTGTGAGCTTCGCTCAGTTCTCTGATTCTTCCCATGGCATATTTTTCAGAGCTGATCTTATTTAGGTCTTCTCCAGAGACTTTGACCTGGATTCCACCTCCCTGACCATCTCTAAATAGGAAGCCTATCCTCCACATACAATTGTATTTAACCACACTCACTTCCAAAGCTTTTCTTTCTACCTTCCCTCCCAGTACTGATATTCCTACTCTGATATTCCTGCTCTGAAATACCTTCCCAAAGTCTTTTTTGCTTCTGCCTGTCCAGCAAACGCCTCAGGCCTGCGTTCATGCACTTACCATGGGAGTTTCTGTAGGACATTCAGCTTACTAGAATGTGTGGAATTTCTTGGTCCTACTAGTCAGGACATGATTTGGTCTTCATTCAAAGTAAAAGGCAAATATTTGTCTGGCAAGGTGACTCTAAGCATTTACTACGTGTTACTTATCCAGCTGAGTCTTGGCAGCTCTCCCTACCCTCACACAGACTGACTCCCCTTTAATTTTTTATGTTCAGATACGCTGGTTCAAGTGAAACTTCTTGCTTACTCTACTGCTGAGACTAGCAATACTAATACCTATTCTGTCAGCATGCAGCATAATTCCCATTCATATCTTCTGAAGAAGAAATGTCAGACCTTCCTACCCACAAAAATAAACGCATTAAGGATTACAGAACACTCAGGCAGAGCAGTAATGGAGCCCATAAAAGCGCTTTGCTGGATAGGCAAGAGCATGTCCTAAAATGGGATAATCTTTCATCTCACTCTCCATTAGGAGAACACAACCACATTTCTCTGCTGGATCTTACATGGCAGAATGAGCTCTCGTGAACATTTCATACCATCCACCCTCAAGAAGGACACTGCTTGGCCCTCTTCCAGCCATGCTGCATCTCTGAAGGGTCCTGGCAATGAACCAGGCTGTGTCACATCCAGGGGGCCCACACGGCACTTCTGGCTCGTATGAGACTTTGTTTGCAGCTACGGCAGATGAAGTTTTCAAGCATATGATTCATGGGTGCTCTGTGTCAAACCTACAAATCTCTGCTCCCGAAAGCCTTCCCTTACTCCTAAATTACGTGCCGGCCAAGGCTAGAAGAGCACAATTGTTATTCAGAGGCTTACATTCAGCCTGGTGAATGTTACTTAGTAAGGGGTGACGTGACTCCATGATGCCTATGCTGTCAGCTGAGGAGGGTTTTTTTTATTTAGTTATATGTGATGACAACTGCACCCTATTTATACCAATGAACTTAGGCATATTAAAATAGTAACATCAAGAGGAATACCCTGAGCAAAAGTTCCACACTGCTCGGTTTACACTTCAAAATAAATATTTCTTTAGCTTACAATTGATCACTGGCTACAAATATCGGAGACTTATTTTGAGGAGAACCCAGGAGCTCTGCTCATCCAGGGCTGTGGGACTGAGCAGCAGCCTCATGCAGATGAAGGCTGCCATCCCCACAAGGAGCATCCCCAGTATCAGTGGGCATCTCACTCTGTCTCAAGGGCAAATTGAGCAGAAAATAGTCAGTAAGAGAAGATAAGTACACTAGTGAGTTTGTGGTTCACACCTTCCCTACAGCAGTAAACATAATTATTACTAATAGGCTGCAGTATCCTTGCCCCAAAAATTTTGGGGTGTTTTTCAAAGTGTCTCAGTGCAGTTTCACCTGCTGAGAAAAGGACAGCAGGAGCAGATTTGGATGCCAGGCATCCCTTTGTACAGTGGAATTTTAGAGGTGTACTTAAGCTGTGCTGCAACAAGAAGCAGCATCCCCCATCTCTCAGCTGTCACCCTCCATTCCTACAGGCTGCCCAAGCAACTGAGTGCAGCCAAGTGGTGCAGCTTCCAAATACATTTCATGTAACGGAACAAGCAGAGGCTGCATCCTGGCAGGGCAAGAACACTGCTGGTGGTGGTCCCCAAAGGGCTGCCCAATGCTCAGCCCTTAGCTTTAATCCACAGGGACAAACCAGAGGGTAGGTAAGGCTTACCTGAATTTCTGAATCAGAATTCATCTTTTAGTAGTTCTATTTTCTCTCCCCTACGCAATGGTATTATAACCAGAATTCAGCCTGCTCCCAAATCCCCCTTCCCACCAACTCCCACAGCTTTGGAACAGTTTAGGGGTCACTCTGCATTTTGCTACATAGCCCTAATTACTACTCAGCACTATAATTGATACGTTAAAGCCTATTAAAATATGGAGCTGAGCCACTGCTTTACAGTCACTGCACTTCCAGTGCCAAAAATCACTTACAGTTTGTTTCTGTGCTCCATTTTAGCTACTTTTAAATCAATGTCTCTCCCCAGGACCCGGACGATACAAATGGGATTTAGTCTCAGAGTGCGAAACTCGCAGCCTGCAGCACCAGAAAAATAAAGTGTTCTTACAAAGCCATTCAAATGGATCTCCCTCACCAATTACTTCAGCCAAAAGTAAATTATAAGCCAGACATTATCAAAGAAAAATCTCTGTAGCACATTCCAGTTCATTTTGTTGTACAGAAGGGTTTGGGCACAGAGGTGCAGGCCTGCAGTCACATTTTCATATTTGCAAGGCAAACTCACACACTAGAGCAACCACTATTTATATGTGTATATTTTAGCTATCACTTCTGCTATTTACTATGTCAGAAGATGCCTTCAGGACATTCTTGAGGAGATGAGCTGTCTGACATGCCTATGAAAATGAAGCGGTGAAATCAAGTAAAACTCAAGTCAGTAGAAACTACTACAGGACATAAACAGCCAGCAAGACAACAAGACAAACTCTACCTACTCTAAGGGAATCAAATGCTCTGCAGCTAAGGCAACAGTGGGAAAACTCTAAATCAAACCAGGATCTTTATAAGGTCTTTTAGGAAAGGGTTTGGCCTAAATTTCTAAAAGCAACTCAGAAGTCACTGAGATCTTCCATTGAAGCATGTAATAGAATCACAAGGTTGGAAAGGGCCTGTGAGATCATCTAGTCCACCCATCCTCCCATTATCATTGCTGCCACAAGCCACTAAACCATACCTTGTAGCTTGCCTGTAAACAGGCATGCACTGGATAAAAGGCATTTTTGTTATCACATTAATTTCTTCCATCTGGGTCTTTTAAAGGGTCATCATACACATAGAAATAAATCTTCATCCACATGATAGTCATCCTAGAGCATGGAGACTTCCACTGATAATTGCTGCGTGCACCAGATAACACACATGGAGACATCATCCTAGACTGATGAAATGAGGATTGACACCTACAATAGGTACAACACCAGGGGAGCTCAGCCCTAAAAGAGCATCTCATTCAAGAGAGCAATACCACACTCAAAAGAGAGAACAAAAAGAAATTCAACTCTGAAATCCCTAGTAGACTTTGCATATGGTACCTGAAACAACACCAACAATCCTGTTGTAGCTCAATAGAAAATGCAACAATGAGAGAACAGCAAGATCACAAGCTGCAGTAAGCAAGGATTCATGCAAACACAACAGAAGCAGGCAAGAGAAGAAGAAAAAATAAAAATGCTACTGCTTACCTTCAAAAGAACCTCAAGTTTCCAGAGAGACCTTCTTATTCCCACTGCCAGCCCTTAAATGAGGTCTGGGAAGGGATGGATCCTGGCTCCACCCTTCTGGTCACTCAGCTGCATTACTTACACCTGAGCTCCCCTGGGCTGGACCTGCCTTCTCACCAGGTGCTCCATCACTGTTTCAGGCCGTGACTCACAATTTCCACTACACCTATGCTCTCCATTTTCTGTGGCCTGGTACTTCTCATATGCATATCCTTATATCAACCATGACAAGGCTTGGTCACCAGAGAGGATATCTCTGGACTTGTGGTGAGATCAGCTGTGTTTCAAGCTACTGGGAAAGCCCTACATCAGCCATGTCATCAGTGGCAAGGGGAAATCTCCCCCTCAGACAAGCAGTGAGACCAAAGCAATAGCCACAGGGAAAACCCAACTTTTAACAAAGAGAAAGCCTTACTCTAGAGGCCATGGAGTCTATGGGCCCACATCCCAACCAGGAGGCCACCTGAATCAGGACACAACACTGCTCTTTGACACTGCACTCCTTGCCTACCCCTCAGCAGCCTTCCCCTGCTTTTCCATGTTGCTCCCCAGTGCTTGCAGTACAGTCTGGGCTTAACCCAGCAGAGTGTTCTAAGTGGCACAACAAAGCCCAAATAAGCTCAGCCTATTCTGATCCCATTACATTTCAGATGTGATCCTCTACAGCTGCACTACATTTCCAAACTCTGCATATCACACTCAAGTCTCTGATAAGG
Organism: Excalfactoria chinensis; assembly: GCF_039878825.1. Classification (NCBI taxonomy): domain Eukaryota; kingdom Metazoa; phylum Chordata; class Aves; order Galliformes; family Phasianidae; genus Excalfactoria; species Excalfactoria chinensis. The sequence continues at coordinate 11,518,719 of NC_092838.1, read as the reverse complement.
AAATGGCTGCTTGTGCAACTCTCTCATTTGGCTGTAGCCATTGTATTATGACAGTTTGGCTTCCACTGAATTCTCTCTTCCTTTGGCACAGTTCAAACTATATCTGACTCCTACCTTCCGAAAGAAGGAGGATTTTAATCTAGATCCACGAGAAGAAGGAATAGGTCTCACATGTTTGTGGGATACAGCCCTGCTCTGTGAACATTGCCACTGATAGCATTTGAGCTCCCTGAAGAGGTGCCAGCATCACCGCTGCCACATAGCAGCACTGCACCAGCCTCAGCCAAAGCCAGTCTCATGCACTGAAGGCTCAGGGTAAATTCCAGTCAGAACAGCAGGCATTGTCTGTTGCCCATAGGAGATGCAGAGAAAGCAAAAGCCTCTGATGCATTCTAAGGACCTTTAAGCTGCTGGGAAGAGTGGCCCTGGAAAGTCCTCCTATGGAGCAAGTTTCTCCCTAGGAGCTGCTGGATTGGCAGTGCAGGAGCTGCTCACTGCAGTGCAACAATTTGTTCCAGTTCTGAGATATGCAAAGAGACTTTTCCATGATTATTTCCAAACCAGACTAGAACAAGTCTTTTCCTGCCATCGGAAATACATTCTGCTAATGTAATACTGGTTTGGGGGCGAAAAAATATAATGAAATAAATAGATAAATAAACCTCCTGTTAAACCATGCGTAGGAAACATTGTGGAAACATTTTTTTGTCATATGAGTGCTGGAGGATAGATGCGTGTTTTTAAGCAACAAGGCTATCGTTGTGCTTAGCTCACTCTCTTTGTGCCCAGCAACTGGATTGTGTCTTTCAGAATTAGTATTAATAATAAAATGTCAAAGGGTGAAGGAAGTGCAGGTTCCTCTACATAGCTAGATCCCTGTTTGGGAGCTTCTGAGCAAAGGGACAGAAGTTTCTACATCTATTTGCTATTCAGCCATGCTGCCAACACAGCCAATATAAAGAAGCAGACATAGTAGTGCTTTTTGTGCTGTTCATCTCCGGTCACCCCACATTGGGCAGAGGCAGCTCATTCAGTTCATCAGGCCACCAAACAGAAGCTGGGTGCTGTAGGCATCCGGTCCCTGCTGCACTGGCTCATGATGAGAGTCTCCACAAACCAGTATTGGCCTTAGGAACTGCTCCACTTCAGAAATGTATGTTCTTCTCTTCCAATTAGCAAAACAGATTCACATTGTCAAGGAAATGCTTGGAGTGATCTAATAGGTCAGTCCTATCTTTAACTTCTATCATTCAAAATAGAAGGAAATTATTTTCCAGTCATTTGAAAGTTCACATCGTGATTAAAATAAAGCAAAGTTCACTAACCTTTCCTTTGCTTTGTGAGTTTTTCCTCTTATGAGTATTTAAAGAAATCAGATGTGACAATCCTGGACAATTAAAGTCTTTAATAAAGGTCAGAATTCTCCCCTAAAATAGAGAAAACGCGATGTTTCCAGAAGACCACTAAATCTCTGCCAACAGATTTTGAAATAATAATTTAAAAAAAAGAAAGCCCTGTGTTTCCATGCCAAGTGCCACCAAACAAGTCAGCAATACAGCCAGAAAGCTCCCTTACAGGCTGGGGCCATGCACCAGAAAGATAAGTTTCCAGATCTGAAAACCCATCTGAGTCATGTCTGCATTTTAGCATTTGTGAGGGGCACTTTTGTAATGCTGCTAATTCCCTGATTAGTCCGACAGGGCTGGATGTTGTATTTTTGCTTTTTTGGTTGTGGTGGTTGTTGTTTTTTTTTTTTAGATAAAGAGATTCTGTAACACAGCAGACATTACCACATTGTCTTTGTGCTGTTGTAACTGCAGCAGGGAAGAAACGTGGGTTGGGACTTCGAAGAGCACATCAGCCATTCGGTTCCAGCTGAAACTGAGCAGAGTTGGGCACCTACCCCATCCTGTGACCGCCGTCCTCCAGCTCTACAGAATGCACAGCAGTGATTTCAGCCTTTTCTGGCACAGATTCCTGAGCTAACCTCACCTCTTACGTTAATAATATCAAGTTTTTCCCTCTCCAGCAGAGAGCGGGACTGGGATGAAGTTCAGCTCTGGCTTGTATGCCACTGCAGTCCTATTTTGAGAGCTCACATGAGACTATTCTTTTAGAAGAATCAAGAAAGTACATTCAGCCCCCTGCTATTGCGCACCTCACAGCAGGTTGAAGCTGCAGGAAAATTCTACAGCTTCATGCTTGTTTTCCATGCAACCCTTCCCCAGTGCTCTTTCTATGAAGGATTAAGGGGTGACAAGGCTGGAAGAGGGGAGGAGACCAGAAGGACAGCCTACCTGCTAGTTCTTTGGAAAGGTCATTAAAGTGTTGGCTTCTTGAAATGTAACAGTCTTGTGCCTCAGAGCACTTCCATGAAGAAAAAGCTGAAGGACATACTGGGGAAATCAGGGAACTGTTCTCTTTTCCCATTCCCCTTTTCCCTTCCCTTTTGGGCCGGGGGCCTTACAGGGCAGCTGCCCCCTGTCATGGGCGCAGGTAGATCTAGGTAACCCATGACACACACCTTTGTTTGAATATCAACTTTCTGTGGCTTTGCTCCTGGATAAAATGACATGATTTTAGCAGAAATGCTCTACTCTGAGTCAGAAGCAGCTCTATCCTCAAGGCCATGCCATCATGCCATGCCCTGGTAGTGGAGTTGAGGCTGACAAGACTGGGGAGAAATGGAAATTTAGAACAAAAGACACAGGAAGATCGATTCCAACACATGGGGAGGTTAAACCAATGTTTGGCCCAGCTGCCAGCTCTGGCCTCCAAACATTACTTATTGCTACAGCTTTCTAAATGTCCACGGCCACTAAGGACATTGAGCAACAGGGTATCCCCATTGCAAAACAGACACTCTGATGCAAGGGGCGTATTTCAGGCTGCAACCATTTTCAATCTGTTTGTTGCTGCCATCATTAACCAGTTCCATTAGAGCAGCAGGAGGAGGCCACGGCCCCACTGTGCTGCTGGAATGCCTTGGAGGGGACGGCTGCTCTGCCAAAGCACAAGCCCAAATGACAAGTGGGCAAAAGAAGGAGTTTATCAACTTCTCCTAAATAATAGCTCCTGTAATGTAAAATCCATCAAATTACAGCTACTCCTGATCTCATTATGGGGTAACCAACAAGTTGACTGCACCTAGAGCCACACAGTTGAACACAGACACTGAAGCCAAAATTTGTCTGAGTGTTCTTCTATGTCTAATTCATTTATGGCAACCTGCTTGATGGCAAACTGATTTAGAGCAAAATATGCAAAGCAGTGGTCAGCTTCTGCTTGCTGAGTAGACACCAAACAGAATGCATTTAGGGTAATGACTCAGCAATGATTTCACTGTCAATATCAAATGCAATTTTGGAGTAGATGGGGATGTCTGAGGTCATTGCGGTTATTGCCGTTGTCAACTGCTCCTTTGGGCACAACACAACATTACTGCTGTTTTGTTTCCTGCTGCTCCACCTGACTCTCCCAGGAGAATTCTTCCTTACGTGATTTGCACTCTGTGGCCTAGATATTGCAGGGAAAAAGCTACATCAGTTTTGTTGGTGTTTAAAGACATTAACTTTCCTGCTCTGGCTGGAACACAAAACATAGGCAAGCTATCATTCAGCAGGACACCAATGAATTCATCCTCTGCATTAGTATTTTTGGAAATATTATTGGCTCAGCAGGGAATTAGAAATGGATAAGAGAAACACATCAAAACATTCAAAACAACTGATAGATAAACAGGACATGCAGATGGAATCCAATTGGTTAATTACCCCTTTCAGCTTTGGAAAAAGCTCCCTAATAACCCATTCTTTTCATAATCTTATAAATCTTTCTTCAGTAGAATTTTTCTTTACAGAACTTGTATTTGTTGGGTCAATGAGAATTTAGCCATGGATTTTAAATAAAGGACAAGCAGACTGAAATACCTTGAAGTCCCAGGACATGCAGCAACCGCTTGCCTCGAAAATACCAATTTTATATGACACACAGACAAAAAAGTTTATGTTCAACTCGATGATGGTGATACAAAAATGTGATAAAGAAGAAATACCAACAAAATATTTTGAAGGAAGCAGAGCCCTGAGAAGATAAAAGTGCTGTATACGAGAAAAATGATTAGGATCAGCAGAAAACTGGAAATTATAAATATAGGTCTGTGTTTTTCAGCCTTTTCTGCACCATGCCCCCACAGTTCAAGACAGAAGAGTTTGAGATGTTTTTATGTAGTAAAGAAAAAAGGGCAATCACCTGATCTCCAGAGACTGAGAAACACAGTCTGATAATGTCAGATCACAGATAGAAGAAACTGTAGGAGAACCACTAGGAAATCTTGATGCAGATGGGAACAATGGTGCATGGCTTTTTGAAGGCCCTACACTGGTAATTTAGTTTATCATCTATATCTATCATCATATATATCTATCTATAATCTATCTAATCTATCATGCAAGCTGCAACTACTACTGAAAATAATAATAATAATAATACCAGAAAATAGGCTCCAAAGTCATTTAGATTCCTTGGGAAATGTAAATCTCAGAACTCAGGACCTATTTTCAAAAGAGACCTGGAAACCAGGCCTTGCTGAAAAGATGGTCAGCAACTAAGAACAGCTCAACTCTGTGCTGGGGCTCAGATTTCAAAGTCAATGAGAATTAACCTTCCGAGTACCTGTGCCACTCCAAATAATGTCATCAGTCACCTAAAGCAATTAGGAGCCTCCACACCAATTATCACCAAAGCAACCAAGCCATCTGAGTGTGTTTGAAAGTTTTGTCTCAGCAGCATCTCCTATTTCCCTGCCTTGGCTCCATCCTGCCCGTGGTGCAGAGTTGCTGCTGGCCTGCACCCTCTGCAGGACCCTCTCATTCCATTTGGCAAATGGTTCCAAAACCAGCTCAAGCTGGCTGTTGTTCACATGTGAATTTGCTGCTATTAGCCTGCTGATAGATGACGAGGTTGACTTAGTCACCAGCAAAACTACAAATATGTTTATAGGAACTCCTATCCCCTGACCAAATGTTGAACTCATTGGGAAACTTGCCCGCTGTGCTTTGTTTAAAATGTGAATCAGGCACTTGTTGCCAACGCATATTCTTCTTTGTCAATCACGTCTCGTGGTCTCCTGTCTCCATGCAGCTCCATGCCTATTGGCAGGGCTACAGCCTTGATGGCTGCTTGGTTTTCCCTTTCTGCCTCTGGCTTTGGTCCAGGCAAGAGAGCGGGTGTTTAGCTGGAGAGTGTCACTGACACTGACATCCTTCTCCAACCACCTCAGCTGAGGGGAAGATGACCGTGAAACCACTCAGTTACTGAGCTCCAATTTCATTTTGTTCCCGTCTTCACATATGTTCCCCTTGTTTCTTGCAGCAGACGTGGAAGGTTTTAAGTGAAAAAGCTGAAGAAACCATAGACTGGTTAATTTTATAGGGTTTTGTGTCAGCCTGTTAAACGTGTTCACATATAAACCAGATTCTCTCCAGCGATCTGACCCAAGTAACTAAAGCATCTAGTGAGTATGAAAGGACCCCAGCAAGGCACTCTACCTTGAGGAAAAGGGGTTGGATTTTCATTTTCACCACCCAGAACTAATAGCATGTTTATCACTCAGATGTCACAGTTATCATCCTATAAAGGGGAAGGACCATTAATACAACATGTATCTTTCTCCCTGGGATCCATGATATGGCTGAACAGGTTTTCTAATTTATGTCTAGTCAGAATCAGAAGAGAAACCAAAGCAAATATGAATAAATCATGGTCAGCACAGTTAGCTGGCCTTTCAGCTGTTAATGATGTTCTGTTTTTCTGTGACATTCTTTCATCCATGATGTGCCTTTGTGTTACAACTGAGCCTCCCTGTTTTGCACTACTGCCACACAGCCTCTCTGGTGGATCTGTATAATTCATATCAGCGAAGTTTTCATGTGTGCTAATACACTATGCAGCCAGGGAGAAGAAAGAAAATTTGCTTGGGGGGAGGAAATGCTGTCAGCATCAGACTTGGGCATTTTGCTTAATGGCTTTCCTGGAATATACCCATCTTGCCAATAGGAGATAGCAGCTCTAGTAACACCATCTCATTCACACAGAATATGGGAGTGTGCACTGTGGGGAAGATGAATCCTTTGAGCTACCTTTTGAAATGTAATAGAAGCACCGGCTCACTCAGCTGTGCTGCCTGTTACCAATTTAACAGTAGAATGAAATGCATCACTGTACCACTTCTGACTGCGGTAAATACTTTATCTGCAGCTACCAGGTTAATGACACCATGTACTTTATCCCACTCCCTGCAGTGGTGGAAGCCAGAGAGCTCCCAGCCACCCCTTTGCTGATGTTCCACAAGGCAAAGCCCCAGCACCAACATCTCCCCCAGACAGCAAGAGGGGCTGGGGAGGGCAAAAAGCCTCAGTCTTGCAGTTCCCAGCTCCCCCTCCTAGAGCAGCCCACCTGGGACATGAAGCCAAGTGACCCCACAGGTAACAGCAGCAGCCATGGGGGGGGGGCATGGCTATGGCCTCCTGCCAGCTCTGACGTCCCAGCTCTGCTCTTCCTGTTTGCAGTGTGGGGTCCTTTCTATTCTGCTCCTCCGTATTTGCTCAGGCCCACCTCTCACCTGCCATCACTCTCTTCACTTGTGTATATTTATTTTTTCCCTTTTATGATCTTTCCCCTCTCTCCATCAGTTTTAATACCTTCACATATTTTCTTACACAACTTTTCCACCATTCTTCCTTCCCACTTCACTCATACCCTCCTTTTCCAAACTTAGCCCCAGGGCTTATATTCTCCCTGAACTCTTATACAGGAAAGAATGATAGGACTGATCAAGTAACATGAAAATTCAGCTAATGCACATCTTTTGTCTTTCTCCTTTCTGTCCCCTTCTTCTCCTCTCACAGTAAGCTGTGGAGGCAGAGATATGACTCTCCTGCAGATCTGCTGGCATGCATTGCACATTACTGTTCCACTGAGCTGTGAATCTGCCCAGTGCTGTAGTGCAGTGATCAAATGGTTTAGACAAGGGCTACAGCAGATAGATATATTTGCCTTGTTTCTTGGAAACCTGAAAACCAAAAACCTGTTTAGATGAAAATGGTTGGACGTTTTCTGCTCTTGGAACTGGAGGAGGGAAAGACTTCCAGCCAAAGATATATCAGTTTTCTAACAAAAAAAAAAAAAAAAAAAAAAAAAAAAAAGGAAATGTAACTAAAGCAGATAGTAATAAAAACATCCAACTAACAATCCAGTTTCCATTTTGATGGAAAGATTTCAAGCAGCCTTAGCACAGTATTTTGAATAACTGAAAATTAGTTGACAGTATTATGTTTATTCTCTGAGTTATTTATGTGTGGAAAAGCAAATCTTCTGTGATTTACCCTTAACGTGAAAGATTTTTCTGAGATTAGTCACCATAATCAGCTTTTCTGATTAAAATAAATAAGTAAATAAGTCATTGCATACCAGTAAAAAAATCAGAACATGAATTATGAGTTCCTGATCGTTCATTAGACTCCTAGTAATGAATTCTTCCAAAATGCATAATTTTCCTTGTGTAATAAAGCTTCATATAGTTGTTTTAAATGTGTCAGGTCTTGGCCCAGTCTCAACCCCCAAAAAATCTTGAGAAAATCTCATTTCACAGTTTCCCATAAAACCAGGTGCAAAACAGCTGCTATGGGCATGGACAGATTCCTGAAGTACTTCATTGGTATCAGTAGCCAGTGAAAAACCATGAAATCGAAGGGATTTTGATAGGTACATACACAATCCTTCAAGAAGGTGCCATGGAGGATAGCATGGCTGAGTGAGTGTTTCCCACATTTGAAGAAAGGACATTCACGCGGTCTAGTTTTCCAGAATCTGCAGAAGTGGCTTCATTTGACTCTGTGTTATGGTTAAGAACACCCTCGGTTTGCTCCGTGGTGATAATATGGGTGACTGCATTGGTATGCCAGAGCTTGCTGTGACGCCCACTGGAGAAAGGAACTTTCTCATCTTCCCTAATGGCTTTGACAATTTCTCGTAATGCCTGTGGGTTGTTGCTGCCTTCACTATACAGCTTCCTCTGAATCTCTGGTTCATGTATGTTAACTAAGACCTTAGTTATGGGGGAGATTTTGCTCATTACTCTATCCAAAGCCACTCAAAGATGAGCTCTTTCCATCACTCCTCTTCTCCATCAGTACTTTGATTTGTCCCAAGATCACCTCTCATTGATTACTGAGTCTTGCTTTGGCATTTTTCTCCCTTTGCAGATTCAAGGGTTCTGTTATAGAATTGAGCAGTTCTAGGAGCTAGCACAAGAGTTCAGCTCCAGAACTATGCCCCAATCTTCCTTCTCTTAACTAAGCTCTGTGGCTTCATGGGAAGATCATGGCAATGAACACATTTTCACCCACTGAAGAACAGAGAGATTATGAAGCCTAATAAGACCTGCAAAAGGAAGCCTAAATTGTTAAGAAAGCTAATACAGCAGCTGCGGGTTGCAGTTTGTTAGTTGGATTTTTATTTTGGGTAAGTGCATACATCTGTCTGTGTGCATTTTTATACTAGAACCCCATGGAACTACTTAGCCTTCATCACTGATTTAAAAACACATATTTCTTGACTGCTTCTTAGGCATTGCATTTACTATCTATGGTATTTGAGGAGAACATTCATAAAAGTCAAACCAGCTGATCAAATGTTGGTACTCGATGAACGACAGTTCTCTACCACTCCTACTTCAAATGTTTGTTTTAAAGAATAATACAGAGCAAATTACAGCAGCTTCAAGAAGCCTGGTCACCCATTGAGACAAATTTTGACTCCAGTGTATTGCAAAGGATTCACTTCAGGGCCTGGAAGGAGATGCTATCCTGGCCATAAGGCTGATACCAGTGACATCCCCATGGTAAGGAAAGTGTTCAATTTTCATCATGTCCTTAAAAAAGTACCATTTTGTTTTAACAAATGGGAACATAAATGAAAGATATTTCTGTGTGCGCTGCTTACACGAATGTTTCCCAGTGTTTTTATATCTCAGTTCTCTAAGGAATAATGTTTTCAATTTCCTTCAGCCTTGAACTGAAATGTAAAATAAGACCTCTGGGCTTAAGGATGCCATAAACGAAAATTCTTACTCACTTTCTATTTAATTAGCATGAAACAGATCGCGGAATCATTCAGGGATAAATCTTGACCTCTCTGGAGGGAGCAGAGAGAAAAGAATAAGGAAATTTTCTTCTCCTGTCAGTAGCAAACAAACATATGCAGGAAATACGAAAGGGTGGCATTTACTGTTCTATAGGAAGGACTCCAGCGTGAGGGGCAGGCTGCCAGGTGAAGGTGTCCTACCAGAAATGGTTGGGGAATCGGTTCAAAATGCTGCTTGATATGCTTAGTGCTGTTACAAGTTATAATCCCGAGTAGCCACCCGCTGCTAAATGAGAGGAATTTACCTCCACTTGGATGATCACTAGCACATTCCAAGCTGATTTGTGGTTAAGAAGGGCTACAAATGATGAAGAGCCATTGTATGGCTCTGCCCATAGGCAAGAAGAAAACTTGGCCCATTTCTTTCAAAACAGTCATTATTTATTATTAACACTTCCCTCAATTTTCCATTGAGAAATCTACCTCTGCAAAAGCAAGCAGCGATGTTAACACAGCCCATAATTGGTTAGAGACGTGCAGCTGAGCTTTCAGGCTCACAGGCTCTGGAGACCAGAGCACAGGGACTGAACCCAGGACATTTTCCATGAGCAGTTCTCACACCCAAAGCCGTGTCCCCTCCTCTCCCAAGCGGAGACCAAAGCCAGTGACACTGGGGCCTTGTTCACAGCTCAGATTGGCCATGAGCAAATGAGGTTGGAAAGAAGCTTTGAGGTGGTGTTGTGTGTGGAAGGGATTACTCTAAATACTGTTATTACACTACTTATGTATTGTTTGCTTTAATATAGGTTGTACAGACATCTCCAGGTGCAGAACAGGTTTAGCATAAACTGCAGCAAGGAATCTTTTTCCTCAAAGGATCTGTTCTGCAAGAGCTGCACACTGGTTTTGGCCTGGGGATATGCTGGATATTACAAACCTGACCTGCTGCTCTCCTGAACTCCAAATGGCTCTTTGTGCCCACGTAGTGCAAAGCAGGTACAAAGCCAGCCAGGCCAGCGTGCTAGCAATTTGTGTTTATTTTTCCCTGGAGATGCCACTGCAGACTATAGATGCAGCAATAAACACATCTGAAATACCAGGAGAGACAGACTACTAAAATGCACGAGGTAAGGGCATAAATGAGTGGAAAAAGCAGGTACTGGAGAAGCAAATTAGACACTCAGCTTCCCGTAGCTAATTTAAATGGGAAATGGGAGTTGTTCCAGGTATTCAGTAAACAGGCTTGCAAATTAGCTTCCCACAGTTTCCTTATGCTGCTGTACATGCATAAAGAACAAGTGCTGCAGTTCATTGCTTTCACTCACTTCACTCCCAAGATCAGGGAATATCTCCATTCTTTTCAGTTGTTTACGCAAACGTTTTCAAACCTGCTTATGAGCAAACAGGGTAGGAGATAAGCAGGTGTGCTGGACTGTCAATAACCAGGTAGCCGGACTCTTTATTCACAGAAAGGTTCTTAAGCTCAGTGTTACCAGGGGAAACAAAACTGCTTTCAGCAACTGATATTTATCGCCACGTACGAGACAGAGAGGCTCAGAACAGCTTCATATCCTAATTCCATTTCTTAATTCCATATGAATTAAGTGGAGGTGACTTCAGGCATCAGAGGAGAAGTGCAGCAGGATAGAAACTGCTTGCCAAAGCTGAAACAACTCCTATTGAAGGGAAAAGGGGTCTGGAAGGATATACATTATCAAAGGAAAAAGGAAAAAAGGTACAAACGAAGCCATTACTTTTAACTCCAATTTTAGCCTTAGATTAGCATCGATCCTTTATCCAAGCTTAAGCTATGTGAGAAAAGAGAAATGACTGTGCAGACCCCAGAATATCTGCCCTCTGGCTAGCAGCAGCAACGGTCTTGAAGGTGCTGTTACTGAGTTCATGGCAGTCTTCAGCAGGTAGATACTTGTCCCACATGCTTTCCTGGGCCATCCCCTCCTATTTGCACCCTTCCCTTCCATGGGGCATAACACAAGAGCAGAGAAGTGTTGTTTTCCTTGCTTTCAAATTTCAAGGACCAATATGCAATGCAAGGTCAAACTTCAGGTTCCTGGCTGTTGAAGCATCAATACACGTGCCAACAAAGTTCAAAGCAAGACACGAGAACAGCAGACCTACAGTCAGTATGACAAGAAAAAACACACATTTTTTTGCTGGAAATATTAAATTTCCTGCAGTGTCCATTTAATTTGGGTATGAAAAGCAAAAAAGAAAATGGCATTTCCAGTTCTGCTCTATCCTTATATGGAAAAACATTAGATAACTTGCGTTATTTATAACCTGTACATTTGGTATTTTTTTGCACTGAGGGGGGAGGAGGACACGGTGGGCAAGGAGAATGTGGATTTTTTCCAGTTTAACCAAAGAATTAAGAATTAAACTGTGTCACAAGAGCAGCCAGCTTTATTCATATGCCTCGTAGAGAGGCAGATTTTGAGCCGGGCCATTAAAATTCATGCGGTTGATGACTTTAAGAAAAGGCATTCACTCACACACCACACAGGGTGTAATGAGAGGGAAGGAACTCTGCTCCAAAAGCTTCGAGCTAGAAACAAGTCTTCAAATGTCTGCACTTCAGGTCCTCCACACCTCCTAACTCAGTCACAATTCGAACAATAACATGTTGGAAACAGCTTTTCAGGCTTACAGAGCTGGAAGAAGTCTCATGTGAGCTCCTGGCCATCTCCCTACTGTGCCTGCACTGCACATTCAACCCCAACATGCTGCCCCTATGGCTGCGCCACGTTCCTAGGCCAGATGTGCTCCATCCCACCAGCACTGCTGTCCATGCCTGGACCAGGTCTTTTGCTTCCAGGTCATTTCAGCCCATTTTATTTGTCATCAGTGTCACTGTTCCAGCATCAGATCCTGCCAAATCACACTAAAATGACTGTTTTCCTCCCCAGTGTTTACATCACGCACCACATGGAGCAGGTCTATTACCTCAGCCCCGGGCCTCACACAGTTGCTCTCCCACTCTCCCAGAAGCTTCTATTTCACATGTGCAGGTCACAAGATTACCCTGTCCCTTACCCCAGGTCAATACATAATGGCATTTCTCCACCACATTCACACATTTATTTCACTGTGATCACTTCCTAATAGATGACCTTTACATTAATGTAGGCAGCAAAGAGGTCTTTCAGGCATCCTGCAGGAGCACATCACAGAAAACTTGGGGGGAACGTAAAGCTGCCCCACATTATCTATCTAAAATGCCAGTTGTTATCTGCTAATGGCATTTAACTTGGAGAAAAACCTCCATGCATAACAGTTCTTTGTCCTAACTCTCCACCCAGCAAAAGCAATGATATATTGATGAGCACAGGTTATTTCCAAACTGGTTCTAAGCCCAAAGCAAAGGTAAGTAGGGCATGACATGTAGATTTAAAGGCATCTTTCAGTGGTGGTTAAAGATTGCTTGCAGATGTTGCCTTCTGATATTTGTTGCCTTGCTCTACTTCTTAGAATATCGTTTCTAAAGCTCTCATTGTCTTATCAGCTTTCCCTTCCCCTCAAAACCAGAATATGCAAAAGGAATGATGGCAAGATGCTCCTTTTTCCCATTCCACAGCAGAGAGGAGGGTAGAGTTTCAGAGGCTGCAAACTCTGTCTTCCACACTGAGATACTGACTGCATGGGCAGAACCCCTTAAATAGAGCTATGCTGACAGCATCTCTTCAGAGAATTCTGTGGGGGAAAAAAAAAGCCTTTTAGCTCTATGCTGGTACCTCAATCCAGGCAGAGAGCTGTCTTGATAACTTGTTCAGATAATGAATAAAATGTGGAATGAATTCCATGCAGGATCAGCACTCTGCTGATGTGAGAACGGGTTGCAAAACGTACCGCAGGATCCTCCTGTGGCTGTTGTTTTAAGCTTTTCAAATACCACGGATTGCTTATGCTAAAGTCAGGCTATTATTAAAATAAACCCCCAAAACTCCAGAGAGTTAAGATATGACAGGGCTTCCTTTGAGCTCAGGTCTCCTTATCAACAAGATACGCTGTATGTGGATGCAATTTATATTAAGTTCTTTAAGGCTATAACAGTCTCTTATTTCTGCCATGCCCAGGAAAATCAGGAAAGGTATGCAGCAGCAATAAATCAATTATTTCTTACAAATTAGACTGAGATAGCATTGCCTAGCAGCAGTTCTCCAGATGGTTGGGATGAAAGGTAGACGGGGCTGGAGGGAAAGGGAGAATTTCTAGATAAGAGAATAAATGGGTGTCAGTTTAGCAGTATAACTGAAAAGATCCAGAGGAATGACACCTGTGAGTGGGGAAACATATCTGTGAGCTTCGGTTATAGCAGTGGGTTAGCAAGGCAGGCTTAAACAGAGGCAGTTCCTAGACATCACCAGGAAGGTGAATTCTTCTCAGTGTTAAATTAGGAGTAGCAACAGGGAAGGGGAATGGCAGAATTAAAAGAAAACAGAGTGATTTGGAATATTAGGGGCAAAATGCACTTTTTCCTAGGAGAAAAGAAGGAAAAGAAGCAGCTGGGGAAGGAGTGGCAGGCACTGAAGTAGGCAGTGGGGACCTGAGGACACGAGGGCAGTCCCAAAGCAGAAATCAGATGCCAGCAGTGTTGGATGCTGCATCTCCAAGCACAAAAGGTGGATTTTCATCTCCTGGGCTGTCATTACACCTGTGGTGGAAACTATTCCCTCCAGCTCATAGGGCAGCCTGGGACGTGGTGTGTCTGTACCCACCAGCAATGTGACTGCCTGGGAAGTGGGCTGATTTACTCCATGGTTGTTGAATAGAATTGGGAAGTCACTGGGATCCTTCTGAGCCTCAGTTTCACTGTGGACAAGGGAGTTAATATCAGTGGGACCCAGCAGGGAAGAGAAAGCACTGATGTTAATTAGCTAGGACTTAACTTTAACTCCTTAATATATGTATTGAAAAATATTAACATGTTAAATATATTGAAATGATTCATATTAATATATTAGTAGTGAAGTTCATCCATTCCCAATTATAGGGATGAACCCATTGGTGTTACTGAGCAGCATCTTTACATCTACGCATTTGGTTCTGCCAAAAAGCAGCATTGTTTGTTGTATAGTCCTCATTGGCAACAAAACTGGGGTGATCATCCCTCAGGGAGGCACAACTTCAAGACCCAAAACGTCCCTCACTACTCACCACAGAAGGATGCTTAGGAGCTCAAGTGGCTGAATCCATCCTGCAAGGCAGCCTTGTAGGGCCGTTGTGAACAAGCCATGTGGAGAGCTGGGGTTTCTGAAGGCATTGTCAGCAGGCTGACAGATGTGTTTTGCTGGAGATATTTTTCCAGCATCACACAAACCTCTGCCACTTCTCCTGCACTCCTAAGGCAAACTCTTCAACGTAATCCCTCCCCCCACCTCCTGCTCAGCTCAGGCCTAACTGCAGTGGAACAGCTGCAGAGAGCACACCATGCAAAAGCAACGTAGTTCATGAAGGATACACTCCAAAAGAAGAGAGTAAAGACAGGCTTGTGGCACTTCAGCCTTGCACAGATTTTGGCCTGAACCTGGTCATGGTGCAATGAGAAGGAGCCTTGTGTTTTTGCTTTAATTTAATTACTGCCCCACAGCTGCCTCTAAGATGATGTGGAGATCAATGGAGGGTCCTCACCAGGTGTTCAGATTCTGATTGCCATCCCCACCTTGCATGTGTTCTGCACCTAACATGCTGCCTTCAACAAAATGGTTCTTTTTCTTCTTTTCAAATACAGAAAACACTCACATCTGCTATATTCGGATACTGGACATCTGAAAAAAGACTTACCCATAAAAACAGCCTGCATGAACCTGCTGGATGGCAAATCATTGCCAACAGACTGAATAGGGTTTTTTTGTCTTGCAGAGAAGTTTTTGATGTTTTCTCTTATGAAAGCAATAGAGCAGGATGTCAGCAGGAGACGCACACATCTATTTTCATCAGCTCTGCTACGTCCAAAGAACAGAACCTCTCTTCCTGTAATGATGCAAGAGCCACCAACCCAAACCCTATGCGTAATGCTCAGGGCTGGCAGGCAGCAAAATGACTTCTGTGTTGTTTATCCTGCTCTTAGAACTTGTCAATTTGACAAATGTAATTCAGATGTTCCTGCAAGGTGATAAACATGGAACCTCCCTACCTCAGAGTCCAGAAATTTCAAGGACAGATATACTTAACACAGAGATGATGAAACAGAAACAACGGATCTCTTAGTGAATGAGGCAAGAAAAAGCCAGAGAGCCAGGAGGGAGAAGGGTTGCACTGAGGTCTCCCTCATGAGCAAAGGCGGTTTTGGAGGGGGTGCGAGAATCAGTCAGGAATTTGACTTCTCAGGACCAATGGATTTGAAAAAGAAAAGAAAAAACTTAAAAAAGAATAAAACTGCAGGCCAAACTAAAAATGGTTATCGTGGTGAAGTTATGGATTGCTTCATCCTGCCAAAACAAATAGCTTGCATCCCAGAGCAGTAAAGGTTACATGCATGGAAAATAGAGCTATCCCCGAGGACTAACTAACATACTGCAATTATTATTCTTGAGAGAGCTTTGAGAAAATCAGGGCATGCTGAACTACCTTGTCTGCTGCATCTACAGCAGTCTGCAGAGGAGATGTTCCAGCTGAGAAATGTTGCCCTGTTCCTGGTTTGGCTGACATCTGCCATTGCTGTTTCAGAAGTGAAAGCAGCATTTCTTCAGCAATTAACAAGAGCTGTTTGAGGTTACTGTTATACTAAAAATGCCATGAATTTCAATAAGTTTGAAGCTATTTATTTCCTATTACAGCTTGTACCACTTCTGCAGGAGATATTCCCATGTAAAATGCAGTCATGTCTGGAATTTCAGCTAAGTTAGGGTACAACAGAAATAAAAAATCCGCACTTCTGAGAATCTCTATCTCAATTTCGGTAAGCCTGCCAAGGTATTTGAAATGCAGTCTCCAGCCTTGTGCTTATACCTAATGCAGCCTTTCTGCAGGGCCTACTGCGGGATTACTTATATCACTATTTAATGGCTATAGATTTACATCAGTTATACAAGAATATTTCTTCTTTTTGGAGTAAGAGAGAGTGTCCACATCTCCGTGTTCCCTTTTCCTTTCAGAAGTATGGCACAGCAGTTCAAGGAGAGGACAAGGCACAGGGATCTCCCAGGCTTCCTTCCCAGCAGTGAGAGCTCTTAAAGGACAGCTTCTTTTCTGCAGAAATCAATGAAACCATAGTGAACTTTCCTGGGAACATGATAAAATCCGTTATCTCTCTCTGCCTTCCTACCCTATCCTGCAAGACATCAAGCACACTAGCTCAGCTAGTCCAGCAAAGCCTTTAAGCACATGCATGGGAAGTGCAGGATGACTGTGGCCAGAGCCAGGGCTTGTGGTGAGCGCCTGCCTGAGTGTGCTGATGCTCCCAGAGCCAGCAACAAGTGGGGGACGATGGCATTCATCTACCTCCAAAGGATGTTTCAAACATTAAGTAACGAGATTCTTGCAGAGTAGTCACAGGATGCAACAGAGCGAGAGCATCGTCTGTATCCTTATGCTTAATACCTATTAATGGAAGTGGATGATAGACTATCTGTATCTATGCATACCCCACATCTCTCCCACCCCATCAGAGCAGAGCATTATCTGGTAAAGAAGCAGCGTTTTCAGGTTTGAGGAGGGGGAATGAGACAAAGGACAAGCTGTTTGGAACACATTAAACAGATACAGAATTAGACGTTTATATTCTAATCCTCCCCAGAGAAGCCAGAACCTACCTACAGGGTGTGTTGACTTAGTTCCTCATTCTTTCTTCCTTCTTTTTTTTTCTTTAAAGCTTCTTTTGAAATCATTGAGTGAGCAGCATGACTTGCCTCGGGGCAACGTAGTGCTGAGCTGTTACTGGCACCATAAAAGGGTGCCACCTCCTCCTCCCTTTGCCCCAGGGCCCCTTTTGAGGTTAAGAAAGGGCTGATGGGCCAAACCAACAGAGCCTGGGGCACCAGCCCTGGGGCATGCTGCTGGATGGTTTGAGGTGTTCAGCCTTTGTGCTCTGGGAAGCTCATTCCTGCTGGGAATTCAGGTGTGCTCCAGCTTGGGACTGTGGATTTTCAGGGACACAACCTGGACGTCTGGTATAGCATATGATGTTGCTCTAGTCTGGCAACTGACTCCAAGAAAGGAGCTGGCTTTGGGTGGCTTTAGTTTTAGTGGACTCTGTCCTCTTATGTGCCATGTGCCGGAGACTGGCCCACATCTGGAACCAACACAGGGTCACATTGATGTCCAAGTATGATCCATCCCAGGTGCTTTCCAGTGCCACCTTAGTTCAGCAGCTGGCTGAGGCACCTTGCAGATTCCAAGGGAGAAATTCCTTACAATTTATAAATTTCATTGAGTTCATACATTTCCTGCATAAGCCCAAGTATCCCAGCTCCCTAACGTGCTGCTATGTGAACGAGGAGAAAACCATCAATGTAGTCAGCAATCTACCATGAAATTCACTGATTAAATTACTGGATAAATATTTGAGTGGATCTAGCTGACAGGTATGTCATGCATGCAGTCTTAAAATAGGAAGGTAATGGGAAATGAGGGAGAAATGAGCCAAGGAACAGGAACTGGAATGTGATTTCTGGTAATACAGCTCATGTTCATCAGTACATTTTTAGCAAAATAGAGGACGTGTGTGGTGAAAGTGAGAGCGAGGCACCATCGTTAAAATAAACTGAGAGAAAGTGCAGCTACGGAGAAGCTGAGCACTGAGCAGTTCTCCGGGAATAAGGCTGGTGAATTAATTTATGGGGTTTTACATTGGCTGAACCTGGCAGGTAGTTCTTACCAGGCTCACGAGAAGCAGATGTCGCTATTTCCAGTAAAATCTAGAGAAGCTGTGGTGGGTGGGGGCTTACTGGAGAGGCACGAGGCTGACGCCGGCCCTTGACAGTGTTGGACTTGAGGCTCTATGTTGGCTCTGACCCCTGCCATCCCCATGGCTGTTCCCTCTGCAGCCCAAGGATCTAGCACTCAATTTAAAAGATGAAAGGAGTAGGTCACCCTGCTGTACGGGCACAGCAGGTCAGAGTTGTCAAAACATGCACACGTGTGACTCTGGGTAACACCACCAAGGGTAGCATTAGATATCACCACGTCCATCAGACCGTGCTGTGAAGGGCTCTAAGTACCGGTTGATCATATTTGTGTCATTCCGAGTCAACAGTCTGGAACGTAATTGCTTTAAAACACATCTAATTCATTTTTGACTGATTCTGCAAATGTTTCCCCTTCCCTCAATGCTCCATTGATTGGCCACGCAAACCATTTGGCGCTGGCCTGCGTGGTGTGTGCAGTCGCTTTGCTCCTTGATGTTACCTCATCAAAGAGCACTTGAAAATGATATTTCCAGCCAGATGGTTTTCAAAAGTGGCCAGTGAACTTGCTCTGCCCTGTGCCCTCCGACTCGCCGTTGGATAGGTTTCCTGTATGTCAGTCCAGCTTCAGAAAGGTGATAAATTTCAGATTGCAAGATGCTGACCAAAAAAAATAAGATCGTGATGGACTATTTTTGGTTTCAAAAGAAATTTCTCTTGCTAGGTCTTTCCAAGCCATCGCCGTAATGTACAGCTGCAGCAGACAAGGAAAACAGGATGCAGGGTTGCAGTGCTGGAGGAATCAAGCATAAATCAAAGGAGACAAGCTAGTCCCTGTGTGTTGCCTGGGTTAGACCTCAACCTCTGAGCAAGGTGAGCAGTTGTTGCTTGCTGGGGACTCTCCCAGTAACAGCATTGCCCAGCTGTTGGAGAGTTTATACTGGGTTATTGCCGTGTCTCACTTTTTCCTCCCACTGTGTCACCTCCTTCCCTTGTGCTGACAAGTAATTTAGACAGCCTGCCCTGCTGGACCTGCATTTGAGATGTAAATCAAACACATGGGACATAAAGCTGGGTTTCAAAGTTGACTATTAACTAGGGCGGAAGGGGTGGCGTAGCAAAAACAAACAGTTCCAAGTTCAAGCCTGAAACCATAAGAGCATGCTGAAAAGCCTTCCTCCTTTCCATCACCAGCAAATGTGAGGGTGAGCACTTTCCCCTAAGGTAGAAAGTACTTAGTGGTTCCTTGACTCCAAATCAAGTCTAACACACAACTTAAGGAGAGAACACTGGGTACTAAGGCTGGCCTTTGTCATATAACCATGTAGTTAAGTTAGTTAAGGCTTTCTTCTAGTTCCTGATGTCCTGAAATTGTTTGATTTCCACAGTGTAATCCTCCCCAGAATGCTGAATTCACTTGCCACAGCATGAAAAACCTGATGTTTGAAAGTAGTCTTTCGAGCTTCTTCCAGAAGAGCTAATGACCATCCATACATCACCAAGTGTGTTGATCCCCTAAACATGGAGGCCCTCTCTGCCAGTCCTCAATCCATCCTAATGCTTTAAAAACTATGGGGAGTTTTGCCTCAAAAAATACTGGATGCCTGCTTTTATCAAGTAGGAATGTGCCTCTATGATTACAGAATTTAGTCTAATATTACCTTACCTGTCACCCCAGATAATTTGCAGCAGTCCCAGAGGTGTGGGCAGGGGATGGCTCCAGTCTTGAAACACCTTACCCCAGTCAGTGGGCCATGGCTCCTGGTGGGACTCCAGGACATCTCCAACTGCCAACCAGGGCAACGTCAGACACATCATTGTTTCTTTCAGTACTTCAGCTTTCCTGTTTGTGGGGTGACTGCACTTCTGCAAAATGATTTCTGGGGAGGAAGCAGTGCTGTGGTACTGCCAAGCAACATTTCCTTATAGACCCGGTTCTATATAGCTGCCCTCAATGCCATCAACTGCAGGAAGGGTTCTGCTGGCATGACCTCCCACTCTAGGGGCTCAGCTCCATCCCAGTGCTCTCTGAAGGCAGAAAGCATGAAGAGCAATTTCACACAAGCCACTAACCAATATATCTGTTAATAACAATCCTCTGTCTATAGCTTGGACTTCTTTCAAACCTGCTCGATTATATCCTCCAATATGGAAAAGCATTGTCCAAAACCATAGAGGATAATAATCATGCAGTAGTTCTTCTGTCAATAATGTTTCGTTCTAGCAAAGCAAACTGCTCCACATTAGGCTGCATCTCAGGGCAAGTTGAAGCCAATTTGATGGAGCAGCAGTGAGGATGTTGTTGCACAATCTTCATTTCCATTAAACAACTGGATCTAAATGCCTTTATTTTTAGGTTAACCATGCTGAGATTTAAAATTGCATTGATTATAATAAGCTTTTAAGTGATTTATCATGGCTGATGGTTTTTTGCACATAAAAGTTGCTACTGGCTGATTAGGGGGGAAAAAAATCAGCATTGCTTTTTCTGCTGCTTAGGAAATTGCAATCCTCTATCTGCAGCCTGAAAAGCATGTTGCCATGGAAATGATGCTTACGCTTTCGTAAATAAAAGTATTCTGGGGTCACAAAGGTCTGCAGCATAAACAGGGGCACAAACACTGCCTGGAGAAGTGCCAGGGTGGTTTAAACCTATAGAAAGATAATTTTAATGGTATTTTACTTTCACTGTTATCGTCAGAAGGACTGATGAAGGTTAACATGTAGCTATAACCTTGGCACGAAAACAAAGCAGAGAAACACCCTACCTATTGGTATTAATAGGAGTACTGAAAGCAATATCATAGCCCTCCTGACTGGTCTTCCTCTACTCTATTGCATCAGTGTTTCTCTCCCTTTCCCTGCACACTGAAGTGAGATGCATGCATAGACTTTACCATGGGCAGCTTTACTGAATTCATCAGCACAGCCCAGGACATTAGGAAAACTGGGTGATGTTATAAAGGCCGTATGATGGACTATCTAATTGTGTTGTATATAGAGGCAGAACTTTGTCAGAGTTAGTCACCTTGAGAAGATGCAATGGGATTTTCTTCATCTAGAAGACAAGCTGGGAAATGCAGGCAAAAAAGGGTGGGCTGGTTGGGATGGCAGGGTGCCAGCTGACCTCCCATTGGGAAACTGAGGCATGAAGGCTTCTATCCTCACTATAGCATTTCTATACTCACCCACAGTCTAACTGAGACATGCTCTCCATTTACTCCACGTGTCTGCTATTCCATCCCCAGGTCTTGAGCTGTACAGCCAGAGCTCAGGGCAATGCAAAGCCACCTGCTCAGCTCCGTGCTTCCAGGCAAAGTGCTTTGCATTCAGCACGTGCGTGAACACCTGCAGTTTGGTGTCTTAATCAGGAGCTGAAATAATGGGAAAACAGCAAAAGTGGGAGTGAACACAGAGGCCAACAGCAGAGATTGGGATGCATGGGTCTGTGTGAATCTTCAGGAAGAAAGCAGGCAGTTACTGTTTCTGGTGGGTTCTTAATTGTTCAATGGACTGCTCAATGGCATTAAATGGGCCATACTGTGAAGCTGCCTTGGGCAGAATCAGATCATGGATACATTCTCGACTCCTTGTACTTTTAATACCAGTACGGGCATTTAGAGCAGACAGTCACTTTAAATAAAACTACAGAGATTGCAAATACCACGACTTGCTTATTTACTGCGCCTCAGTCTGCCCAAAATGTGGAAATAATGTTTCCAGAGATGCTGGAATTCATGTGTCTGTTGAGGATCCTGGCTCCTGTCCTGAATGATACTGCATATTCAGGGGATGATTCATTCACTCCCGAGCAGGAGGAAGGACTGTACCAGCTGTACCACCTCTCTGCTCTGATTGACAGCGGCGATGCTCCCACAGGGAAGCTGTGCCTCCAGGTTCAGCCAGCAATTACAGAACAAACAAAGGAGAAGTGGAATGGAGAAATGATTCACAGGAATAGAAACCAAAAGAGAACCAGGAGGTGAAGCCAAGCTGGGCTGACAGCAAAACAGCCATTTGTTTTTGCTGAAAATGTGCAGTCAGGGTTGTGCATCTCCTTGGAGTGTAAATTAATGGTGTCCTTTACCACCTGTAAGGGAGGACACAGGAGGGATAAACAGCTTTGAGGGCTTTAAGCCTACAAAAGGATGGGAAGCTTCACCGCCAATAGCACGGAAAGGCCCAGCCCGGTAACCCTGACAGCTCCATCAGCTATCTGGAATAAACTTTCATATTTCAATGTTAAAAAAAAAGTGTTGTCCCTGCTGGGATGGGAACTGTGTGGGATACGGATGGTGCCACGCATGTTACATGCCTTGCCATGGATTTAGCACAGTGGGGTTGGGCAGCTGACGGCTCCCATCCTGCATAAGGCTCACTCACATGGCTCACATGGGAACAGGGTGGGAAAAGTGGGCTCAAAGGTTGCCCAGAATGACCAAGAGAGGAAAAATTCCTCCTGCCACTCCTCTGCTAATCAAAGGGGTGTGGAGGGGAAGTTTCGATCTCTTGTGTCCCGCACTGCCAAGCAGAAAATAAACACGTATTTTATACACTAAATACACAGCCAATTCCCATATTAAGGACGAAGCCTCCATGCAGTCAAAATCGGACTTGAAATCTATCTTGCCTTTGGTGTATTAGGTTGCTGGAAACGGAGCCAGATGTTCCAGCTCCCTCAAAACACTCTCCAACAGCACCTCATCAGCTGCTCCAGCCCATTGCTGCTGGCAGCACCTGGGACTTCACCTCGGAGACTTCCTACAGCGTGTGATCTTAGCAGGTCAAAGTTTCCAAAGGTGGGGAGGAGAGAGGCAGCTCCTCCCCTTCTCGTAGTAAAGGTATGTGCCTCCAAGCCACTAATTTAGAACCAATGAATCAGAAATAAGTAACACACACACACAAAAAAAAAACAACATCCAGCATTCCTGTTTGCAGAGCACCTTTTCCAAGCAGACAAAAGCACTGTATCAACAGGGAAACTGCCGCTGAGAGCTGGCGCGGCTGTATTTAAGCAGCTCATTCAGGGAAGGGAACATGCTGCCCAGGGAGCAGGAGCCGGCTCAGCCCAGGTGCCCTCCTGCACCCAGAGCTGCATCCCCACTGCAGGGAATGAAGCTGCCCTGCACTCGCCACTTCTTGTTTCCATCTTTGCAGCTTAACAAGGCAGATCTTCCATGGCTGATTAATGTTACTCCTGCAGAAATGGCATTTCGCACATATTGGGCTAGATTTGAACTAAAATAGAATAGGTTCGACTTCTTTTTTTTCTGATACTGCGTGAAATTCATAAGCTTCAAAGTGATATTTCTGAAAACAAAACAAAACAAAACAACACCCTTTTCTAGCCTGAGGAACAAAGGCAGTCAGGCTGCCCGCAGGCACACCTGTGCTGATGTGAGCACAGTGCTGCAGCAGCTTGTGGACACACACAGGCATAACTCAGAGCACCAGGACAGACACCCCAAACCCAGCACAGGGAGCTTCTGGGCTGTGGCAATCTGCCCAGCACATATCCTGTCCCATAGGGTGAGGTGCCTGGGAAGAGCAGTGAGGTGGTGGCACAGGACCAGAAGGGATGGCTCCTACAGGCACAAACTGCACTGCAGAGAGTGAGCACTTCGGGAAACAAGTGGCACTGCAATATACTGCATCATCCGGAATGCATCTATCCGCGTATTAATCTCTGTAAACACACCTATTTCTCCACGTGGATGGGCATATACATAGGTCACTCCCAAAGTAACGCCTCCCATTTATTTCCATGGTAACGACAACAAAGAGCACAATGACACTATTTGATAGAGCGCATTCTCAGCTACAAAGCGCTGTTTTTCAGCAGGGTCACCACCATTAGCCAATCTGTGCAGACGAGCTGATCGAGATGCTCTCTATTTAGTGGCGTGACAGCAGGGCATGGCCATCCACAACTTGTCTGGTCTTTCACATCTCTGTCACCACTGCTGAAATGCATCACCCACCCCGCACTGTGCTCACATCCACTGTTTGGTCTCCAGAAACATTGATCAAGCATTGATGAATGTCAGTTCCACATGGAGGAATTCAGCGATGCTACTTTGCTTTCTGGACACTTTTACGGACACATCCTGATGCTGCCATCTGTCACACAGCAACCAAACGTGAAGGTATGTTGGTGAGAAGGATCAATGCCTACTGCCATCCCACCAACATCCACTTCTGACACTGCAGGTCAACATAAATAACACAGGAGGCATTACTTTCAGAGCAACCTTCATATGTATCTCTACCAGCATTCCACCACCACCACCCTAAAGCCAGTGAGAGTTTTTATTTTCCCTATTTACTAATAGGATAACTAGGGTACAGAAAGTGCTGTGAGCTCTCTCAGTTGCCCTTTCTCAGGAGGGGAGGGTTTGTGCCTCTGTAGGAAATGTAACAGAGGGGAGTGGAGTTTCCCAAAAGCCAAGGAGCTCCTCGAGTGGGAGCCTTGCTCAGCTCCTGCTTTGAATCATGCTGGCAAATAAACATGAAAGTGAAAACGGTATTGTGAGATGGTTACACAAGAGCGGGCGGATCCCAGGACCCAGCCATTGTTCCTAGCATTTAATTAACATTATGAAAGCTGATTAAAGGAAAATCTGTAACCTCCAAGGAAATCCCATTTTCCCTCACTTCCCATAGCTCCGCAATTTTCACAATGTAAGAAGGAAAATGTTATTTCAGGGCATGAGTCATAACAGCTACAACCCGATTTTTGCATCTGTCATGTCCTGCAGTTTAAATAATCATTAGCAGTGACACTAAACGGGGACACTTCTGAGGCAGCATTTTTCCCCCGCTATGGCATGACCTTAATTGCCATCATGATTTCTAGACTTTGTGTCATTCTGGCACGGTGACAAGCGTTCACCCACGCTCGAGAACTAAGACTGAGTTTGCAAGGACAGAGATTACCTTCCCGGACACCGCATCTCAGATACAAAGTGCTAATGACACGCCACGGCTCGGCCTTGTAACAGCAGGGGCCATTTGCTTTGGTCGCTGGGGTGAATTCCTTTGAAGGCAGGAGACCAAAGCACCATCCCCAGAGACTCCCCTTCTAACCTTGAGCAAATCACTTACCCTTTCTCTTTGCTTGGAGGTGGGGTGAGCAGGATAACCTCCCTCGGGGCACTGCAAACTGCAGTGCATGTACTGAAGACATCCATGTGGGAAGTGCTATTGCAAAGTTATTTTATCAGAGGTTTTCTTTTTGCAGCAGTGAAAAAATCAGCTGTGTATGTGCTGCATATTGCCTTTCCTGGGCCTATTTTAATGATCCAGCCTGGTCAGCTCTTTGGAGTCCTAATCCCAGGATCTAATCTTGGAGGCAAGGAACAGCTGATTGCCAGCGCTGTTTACACAGAGCAGTGCCCTTGGGGCAATGCAGCTGATGTGCCCACCCCTCATCACTAAGCACAGCAAGCCCAGGGCCTTGCTCACCCCGCCAGGACAAGGTCACTCTGCTTACCCAGACAGCAGTGGCATGTGGGTGGCATCACTCACACATCACGGCCCTGGGTCATCTCCTGATTAACAAGGCTGTGGGTGGAGGATGGCCATCCAGACAGCCAGAGCTCATTCTCCGAGTACACACATGGCTTTAGTCTTTCCCAAGACAATATAAATACATAAGCATATAAGTACACGGTATAAATACAGCCTCTAGCAGCAGCAACCATCTCTTATGTAGTTCTCTGTAGTTCATCTGTAGACAAATGTAGGAGATCCCAGAAGCTCAGAGACCATTCCAAAAAGGGGAAAGATGGCCTTTTCTCCTGTGCACGTCTATTGCAAAAAAAATACCCAAACCCCAAACAAACACTTCAATGATGACATAGCAATATCATTCTCACTGCTCACAGCTACAAAGAACAAGCATTGCTTTGGTACACACTGAGACTTCAGTAAGGTTGAAGCTTTATTTACAGGACAAAATTCCTCCTTCAAAAAGTGCTAGAGATGAACCAAAGGAATATTAACGCGATATCATGAATACCAAATGCACAAAATTCCAACTCAATTAAAGGCAGACGGCTGGGTCTTTGATAAAAACAGGCCCCAATGTTTTAATTCTTCCTTTCATTACCTGGGTTCTGTGTTGGTCAGAGCAGCAAAATGTAGTTTCTTTGATATGCAGCAAAACTGAAAACAATCCTGCCAGGAGCACAAAACAAAACAAAAACTCCCACAAAGAGGAAAGCTATAAAATTTGAGAGGCAACAAGGCTTTCAGAAGTGCCAGCTTCCCAGTGCAATGGCTGGAAGGGTGGCCTGGCCTGGCGGCAGTTCAATCATTTTGTAACGAAGGACAAATACTTTCAACATCCTGAGAAAGAGGGCGGAGGGGAGGGGGGCACGGCTCCCTTGCTTTCCCTCCTCCTGCTATTCTTTCTCCTCCCTCCCCCCACCCCTTGGATTTTCAATAGCTCTTTAGTGCTTCCATCAAAGGCTTTTACCATTCATCGTCCTTTCTGGTGCCTGCCTTCCACCTGTCTATCCATCACAGCCCTAACCCAGGTCCTTTTTTCCCCCTCTTAGCTATTTTTCACGCAGTGGGATTTGTTTATAAGCTTCTGTATTACCTAAGATTGAGGAGGGGAGGCTGCTGGGAGGAAAGTGAGAAAGCAGGATTAAGGAGTAATAATTCAGCTCCATTGCATTTCCAGCCGACCAGTCATAAAATGTGCAAATCCTTTTCCTGGGAATTTCATGTCGGAGACCTTCCCTGCCACTGCCCTTCGTGTGCCCCCTCTCATGTGAAAACCAGCCTTGGGAAAGCTGCTTGTACCTCCTAGGATACCAAGGGACATGCAGCATGTTGTGTGGGCAGACGCCTCAGATGGGCCTATGAGCAAAGGGGTGGGAGGCAGCAGGGACCAAACCTGGCAGGATGGGAGGAGTAAGTGAGAAGAGGCCCATTAGTCTGACAGCTCTCAGCACCCCTGGTCCATAACTGATTAGTCTGTAAAAAAGACAAAAATAAGGTAGCCTTCCCAACCGCTTCATCCCGTAAGAAAATGATACAGAAATCTACATGATTGACCCATTGGCTTGAAGAGTTTTTCTAATGTCTCCTTTTTAGATCATCAACCATCATTAAGCATCGAAATAGACTGGGTTAGCCTTCTAGATCCCAAAGATTCACCAACAATCATAACTGATCAAACTGCAAGACAGCAGACATGAGTCAGTGAAGCTTTGTCATCAGTGCGAGCAGAGGTCGGCATGGCTGGATGAGGCCTCAGTGTGGTGGAAGGGACCAAACAGCTGAGCTGTGTGGATGAACCCTCACTACCTTATCAAACACGCCTGGAACAACAAGTAGTGCTAAAAAAAGGGACTGCTTGGTTCTGTCTCTTTAACCTGTACCCAGCTTTAGTGAGCCTACAAACTCTGTTTCGATAGAACAGCATGTCATGTCTACTGGACCCAGCAATAGGTGGTAGCATTCCGGTCACAGACTGATACCAAGGATCACTCAACAGGCAGCACATGTTAAAAAAAAAAGTTCATCTGATTGAGAGTTATTTATTATTTTTCAATAAAATGGAAAGAGATTGAATTGGTTTCCATCAGGAGCTCAGTTCCGTGTTCGGCAACTTTCTGAACAGTTTGACCGTACATACGACAACAGAAAATGCATTTCACTTGCTTGCAGTAGCAGCTTGCTATAAACCCAGTCCAACAAAGATTTACAGTTCTAGCAGCAGTGGGGTATATGAAATGAGAAGCTGTTTCATCCTTAAACTGCTCTGCAGTCCCGTTGAGATGATGGAAGTCATCGTTCCTAAGGCCAGAGGAGAGCTGGAGTTACGTAGCCAGTTCGGCTGTGCTAGGAGCAGGAGTGCAAATTGGGTCCAAGACGAAAGGAGGTCCACAGAAACAGCAGCCCTTGGTTTTGCTGAACAGTCAAAAAGAAATCCTTAATGATGTTAGCCTTCCTTTGCAGGCTGAAGAGGAGCACTATTTCCATCAACTAAATAATCTTTGCCTTTCCTGAGGGC
Source organism: Excalfactoria chinensis (assembly GCF_039878825.1). Classification (NCBI taxonomy): domain Eukaryota; kingdom Metazoa; phylum Chordata; class Aves; order Galliformes; family Phasianidae; genus Excalfactoria; species Excalfactoria chinensis. The sequence goes on along the minus strand of NC_092838.1, from coordinate 11,490,684 downwards.
ACTGCAAGAGGACAGACTGTGATTGCTCACCAGCCACTCTGATGTTTGTGTTCTTCCCACCCACCAGCAGCCTCAAACCTGAGCAGGACTTTGGCACAGCAGGTGGTATCCTTAATCCCACGGAGGGCCAGCCCGGAGCCAAGATTAGCAGAAGAATTTGTTTTCATTAAAATCCAACCTACCATTACCATCCTATCTGATGGTGCAGGTTTAAAATGCGCATGTCCAGCTATTCTAGCACTTCTGTTTCTGCACGGAAAGGGCAGCTCGGCAACCTGCCTCTTCAATTTCTAATGTCATTCTGTTAATCAACACGTAACTAAGACAGACACAGCGAGGGATGTTAAACGCACCTCCTCCTGGAGAATTCTGCCGGCAAGGTCAATGGAATTGGGATTTCACCTTTGTTAGGTTTCTTTCCATTGTGGAACTGGTCTGATTTTCCTTCCAGATATATATATTTTTATGGGACCGTGGAACAAAATAAAATATACAGAAAGAGACATACAAATAAACACTAATATGCGCAGGAAAAATACAAACCTTAGCACCATGCACTCCCCTCGTTATTAGACAAAGGTTGGGAAGGGTTCACAAGTGTAAAATGCTCGTGTGAATTACGAGATTACTGCTCAGTTATCTTTCAAGTCGTGGGCTGGAAACAGATGGTGGCTGTAGCATTTATGACGACACAGCGTGTTACTGCAAGCCCAGCCATCTTGCTCTCCCTCCTCAAAAATGCAGCTGCAAGGAAAGTTGTGGAAAATCACATTAACAGTCTCTTCCGCTACACAGTTTTCCAGCCCTTCATCCCTGGCCAACATATGGAAAGAGCCACCTTGTATCCCAGCAAGAATGTTCTCCTGAAGCCTGGCCTGTACGGTTACCACTGACCAGCTAATTTAATGGCTCATTAATGAGGAGTTAGTCAGCAACTTAAAAAAGGCTCCAGAAGGCAGGTCTCTAAGGTCATAGCACCTGCTATGTGACCTCCAGCACTCCATAAGGGAAGCACTCAAAAGGAAGCACGCAGACTGTCCTTCAGCTGTTTGGTATTTACACTTTCAGTTCAGGCCAAGCAGGTTGATCTACAGAGGAATGGGAGGACAGACAGAATATTTGCAAAAGCATCTCCATGACCTAGGGGCCCAAATCTCACTTTCACAAGGACAAATGCCTCTTGATTTTCAGTAAGACAGCCTTCCAGTGGCTGCAAGTCTAGAGGCATCTGAGTGTCTAAGGACAGAAAGAGCAACTAAGCTCATATTTAAATATCTTGTTATATTTAAGAAGAAATACAAGAGTTCGAGCTGTGACAGCACATCCACACTGGAAACCATGAGGTGAGCCAGTGGTACAACCCTCAGCTCTCTGGTCACCAGTGATGGGCTTGTTTACACCAGAGGACAATTTATCATCCAGAGGACCTCCAAGTACTTTGTAAAGATAGGAAATACTTCTGTTCCACAATAATTGTGAGGCCCAGAGGAGCATCAACTCACTAGCAGCAAATCCATTAGCGCGGGATTCAGCCCCTTGTCCAGAAACAGGATTTCAGCATTACTTCTTCAATTGAGTTAGTTAAGAACCTGGCAATTTTTCAGGCAAGTGCCACTGATAAATTAAATGTGAATATCCATGCTTCTTCCCTGACTCTGCTGGCATCACTGCCTGATAGAAAGTGTCAGCACAACATAACCTGTTCATCCTTACACATACAGATGTGATCCTGCTGTCCTTCCTGCAGCTGGATGTATGCAATGCAGCACTCTGCTTTCTGTGGCATAGAACAAGCCAGCTGAAAGCAAGACAGACCTCTACCATTCCTTTCATCTCATTTCAGCAGCTAGTCCAGGAAGCTGCTACAGAAATTCAACACCGTGTACATTTACAACTTTCAAAAGCTTTTTCCTTGGGGTAGAATCCTTCCACTGAACATCTGTTCACATCCCCTGCATGGCTACCATACTTAAAGACTTAAGGCCCTTCTTTATAGAAGGTACCTTATTTTTTTCTTTTGGAAACTTCACCCTGCAAAATTCATTAGTATCTCACACAACAATGTATTTCCTGCAAGTAATGAGCTATAAAGCGTATTAGAAGTTTCCACTTCTGATTTTATCTTTTCCTGATCTAGCCTCTTTTGAAGTTGCTCAAAGTGTTCTTCATGTCTGCTTGTTTTATTGGCAAACTTCTCCTTCATTAAGCAAGATAAAGAAATCAAGATGATACGATCTGCTTAATTTCCCACCTTTTCAAGGAACTATTTTAAGATATTTTTTTTTCTTCTCTTGCCTTAGAAAAGAAACGCTGAAGAAAATAAGGAAGGAAGAGTCCTCAGAGGCCCAGAGGCCCAGAGGCGGCAGTTGTTGCTAAGGGCTTTCTACTCTAGCAGTTTACTGCTAGAAAGCCATTGACTAGTTAAAGGTTTCTGATATCTCTCATTGCTATGCAATAGTTTTCTGAGATCCTGCTGCTGAAATCACTGAGATCACTGCAGGCAATGCACAAGAGGAAAACACCAGGCTTGTGCTGTGTTACCACAGCGGGCTCCTCAGGGCCTCAGCAAGCAAGCCAGCTCAGCTCGTGCCTAACTTGAAGTGTGAGTAACTTCAAAGAAACATCTCATGTGCTTCAAGTTCAGCTTTACCACTGAGCATCATGATGAATCACCGTTCAGGGGAATTCAGGGAGCTAATGGGAAACATTTGCACTTGCTAACCCCAGCTATGAGGTCCCTGAGCCCCCATTACATAGGCAGACACTGGCCAATAGTTTGGGTAGGCCAGCAGGATCTTCACAACCAATGGATACAAGCATCTAGGTGGACCCTTCTGAAGTGCACAGAAGAAAAAGAGACATCCCTGAACAGTGACAGTGTAACATAAAAGCTGCATTTGTGGCCAGCAGTAAAATACACAGGCTAGAGGACTCACGCAAAGCCTGTTACAGATGGTTTAGAGGGCGTGGTGGTGATGTGCTGATGGTTGGACTAGATGATCTTAGAAGTCTTTTTCAACCTTTATTTTTCTATGATTATCTTTTGTCACTTTTACTGTAAAAACCCATTGCAGTTAAGGGAGAATTCAGGTCCTGAAGACATATTTGAGTAGCTGCCTGGCTCCAGCGTACCCTCTGAGCAGCTCATTTTGCTATGGATGACTTAGGACAAGAAGAGTCTTCCCTTCCAAGTTCGTGAGCCCTCAATTTCCATGGGAATCCTACTGAAGGTACACCACCTTTCCTCAACCATTTTGTGCAGTATGAGACCCTCTCCTGCATGAGAGATATGTCAGCATCAGGGAAACACAGGTTCTCTGCACAAGAGAAGAGGGAAACTGCAGGGCTTGATGGCAGCCAGGGAGGGTTGCATCTTTAGGAAGTATGGAGTATGAGAAGGCATTTCTTGGCTTCCTTGAAGTGTTGCAGCATCTGTCCCTCCTTCCCTGGCCACAAACAGCAGGTACAGCTGAGCACCACGCTCCAGCAGAGCAGAGCTCAGGGCAGAATATGTGCCCTCTTACAACTCCCCTGGTCTTCAGCTTCAACAAGCATCACCTTTATATGGATAGACAGGCAAAAAAAGGGTGAAAAGGTGAAGCACGGCTGGAATTAGGAGGACATCCCATGTGAAATGTCATGCTGGTTCCTGCAGTGAATGGATTATGTGACAGCTACTTGAAGTCACTGCTGGAAAACATTTTCACCTAACAGCAGAAAGCAAAGCTGAGGTTTGAGTCTAACTACCCAGAGAAGGAAGGCAACATTCAACACAACATCCCTGGGTCAGAATTAGCCTCTGCAGAGCAGAGACAGAGGGATTTTAGAACCACTTGGGGTTTACTGAAAGTCTTGAAAAAAAGAAATAGGATCAGAAGTGCAAATCCCTGAGACTGCTGAAAAAAAATCACAGCCAGGGGCATCCAGCGGCTTTGGAGGGCTCTGGATACATCAGTGAGATCTACAAGTTTGAGTTCATCCCCAAAGGGAGCTGAGGCCACTCAGCACTTCACCCGCAGCCCCCTCTGAACAGAGTCTTCTTTCTTGTGGTCAAATGGGGGATATCTTGAATTTATGTCTTGCTTCTCCCCTCGTGAGCAAACAAAACAATTTCTGTGAGTAATTCTACCCGCTAATTGCCAAGGAAAAGTCTGGTAATGAATGCCTTGCATTTTTGACAGGTCAGAGGCTTCCCTAAACAAAGTTGCTGTTTTATGTTTTCTATCAGCACATGTTTGCATCCGGGGACCTCAGCAAATTCCAGGGTGGATGAATCTCTGTGGGAAATTGCTCTTCCACATTTTCTTGTTTTAACTGCTCCAGGAAGTGAGTCTATTTTTACAACAACACTAAACCGCAAAATACGAAACCATTATCTGCTGCACGCTGTGAGTTTCGGGTCAGCTCTCAGGTAACTGTCATTCCCAGTGGAGTCAATGGAGTTGCATCTATTTCTGCAAGGTAGTCATGTAATTGGTTGATCAGTTACTAGAACACGCTGCTACCATTGGCCTGAGGAGTGTCTCATTTTCATATGACTCAAAGTCCATCCAAGCCCTGATGTATCGATAAGTGAAGTATTTGAGTATTATGGTCTGTAAAGATGATCATTAACTGCTGAAAGATTTAAGCATAAACATTTTTCGTCAACACCTACCCTGTTGTTGAATGATCATTACATACAGTAGATTTCCTGGATTCATTGTTCACCTGCCGAATAAACTGGGATGGGCTTTTCAAGTGTCTAAAATGTTTTTCTTTCCTGCCAATTTCTGATTGTTATCAAGAACCAATTCATTTTTTCTTTAGATTTCCATGGGATTTCAAGTGCTACAGATCCACCTACATCTGTGTTTCTGTTCTTCACACGCCTGATCTTAGCAGCCACTCTCAGTTTCGAAGATGGACAATAAAACAGATGCCTTTACTACGGATGGTCAAAGGTACTTTACAGAGGCTAAAACAGTCCTGATCTTGGAAAGATGAAAGTGCAGCTCTCAAGCTGGGTACGACGTATTCTTGACTTCACAACTATCCAAGTAGCTCATCAAACATCACTTGAGAAACTAACATACAGACAACAAACTTAGAGACAATATCCAAGGAAAACACTACCTAACCTATGACTCGTTCTTTGATTTACAGCTGTGATTGCAGGCCCCACCTTACAGTCATATGCCATGATAATAGGTAGCAGTTCAGCGAGAACCAGCCATAACTTTTATGTGTTGTGGTGATTCCGAGCTACTTCAGCACATAATTTGGCCTGATGCAGCAAATAATTGGAATGACTGATAGGTGACATTCCAGAACTGAAAAATGAATGATCAGTCTTCTGGTCTTCTTCACTTTCTTTTCTAATTCCTTTTTAATAAAAAGTGCCACATTTTAACTCATTATTTTTTCCCATCTCAAATGTGTCTGTCATGGATATGATGGTGAGTTTTCAAACTATGCTGAGATTCCATCTTAAACGGGAATTGCTGGCATTAATAATTGCAGACCTGAACCCACTCCTGCCAGAAAAGCAGTTTAAAAAATTAATAAATAGATTAAAAAAGAAAGAACAAACAAGGCAAAATGGCAACCTGCACAGGAGCAGAGGAGGGGGGAATCCAGCTGCATGTTCTACTCTCATCACTTCATATTTGGGGTTATCTACAATGTACTTCAATGCTCTAAGGACAAGAAGATCCCTATCTCCCAACTGGGATCCTTTGTCAGAAAAAAGGGTAATAGGCACCAACTCTGTCCCATTTGCCTGAAGTCAGTGGGATATTTCTCCAGAGTCACGGGCTCAGGCACTGATTTGAAGAAGGGTAAACACAAGCACCTCTTAAAGTGCTTTTCCACGTTAGGGCCTGGGAAAAGAATTCAGGATTGAGCCTATGATACAAACAGCTCCCTTAGGAAATGCTCCCCACACCATAAAAGGAAGGAATGACAATGAAGTGAGGGACAATGAAAAATTGTCTACTGAATTTTCACGAATTCCCATAAAATCAGACCCTTAATTTGTTCTATGTGCATAATTTTCATTACAAAGTCACAAAAGGTTGGCTCCTCAGAGATGCAGGAAATGACTAGCTCATGATAGCACAAAAGGCCACATAACTGCATGGGCAGAAAGCTGGATTTTCATCAGTCACCACATTCTTTGATATGGCAGTTTCTGGATCGTGTTTCCAATGCACAATAATTAGGCAAAATGACTTACCCTCAATCTTTTCAGTATTTATCTCTAAGGGTGCAAGGATTCATTCTTGGAAAGGAAAGATGGTCGTGTGATTTAGGGCACTGGATGAGCACTCAGATCTGAGTCCTATCCCTGGTTCTGCCATAGCCTTGCTGTATGACCTTGCACAGTCATGTCTCCATGCCTCGGTCTCGCCTAGAATGGGATAACAATAGTTCTTTATGTCAGTGGGATGTGAGTACAAACCCATTCAAGGCTGTGCCACAGAGAGACACTACAGAAAAGAGCAGCATAGGAAAGCTGTGACATTAAAATGTGGGAAAACACACAGTAATTACTTAAATATATATCTATATATGTATATATATACACACACAGGCTCAATTTTAGGGAATAAAACACTGACAAGCTCTCCTCTTCATGCCTAAGTGGGAACCTCATTGGTTTCAACAATTCTTATGTTTCTAAGATTCACTTCTCAAGAAGCGTTGGAGTTGGAAACACCAAGAAAACAAATTCCTTGACAACAAATGGGTACCTCTGCTTTGTTTATGTTTGAAAGCAGCCAGAACTTTCAGCCCAAGACAGGGTCAGATCAATACTCAGGGTGAGTTTCAAGGCCATGGAAGGGGCTTATAAACACTATTTCTCCCACTTCACAGTAAAATGTGAGCATGAAAATCTGAGGTAGCTTTGCAACTTCATCTTTGCTGTTGTGTGCACTTCCAATTAAATTATAAATGGGGATTCTGAGTTTAATTGAGCCATCAGATGTCTGAAGAGCTTCTATACCGCTATTCAGAGTCATGTTACTGCAATTGGACAGAGCTTCTAAGGGAACCTCCAGCACTATTTTGCCACATGCAAAGATGAATCTTCTCTCCACAAACACATGTCTGTATAAGAACATTTGTTTTTCATGTGTGTGGTCAGTTACAAGCTTGTAAGCCTAGGAGACAGGATCTCAGGGCACATGCCTAGATAAAGCAATTGATATCAAGATAAACAGATCAAAGACTGTTCTCTCAGGCAGAGGGAGAGCAAAGAGATATGTGATGAGAAAGAACCAAGGAAGGGAAAATTGTTTCTGAGAGAAACAGAGAGATGAGAAAGTCAAGCAGAGAGTAGCTGGAAAACAGCCCACAGAAGGTGAATATGGACCTGAGGAGGACAGCCAAGAGAGCCCCAAAGCTGGAATGCTGCAGACTACTGAAGGGAGGAGATACATGAGATACTGTTCCAAGTAGAATAAAAGCTCAAAGACGCAGAAGATCTGAAGCTGCCTAGGAACCTCCAGGGCTGGAGAGGAGCAACTGTCTGTAGTCGCCATGTGCTAACAAAACAGATGCCAAGTAGGACGAAAGATGGCAGAGGAGGAAGGAAAACTGGCACATAATCCTTGGTTTCACTCAATAACAACTGAAGGGCAGCTCTGAAAGTTGAAGCACAGAATTAAACTGCAAAAAAAATTGACTAGAGAATCAGCAGTCATGCACCGTATGATGGCTCTGAGGTGTATTCAGACACTTCCCTCCACATACGCTTTTTGATCAGAAAAGATTGCAAAAAAGATAACATCAGACCAACAACTTCTGAATCTCAGGACAGGTGAAGCAACTGCAGAATGATAAAACAGAACATTTTGCCCCCAAACCTCCACCTAGTTTGTGCAAGGACGAAAACAACAAGGTATGGAAGTACTGCATGGGAAGGAGACTTCCAACAACTACCACCTTTGGGTCCTTCCTTAAGCACCCTGCTGGCACCCCACCCCACAAACAGCAGTTATCAATCACATATCTGGCAGCTCCAACTGCTCACACCCTTCCCTCTGTCACTCCAAGTGCTGCACTTCAGAAGCCCAGGCAGAGTCCAACTCCAACAGACACTGGAAGAAGGTATGACACGGCATTCACAGATGCACAGAGAACTGTTTAATTTACAGCCACAATGGTGAAACAAACCATTTCAGAGCTTGGACATTCAAAGTTAAGTCTGACACTCATTCTTATATTCACTTATTGTGCTTAAGTATTAGAGAACACAGGATTACATTAACAGTACACGACAATCCGAGATCCCTGCAGGACTGAGGAGTGAAAGGGATGAGCAAGAATGAAGGACCAGCCCCTCAAGTGGTGTAAGCTGGTACCACTCCATTGCAGGCAACAGAGCAACGGTGATTTACACCAGCTGAGGATATGGCCCTTGAAATGTCCAACTTAACTTTGAATTAACGTCTCCTGTGTCACAACCTTTACGGTCACTGTTCCTTCTGGTTGTTATCTGCCAGCTCACAGAAGGCCCAACAGCACAGCCTGCGATGCTCACAAGGCTCTGGGTAAAATCTCAGCCGGACGACAGCAAAATGGCACGTATGTCATGACACTGCTCCTCGTGCTTTAAAACTGTGGACTGGATCCTCGTCTGATGTAAATTAGCTTAGGGGCGGCTGAAGTAAAAAACATTTGCCAATTCATACTAGCTGAGAATATAGCCCTGAGATTTTTGTGTTATCTGCTTGCATGCCACATAAACATTGTGCTTGAGAGCAAAGGCTCGTGTGCGTTTCGTTCCTGGTAGCAAAATTAACTCGACACTACAAGCCTCAAACAAACGACTACTGGAAAAGACTCCATTCAGCCTTCATTCTCTCCTGGTTTGCTGAATTTGGCATAACACGCTTATTTGCTGGCACCAGCAAAATGCATGCCTCTTAGCTTACTTTCTTCCCAAGAGCTTAACACAGGCCAGACTCACTGGTGGTGTAAATCAGCAGAGCTCCATTATACTCAACAGAGTTACTCCAGGGAATCTGGCCCACAGGTTTCAATGCAACCTCTTATCCAGTGTGACCATAGGACCCTCCAAAAGGTTTTGGTGTTGTTGTTTTTTTGCAAATTATTCCACTTAAGTGACTTTGACATCCTTTCATACCTGCGCAGTGTCTGAGTGGGTCACATAATGCTTTTCATCTACATGATTTTAATGGATAAATGATTTCTTTTTCATTAGATATCTTCTAGACAAAAAAAAAAAAAAAGAAAAGAAAAAAAAAGAAAGAAAAATAAAAGAAAAAAGAAAGAAAAATAAAAAAGAAAAATAAAAAGGAACGGAGCAACATTATTGGCATCCCACTGAAACATAAATATATAAATTACATTTTATACACTTCTTTAAACGCAGACACATACATTCATGTGCATAACATTGTGAACAGTACACTTAGTGGAAAACAAGCACAGACAATCTTAGTTAAATGTACTTCCAGTTTTGGTGCTCAACAAATACACTGGGAAAATGACCACAAAATAGAACGGTGACTTAACTATCTCTGCATTAGCATCTGAAACCAACAGTGCCTGTTAGCTAACATTGCTTTGTTTGGCTGAAACTGGGCACAGCTACGGGAACGGGGTGGGGTGGGGGATGGCTGAACCATATGTAAAGGAATGGAAAGGTTAAAACTCTCTTTTGCTGTTTTAAGGTTCTGCAGTTCACTCCCATTTTGAAGGCATTTTTTATTGGAGTGGAAACGCTGTCTCAAGACAAACTCTTTCTCATTCCAAACTAAGAGGAGAAAACTCTTTCATCTCTTTGCCGATGTTACACAAAGAAAAGAATCCAGTAGTTCATTTTACATATCCAATGAGATAACCCAAATAAAACAAAGGGTACATAATCCAAACTACTGGGGTGGGGCAGGGATTTTGGCGCTTCGAGTAGCCGTGTCATATCTGGCACAGCCCTGAATTTCCAAAGCAGTAAAGAAGGATTTAGCCATGAGGCTCCCACTGCAATCCATGGGGAGCTCAACACGTAATCCCTTGGCGCATTGAAAATACAGGAGCTTGTGCCAGACTGTTTTATCTGCCCTGCTATAGTTAAAATAGATTTTGATGTTATTTGGGCTATTCTACTACAAAAATATGACCACAAAAATGCTTTTTTTTTTCTTTTTTTTTTTTTCTTTTTCTTTTTTTTTTTTTTCTTTTTTTCTTTTGGTTCAAGAAAACATAGCAGGCTTTCTCAGGTATATAAAACTGTTAATTTTTAGATAAAAATACAAACTTCACCTTTACAAAAACACATATTTCTGTTGAATACACATAAAGCATAACATTTTTACCAAAAATAAAGAATTTTTAGGTTTTGTTCAAATATTTGCAGCAAGGTAGTTCCCATGCCACCATGACATTGTACAATGCAGATACAAGAACTGGTACATTTCACACAGCTCCAACATGTGAAATAAAAGTATCTGTATACTGGTAAGAATGACAACCGCTAACACAATATCACTAGTAGGCAACTGGCGTAAGTCTTAAAGGAAAAACAGAAAGGATTCTCGCATGGATATCCTATGATTTGTTCACGCACGTCTCTCTTTTCTTTCCTCTTTGTTTCTTTTTACGTGATGCTTTAAATTACGGGGGAGGTTGGGGAACATAAACCAAGAAACGTCTAGAAAATTATGCATAGGTATACCACTTTTATTTTAATACATCTCATTAGTTCGCATCCCACTAGGAGAAATACCGCAACGTTGTGTGTTCTTATTGTTATACCAGTCTTTTACAGGTGTTATTGGCAAATGTAGTCCAAGAGATAATAAAAAGCTAGGCAAAGAGTAAAAAGAAAACTTAATAATCACTTTATGGTGTGTAAAAAAAAAAAAAAAAAAAAAAAAAAAAAAATCCACTTAAGGCTCCCCAGAAGGTTTTCTTTTCTTTTTTTTTGTATAGACTTTTAAAATACCACCAAGCAAGGATGTATTGTTCTATAGTGTTGGCGTGGCATTCGATCATTTCATACATTCCTGCTTTTTTTGTGCCTGAAGTCCATCAGTGTCCATCCATCTTCATCAAGAACGCAGGCACATTTCTTGACGGAAAGCACCGTTGGCTGCTCTGACAGAAATCCACTATTCACTCTGATTTTTGTCATGTTTTTGGGTACTTTTGGTATCCTCCATCCATCCATTCAACTGTCTGTTTTCTTTTCTGTTTTTTTTTTTTTCTCTATTTTTTTTTCCTTTTTTTTTTTTTTTTTTTTTTTTGGACAGGGAAGCTTCCTATTGTTTCACAGAGTGCTACAATACTTGCTTTGATGTCACATTAAACAAATGTACATTGTCTCTTTGTTCTCATTAAGTGTTCTTTCGAGCCAGTTTGTTTTGTTTTGTTTTTCCACACAGGAGAACAAATAAAGTATACAGTCAATAAGCACCATACATAGTAGGTTCAGGAATGTAACAAACCATGTACATCCATGTCCCAGAGAGAAGTTTTTTTTCTAGCTTATTTTCACCTTACATCTGCAGGAGAGAAAAAAGATACAATAACTCTATGATTAGAATCAAAGGTCCTATCCTCAAAGCAGATGACTTAAAAATTAAAAAGAATAAGCTGTTCTGCATGAAGAGTCACTAACCTGGGGCAAGAAGCTCTAAATGCTGCTCTGATTGAGTTTACATGCGCACTTTTAAAGTTGAATTTTAGAAAATCTTTGCTTCTATCATACTATTCCCAATAAATACCTGTTAATCTGAAACGGGATATCAAGTTTAGCATTCTTTAGAAAAGACACATCAGTAAAAACGAGAACCGCCGTTGGGAGTTTACGTGCAAAAAGAGGTGTTTGAAATTCAGTTCACCATGGTAAGGGCACTAGGCACACACACTGCAAAATCCAAATCATTCCCACTCCAAAAACCAGAACCAAATGCAAGTGCTGCAATTTGCATAATTTCAAGTCATTAAGAAATGAAAACTCCCTATTCAGTTTGGAATGTCTCTCTCATCATCACACGCTGCTAAGTACGTTGGCCAACAGATTTCAGGCATTTTTTGCATTGAGAGGGTGTTAGCTTTTCACTATGCTGAAAAACTCATGAATTCTGATGACTGTTATCATCTGACTGAGACTGAACAGAGCCTTGCAACACATTAGTGGCATTTCTAAGCATCTTCCTCCTCAGCAGCATGTACAATCAATCCCAGTTCATGCTAAAACAGGGGTTTGATGGCCATGCAAAGAATAGTATTTACTGCATATATACACTCAATGTTTTATAGACAATGATGGGAACACAACAATTTGTAACCTGGCAATTCATTCATGCATTATTACGTGATGTTTGACCTCAGAAATCAATAATAATGAAACAAAAGCAGAGGCGATGGAACTTGAGAGTTCAGAAGCTGAAGTATTAGCACCTTCAAAAAAAATAAAATAAAAATGAAGAAAAAAAAAAACAAAAACCAAAAACCAAGGCAAGAAAAGGAAGTAGCTCAAGAATGTCAGATGCTGATGGTGATGTGGAGCTTAAAGGAAAAATACCAGCAGGTAGAATTATCAAAGCCAATCAAATCTAATCTCTTTGCAGCCTTGAGGTAGCAAGTGTCAAGATTTTGAACAGTGATTAAGTTGAAGTGATGGTATTTGATTAAGTTTTCCAGTACTTGTGCTATTAGGGTGTTCAGCATATAGGTCCTACCTGAATATCAAATAGTTCCAGTAGGTTTTATGTTGGTTTTAACCTTTTTCGTTTCCGTTTTTTACCTGATTCCCTAGGCCTTCCTGTTAACATAAGGGCAGGGCTGGTCAAAAGCCCCAAAGTAATGCATTTCGTTGAACACTGAAGTAATAAATACTCAAACCGTTTACATTTCAAAGAAATCTCATTATCCTTTGCATTAAAGCAGTAACTTCATAACGCCTGATTTGACATTTTGTTTGTAAAGTCATTATACAAAAGCAAAGAAATAATAAACGGAGTTGGCATTGCATACGTCATTACGGAGATCCATCTATAATTAAGGTTACCATGCTATATTCAACACACGCATTCAGCTCTGCAGATAATCTATTTTCAGCTCACCATCCACTTGCAGGTACAAATTTTATTCCCATCAGTTATTAAATCCCAGAAAACTGTATCCTTCCATTAGATTTCTACCCCATTTTTCACACATAATTTATCTAACCCAACATTTTTTTCCAAATGCGAGACAGAAAAGATATCAAACCACATATACACAAAAATAACCATTTTAAGCGTGTTTTTGTCTACTCATAATTCAACCTAGTTTGAGCTAAAGCACTCTGCTTAGATTATAAATCAGTGTCCAACAGAAACCACAACAGAGGCCTATCGTTGCTTTTATACAAACTCTAATTCTGTTCTGTACATAGCAACTGGAGTTGACATTCACTTAGACCTGGTCTGACGCCTCCATGCTAGAGAGAGGCAGTCCTTACCCAGACACCTATGGAATCCATCACCACTGAGCAACCTTCCTCCTATATTTACTTGCTCTTCACTGACTCTAATTTTGGGGCTGAGTCTACTTTACCCTCCCCAAGCCTCTGGAGGAGGTGAAAGTGAACTTTTGTTGTTACTTTAGTGCGTTTTCTGAATACGTTTCAAGTCCTGCATCACACGTAGGAAGAGGATCTGAGCTAATAATTTTAGGCACTTTGTGAAAATTGCATTGAAAATAGGTACTCTTCCCCATATATCCTTCCCCATGCTTATGTCAGTTTTGTCTTGAGAGGGCAAGCGTACATTTAACCTACCAATGGCCAATGAATTCTTGACTACGTGTAAGTAAGAAGACAACAGGAACAGGCACTGTTGTTTCAAAACTCACTACTTCTGAATATCAAATTTACTCGTAAGTGCTTCATATTCATTTCATGAATATTTTCCCCAAGGTCAAGTAAATCTCAGCCTTAACTCTGTCTCCACAAAGTCAAAAGAAATTAGGCAACAGAGTTCACCAATAAGCTGCAATAGGACAACCTTTAACTTAATTAAGCAAGACCTGAGCAATACTGAGCATTTCCTTTTATTTAAAGTCTAACCTAATGAGAACTGACAGAATTTAAACTTCAAGTCCAAACTTTTTCATCCAGCACAAACTGCCTCTAATTTTTGCATCTCCAACACCCACAGAAGTAGCTGGGGCTCTACTGTGTTCACTGGAAGCAAGATTTGCTTTACATTCTTTACTAAAATAAAAACAAGTTCTATATGAAATAAGCATTAATGCAAAAATAAAAGGAAAACATACCAGTTTCTTCTTCTCTATAATCTGAATTAGTATTTGTTGATGTACAGGTGCATTCCATATGCTCTTCTAATCTCACCAGAACTTCTTTTAATTTTGGCTTTTTTCTAACATATTCCACTTTTGCCACCTATAAAATACGATGAGGTATGTTCTGAGATACATTAACATAGTTCAGGACTGAAGACAGATAACTATATACCCCTATTTTTGAATGAAGCCAAACCCATATAAAATGTTAGCGTGATAATCTTCTTTTATCTTAATTGTGCATCATGTAACCACTTATTGCACAGACTACTTGTTTACTCAAGTTCAGCACTTTGAAACAGTTTTCTTTTCCCCCAAGATAAAATTAATTTCCCATTCATTTCATTTTGATGTTTTAAGCAACTCAGTTTTCACATATATCACAGTAAACTTATATAGGAACTCTCATCAGCGTTGGTTCTTGCAGAATGCCACTTTTAGCATGCTGTTCTGTACATGTTGACCACTGCTCTTAAGCTGAAGGCTAACAGCGAAGGCATTTGGTTAGTTCATAACACATTTTCTAGATCACAAAGTGTTGTCTTCAGAGTCCTCTGGAAGTAAAGTACTCAACCCCTCAGAGACCCTGTACCTAAGCGTCAGCCTAGAAAGCAGTAATCTCAGTCCTATTCATTCCTTGCAGCAACCCAAGACTTGCTTACAAGAGCTCCCACACACTGTTGTCAGGTCCAAGGGAACTACCATGCACAAATTAGATCCGGCCCTTGGCTTTTTATGTGGATGGCCAGCAGGCACGCTGTTCCTCTCTGATCCATCCAACTGCTTCCAACTGCTCTCTGCCCCACTTTGTGCCAAAGCACTGGCACCCTTTATGAGAGAAGTCTGGGGGGCAAAGTGAGGTTGGAGGAAGGAGCATGTTGGACAAGCAGCAGTGCAAAGAAAACCAACACAAAAGAAAAGGACACTGAGGTTGGAGGGACACTGAACGTGAGGAAACCTGAGCAGCCCAGTGCCAGCAGGCAGGACAGGAACACAGTGCAGGCAGCAGGAGGACTGCTGGGCTGGGACACTGACATGGATATGCTGTGGGGTGCCAGGTATTGAGCTATGCTGAGGGTAACAACCACAATGGTCACGGCCATGCAACAGAAGATGGCACAGAGTGGGATAAGAGCACTAGACAATGTCTAAATTTAGTTTACAATTGCGTTGAGTGGGTGGTAACCATTTGTTTGCAATGGTAAGCACTAAAATAAAATCACAGCTCCTCAGTTCTACTAGTGATTTGTCTACTGCTTGACAGAAGGACTGCATCATGCCTGTCCCAGCAAATAGGAAGACAACCTAATACAGGTATGCATTATAAATGAGACAGGTGAGGGAGCAGAAGGACAAGAGAAGCAGATTATCTGTAAAGAAGTTAAATGACAGAGCCAGATGATCCAAGCAAAACTCCCTAAGCAAAGCATTCACATCCTCCTTGCAATGGTCTACTGGTGAGATTGGAGGGGCTTCAAAGCTCTGAAATCAACCTTCAAACCATGAAAACCATCCCCTGGCCCTCCCCAGAATGGAACAGTCTCAAAGAACAAGAGTGGTGGCTGGAAAAAACATCACATCCCCAGCTCCCAGAAACACTCTTTTGGCTCTGTGGATGTACATAAACTACCAGGGACCTCTGAATGACAATAACAGAAGCGAGAGCAAAATCCTGGCCTTGTTAAAGTCAATGGGAGGTCTGCCATTGCTTGCAGAGCCAGGATTTCAAATCCAGGTTTTAGTCACCACCTCTTCTGTCAACAGAATCTGGAGACTATTTTCATTTACCCCGCAATCAAAAGCTGCAGTGAGACAGATACATTAACTAACATGTCCACACTAAAGGTATCTTCAAAAACTCTCCTATCTCCATATAAACAGATTAAGAGCTGGCCATGGCATATAAGAATGCTTTAGCCCGAAGACTAACAATGGGTCAGAGGGTGTGCCTCAAAACCTCCTATCAGGACCCAACTCCAACAAGTCCTTGAATGCATAGACATGAAAATGTATGGCACAACCGAGTCATCTGGCATAAAGGCTGACTAATCCTTAAAATTTACAAAACAAACAGTAATTAAGACACCTCCATCACCACAGACAAAGAAAGAGAGAACCAGCAATCGTGGAACGGCTTGCAGATCTGCTATGCTTATTATAGCTGTTGGAATAAATCAGCCCTAGTGAAACAAACACACAACAACAAAAAATGTAATCCAACATTTTAAAGTCTGTCCCTGTTTTGCTTTGTTTGCCAGACTGGAAGTTCTTCGCAGTTTCTGTCGCTACCTGGTATCAAACAACATCAAAAAGAAACAAAAACGAAACAAGGTGATGCTTTGAATAGCAGGACCATAAGGAATTCAAGAAGCAGTTTGTATCTCTGGGTTATCACTACACTGTAGCTACAGTACAATCCAGCATACGTTTCACTGCCCTACTTCATGCAAGGCAAGTTGAAGGAATGATGGTTTTCAGTATGCTGTAAACATCACAACTGCAGCAGCACACTGAAGAGTTAAACTGTCATGCTTGTGCTACCTCCTACCACCTGCTGCCAAACAGGATCTGTAATTAATGCTAATCTAAAACGATAAAGGCTGCAGGTCAGATTTTTAGTGGCTATAAACAGGGATGGCTATGCTAATAGCGTGGGATTTGGCCTTTTGTCAGTGTCTCTTTTCTTCTTTGTGTTTTTGTCCCTAGTGTTTATCGTGTTCAGTTACTGCCACATGCAATACCAACTGCTTTGATGGCCAGTCCTCACAAACCACCCATACCAACATCAGCTTCTTCCACTTGTTGCTAATGCAACAGAACTAAAAACCACAACCTCAAATCCCTCCAGAACTGAAGAAGATTGCAATATAAGGGCTAAGAGAGAGAAAGAAGACAACCAACTAGCTTGGCTAAGTGGTGTGTAACCAGTGGTACTGCATTTGATTGTACCATTGTACAGTATGGGCTGGTGGTTAGGTCAAAAGAGAAATAAAATCTGAAAAACATATGCAGCCTCATGAAATATCATGGAGACACCTCTTCTAGCATGAAATATCATGGAGACACATCTTCTAGCATGAAATATCACGGAGACACATCTTCTAGAGCTCCTGCAGGACAGAGATCAGGGAGTAAGAGTGGGATGAAAACAGCACTGAAAGCAGCACCGCCCAGAACTACAACACAGCTGACAGTTACCGTGGGCCAGAAATTGCATGGAAATCTCAGCATAGAAACTTCCTCATAACACACAGAGCAGCAAAGCACGCGATGCTGGCAGCTGAATAAAGGATGAGAAATAAAACCAAAAATGAGAGTGAGGGTGCCCCTTGGGGTTGGCCATTTCTCCCTTATTCAAGCACCTTACAACCCCCTCTTTACCACCCTCAGGCCTGTAAGGAAGATGCAGGCCTACAGGGCGTAAAGGCACCAGAGGGGCCCAGCAGGGACCTGCCAAGTCCCTGCATGCTCCAGAGATGGGCATAGTGCCCACCAGGAGACACGCTGCCAACTGAGCACGCTGCCTCGCTGCCTGGCTGCCACCCACATTAAAAAGTCCATTAAAGACATTTGTAGGGCACTCCTCCAACCCAATCCCCAAGGGAAGCTCTGTGCATGGACATTCGGGGAGGGCTCTCCCTGCACAGAGAGAGGCCCTGGGTGCTGCCGCTGCTGTAGGGTCAGGGGAAACCCAGACAGGGCTTGGGCAGGGCAGACATGTCACCATGCCATGGCAGCAGGACGCTGGGAATGCAGCCCCGAAAGGCGTGAGAGACTGAGGCTGCTGTGGGGAATGTTGGGAAGATGCTAGAACACTTCATGAGGGCTGGGGCTTCCCTTGTTTCTTCTGCTCCTAAATTGACCTTCGGTCTTCCCTGTCAGCTGGTCCTGCCTGCCATCAGCAGTAATCTTCTGCTAGGTCACAGCTAAAATCAAACTGCTGCTTACCCTACTGATAGAAGGGGTCACTGAGGAAAAACACCCCTAAGGCTGCAGCAAGGATGCACAACCATTTCACCTGCATGCACCACAGGGCCCTTCTGAACCTTCCCGTGTGCTGGGCAGCTCTGATGAATACCTCCTGTGTTTCTGTCCTTCTCTTTACAACCTCTCAACCCAGCGACAGCTGAGGAGCAGCACTCCCCTCCAGCTCCCTTTCCCCTGTATTAATTTACTGCATGAACACACTAGGTTAAATTTCCCCAATCAGCTCAGTGCTGAATACTCAGAAATGGCTGAAGTTGTTATGGCTATGGCCCAAGGCAAAGCAGAAGGCAGAGCTGAGGTGATTTATGTCATTTCTGTGTTTAGAAACAAGCATTGCTGCAAACAACAGTAATACTCAGCCTGGCTACTCAACATTGTAAGCAGGATTCGGTCTGCAGTATTAACTGTTTTCTGCTGCCCTGACCAAACACATGAATGATAACTGTACTGAATATACAAGAAACATACTGGGAAGACAGTCCAGAAACCCCCCAAATAAATTACGGTGCTGTACTTGGTAAATACATGATCTCACTGTGCAGAAGCAACAGAATCTGCAGGTGTTACTGAAACGCTTTTGCAAGCAGAAGAAGAAATACATATGTAACAGAAACCAACACCCCTCCTCACCAATCCTTGTTACCATTTCTCTATCAGAAGGATAGAACAGCAACTCTTTGCTTCCTATCAAAGGGCAACTCCCAGCCAGGTACTTCATCTCAGATTGCTGCAGTGCTGTACAGGTACAGCTTGCTAAGCAGAGAGCTCTTTCAGACCAGAAGCTGTGCTCTCTGGGGCTCACCACATTACAGTGCATTACCTCCCTTTCACTGACCCACCCAACTAAGGGGAAACCTCAGGGCACTTGTTTTGGGGAAGTCATGTCACCAACCCACATCAACAACACTCCTGGCTTGAAGCCTCCCTGCAGCTCCAGTTCCACAAGGCCAGTAACAGAATGCTGGGCACCTGAACATGGCTCTGTGAAGGCAAAGTGAGGACACTCTGAAACCCTATAGCCTTTAAGTCACGTCCCCAAGAAAGGAATGCCCCAGTACAAGCCCCTCCGCAGCTCCTCTCACACTGCTTGGCTGTCTCTTAACCTTGAATACAGAGGCCCTCAGAAGGACAAAGAAAACACACTCTGCTTTAGCCTGTTAGATGATGCAAACCCACTTGCTGACCTTTCTGGGTGAGCATTTCTCTAGTGTGAATGGGCCAGCTATGATCTCACTACCTTGTCAATGAAGAGGAAGTGGGGAAAGCCTTTTCAATGTTTAATCAAAAGAGGGCTTTTATGCAGTCTGACATCAGGGGAAAATACAAGACAGCTTTCCAACCACATTGCAGAACAGCTGAGAGGCTCTCCAAAAACTCCCCCTACCTTTCCAGCGACCCTTCCTCTGGGCCAGCTACTTAATGGCATGAGCAGACATTCAGCTCAGAACGTCGGATTGACAAAAAGCTCATAAAACCATCAATTATATCAAAGCTACAAGAGGATATGACTCTGGAGGGCATAAATATGGATTCTGTTCAGAGATTTCTGGTGTGACAGTGGGGTCAGCCTACAACCTTTACAATGAACATCCTGTTCCTGCTTGACCTCTTGTCCTCCCCTCCTCCCCCTTCTACTTAATGACTATTTGGAGCAGTCTTGGAGTTTTTTGGGTGAAAAAAAAAAAACATCCTCCAAAGCAGACTGACGTATATTGATATCACTGGTGGCAATATATTTACACAGCCACAAAGAACAGCTGCTCAGCAGAGACTACTTTTAGCTTGCACCCTACTAAAATGAATGCAAATCAGAAAGCACTCAAAAGCATTACCAGAGGACTGAGCGCAAGACTGTGTGCTGGGAAGCAGCTCCAGCAGTGACATCCCACTAAGGTGCTGCCAGTTACAGGCTGCATCCTTGAGGCTTCTAGGGAGCCCCTGGAGTCCCTGAGCAACAGAGAACCCACACAGTCTCTCTTCCCCATCCACTGCAGGGACAGGTTACAAGCACAGAACTACTCAGTTCTACCACCAAACACCAACATAGTTCACAATACACAGGATGACTCTCTTTCATGGTTGCTGCAAAGCCCCACACAGGACGAGCAGCAAGCAAGTGCAAAATATAATTGCTTTTGTAAAAAGTGAGCAAATCTCTCCAGATGTTCCTCCAGCTCATCTGGATGGGAAAACGTTTTTCAGATGCTCAGAAAAGAAGTCCTGCTCAGATGCGTGCCTGTGTGTATGAAAAACACTGTGCTAATCCAGATGCCACGCTCTGTATTTACAACATAGAGTGCTACGTGGGTTAATCGAGAAGAAATCCATTCCAAGAAGAGAGATCAGGGTGTTGCACGGGGCAATTTTATGTTCAAGAATGTGGGTTGGTTTCTTTCTTTCTTTTAAACAAATCCTGCTCTTAAAATACTCAAAGCAACATGAACTCCGAGCTTCAGCAGTGTAAGTGCTAAGCCTAATCTCCTACATGCACATGTAAATCAACATTAGTTGTTTAAACACTGATAAAAATTAGAACAGAGCGAAGCCTAATGAACATAAGAAATATTTCACGTGGTATTTACTGGAAAATTGCAACAGGGATTTTGTCTAATGAGTAAATACAGCATGAAGCTGTTGAGTCTTCTATCCCTGGGGTAAAGATAATTTGAAACACATTTTTTTTCTCAGATCAAAAGTGTTATGTTGTCAAATATAAAAGCCCAATTTAGGCTGCATAATATTTAATTAAGAAAACAGCATTCCACACTGAGATTTTGTTGTTTTTGGGGTGGTTTTTTTTTTTTAAGTTTTTAAGTCCAATGCCCCTTGAGTCATTTTATCTTCTTAACTGCAAGATTTGTACAGTGCGAGATCATGGGAAAGACACAACCAACTTTATTTTCATTACTAAAAGAAAAAAACTTAAAGGGAACCCCGTGGAAACCAAACCCAGACCCAAGATTTTCCAGCAGTCGTGTCATCTGAAAAGGCCCTTGGCTCATTCAACACAGAGAGGAGTACAGCAGGCAGCCCTCTTGCTAAGAGGATGGGTATTAAAGATCCGGGTCATGCAGAACAGCCACGATACCTGAAGTTCCTACACTTACAAGGAGGATCTCAGGGCTCCGCAGCCCCGCTTTGCTCACCTTGACACTTCTGTGGTGTATCCGTGAGGGCTGGCATTTCACACTGCTGGTGTTGCAGCAGCCAGTGCAGCGCTTCACCTCCACGCACGGCGGCCATATCAGGAAGTTGGCCGAGGTGGGATCAATCTGACTCCGAGGTATCTCATATATCACCGTCCGTGTTTTGCAGACAGCCGGGATGGCTTCCTCTGCGAACAGAAGAAATGCACACTTCCAGGTGAACAGCTGCTCTCACCTCAGAGCACCCACATACTGTACACTGCCGATTTATGAGCGGCATCCTTAGCCCGGGGCGAGACAGTTCTCAACACCCAGCACTTCCCAACACGCCGGTGCTGAGCACTGTTTGCCTAACGCTGCACTGTGGGTGCTGCCCTGGGGGAAAGCTGGACTTGCTCCCAAAAACCCAGCCCTAAAATGCGTGATGACAAAGGCCCGGCTCCCAACACAGCTCATAGCATACACCGCTAGGTAAGACAATCCTGGCTCTCCACAAGTGACAGCAAGAGGCTTCTCTGCCTTAGCCAGCCCTCACATCCACATAGCGACTGCTGAACAGCAGCTGTTATTTTACAGTATTGGGGCAATCACCGCACACACATTATCACACCAACATGCAGTACCTGGCAGATGCAGCCACAGAAGCTGCACTGAGGGTATTTTTATCACACTCAAATTGGCTGAGCTGGGAAACAACCCACGCCAGCTTGAAGCTTCTGAGTCTTGGGTTTCCACTTCCACAACCTTAACATCCTCATATGGAATCTGGTCCACACACCCTCAGTGGGCAACAGCCATTTTGTTCTAATTGAAAGTTCTGTGCGCTCTGGGTTTTATTTCATTTATTGTTTTTGAATAAGGTAAAAGCACAACAGCAGCATGACTGAGGAACCTGCAGCGTGATTTTCAGCTGAACTAGTTCGCTGCTGGGTTCAGGTAAGGTGAGCTTGTCACTGGCAGCTTCAGCCACATGACCACCAGAACAAGAGGAATCACAGAATCATCGATAGTCTGAGTTGGAAGGAACCTTTAAAGGTTATCGAGCCCAACTCTCCTGCAATGAGCAGGGACACCCTCGGCTCTGTCCTGCTGCACTGCATGATTGCTGTCATGAGAAATCCAAGCCACGCATCATTCTCAACCTAGGGACTGCCTAGGAAGTCAAACTGGTAACTTAAAACGGTCCAGAAAATAATAGTAATTGCAGGGACAGCTCATTTGGTGGTGAGCTCTGTGAAGGCAGCTTGGATGTTTTGCCTTTGAGTGGAAGCAGTGATAGCTTCAGGTCATATGGGGCAGAGAACTGTAATTCTGCCTGCGCTTCTTCAGTTACTCCTGAAGCACAAGGAGTTCAGGCCTGGCCTGCACTGTAACTTGAAAATCCAGGCCTGGTTTTTAGAGGTACATTTTGGTCGTCTGAACAGAGTGAAAATTCTTCTTCTCAACCCCCAGTGCCACAAACTTGACAAAATTAATGGATCCAATATAGCAAAGATAGCTGGCAACTCCTCCACGTTATTGAGCATATACAGTTCCCACTGACTGCTACGGAGAGGAATGCAACACCTAGCAGAGCAAGGTGCCAAGTGCAGCAGACTGTTTCAGAACCGCTGCTCTCCAGAGGCATTCAATGTGACGAGCACCCTTGCCAATTCACACTGCAAATCCATGCTGACAACATGCTGTGCTATCTACTGCGGGCAAGCACAGCTCCAAGTTAGAATGTATTGACTCTGAATTGCCTTAAATAGATAAGAACGTGGATGCTTTCCACCATCAAGTAAAGTGGTCAAACAGATCTAATCAGATGAACGAGCACTGCTTATAAAAACCTGCTCTAACATTCCTTAGCATCTCTTTAACGAGGGATCTGCGCTTTACTGGATCGCCATCATTAGTGCTTAATAAGAAAACCATCCCCTGTAAACACGCCTGGTGCTTTACACAAGGACGAAATGAATGTCCCAGTGTTTCCATCAATGGCTTTTAATTTTCTGGATAAACTGTTTTTTTTCCCCTTTTGAATAAGGAGTCAAGCTGTTTCCTTTTGTGGAGCTTCTGTACTGAAAACTCTACCAACTGTTGATGGTTTTTTTTTTAAAGCAAACGGCTGTAGTTGTTCCCCACACTATGAATTATACATTGAATATCACAGCGTTTTCCAACCAAGGTCTAGCTTTGTAACATGCTGCAACAAGAAAGTGAATGCAAAGAATTTGTGCTCGTCTGTCTCCTATGGACAACCTCCACAAGAAAGCTGCTCAGGCAACAGCTCGTTTTGTGCAAACAGAAAAGCAGGAGCTAGAAATGGCCTTTTTCCCTTTTTGTGCACATCCCATTCTTCCAGCCAAACGCCCTGCTTGGCTGACCAAAAGCACCCCTCTGTTTTTCCTCCCCGAGTACAAATAGCTTGTCTCTTACCAATGCTTCTTTTTCTGCGAATGGGCACAGGACGGTTCTCTTGCACATGTTTAGCTGAATGAACACTGTAAGACCTCAAATTTGTCTCTGAAACATCATCATATCCTGAAAGAGGAGACAAAGTATTAAACCTCAGCAATGTAACTAGCAGGAATGTCACCAACAATGCTGTTCCACACCTATAAAACTGCACAAGTCCAAATCATGCTGCAGTTAATCAAATGTAATTGCTTACAACACGACCGCAATGGAATAAGGCAGGGAAGACATAAACATGAAATGACAAATATCAGCATGCACAGCATAATTCTAACACTTGTTTTACTGAAAGCCCCCCAAAACTGCACGCACTCTGTAATACAGAACTGTATCCAAAGCAAAACATGTGCACTTTTATCTGAAAGGCTTAGTAAAACTTCCTATTTCTACATGTATCCAGTGAGAGATCAACAGTATTTCACAGGAAATGTTTCTTATGAGAAGTTTTGCGAAGCTCTGGCATGAGGCTACAGTAGAAAACAGTGCTACACACCCAACAGCAACAATGCTGCCTCTGTACGTTTTCTCTAGCCTGGTTTCCACGCCTGTACCAGGACAGAATCAAAAGCACAAAGTAACTAGCGTGCCTTTCCTTTTAGCCTCTCCGTTGCAGAACAAATCCCCTGTGAAGTATCCTAACCTTTGGAGGGGCATCTGAAGCTACTGCAAACTCTGGGACTGCATCCAGGCTTGTCTTGTTCCCTAAATAAGCCTACCACATGGGTTAAAGGGCCATGAGAAAAAGCAAAGACTGAAAACTTGGCATTTAATTTATCATTAAAAAAACAACAAAATAACTGCTACAACTATTTGGTTTTGTTAAGTGAAACAGCCCAGGTCGCATCCCATGCAGTGGGGTTCTGAAAACAGCAAGCACAGTCTGCAAACAGGGGGTCGGGCAGATGTAAGCACGCTGAGGACTGCGTGCAGAGTTCAGTACAGCAAACGAAGATATTTAGCACTCTGCTTCTTGGAGTGCCCTCTGTAACGTCAACGGACAGTTTCAAGGTTTTGCTGCTGGTTCCAAAGAAAACTGCCAAATACACCAAAAAAAAAAGTAAATGATTCTTACACAGTACTCAGTTATGCTCTCTCCATGTGAGCAACGCCTACATCTCTCTGTCTTCTGCACTGTCACACTCTCTGCTTTCAGTTCACTTTGCATGCACAGCTGCCCGTGACTCTGCAAGTGGCTTTAACCTCTTCTGCATTAGTAGCACTCTTCATAAAGGCATGCCCTACACATAAACCTGCTCCTTCCATTTACCCGCCAAGAAATCCTGCCCTAAAGAGATGCAACCCATGGAAGCACCTTCAGAGCTGGCTAAGACATAAAGAGAAATATCTCCAGCATCTTAAGGAGAGCTCTCTGCCTCAACATATACCATCACAATTTGGAAAACAGTACTGTATGTAGCTGAAACAAGATTAAATGAGTGTCAAAAAGGTAAGGCCAGGAAGCCCCATCAGTCCTCTTTTCCTCACCAGCAGGACAGATCCTTGTCTGAAATAAGTCAGTGTGAAATCCAGAGTTTCAGTCTACCAGATAAGTTGGCTCCTTCCACCAACGTAGAGTACTTGCTTCCCATTGACTGCAGTGGGAAATTTTGGAACCAAATGGATTAGCTGGTTGTGGGCCTTATTTGCAATCCCAGTCTTGTAACGTAACGCAGCAATGACTAATGCATTTTATTTCTGCTTTTATTGCACCCCATACTCCACAAAACTCATCTGTGGGGTAAACAGAATGGCTTGCCTGAGATCCCACAGGAAGTTTGCAACTGAGCTGGGGAACAGAGCCAGGTCTCCTGCATCCCATTCCAATGGCAGCAAGCCATCCACCTGACCCCAAACGGTGTTATGCAAAATGAGGATCCGTTCTGATCTTCCTCCAGCCTTTTTCTGCTTCCTAACGCCCAGCCACCCAACACCTTAATACTGACGTCCTTCTTGGCAACTTCAGGTTGTCACAGCCTCTCCCTCACTTTGAGGCAATGAAGTGATACTCAAAAGAAAGCAGCAGGAACACTGCTCAGCATGAGATCCAAGCAAGGCTCGGAGCAAGATGCATCTCTGTGCACACTCAGGCAGAGTTTAAAAAGAGATTGAACACAGCACTAAAGCTGCTAACCCTAACTGCTTGGTGGGCACAGCCATCCTGCTGAAAAGAGAAGCTGCCAGTGATACCAGCCTTAGCCCCAGGTCCTAATCCCTTATTCAACACCCTGCCATAGCTCCCTTTTAGCATGACTGATTCCTTGCTGTCTTGTTTAGAGAAACAACTAAGACTAAAGGAATAGTATGATCAGTTAACCAATATGTTTAGCCATGTGCTTATATCTAACTGCTCAACTCAGCTGCAATTAGCCATATTCCATCATCATGTTTATAAAGCAAAATGACATGTCGAGGAGCATGTGTTGCTTATAAGACGACTCCTAAGGTGAAGAAGGCCTCTGGCTCATGCTGTATCTCACTGTCTCACTACATATCTTAGGCATGTATATCATTTTGTAAGTTCACATCTCGTTGTGGTGGTTAAAAAAAGACCGACGCAGCTAGCACAGCAAACTGCCAAACAAGTCCCAGTCAAACCCCAATGCATTATGCAACACAAATTGTATTATTTCTATCTCCAAAGCCATTATGTTGCTTTTTATTCTTTAATAAACAGTAGCACATGGATGGTACTAGACAACACTGCAGTGCTAAAGGCACTCGGTCTCCTTCTTGACCCCCCCACTGGCATTTGGAAGTAGTTCCGTTTCCCAGTGAAGTCCAAAGACAAATCACTGCACTGAGAAATCAGAAAGACAGCTTTGGAATCCATATATCACTCTAAACAGGCGGTCAGAGGACTTTATTTCACTTCATCAAAACAACAGTGCTACAGTAATTACAAATAACTCTCTCCAGTCTGACTTTAAAGAAACCCAATGCCTAACCCACAACCTGACAGAAAGATTCCTTAACAAATCACACCTTCATTTACATCAGTTTTTCTCACCCATGTGTTGACTTGGGAAAATGAAGTTGCAGGATAAGATCTTCCAGCTCTTAGCAAAGAAAATGGGGGTTTATGGGTGCTGAGCACCTCACAAAAAGAGCCTGAGAGCAGAAAGCTCAGAAATGGGCAGTTCTTAGTTTAGAAATTGAAGACTGCTTGTCACTAAGCAAAGATGGAGGATGCTGCACTGTGCCAGATTAATTAAGTTCTTTTTTAACATTTTAATAATATTAAAAAAAAAAAAAAACGCTTTCATGGCAGCTGATCAAGACATTTCTCTGTAATCCTTCATGTAGTGACAACATTTCAGTGCTGGGTAGGAAAACTCACATTCAGCCTTGGTCAATCCATTAGTATAGCTGAAATTGTTCTTTTTTGTCAGGCTGGCATTTTTCCACTAGGTCATGGAGCACAAATCACAGAGCTCCTGCGACATCCTGCCAATACACGATTACTCTTCTCCCAAAAAAAGCAAGTGGAAAGCATCCTGAGACTACTGTTACTTTATATTTGTCACTTTATATTTTCACATTGCCATCTCCTTCCTGAGCAACGTTACATGCAAGGTCCAGTCGCCAACACAAGCAGCCCTAACACAAACCCTTCTAGATGTCACTTGGATGTACATCCATGAAGTGCAGATCCAAGATTTCTTGTACCAACTGCAGGAGCTGGGGAAATTCTCAGCCTCCTGCTTCCAGGAATTTGGTGTAAGGTACAATAAAGTGAAATGGTCTGTCTTACAAATCAGTCCTAGAGCCAGAAAGCCCAAGGCAATGTCAGTCTGTTTGTTTGATCTCCTTTCTGGCTGATGCAAAATATGCCCTTCTGACATTCAAATGCAGAAATAGATGTCATTAAGTTTTCAACTTTGATCTAATAAAGGAAACATAAGTAGCAGCCTGCAAGGTCCTGTTTTGTTTAGATTATTTTTCCCTTCTTAGATGGGGTCCACCAACTGTAAGAGAAGAGGAGCATCGTCCACCTGCCTCAGAAAAGCACAGGATGCAGGAGGCAGCTGCCCGCCTCTCATCGCGTTTAAGAGGTGCAAGGCAAGCTTACATCACACTGCAACATCCCTAATTGGTGCACCACCCCAAAAGCCACAAAGTCAACAGAAGGTTTTCCAATAGACTGAGCACTGGGATGTTCATTTAGAAGTTCCTCCACGAGCACAAAGCTGCTCTGCTAGTTCTTACTAATGGGCCGCTCCATTCACATGGCCTAAGCTGACCTTGTGGTTGATGCCCTTAAACCATGCAGTGAAACACACTCAGCCTGGTGCTTCCCCACACAGGGAGACGACTGGGGGAAGTCTGTTCCCAGCGGGAGGCAAACATAACAGGTGATGAAATGAGCTCTACCTCCCACAGGACAGATGGGAGAGGTGAAGCGCAGGAGAGAAACCACACTGCTAAGGCAGGGAGAGCTTTCAGAGGCAGAATGTAGGAAATGCCCCCATTTTGGCGAGTTAGTCTGCTAGTAGTAAATCTGAACCCTGCACGCTGCAGCTGCCTACTTCCTGGGATCGTGCGTGCTTTCTGTTTTAAGTAGGGTCAGCTTCTGCTCTCTGTCGTGCCAACGAACACCCAGCACTGACTCAGATCCCAATCACAGCAAGTTAACATACAAGGCTGTTTTCTGATGGAATGTAGCCATTTGCATGTTGCCTTCGCAAGGGTTTCTCCTCAGATTGGAGACAGAACTGGGCTCTGACAAACTGGCCTGGATTGTCTCTTTATGAAAACAATGATGAGCTCCGTGTTGGGTTGTGTTTTTCTTTAAGTAATACGACAGATGGTCTGGGGGTGTCGTTTCTAATTTTATGAAGGGGGTTATCAGTCATCTCTGTGCTACAATATAGCGACCAAATCTGTCAGAATACAAGAAAAACCTGCCCACTCTGACTTACAAAACTTACTTTCCCAATTAAAAATGCATGCCTTGCATGGCAGGAAAGAAAATGACTGCTCTTCCTTCATTTCCCACAAGATTCTGCCTCGTTACTCAATAATATCAGACATTTTCTGGGTGCATGAATGATCCTGCAAACTCTTCCCATTCAAGATCATTCTTAATTCTCAAGTCCACCCACTGAGTTTAAACAGGGCTACTCGCACGCAGAAGGGCTGGCAGCACCATGCACTGAAATGAAGGAGAAGATATTCGCTGGAGTATGTAATTCTGATTCTTGAGTCCAATCAGTACGTGCCATAAAAGAGACATACAGCCACTGCACAGGCCCTCACCAAACCAGCCCTTCCCCAAATGCAACGACAGCCCTAAAGAAATGCACTTATTTCAGAAAGATCATCTCACCAACGGCAAGGAAAACACAGCTGATGTACTAAACCAAGCCTGTATTACAGACAGTAAACAGGCCCAATCCTGTTAGCTGAAGAAAACACAGTAATTCCAATGTTGGATTAGTCACTCTGATAACCCCTCCATAGGCATTACTCACGGCAGCAAAGACCGTGCCCAGAAAGCATACAGGCAGGTAGGAAGGAGCAGAGACTGCCTATGAGGATCCAACCCTGTCTGTGTAGCTCAGCATGCGTGCAAACAGAGCAGGAAGAGGCTGAAAGGCCAAATGTTTTATTTTTTAATATTGTTTTGAGTTCACGTCTTAAAGCATTACCATTTCGCACTGAAATAGTGAAATATGTATGCCTCGTTTCTCTAATGGTTTCTAAATTGACACGTCGCATGGAAACAGCGGAACGAAGCTGTGAACTCGTGGCTGACCTCTTCAGTTTTTGGTCACACATCCTCTGGTTAATATTTGCCACGAGGTAAATAATTCTTTCCTGAAATACATTTCTCTCTCCTGCTACACGCACTGATGGATTCGGCTCCCTCCACCACTTGTCTGCTTGCCTCAGTGGAGCCCTGTGAACTTTTGCTCTCCTTGCAAGTGGTATTTAAAAATGAAGCACGGCATACCTGAAAGCGCAGACGTACTCTGGTAGCTACAGAACACTGACTCAAATACGGCATTCCAAAACCCCAGCGCTCAGCTCCAGCCCTCCTGCAGCACAGCCCTCCTCTGATTTCAGCAGTAGCACACTTGTCTGGTCCAGAGCAGTGTTCAGTGGGGAGATATGCACTGCATCCCCCTCCTCCGCTGTGAAAGCTTCTTTAATTGCACTGATGATGAAGCACCGCTCTCCAAAAATATTAATGCAATGCCAACAGATCTGGTAATTACTAATTGGTCTCTATGGTAAAGTACTGCGCAAGAAAGAAATACTCCCATTTTCAGTATAATGGGAAACTCTGCTCCCTAATCACATGAAAATTGAAAGCTACGCCTCTAAGACATCTTCCAAGCGTGCTGTCCTCAATGCAGCACTACACCAAAGGCAATGAGTTGCACTCTAGAAAGATCCTGCAACACTGAATGAAGGTAACTGAACCTGGCACAGCCCTTACAAAAACACACAGCTTATGGTTTAGAAAGAGATGGCCCCGTACCAACGCAAGCAAGAACTCATTCATTTCTCTCCATGTTTGCTCCTCAGAGCAATGCGGGTTTCCCTTGGGCACATCAAAGGCGTCGGGTTTGTTCTCTCACAACTGAGGCACGAAATCACCAGGAACAAAGTGCATCCAGTGAAACCAACGATAAGCCAGCCAGCAATCCTGTGCTGCTCCATCTGATTTACAGCTGCAACGATCTGTTTGAACTGCACGTTCTCACTACACCCATTTGCACGCCTAATGATGCAGAAAATAACCCCGTGCTATTTTCTTTTGGGAAAAGTGTGTTTGTCAGGGTGAGCTCCATGCACAGGTTCCTGCTCAAAATCAACGCGGACGGTTTATTTTCCTTTTAATAAAGCCCAGCACTTGAAGAGACATTACTTCATTCATAAATATTGTTTCAAATATTTTAAATGCCTCTAGGACAGTAGTTTAAAGATAACAGAGCAATGCAAGAACAACAGCAAACCTTATG
Source organism: Excalfactoria chinensis (assembly GCF_039878825.1). Lineage (NCBI taxonomy): Eukaryota > Metazoa > Chordata > Aves > Galliformes > Phasianidae > Excalfactoria > Excalfactoria chinensis. The sequence continues at coordinate 11,459,822 of NC_092838.1, read as the reverse complement.
GAAATTCTTCTCTGCTGACAGACGGAGAGCTCTGAAAACACCGAGGCTCACCGGGTCCCTCTCCACCCCGAACCCCACGAAGTTTGAACTCCCGAGCGGCCCCGTGGCCGCCGCCTCCCTCGGCAGCACGGCTCCCCGCGCGGTGCGGAGCGGTGCGGGGCGCGGAGCGGTGTCCCCCCCCTGCCCCCCCGGGGCGGCGGCGGCGGCCGGCGCGGAAGGAAGGAGGACGGGACTAATTTACCTACGGAGTCAATCTCCAGGAGGCGCTGCAAGTCGCGGATGCTGTGGATCTCGCTGTGCGCCAGCCGCTCGATCAGCTCCTGCGGGATCTCGGCCTCCTTCAAAGACACACACACACACACACCGCGGGTCAGCGCGCAGCCCCGCGCGGCGCTCCGCAGCCGGGGGGATGGGCGCGGGGTTTCCAAGAGGGCGCGGGGTGCCGCAGGGCGTTTGGACCGAGCGGAGGAAACATTCGCCCCCGGCTCTGCCGGCTGCCGGAGCGCACACACGGGGCTGCGCCACGGCTCAGCCGGGCACCTCGGCGCGGTTGGGCTCCGGTCTGTCGGGCTCGGTGCCCGCCGGAGCCGCGCCGCTTCTCCCAGGACCCCCCCGCCTCCGCCGGGAGCCCGCCCGGAGAGCCGCCCGCCGAAGTTTGCCCGAACGGGCTGAAAGTTCGCGGCGATCCCGGCTGTACCGGAGCGGGGAGGGTTATCGCAGCCCCGGGGCCGGGGAAAGTTGGAGCCGCCCCGCAGCGCCGAGCGGCGCGCACTCCCCAGCCCAAGGCACCTGTAGCGAAGCCCGAGACGCGGCCCCGCCGAGTAGCAACACCCCCCCGGAGCTTCACCTCCCGGGCTGCGCTCAGCTCGGGGCCCGCACCCACCCCGTGCCCGCACCCGTCTCGTGTCGTTCCCGCAGCGCTGCCGATGCCGCGGGGGCTGCGCGCTGCGCTGTGCGCCGCGGGGGCGGCCGCTGCCGGGCGGCTCCGCTCCCGCTCTGTTTGCAAATAACCGCAGCCCGTTTGTACCCGGGGGGCGTGAATCTCTCTATTATATATCCTATAAACATGCAGGTACGTATATACATCTATATTATTCTTTTTTTTCAAGCGCAGCCAGCAGCCCCGGAGCGGAATGCACGGTCATTCCCCGTGCCGATGGCACGCACGAAATGGCAACTTGCTTTCTGCCTCGCGGGGCTGGGGTAGGGCGGGTTCCTCCAGCCGGGCCGAGGCGCAGGGATGCCCGCGGGCCCCAGGTGGGCACAGCCGCAGCCCTTCCCCGCCCCGAGCCCCGGCTGCGGCGTCCCTCGGGCACCGAGAACGCGGCGAAGCACTCGCACCTACCTCGCAGGAGGTAAAGGACAGGTAGCCAAAACCTATCAGCAAAACGCAAGCCCAGGTCCTCATCGCGGTCTAGTGCACTTTAGATACGGAGGGAAGGCAACGCTGATGGAGAGGAGCTGCAGGCCGGCTCCTGCCGCGCAGAAATTCAGTACCATCCCTCAGGGGAAAGGCAGCGGGGTGGCTTCGGGGGTCCTCCGCATCCAGGGTGGCTCGGGGCTGCCTCGGGGCGGCGGTGCTGGAATTACGGCGCTGCCGCTGTTTGTACGTTCCCCTCCAACGGGAGCGCGGCCGCTCTCCTTTCTGCCGCTCTCGCTCGCTCCTCTTGGCTCTTAGGACTAGACCAGCCGGTACTTCTGCATATTTGCTTAGATCAGACCAAAGTGAAACCCAAGGAGTCGATCCGGAGCGCAGCCGAAACGCCCATCACCTGTGTGGGGCGGCTCGCCCCCCTGGCGGGCGGCGCTGGGTCCCGCCTCCCCCCGCGGCCGCTCCGCGCCGGGACCGCCGGAGCTCTGGATTTGCCGGCGTCTCCCCCCGCCCCGCCGGGCCGCCCTGCACCCTCTCTCCGCTTTTCCTTTTTTTCCCCTTGCAAAAAAGGGCGAAAAATCAAATTACTGATACGGATGGATACGTTTCTCCCTCTAAGAGCGGCCCGTTCAGGGGGTGAGCTTAAAAACGGGAATTAATTAATGAATAATAGCAGCGATAAATCGGAGCAATTATTGCAATATCTCTAGGGCTGCCTTGGTGCAGCTCCTTCCTCACTTTGCACGGGAGAGAAAAAAAAATATAAGAAAAAAAGGAGGAGGAAGGAAAGAAAAATAATATATATATCTATATCTGTCTCTACGCAATAAGATTTAAATCCCACGGGGAGCGGAGACGAACTGCAACTCCGGGCGGAGAGCACACTCCAGGCTCGCAGCAACCAGGCCCGTCTGCAGCGTGCGGCCGCCGGAGCGGCATTTAGCGCTGCGCGCTGCCAGGCGCCTCCCCCGCCCCTCCTCCCCGGCACCAACCCCACCGACAACAAGTCGTGGCGTGGGGGCCACCGGCAGCTGCAGCCTTGCGAGAGGGGTCTGCCCACATGCAAAAAGAGGGGGGAGAAAAGGAGGGAAGGGGAAAAAAAGAAGAAATGCAATCAAAAGCCGGAGCAGTGCCGGGGGTTGCGGGGCCCTCTGCGGCACCGGGGTGGGGGAGCTGCTGCGCAACAGCCGCCGTAACCTGACGGGATCCACCTTGTGCCCCCGCTGCTTTTTATATAAGGCGGAAGAGATCGCCATGATCGCGGAGGGCTTGGGGTTATTTTTATTTGTATGTATGTTTTTAATTGGGGGAGGCTCGCCTTTGGCAGAACGGGAGGGGCAGGGTGGCAGTGGGTTGGTTCTGCATACATATATATATATATATACACACATATACATACATGTATATATATAATTATTTTCGCAGCGCAGCCTTCGTTGCAAAGGAGAAAGCACCCCCCCCCCCCCCCCCCCCCCCCTAAATTAAAACAGGAGCGAAAGGCAGCGGGCGCCCTGCGGCAGCGACTGCGCCATGCGCGGGTGCGGGGCTCCCCACCGCGGCCGCGGAACCGCTGCGCCCCGCGACCCCCGCGGCCGGGCCGCCCCCCAACCCCGAGCAGCGGGCGGGGCGGCTCCGCTCTTCTCTCGCATCCTCCGCCCTCCCGTAGCGCCGATGCCCCCTTCTCCCCGCGCAGATTGGCACAAGGTGCTGCTGCGCCCTGACATCTCCCTGAACTCATTGTGATTTAAATAACGGCCCTTTCTCATCTAAACAAAGCATCTTAATAGCAGATGCAAAGAATTCAGCTCATCTGAAAATCCAATAGCATTTAAGTGGATTAACTGCAATAACACAACTGAGGAGTGATACTATCCTTCATGGAAGACAATAGACTGTAAATGCACAGCCAGGGAGACTTATCCTTTCATCTCTGAATTTCCTTCAGCATTTCAAAAGCGAATGCTTTCTAGAAGCCCTGGAGGGCTCTGCGCGCTGCTGCTTGGACATGCTTCTAGGAAACAACCTGTGCTTTAATGGGCACTTTGCAATTGCATAGAAGTTCCCACCAAAACAGAAGTGGCCTTTCAAGTACGTTTAATTCTCCCTCGTGATGTCATGTAGGCTTACAGGGTGGTCTGCAGGACCACAACGGGGGAAAGAAAAAGGTGGGGGTTGGAAAGGGAAAGAGATGTAAAAGATTTGGAAGCACTTGAGAAAGGAGCATGTTGTGTTTTTAAAGAAGGGAAAACGCTGAGCCAGTGTGGAGCCGTTCTCAAATGCCTTCTGATAAATGAAATGAGGAGCTCGGGGTGCCCCAGCCAGGCGATGCGGGGCACTGCGGGGCTCTCCAGCCGCCCCCACCTCCTGCACGGGGTCGGTAGCGCAGAGCAAAAAGCGACGGCTTTGGCTAAAAAAGAAAAGGAATGTCTGCTCTGCACTTATCAGTTCTGTGGGTTGAAGCGGCAGCTCTTACAGTCTGTGATGTCAGAAAAGCAATAATAAGCAAACGGTGAAATAAAGTCTGGCACCGAGTGTTTGTGTGCTCCTCTCCTTCCTTCTCCAGCCGGGCGATGTGCCCGGGGTCAGCAGTGCTGGAGCCCCCTCCGATGGTACTCCTGTATGAAAGCCATAGAGATAACTCCTGCTGTATCTGTTGTTCAAAAATCGATGCAGTTTGGGTTTTTCCTGCTCTTCCCTCTCTGGATGAGAAGCATTCTGCATCGGTGGCTCTTCTGAATCTGTCATTGCAGAGCTCAGATAAGCATCTCTCCTCTGGGTCCAGTTACACTCGGAGTAGCTTTTAACATCAGGCTGTTCATATGGATGGTTGCAAATATTCGATAATAATGCAAGATATGTAGGATCCCAAAGGACCAAGGAGTGGGGAACATGAATAAAATTCACATGGGATCTGCAGGAGGATTTATATTTGGGCTGTCTGTCTGATTATGAAACACACCACCACCTCCTTCCCTTTTGTTTCAGAGACCAGTGCAAACTTTGTGCCATGGAAGTCCAGGAGCCCTCACAGCAGTGCAAAAACATCGCAAAAGCCGACCCTGACTTCTGCATGGCACCTTCCTCCAGTCAGCAAGTCGATGGAACATGTGTGCACCAAACATGAAGGTTCCTCTTTTATGTAATACCTGTAACCACACATGTGGAGTGACGGGGTGGTATTTATAGGCTGAAAAGAAAAACCATACAATGAGTGTCAGAAAATCAGGTTTTGCACTTCTTTATTTATCTGGAAACAGCAAGCAAGATGTCTCATTTGTCTCATTTGAAGCACGCACTGCTAGAAGCCCTTCAAATGTCAGGAGTTATAATAGAATGGCACTATCATGGAGTGCTGAGGGAGGATTTTCAGGGTTTGCACAGCTCTTGGTCTGGGGGAAGGGATGCAGGCACTCCTTGACATGAAATGCAGCTTCTTCAGCAGCACCCGAGTGTTCTGTGACGCACGAGGGCAGGGTGCCCCACATTGAGCTCCCAGCACCACTTGCTGAGCTCTGTTTAGTCCATGCAGGCTCTGCTTTCAGAGACATGAGGAGCTCCAGCTGTGTGGGACCAACTCATGTTTCAGAGTGATGAGCAGTGGCTGTGAGCACAGGAAGGTGGGCAGTCAGGGCACAGCCATGGCAAGGAGGGATGCTCCCATTTCTGCAGTGTTTGGGTTGAGGGTTAGGTTGGTTTGGAAGAGCGAGCTGCTTTATTGCAGGGGCTGAATGGGGCTTGGTATGCTCTGGGGTTGTATCCTGCCACAGCAGCTGGGGATGGACTGAGAGCCACGAGTGTGTTGGCTCTGGAAAGAGACCACAAAATGCTCTCAGCATTTGAGACCCACACCGTGTCAGTGCCTCGCAGGACAACGCTGGGGATCCAAGTTTGCTTTTGACCATTTTGTTGGCCTGAGTTCAGAGAGGCACGTGCCATGGGGAGGGTTTTCTTCCCTCCTCTCGGTTGCCACCTGCCTTCAGGAACAGGCACAGAGCTGTCACAGGTGCAGTGCAGAACAGGCGGCAGTTTACAAAGCAGAGTGCTGACAGCAGGCAAACCACCTCAGTCCTGACACCTGGCCCAGAAACAGTAACAGGAAAGCTGCAAGGAGAGCAAGCAGGAGAGCTGCTGTTCCAGCACCACAAAGATTGTTTCCTCCTTTTCCAGCTCTTCCTTTTGGATCCTTGTGCCAGCTCCATCTTTCTGGCCAGGCTTTGTTTTCTTTGAAACTTTTCTTGGTGTGACTTTCCAGATGCTTTTCATGGTTGATAGTTTTCCTAAATAGATGTGAGACGCAAATCTGCTCTGGGGTTTCAGCTCAGCAGGGTGATGAGAAGGGGCTCAGAAAGATTTTACAGCGTCCCTGTAGGTGAGGAGAGAGGTGCCCATGGCCCGTGCCACCTGTGCACCTTGGCACTCGAAGCTGCAGTATTTTTGGAGTGGGTTTGCTGCCCTGTGCATGGGGCAGGGTCTGATAAAGCTGTTGCACTTGCCCCACATTGACGTCAGTGGGGATAGACCCAGCTCTCCCTGGAGAAATGCCCAGGTTTCATAGCAAAGGCAGTCAGTAACACTCCGATGCGCTCTCCCCCTGCCCTTCCTACAGAGCTGTTTGGTGCTGAGTGACATGAGCTTCACCTTCAGGGCTGAGTGGGACCAGCAGCCCTGCCAGCCTGGGTAGCAAGATACCATGATTAGGCACTGAGCAAGGGCTCCAGCATACCAGCACAGCCCGCTATTTTGCTGGGTTAGATGCAGTTTTTCCCCACTCCCCACCCCAGTGGGACAGCGGAGTTGCTGAAAGTCACAGATATCTTCTGCCCTGTGGTTAGAGCTATTAACAATGGGCCGTGCTTTGTCAGTAATGCTCAGCTCATCCAGATGAATAACTGTGAAAGTACCAGTGCAACTTAGGTTATCCCGTGCTGTAATGCAAGGAATATGCCATGGGCTCAATCTCCAGAGCGTGGTGTGCATTTATTCTCAACAATGTGGGTGTAAAACCTTTCTTTTCTGACTCAAATCAAAGCCAGTCACAGAGATTCTGTGGAGACCATCCAGGATGTAACTCAGCCATGCTAAGTACCATAAAATTGTGATATTATTCTTCATTGTTTGTAGCTTGGAAGCCTGCGGAGGCCTAGCTTGGAGCAGTCCATTTTATTAAGCCCCATCCAAACACCATCCAAACACAGTGAGATAGCTGTTCCTCCCAAGAATTCAAAGTCTCAAAGTGCAGGCCGCTCCGTTTGTGTTCTGGTATCCATGCAACCTTGTTGCTTCTACAACATTACACATTTGTCCTGTGAGGTTCCCTCCCTTACAATAAAAACTCACGAGAGTGATGCACGCGCTCTCAGCACTGCGCACACCAGAGGCTGCAGGACCCGGCCGTGCCCAAAGGACACAGGAGGTATGAAGGCTGCCCGAGTGGGATTGCTGATTTATTTTGAACTGCAGATGTTTGCAATGGCTGTGAAGTTTCCTAATTGAATTTCTGACCCTTTTCTTTTCTGTCAGAGGAACCCAGTTAATAGAGGGGAAGGAGAGGAGCAAATGGAAAGCGTGACTTTCCTTAAAAAGAAAAAGAAGAAGAAGAAAACAGGCAAAAAAGAAACTGTGCTGCAGAGTTCTGTACAATTTTTCTTTTCAATTTTTTTCTTTTCATTTTTTTTTTTTTCTTTCATCTTCTAAAAATACAGCATCCTTGTCCTCACATGGTCTCGGAGGCTGCAGACAGTTGGAAGGGCCGTGCATGAAATCTCCAGCTCGCTGCAGTGTCACCCAAAGCCCACCCTCTCTGAGCACCTCTGTCCTCTCGAGGCACTCTGCTATCACAGACCCACTGGCCGTGGTGAGCAGAGCGGAGCAAGCAGGCCGAGCAGTGGCATGCAGTGCTCAGCAGAACTGCCCACGGAACTCAATGCTCTGCAGTGCTCACCCTCAATGCTTCATGCTTATGCAGTGTCTCACTAAGAGCTGTGGGAGCTCTGTAGCCAAAAGGCACATGGTTGGACACGCAGAGGGATGTGGTGAAGGCCAGCAGCCCGTCTTGTGACCAGGGCAGGTTGTGGATGAGCAGATGGGAGCAGCTGCTTCCTAACCCAACCGATCTCTCACCTGCAGGCAAGTTTTGGTACCACCCCGCTGCTCTCCAGCAGAGATCTCCCAAGCACACAGTGGTCACATTGCTTGGCTGTGCCACTTGTGGACGTCTTAACTTGGTCAGTGACCTGTTGGCCCTGTTCCATGTACAAGGAGCCTGTTCTTGCACGTGCTATGGTGCTGGGCTACCAAGGGGACATGTGTCCCATTTATATCAAAAGTGAATTTCTCAGTTCTCACCAAAACTGAAGTGCAGAGTCGTCTTCTCCATCCTACTGAATGTAGCACTAGTTTGCCTTCCAGCATCAATTTGTGGTGCCCAGCAGTAGAGATGCAGAACACCTTCCTTGGAAACCAGTGAGAAAGGCTCTGTTAAACCAAGCGTGGGCAATGGCCCTTTAAGCATTGTCTGTTTAACTGCAGCACGATCTCTCCTGCACTCGAGTGCTTTCCATAAACAGCAAGTCATCCTGGAAGGGGAGGGAGAGGATGATAAATAATCCTGTTATTCATGCGACTGCGTTCTTTCATGAAACTGGGAAAAGGCAAAATAAAGTGGCGACTGTGAGGCTGAGAATGAAATCCAAGGCGGTGGGTTGTGTCGCTGCAGTTATTTTGGGCTAAAAGAAAATCTGAGAAGAGAAAGGTGAGCAGGAAAGGTTTTAAATTCCAAGAAGCAAGCAAAGAGACGAGGGATAAAAGAACAGCTTTTTCTGCATCCCTGTTTTGTGTCTGTGATAATACCTAGGGTCGGCTGCAGCCCTGCTGCCCGCCTCTGCAGGGAGCAGGAGATGCCAGAGCTCCAGCAAGGGGGGGGTCAGGGATGGGCAGAATCCAGGGAGAAAATCCCATGGAATAGCAGGGAAAGAGAGCAGAAACCTGTTTGCTGAGGGCCTTGGGGAATGGGCCATAATGAGCTGGGAGAGCTAATGCTCACTCTATCCAGCTTTGCCCTTTGTGCAGTTCTGCCCCTGCCCTGCCCTGCGTGTCTCGCCGTGCCCTGAGCTGGCAGCACAGAGCCCAGGCCTCCCTCCAGCCTCCTGCAGAGCCCTCACAGACAGCTGTAGGGTGGTGACATCTGAAGTCACAGCGGCTGTTTGCTGGCTGTGTGTGAGTCAGAGCCCACAGCCCAATGCCCCTTGGAAGCAGCCCCATGACACTGCTGCATCTCCAGGTACCAGCCTGGTGCTGTGCGAGTGATCTCGTGCTGGGAGAGCACACCAGTGCCTCTAAGGCTTCACACATTCAGGACAGTGGTGTGGTTTCAGGACTGGGACAAGGCTGGTCGTGTGGCAAACATCTTCAAAATGTGTCTCTTAGCCATGTGGCATCAGCCCAGTTCCTTATGAAAGCTTCCGCCGCTGTAAACAAGAAGGTCTCAGAGTGTAGGCATTGTAGAGAGAGAAAATTCCTCTCCATGTCCTACATATTTTCATATGGGGGTTAAAAAAAAAAATGGAGAACAATGTTTAAGACGTCAGGCTTCTCTGCTATCATAAACGGGGCCGGCTCCATTTAACTCCAGGCTGGTGTGTCTGTTACACCATCACTGTGCAAAGCTCCCAGCAAGGCAAATGGGAATCACACATGGTGTGATGAGAACGCTGCAGATACCTTTTGTAAGTACCGCAGAATCACATGAGCCACATGTATCTTTCCTGAGCTGCTCTGCCAAACCAGCAGGTGTTTTTTACATCAGGTCCTATATTAACACGCTCCTACGTATGTCTGGCGCATCTGCTGCGTTAATGATCCTTTGGTGCGTAATGGCTGGGAGAGTTTGTGAAGTTAAATGCCACGGGCAAGAGCCCAGCCATGGTGCATACAGTCAAATTGCTTGCACAGTTTCTGTTAGTATCACATGGCTTACTTCTCTTGCTCCTTCACTATAACTTCTTCCCTCCTCTCACTGCATTTTTTCCCTTGTTTCTGCCCATTCTTTCTCTGTTTGCGGTTTCCAGATCTCCCCAGCCTCTTTGTTTCTTCCCTCTTCTGCCACAGCTTTCCCATCTCCCTTCAGCTGCAGCAGTGCTGGATGGGGCAGCCCCACAGCAGTGGGATGTTCCCCTGGTGCCCTGATGGGGAGGGCATACCACCACTCCCACACCAGCTGCAATTCCTGACAACTGTGAAAGCAAAGAAGTGGTAGAATTTCCCAAGGGTGTCCAGAAGTTGTGTAAGTTCAGCTCCTGTTGAAGTGCGAGCTGGGAGCGTTACTGCATCAGAAGGATTTCAGAAATAGTCTTCTACCCTCCTTTGTTTGAAATTAAGATGTCAGCATTCAAACACCCATTGCCAGCGTTGTATCTGTTTCCATTGCTCATGCTTTTAGTCTCGTTGCCGTGGCCCTTCGTGGAGGTCTCACCCTTGGTCACTTGGCCTACGGTTTAGTTTTCTGCCATGCTCCGACAGCAGCGGCTCACACCAAAGCACAACAGCTGGTGGATCTCTTATTCATGGCTTAATCACTTCCCCCTGGAGGTGTGCGGTGTGCTGTGTGGTCTTACTCAGTGCTGGCTGTCTGAAGGATGCCGGGGCAGGGTCAAGCACAGCCCAGGTTCAGCCCAGCACTGAGCCCTATGACTAATGCCGAGCCTGGAGGGCTCTGTTGACGTCACCAGGATGGACCTGCTTCTTTTCCTGGCGTTCAGCAAGCACTTCATCTTTTGGAGCCTGCACTACCACACCCTTCCCATCACACGCTCACCCCAGCATCACGCTGCTCACTGCCCACTGGGTTTCCACACATCTCCTGTGACTTTCCCCAGGCCCCTCTGATCTCATAACCACATCTTCCCTGTGTCTCTGGTCCCACCCTCCACACGCGCTGGCTGTGGCACTGATGCTTTCCCATCCATTTGGAATTCCCCTGCAGCCCCTGAGCCACCCATAACTGTCATCAAAAGCTTTTCACTGGAAGAGACGCTCCGAGTTGCCTCGTGTTTCTTCTCTTGGTAGTTGTGTAACCCAAACTGGCTGTGGATTTAATTGGAAATGCCATTACTGCAGAGCAGGGCCTCAACATTCGCAGCATTTGAGCGAGATAAAATAGTGATAGGGAGCCAGATGGCTCAAGAGACTGGGAATCAGCTATGGAGTCTTTAACTTCTACATCACTGCTTCAAAATGCGGCTCTGATCCACTTTGTGGTTGCAGTCCAATTTCCAGCACATGACTGGTCATGCCAGAAAACCTTCCCCCAATGAACAGCCCCGCTCTGGCTTGAGACCTGCAGTGTGTGTGGGCACCTTGGCCTGGCCAAGCGGGCTGCACAAGTCCTGCATGGTGACAGCAGACATGCCTGCATGTGGCTGGTGCGCAGGGACATTCAGATTGCAGGAAATGTGTTTCCTTCCCTCCCAAATTGCTTTCAAGACATTCTGGGAACAACCTATCAGCCTGGTCACACCGGGACTGTAACTGATGCACCCAGCAGAAGGCTTCTCAGGGCTGAGGGACTCTGGGCCAAGGGAGCCACACCAAGAGCAAGAAGCAAGACGGTGGCATCTGGGATGTCCCCGGGATGAAACAGTTTGAGAACGAAATCTGGCCATGCTCATAGGAGCCAAAACCATGCCAGGCTAAGCAGTGATGGTTCGTTATCATGATTATTTTCTTATCTAGCTATGTATGCATTAGAAAAAAAGCAGGTGTCAGCAAAAGCGGTGATGAATTGGTACTACTGGAGCAAGAACAAAAAGCAAACCTGGGCTCCATCAGGAGAGGGGTGGCCAGCAGGGAGAGGGAGGTGATTGTCCCTTTCTACTCTGCTTTTGTGAGGCCCCATCTGAAGTCCAGGTATGGAGCCCTCAGTACAATAAACACAGAGAGCTGTTGGAGAGCCATGAAGATGATCAGGGGACTGGAGCACCTCCCCTCTGAAGACAGACAGAGGGAGCTGGGCTTGTTCAGCCTGGAGAAAAGAAGGCTATGGGGCAACCTAATTGAAGCCTTTCAGTACCTGAAGGGAGTCTATAAGCAGAAGGGGAGTCAACTATTTGAAAGGGTAAATAACAGCAGGACAAGGGAAAATAGTTTTAAGTTGAAGGAGGGAAGATTTAGGTTGGATGTTAGGGGGAAGTTCTTTACAATGAGAGTGGTGAGGTGTTGGAATGGGCTGCCCAGAGAGGCTGTGGATGTCCCATCCCTGGAGGTGATCAAGGCCAGGTTGAATGGGCCCTGGGCAACCTGGTCTAGTAAATGGGGAGGTTGGTGGCCCTGCCTGGCCTGGTTGGAGCTTCATGATCCTTGAGGTCCCTTCTAACCCAGGCCATTCTGTGATTCTGTGGTTCTGTGAATCCAGCCTTGCAGGTTTCCTTTACCAAAGCCATGAATGATAGCACATCCATCTCCTTGCTGGTGAAGCCTGTGCTCTATGTGAAGACAACAGAGCAAACAGCTTGACTGGTTTTCCTTGCAAGGCCTCTTGGCTTGTGCTGGGCTCTGTGTTGTCCCTCCTCAGCCACACTCACTTAAGCTGCTCTCTCCCAAGCTTCACTTGCCCCATCTGGAAAGCTGCCCAGACGTTCCCTCCCCAGATTTAGGGCCAAGACCCAAACAGCAGAGTCAGGCTCATTTCTTGGTTGTGCCCCTGGGCTCCCTGCAGGAACCCTTCATGCCTTCCCCCTTGTTTTGGCTGCAGACTGTCCCCAGTTCCCCGGGTACCCCTGGCTGGTGGCTGTGTGCTGCCAGTGCTGCCCTGGCACCCAACCCACCCCACGCCCATGGCCCTGGGGCTCTGCTTCATCCCATGAGCAGTTGTTTGGTTTATGTTCGCCTATCAGGCTGTGACCTTGAACTGGCTTCTCCCTTTAAATTCCTCCCACTTGGCTCTGCCCACACTGTCCACAAAGCCTTGCAAAGAAATGCAACTTGGAAGAAAAAACATATCCAAGAAGAAAAAAAGAAATAAAACTTCCACAACAAAATGTCCTTCCCTCTGCCGGCTGCACCGCCTGGCTGTGGTGCTCTCACTGCTCCCCCCATTTGGATGCAGGGTCTGTGCACCTCTGCTCTCTTGGCTCTGCATTCATCAGCAGCCACTGCACAGCCAGACACAGAGCACCCACAGAGTGTCCCCATCCACTGGGCTCATCCCAGCTCTGAAGGCTGCCCAGTGTCACCACACTCCTGCAAAAATGTGCTTGCATTGCTCTTATGGCACTTATCTGCCTTGTATCCCACAGCACTCCTATGGCATCTGCATTTATCCTTGTGTATCCTTGTGTCCTACCTCTGTCAGTAGCTGCATTTACCCCCGAGGGTGGCCCCGAGGTATTCTTCTCCACTGTAAAGAGGCAAAGAACCCCCCATCCAGTCTGATCTGATTGATAGATAGATAGAAAGAGAGATAGATAGATAGACAGATAGATAGGGTTGTCCATGCAGAGTGGCAGCTCCACGTGTGTGGATAGCTTTGTATTTGCCCTTGTGATTTCATGCCAAAAACATTTGCAAGTTCAGCTTGCTGCTTGATTCCTCTCCCATTCTCCCCAGCTACTCCTGGGCCCCGATGAACTCACCCCGTGTTTATCCCAGCTTCATCTCCCCTTGCCCTCCCTCCTTAATGGTCAGATTTTGGCTGCAGGCTCCAGGCAGGACTTTCAGGACGATGAAAACAAGCGATGCCATACACAGGGCTGTTCTCGCTCTTCCCCTCAGCCTCTATTTTCAGCAGCTACTTTGGGATGATAAATAATTTACAGCGAGGCTTGGCACAGCAATGGTTAAAGGGACAAAGCCGTGCTGACGCAGGAGCCTTCTGGACAGAAGCGGTTTTATAAAGTCCCATAAAGTGCTATTTTTTTTCTTTAGGAAAGGAGTGGATTTTTATTTTTAATTTTTTTAACTGTTGTGAGAAGAGGAATGTTTCTTTTTTAGCCAATTCCACATACTTTTTGTTATAGGAGAAGATGCGGTCTGAGGGTTTTAGCAGAGGCTAAAACAGGGGAGAACTGGATCTATTTTGGTGGCGTATCAAGTGGGTAGGGAACAATCAGAAGCGCTGCACTACAGACCAGCCCTGCTCTGCAGACAGCCCTCCCCTACCTGCACAGTGCCTGCGGGGCTGCACTGCTGGGGGTCAGCGTGCAGATTCCATCTAGTTTCCCCATTTGGATGAAATCCATTCCTTTAATCCTGCCCTCGTGGGAGCTGAGGTTTCGCGTGCTGTTGTTTTTGTGTTGAAGCAAAGCATTCTGATCACAGAGGTTACTTTCAGGAGCCACGGAGCTCTTCCCGTCACAGTCAGCATCCTCTCTGCCTGGTGAGAGGCGATGCTGGTTTTTGGGATGCGTGGTGCTACAGACACAATGAAGGCAGTGAGGCACTGTCAGAAGATGCCCAAATAGGTGGAGGTGCCCCAAGGTCAGGCAATGGGATCTGAGCATGTGATGGAGCTGTAGGTGTCCCACAGGGAGGGGGACAGATGGCCTTTAAAGGTTCAACTGGAACAGTTCTATGACTTTGCAACACACAGTGGTCCTATTGCTTTAGGTACCCACCCAGCATTGCCTGTAGTGATGGGTGGGATGAGATTAAAACAAGAGGGCAGAATTTTTAAGGTTGATCTGCCGATGCCAAAGGATTGTCTTTGAAAATAGCACAAGGAGAGTTCTCATTGGTTACATTCTCTCTTACAACAGCCTCCTTCCATACATCGCTGTGTGCCCTGCGGACATCAGCACACGTGTGGGGCTTTCACAGCACGGTGGGTTTCTGGAGGGACACACAGAGCTTTTCTTCAGGACTCTGAAAGAAACCCCCTCTGGGTTTGTACTCCTGCACAGCGGATGGTTGAATTAGAAGATCATCAAGGTAAGAAAAGACCGCTCAGATCAGCAAGGGCAGCCCCAACCCATCTCCATCGTACCCACAAGTCCATGTCTCTCAGTGCCGCACCTGCCCTTCTCAGCAGCCATGGGAAACATCTCCCCTTTTGGTGGCTACTGGGAATGAAGCACTGATTGTCACCGAGGAGCAGCTCGCAATTTGCACTGAAAACTTTTGCACTAAATGGAGATTCTCTGACAAACAACTCAGGCAGAATGACCTTTTGGACTGCAAACAAACTGCGACGAACGTGGGCTTTTTTCGACGAGGATTTTCGTATGACATTATGAGTCCTGATGGGAGATTAGCGAGAGCGGCTCATTATCAATGTGTGGAGCATCGCAGAGGAAGGCTTGGAGCTTTGAGAGATCTTCAAAACAACCACCCGATGCCAATAAGCAATTTGAGATACAAATAGAGCCAAAAAGCAGAAACCGTGGGCTCAAGTCAGCGCTGATGTAACTCCTTATTCCCCCAAGACTGAATTTGCCTTAGGAAAGTCAAGCTGGGGAGAGGATTAACTTCTAAGAAACTCAGACTGAACGAATTATGGCAATTAATTGGTGGGGTCAGCAACGAAATCATCGCAGAGGAAAAGAGGATTCATTGCTGAGGGGCAAGGTGGTGAGGCAGGGGTCGGTGAATGACCTTTCCAGCCACCAAAGCAGACCAAATATGCTTTGCCACTGCCCACTGCTTTTCAGTGTGTGTGCATGTAACGTTTGGAAAACAAGGCCCTGTCTGTCTCTGCTGAAACAGAAGCAACAAAATAATGCTGCTTGTTAGGGAAATGCCAAAACATGGAAAGATAATTGAAACATTCAGGCTGTGGATAAAGGCAATAAATCCTGACAGCACAGTGCTATCTCAGGTGGGAGTCACCTGCTGGCCCAGCTCTGGCCACTGCCCCAGTCCCTGGTCTGACTTTATCTGCAGTGCTTTGCCCAAGGCCATGACCCCGTGTGGTGCAGAAAGGGATGTGCTTGTTGAAGCAGGGAGATCTGCATCCCTCCTGCTGCCTTCTGTCCTTCCTGGAGCAGTTCTGTGCTCTGTGCAGGTGCAGGGATGTGACTGCAGGTGAAATGGAGCCCATTGGTTGCGTGCATGAGGATGCTGCCATAGGCACGGGGCTGCAGTGCTGCTCCTGTACATGCAGCTCACGCGGTGCTTCCAGTGCTTACTGGTGCCTGGGAATCTCCAGTGACTCTGAAATTGTCTTCACACGAATACATTTAGAATGAGGGAACCCCAGAACTCAGCTACATGGTTGGTGATATAAAAGAAGACACAGATTTTCCTTCTAGTTTTATGTGTCATTGAAACTTGAGCAATAGAGGGGAAAACCCCAGTTTCCCTGGGGGGAAAAAAGAATAAGAAGAAAAAAAGAAACAAGCCTGCGAACAAAATTAGGATCCCTGAGTCTTCTGCTTATTACATGGCAACTGAGGTATGCGATGCTGCAGAGCTGCTGGCAGGTGGCCTAGCCCTGCTCTCACAGGAGCCCATGAGGAGCTATGGGAGTCCAAAGGGAATCTGTGAGTTCTGCTGGGGGAATCACCCCATTCCTCCTTCACTGCAGCCTGGGACAGGACCTGCTTTTTGCACGGTGCAGGTTCAGGTCCTGCCACACAGCACTGCAACTTGAGGCCTTCAGGCATCGCTGTGAAACCCCTCAGCTTGCTGTGTGAGTGCTGCCCTGCTCGCAATCACCTCTCTTTGGCAGAATGCAGCCATTTCTTTTTCTCTGTCATTGCAGTTGTTCTGCAAGTGAGAACTCAGAGTGGACGTGTGGATCAGATGGCACCGGATGGTTTCAGCATGAATCACACTGCCTCTGGAACCAACATTCCCATAACCTAAATCTATCATAAAGAACATAAACCACATCAGACGCCCGTTCTCGGATACTAATTTGCTAAGACTTTGGAAATCTCTTATATTAAACAGATCATCTCTTTATAGGAGAAGCTGCCCTCATTACACAAAGGGAGGAAAGGGACCATCTTCCATCAGAGAAGGCTGTTTAAGTTTTCCCAGCTTCCTAAAAACCATTGTCTTGTAAACTGAGCATTCCTCCACTGCCCCGTAGACACAACAGTCCCTGTCCCGGCGCGGTGCAGGCCAGCTGCGGGCTGCCAGAGCCCTGACTGCGGGCACAGCATCCTAAGGGGCTGCAACCCTGGGTTTGGGATGTCCCTGACACACTGCTGTGCTCTGGGGCTGCAGGGTGCTGCCAGAAATGGGTCTGCCTGGGTATTTGAGGTTTTCTAACGATCCAACTGCAAATAGCAGCGAAGTGTCAGCCCCTAACACAGTGTCACAGCACCAGCAGCCGTGATTCCCACCAGTGGATGAGGCACAGGTCCCTGTTTGTGTCTGCGCTGTGCTGCATGCAGCCGCCCAGCCTTATACCCACACATTGCAGAAGGTGCTTCTTCCCAAAGGCGCTGCATTACCAAAGGCACCAAGTCACGGAGCAAAACCATTGTTACAAATATCATTTGAAGTTAATCTTAATAAAATCCACGGTAAATATTTATGCGCACTACAAAAGTGGCTGGATGTGTTTACAGTTTGACATTGTTGGAGAGAGGATTCCATGTAGATTAGTCAGCTAATCTGCTGTAATCTGCTTAAAAAGCATCAAAAGGGGTTTCTTTCACTCAATCGTGTTAGCTCTATGCACACAGTGACTTCAGATACAGAATGGACTCAGACACAGAGGACATTTACCCTCAGGCACTGCTTGCAGCACAGCCACATCTCCTCCTTCCCCCAGAGCCATTCTGAGGGGCTTGAATGCAACTGGAACGTGTTGGGCTCCTCTGCTCCATGTCCTTACTGTGGTGTTTGAGCAGCACCGCTGAGGATACGCTTCTCTTTGGGGAGGCACCTGTGAGGGCTTTGCACAGAAATGGGCCTTCCTGAGTCAATGGTTTTGGCGGTGGAGGTCCCTGTGCACTGGTGTCAGTGGGGAGAACACGCTGCTGGTTTTCTTCATGTTTCTGAATGCTGGAATGGATGGAAGTCACCTCCTATTCTTTACCCACCTCTCAACTTTGCCCACAAGGAAATGGCAGCTCACGACACAAGGAGGCTTTTGGTTGTCAGCACAGTTCCAGCAGCTCTCTGGCTGCCCAGGTCCCCATGTTCCCCACGGAAAGGGCTGTAGGGCTCTGGCTTGGGCCTTCACCAGCCCTGCTTGCTGCTTGCAGGCCCCAGATCCTGCACCTCCATTTTCTCCTGAATTTTCATCCCCCGGGTGTCAGCGGATCATTTCAGTGTGGGTCCCTCTGAATAAAACATTCATTTGCAGTCCTTCCCCCCCGCCCTCAGCGAGGCCTTCCCGAGCTGAATGCGGTGGCTCAGCTCCAGCGCGCACAGCTGCCGTCACTGCTGCAATTCTTTCGCCTTGAGAAAAAGCATATACAATTTAATATGCTCCTGGCACAACAGCTTTTCTGTAGCGGAGGAGGCGGGTTTGTTTATGGCTATTTTGATAGGGCGGCTTTCATCCGGACACAGGTTGTGCCGCATCTCCCGCCTGCACAAGGCTGCCTTTGTGGGTGCTCGCCTCATGGGCGGCACCGGGACCTTCTGCCCCGGAAGGCGGCTGTAAAAGCCCTGCTCACTTCGGTCTGCATTTCTCTTACTTCTCTAAAAGCTAAACCCCAGGCTGAGCACCAGAACAAAAGGCAATAGGAGAGGGTGTGATGTGTGATGGTGCATGGTATACACATCCAGGACAGGAGCCATTTCATGGCAGAGCAGCCCACTGGACATCAGCAAATGGGGCTGGTGTTGCTGCCAGCAGGAGCTGCAAGGGCTGGAGCAGGGCCTTCCCCGGTGCAGCTATCGGCACCAACACACACAGATTCCCCTCCAGCAGCGGTTCCTGCTGCCATCACTGTGTTAGGCTGAGGGTGATGCGTGGCCAAGCATCGCTGGGCTCAGGGAGCACCTCCAGGTGGGAGAGTCCCAACCCAAGAGCCCACAGTCTGCAACCGCAGCTGCACAGCTCTGGCAAATTGCTTGAGCTGCCCCTGGATGGGAAGGAGAAACGGCCTGTAGTGTTTCTCAGCTGTTAACGTCTGTTCTCTCTCTCTGCCGCAGTGGAAATAAATGGTGGGAGGGCTCAGCCTGCACTAATTCATGGCCATGCTCGAGCTGAGGCCTCTGCTACTCTGTGCGCATAACACAACTGTGAAAGTGAGAGCCGCCAGAAACACGGCCCATCATCAGATTATCTTAAACACATGGTAACGAAACAGAGTCACTCTGTAGCGTACAAATTCCACACATGTGGAGGAATGTAAAGCAGCTATTGTGCCCCCACTTTGCGGATCCATTTCACTGTTTTTCCAGTTTATCTGGAAAATACATACTGCATGGTACTGTACGTCGTATTTCACTGCTATGCACCATGATGTCTTCTAATTGAACAATCGCCATGCTTGTAGTCTAAGGGCGATACAAAAGTGCTTTCAAACAATAACAATGCATTGTCTGTATAAAGAGGATAGGGAGTAGCCGCTTCCCAGAAAGGCTTGATTTCCCCAGAGCCAGCAGCATGAACATCCAGAGAGCCAGGAACTGCAGGCAGAGCTGAGATCGTCCCTCATCATCAGCCTGCATGCCCAACAGGCAGCTCTGACCGAGCCTGGCGCGGGCTGGCAGCACTCACCCAGCACTCCCACCACAAGGGGCTCGGCCAAGGGGCACTTCCTTGGCAAATAGAGCCTTTGGGATGTGACCCTGAGACGTGAAGGGAGGGAGCACCGCTGGAGCAGCGCAGCTACCAGAGATCGCGCAGGAGTGCAGCATCTGCCAATTCACTCAGCGCTGCTGGCCGGCGGAGCAGCATGGCACGCCGCTGTTCCATGTTTGGAGACAGTTTATACTGGAATAGGAGCAGTCTTTTTTGGTAAAATGATTATTTTTCTTTTTCCTCCATGAGAATTCACGGCTCCTTAAAGAGAACTCCTCACGCTTGCACAAGGGCTGGACAACGGGAGTGTTGCAGCTTGGCCGTGTGCAGCAGATCCTCTGTACTACTATTGCAGAGAACGACATGAAAACAAGGATTAAAACAGGGCCAGGAGGGGTGGGAGCCCTCAGAGCAACAACAGTCACCATTGCACCCTGAGATCGGACCGGGTAAACCCAGTGAGACATTCACACTCTACTTTGTGCTCCCTGGCAGAGCGCAGCCTCTTTTCTAAAAGCTGCATCCAGATTTTTAGGGCTCAAAAGAATCACTCTGGTATTGGAGTCGGATCAAGCACAAAAAACATCCTCAGCCTTGACAAAAATACCAGATGGCTGCAGATGCCAGCTCCTCTGGCCAGGCAGCTTTGTCAGAGGAAAGGCCAGCTCGTTGTGCAAGCTGCATCCCCGACACAGCCCTGCTGGCAGCACTGCCTGCACAGAAACCCTGTGAGAGGAGCATCAGAGCAGCGTGTTCCCGTAAGGTCTGCTTTGTGAGGCTGTGCCATGCTCCTACCGTCCGTGTTCCCTTTCTGCAGGCGGCAATGGGAGCTGCAGGAGCCACTCTGGCTGTGAAAACACCCTTCTGAGCTTCCCAGAGCATGAGAAGGGGGGAAATGAACTGCAGGCAGAGTTGCCAAATCAGTGGAAACAAATCTGAAAAACATGCCTGGGCGTGTTAGGTAGTTCTGACTCTAAACGGTGAACTCAAAAAGATCCAGTGTGGCTTCTGTGCTCAGAGGGTCAGCAGTGCCACACCAAGTCAGCGCCCTCCTGCTCTGCAGCCGCATGCACGTGGCACGGAGATGCACCACAGGGAGCTCAGGCTCTTCTCAAGGCCATCATCATGGCTTTGTCTCTGCTCAGTATCACCTCTCTGCTGCTACACCGAAATGTGCACAAGGGATGAATGCGATCTCTTAGACAGATCAGCGAAAGGATTTCTGAACCATTTGGAGCTTCAGAGCCACGTGTTGTTGTGAACCTTCACCCTCTGTGCATGGCTCCATTTCCGTAGATCACTGACTGCAAGAACAACAGAACAGCCAGCATGCATCAGTGTTGCTTTGTTCTCTGCTCGCTGCTTTCCACCAGCACCCAAATGGGCATCGTAAGGTCAACCTGTGTCTGCCTGGGGAGCAGGGCATCGCAGGGCTGACACCACTGCACAACTGTGGGCACTCATTGCCACAAAGGGGTAGGAATGCTGGAGCTGCATGCAGCCATCTGCTGCACACACCAAAATGCGGTCAGCCAAACGGGTCTTGTAAAAAAACCTGGAGGTGCAATTAGTTTCTATTAAAAAGAAAGTCTTGCCTTTCGTCTTGGAGTCCTAAAATGGCTGCGAGACGATTAAAAACCAACCCAAAAAAAGGAAGACAACGAGGAGTGGTGAGATGCCCTTTTTGGGGAGCGTGGGCTGGTAATGTCCATCTGGAAGGACCTCAGAGAGAGTGGTCACTTTTGATTGCTACATAACGTGAGTAATCTCTGGGAAGATGAGTCCTTCCCGCCTGAATCACAGCAAAGGGGGAAAATAACACACTCCAGAAACAGCAAGCTGTCAGCCCCGCTGCTGGGAGCCACCCACATGCCCTGCCCGGAGCCCAGCAGGACCACAGCACCTCCATTGGGGCCACCCAGAGCCCGGAGTGCCCGCAGGTGGAGGCACTGAATGTGCTGTGCTGAGTGCTGCTCCTCAGCAAGCCATCACCGCCAGCCCTTCAGCCCAAATGCGGCAACATGAGGAGCTGAGAGACACCACAAATCCCTGCTTCCTCCTGTAGATACATATGGGTACATTGAAACACAAGCTTTTTGTTTTCTTCATGCCCAGAACTCCATTTTGGTTTCCATTCCTACACACAGAGCGCTGGGATTCTTGGTCTATTTCTTGTCCCTTTGCATCTGATTATTATTATCAGCAGAGTTCAGAGTGTGACAGGCAGATTTGAAGTAGAACATAACTTCTATTCATGCAGAATTCCAGTATTAATGAACCCACAATGGTCACATATAACGTAGAAGAATTTTATTCATACTGTAATTCTATCCCATCATCCACTGCAAATATTACAGTTATCCTTAAAATGTCATAGAAGATCATTTTGTTCCACGTAAAGCACAGGAAGGCTGGCGCCAAACGGCCACACTTCTCTTGAATTTACTCAGATGTATTTTCATGACCTGTAAAGGCTTAAAGCAAAGGTCTGTGTGGGTGCTCAAGTGACTTCTAAGCGGTGAGGCTAATAATCCGGGGAGTAACAATGAATGTATCCTGTAGATTATGCAGAACACTCACCATTTTTGTTACGAATACAACAGAAATGCAATAGGTTACATAACATCCACGAGTGACCTTTAAAAACATGTCTTAAAAGCAGCACAAGAGAGTACAAAAACAGTGAAAGAAAGAATCAAACGCACGCACACGTTCATTGATAGATAGAATGGGCACCTGCCCGCGTAAATGCGTGTCATGAAGCTGCAAGGTTGAGAAATGTGAATAGTTGTTCGTTAATAACACATGCAAGAAGCATAAGGTCATCATAATAAACAGTAGCAACTAAGATACACTGTCAGGGCCGCTGGAAATACGCTGAAATAAATTAAGCACCTTGGAGCGATGAGAGGACTCTGAGTGCAGCCCAGGAGCTCTTTCCCACCGCAGTGGCAGCGCTGGGCACTGCCATGAGAGCCTTCTGCTGGGAGGCAGCAGGAAAGCGCCAGGTGAGCTTCGTTAACTCCAAACTACACGTCAGCACGGGTAATTGTAGACAAGTTCTTAACTAACACCTACAGCTTCAGAAGGAAGATTGCTGCCTGGTTTCATTATACAACCTTTGGCGTGTAAGAAGTATGGGAAGTTCCTATTTACTCAGAGTTAGTGCTACCGTAAAGAAGAAAGACAGTTTTGCTGCAACTAAAAGGTAAGCAGTGCTATTTAGGGTAGCGGAGATGCAGAGATTTGCAGCGGTCAGCACAGGAAACTTCACCTTCAAAGGAAAAGCTTCCCCAGAGAATAATTTGTATGATCCCAACCTGGAGGGCTGCACAGCAGAGCAAGGTCTGGCTCTGCAGAAGCTCTGCTCGATACCCACATCTGCACAGAGCAGCAAGAGCTGCCAGCAAGGCTGCAGGCACACAGAGCTTGCTGCAGCTCCTGGTGCCTTTTGTTCTGCCGTGCACGTCTGCTGCAGGAGGCAGCATTTTGGAGCATGCATTTGGCTGGTCGCACACTAAAAAAAAGGCATCTGAATTGAACTAAATGGACTTTGTATGAAAGAGTCCTATCAAACTGCTGCTTTACACCTGCCACCATCTCCTGAGCATTCTGTATGCTACTCAGAGAAGCAGCTGAGGACACTCTGGTGCAGATAAATACGATTCAAAGCACACTTAGTTCAGTGAAGACGTTCTCAGTGAGTTTTAAGGAATCTGATGTGAACCCTCATGTAAAAAAGGGAGAACTCAGATAACATCAGTCCTGAAGGCTCCACCCTACATCGGACAAAACGCTGCCTCTTGGACTCCTCACCCATAGGCCCGGAGCAGACTGTTTGCCTTAGCATCTCCTCAGAGCTACAAAGCAGACCCCAAAGGGCCGCTAACACAGCGGAGTAATGGCCCCTGCTTCTAAACCACAAAGTGACTCAGAAGTTCTACTTTCCCTCAGCTTACTGGAATGATCAAAATCTTTCTCTAATCGTCCCTCTTTAATTGCAGAACTGCTACTGACCACATGGATTTTGGAAGCCTTCAGTCCCTGACCAGTGAGAAGTCTGTTAGGAGAGACAGGCAGAGGGACATCGCTTTATCAGAGAAGCTTGACAAAAGGTGAGTAAGACTGACTTTAAGAATAGGTGTAAGATAATGAGGGAAAGAGACGTTCATCTGTAGTTTAAATAGTTAAAAACACAGTTTTATCTGTACGATCCAACAACAGGTAAAAATCTCGCCTGCAAGCCAAAAGCCTGCTCTTCCCTGAGCACTTTCCCAAAGCTAGTCTTATCCAAACAGTTGTCTTCTTTCTTAAATGGTACATAAGATTTGAACTGACATCCAGTGCGTGACATAACAGAAAAAATACACATGAAATGCACACCTTTTATTTTTTCTTGATAAAGCCATGGAGCTGCACAGAGCTAATGTAAGTGCACGAGGTCAAACAAAGGCAGCTTTCCAGAAGGAATCATTTAGACAGTGAGAGAGATGAAGCTGTTGTATCTCTGAATGTTTCTCTTGAGGATCTCGGAGCAGGGGCCCAGCACTCGTTCGAAGCGGGGCCGGTCGAGCTTCACACATTTCAGGGGCCCACGTGCCACCACCGTCGCAGCCCGGGGCCGGTTGAGCAGCAGTGCTATCTCACCTGGAGATGGGGACAAACACACCATCACACCTCCTCTCCTTCGGAGGGTGCATATTGAGGCCACCGTGCAGTTGCTTTGGTTGTAGAACACAGCCCTTTATGTTATCCTGATAGACACTTTACATAATTCTGTTGACAGTACAAATGCATTACACATGCATAATGCATGCGTGTAAAATGCTTTTGAAAACAAATGCATTCAGACTGTTTTGCTGATTCTGGATCTGTCTCCTGTCAGCCACATTGCTGTAAACTGAGGAATAGTTTCAGCTTCCATGCTATCTCTCAGTACTGCTGAAAGTGGAAGCTGACATAGGCACAACCCCTTGTTTGTTAAAGACTGGAACACTAATTAACACACCAATTACTCCATGCAATTCCAGTTGCTATTTTTCCAAGCCACATTTACGCTGAATTTTCTTACCAAAATAATCTGATGGTCCAAGCCTTCCCACCTCCACGTACTCCTCGTTATCAGACCTGCGCTGCAGAACAGAGGCTGTACCCTGGGAACAGAGGAGCAGAGGGGCTTAGTGAGGTGCTAAAACGCGGTGGCAGTGCCCCATCCCTGCAGACACCCAAGGTCAGGGGATGGGCTCTGAGCACTGATGCTCTGTGCATGTCCCTGCTCAGTGCAGGCAGTGGGACCAGGAGGGTTTTAAAGGTCCCTTACAACTCAAATGATTCTGTGATTCTATGATAAGGTTACCTTGCTTTTCTTGACCCTGTTATTCCTTTGGGAAGCACTGAGAGCAACGTGCCCCTCTGTGGGACATGTCTCATTCCTTTTGTTCTGCTAAGGCAGAGACGACCACCTCAGTCAATTTCTTATACATGAATAAAAAGAACTGAATAATACCAAAAAAAAAATCCACCAGTATGGCAAACTTGATTTCACTCTTATGAACGTGGCATTGTGGCATTCAGCTCACACAAGGCAAGAGGGACAGGACAGAATTCAGTAACGACTGCCCATTACGCTGTGCAGCTGAATCCTCCAGTATACTTTAAAAATACACTCCGAGTGGATGCAGAACCTTGCAAGTGACACAGGAAAGACTTTCACCATAAGGAATAAAAAGGCACTTTTCCCAGTACTATCTTGGAACATGAATTTGTAAGACAGCACCTAGACTTCGCTCTTCACCTGACCATTCGCTGGCTCTCGCCAAGACTGTTGGCAGAGGCAGTTGTTAATGCTTAGTACAACAGAAAGCGTTTTTTTAGCGGCCTTTAGTGATCTGGACACCTGTGAGTCAGTTGCTTGGGAGATGGAATGTGCCTTGTCTCCGCTCCCACTGTGAACTGCAGTGCTCAGCACGTGCCAGTACATGTCACAGCTCAGAAACACCCTATTGAAACCTTCAAAGAGCTTTGACATGCAGAAATATTCTAACCTGGAGGAAACCTTAAATTATTTGTGGCATCACGGTTTTGGAAGGGAATACAGAAAGTATCTCCTTTCACTTTTCTAGGACCTGGGGCCCAGAATATTCACTATTATCTGGCAAATTATTGTAATTTGCTTACTTCTGAACAAGCACTACTATGATGGAATACAATCACTGTTGTATTCCATCACGTCCTGTTTCATAGCAGGGTTATTTTTGTGCCCGTATAATTTATGAATTGCTGGGCCACTCTCTAGGTTAATTTGTAATGTAAGCTTCCTGTGCTGCACCAATGAAGAGGCACATCATTTCTGATGATGGCAGGAACCAGAGCCAAAAATAATGGGCAAGCGCCATCTCAGACGTGCTACACATCGGATGGCTTTTATATGTACTTGGATGTGCATCAAATTAATCTGACACATTACAATTTCTCATTTTGCCCATTAGCAGTAATCTGTGCTGAGCATGGACTACCAGATATCAGACCGTCACGGCATTATGTGCGCCATGACAATTTAGCTTGGGTGTAAGGCATGCCATGCACATAACACTGCCCGCAGCCCGTGTGAGGCTATCCAGGAGAGTAACATGTAAGAAAGTGATTTGGTGCCTGTCAAGTTTCCAGGAAGAATTCCTTATCCTTGATATAACTAAATTGTTTCGCCAAAGCTGCTGTTTTCCAAAGTCTTCCAGTAAATCTGCAAGGGGATGAAAACATAACGATGGTGTCATGAGTTTTGTTATTTGCATTTCCTGCGAGTGTTCAGAACAGAACACGTGGGGAACAATGCACTTACTAATCTCTCCCTGGCTGCACTTCAGATCAGGTGCATCTCATGGGCCCAGCTCAGTGCTTTTCTTATTGCCTGAGCTTTGGAGTCGGGATCAGTTTCAGAACCACTTCCAGCCTCTGTCCTCTGCTCAGTCCCCATCTGGAGCCTGGCAAAAGCCTAACCCCTTGACCTGAAAAGCTGTCTGCAATCCACGCCTTCATTTCTTTCCCAAACTATTCTTTAACAACTTTTATTACAGATGTTTTATTCGATACAACAACACAAAAAATCTCTTAAGTAATCACATTGACTGTTCAGGTCAAATGAGAAAAGGTGTCAATTCCCCACTGCTCACCTCGAGCACGCTGCCATAAAGGTAATCACAACATCAAGCAATATCGCTTTCACCTCCCTTGTATCAGCTTTTATGGTGGTTAATATTCTTTTGACAAGGCCTGTATGATATAGGGTTTCAATAAGTCAGTCTTCTGAAGCAATTTCTTCCACTGTTCCACTACAGTTGGCCTTTTTAATCCAAGAAACACCATGCTATCTGTTGGAGGAGGACAGATGTGTCTGGCCTCCACAATAAACACTCAGCTTGGCAGGATAAAGCAACGCATATTCCAGATACATATTTTTCCACTCTTGTTTTAACAGTCACATCGGCTCTTCCCATTGCCCAGTGAGAATGGGTCTGTCACAGAGCAAAAGAAGTTTCTTGACTCCTGGATTGTGAGCACCCACTGTAAGGCCCCACTGCCAGCTCAGCCCCTGCACAAGGCACAGCCCCACGGCACATCCTGCAGCACGGGAAGGCTGTGAAACAAAGAAGGTATACTTAGCACTACCTATCCATATCACCTTCATTTTAGGTATCTCATCTCTTGGAACAACGCCATTATAGCTGGGTTAGCGGAAGAGTCCAGTGGTACGTGAACAGTATGAGCAGGGCAAAACTAGAATAATACAGAACTGTTATCGGTACACTTAATGAAGTTCTCATACCGCATTATATAAGCGCTGGCCCCTATCTCTGCTCTCATCACGGGTTTTGTGGCTGTATTTCACTTTAGTTTATTTCTCACATCTTTCTAATGCTGTTTTTTGAGCTTTCTGTCCTTGTGTTAGAGCAAACTGCCTCACATCAATGGTATCACTCCGTAAGTCTTCTGGGTGCTGTTGTGAGAGGTACAGGCATTATCTAGCAAGGATTCAAGGGGCTTATCACTCTCAGCCCCAACAGCATTTGGTCTCAGTGGAGAAGATTCCCCCTTAAACAGCACGAAGAAACTGGCAGGATCCAGCTCTGTGAAACAAACGGCACAGTCCCAGATTTGCAGGATCAGGCTATTTAGTGCTGCTCAATTTAAAACGCAGTCTTGTACACTGCGAGTCATTTCAGCCTCCTACGCGGCAGAGCAGAACTTTCAGAGCATGTGCTCAAACACTGTGAAGAAGTTTGACACCATTAAATAAATCAGCACTTTGTGATGATAAGAAACTGAAAGCAGACAGGCATGTCTTTCTCCTAGCAGACACTTGGGAGTGAAATGATCTTCAGGGGATCCAGGAATATTCCCTTTCAGTCACTGGGGAGTGCCTGTATTTGCAGGAACCGATATCACTAACCTCCCCTCCTCTGCTCGAGTAAATACAGGCATCCTATTGCAAAAACAACAGGAGTAGCAGCTCCAAATGCAATGTGCCATCAGCACTCGCTGCCAGCCTCACCCCACGCACCTGCTCACTCCCTCTGGAACAGTTCTGCCGCGGTGCTGAGAGCACTTATTCATGTCTGTCAGGTGCATCAGCAGTTTGCTTTGTAACAATTTATGGCTTAGATACGGCACCATAATTTAAGATATAAAAAATAAGGTTTATAATCCATGCGCTCCCACCCTCCTCAGAGTAATGAGATTTTGATAGATGTTTCACTTTTAAACTCTCAGACCGTATGGGTGAGGGAGACATCTGGATCAACAAGAAGATTCCCATGCCTGATCCTGCATGTACTCAGAAGTACAGACTACTTCAGGAGCTCTATTTTTACACTTAAGTGCAAATCCTGTAGCCAGGAGTTGCCCTGAGTAGCCCGGCTATAAAAGGCAAGTGTTCAACAGGACGGTCAGAGGGGAAATCCTGCAGTTTTTCCTCCATTCCAGCAGAGGAAGCTCAGAGGATCAGATGGGATCGATCCCAGCAGCACAACATGGTGCAGCGCTGGGCACCAATGAGTGCTGGGTACCAGGAACAGAGGTGGGAAAGGAGGCTGAGCTTTTTAGACTTTGGCATTTAAAAGTCAGTCCTGTTAATGTTCTGTTCCCACTGGTCAAACCTCCCGCTTCAAAGACACAGCAATCACTAAAACATACAGTGAGGCTCCACAGAGATGTATTTATCATGATTAAAATTGAAGAATATTTATTCTATGATGACCGTATGCGGTGTCAATGTCTACGCCCTTTCAATACACTTAGTATATGGAATAAAAGTCTACCCTTAAGGAAAAGAAATGTAACAGCAGACAGCTTTTTCCCCCATTCCCCTGTAGCACTTCTGCCCTGGTTTTGAGCTCTGAAGGCTTTTTTTTTTTTGTCGACTTCATTTTCCTCTGCACAACTCAGTAAAAAAGAGCAATGCAGTAGTTTTTTTTTTCTATAGAATTAGTGATGAAAAAGGTCAGGCCTTTCCATCCGCTATTGCTATTAACTCTATCAATCACTATTATGAATGTACCTTTGCTCTTTCTCACTTTGCTAATCCACACACTCCCATTCAAAAGATAAGTTTCCCACCACTCCACAGTAACACAAACCCTCATTATATGCTGCTATGAAATCTTTGCAGAGTTGCTACAAAAGATGAAGGAAGAAGCTGTGGAGTGGCACAAAACATCCCTGGTGAATCACACAGGGCTCCATGTAAGGGCTCCTACTGGTTTGAATGGAAGCAACAGCAGATAGCAAATGAATCAGAAGATCTGTCACATAGAGTGGCTCTGTTCACACAGAATGACTCTGGGAGTATTTTATTTAACTGCAGGCAAGACTTCAAAAAGTGGTCATTTAAATCAATTCGGTTGCCATTAAGTGAAACCTTCCACAACTTTGGTTCAAAGCTGTTGTTTGGTTTGCTTATCTCTAGTGAGTTTTCTCCGTCCATTAGGGCTCAGTGCAGCTTACAGTGAGACATGAGACAATGCCCACATTGGAAAAGTCAGCTACTGCCAGCTTTGAACAGAGAGATACGAATTTCTGTATATTTTGGCCTTTGAATTCAGCAAGCCTCTGGAAACCTCCCATCGAGTTCAGCAGGTTTTGGGCAAGCCACCACCTTGGCAGTATCTTTAAGATTCAGTGGTGCATCAGTGGACTGTGACACCTCTGGGTTCTAGAGAGAGAGCAGTGCTGCAGAAATTACCTTTACACTGCAGTCACTCAGGTGACGATGCATATGATTATCGTAATGTAATCATCATAATGTCATACCATTAGTATGCCTCATTTTATTGGCTATTTATCCCAACAGCACTAATGCACGCTGCCATCCTCAAAGGCAGAAAGCAAGTAGACCTTCCCAGCCAGCATGAATCTCACACCCAAACTCTGCAGCCACACTGGATTCTAAATGACATGCAGCCACCCCACACCTGCGTAAGACTACTGCATGAACATCTCAACTTCCATCCATTCTGCTATCCACTTTATTTGCGCCACTTTAGAAATAACATCCACACCTGAAAGAGTGGAACAAAGCTGTGCAGAGCAGCCACCAAAATAGCCACCAACAGAAAGGTGCTTTTCAAAATGACAATCAATCATAAACCAAGTGCAGCTTAAAACAGCAGAATCAACCGAGCCACAGGGCATTTCCTAGGGATATACGAGAGGCCGGGGTTAAGGCCCAGACATGACTACACCCAGCCAGCCATTAATCACCAGGAAATGCCTTTGCCTTGATCATTTACTATTTAAAATTGTAGACATTTGACATGGGAAGACCTTTAAGATCATTTCGTTCAACTCAGGCAATCTTCCCCTTCGGTATTTCTTTAAGGCAATCTGCGTTAAGTATCTTCTGTGTCTGAATGTACTCCCCTTAAAGCAAAAGAAATGTTAAGGGATGGGACAAGACAGGATTCAGGCAGAGAGACCAACAGACATGGTGCAGAGCCAGCAGAATTGGGACACATTGCTCCACATGAGCTTCACCTCATGGGTGAAAAGCCCTGCAACACTTTGGTGAAACAAAGCGGTTTTGCACAAATACTAAAAGCTGGGAAATGCTTCTTTTTGTTGCTGAAATGCTTTTTGTAATCAAAACTTGAAGCTCTGCTGTCTCTTGATTTCACAGTACTGCTCTCGAGATACAGCAGCAGAGCTCAGCCCGCGGGTGTCTGATGCATCCACAAACTAGTAGCTGGGCGCCTTCAGCAAGGGCTGAACTCCCAGGGGTGCAGTGAAGAGCAGGGAACGTCTCCAGAGTCAGGGCATGGCAGCCCCACACCTCCACCTCCCCAATTGCCTTTGGGCACTGGGAGACCTGGGAGCGAGGAGATGGAGGCGCAGGGGTGATGAGAGCGGCCCTTTGGGCTCAGGACAGCCCCTCAGCCTGGCTTTGCCCAGCTGCTGATGGCAGGAAGCCGCCAGGCGGCCACACCGCAGCCCAGGCACTGGGCTCCAGTTGTGCTCTTTTCTCTGCTCTTAGAATTGGAGTTGCCCCTTATTACACATCCCATCCACCTGTTATGGTGGTGACACAAAGCAGATCTGCTCAGTAAAGGTGGGCTCCGCTTTGGGTTTTAATGAATCATCCCAGGGATACTTGGCCTTGACTAATCAGGAGCTTCTGTGGGAAAACAACTGAATTAATATTCCTCCCGGTGCCAGACTTTAAAGGCTGTCTGTGCCAAGCACTGTGGATTATTGGCAACAATGCACTGTTTTCCTCCCTCTGACATGTCAGCGTACAAAGCCATAAAAGTCACAAAGGAAAAAAAATTGTTGCATTTTAGAGATTCTTTCTTTCTACAAAGCTAGCCATTATCTTTACTCTCTCCGAAGCCAGGAAATGTCCACAGAGTCAACATAAAAGTGACTCTATAATGGGTTATTCATCAACTGTTCATATTTGACTGCCCTTACAGTTACCGTGCCCTGGAAGCAGGCGGTGCAGCCTGCTACCACCTACAGACATCGCACACAAGGGACCGAGCGCATGCAAACAGGGCACCTCCCTCACCCTGCCCATCAAATCCTTTCTGGTGAAAATTGGTTTTAGCTGCTGATGTTGTTTTACGGCCCAATTACTCCTACCACCATCTGCTTCTTTGTGAAAACATTCTGTAGATACAGAAGTAACCAGACCAAGCAAAAGTCTGAAGACAGGCAGCATCATTAAAGCCTCAGCCCTAATGCTGTGAGCAGGGCTGGGCTGGCAGCTGTGGACAGCCAGGGCAGGAGCTGCGGGGGAAAGAAACGCAACTTGGAGTAAAGCATGGGAAGGGGAAAAGGGAGCTTATCACGGAGATCAGGAAAATCCCTGTGGGGAGCTTTCTGAAAGTTGGTGAATCCTGAGTATTTGTGGATCACGTTTTGTGATTCTGAAATTCAGAAGGAAAATAAAACCAACCTCTCAAAGGTGCCTCTTCCTGAAGGACAGTGCGGAGCGCCTCGCACATTCCTCTAAATCCACATGATAAAGCTAATGGCCGAGCCCTCGGGGATGCGTTATTTCAGTCATCTCAACAGCAGAGGAGGGGGTAAACAGCCCCGACTGCTCTCCATACTCACACAGCAGCAAGTGCCACTATGTGGGAACCTCCACTGCTTCTCCAGACCTCCCAAACTCTACTGAACAAGAGGGAGCACTCAAAACAAAAGCCATACCTTGAAGTATTACATACATGAAGTCACAGTCAGTTCTGAGCACAAAGAAAACCTAACATGCTGGTTTTGATGAAAACTGAAATGGAGACATATGTATTAAGGGTGAAACAGCCAGTTATTAACACTGGGATCTACATCTCTGCACACCAAACCATCTCCTGTTTTCCACATATTCCAGGGTGTGGCTGAACATCCAGCACCATCATCCATTTATGGGTTTACAGATGTTTTAAATTGCAGCTGAATGAGACTGGAGGCTCCAACACAAGTTGCCATGTCAGGAATGAACTGGAGAAACCTCCATAGAGATGCTTTGGATACTGGACATGCAAAGAGAAGTGTATCTAAACCTTTGAGAACTGGATTGTAGCACTGCATCATCCCAATGTTGTGCTCAAAGATAAAAGTTTACTGTTGTCTCAGTGAGACAGGATAACACAGAAAGCCCTGTGTGTACCTCGAGCTTCTGGCATGCGCAGTGTTCTCAGCCGCAGTGACCTGGACGACCACTAGCATGTCACTCCTCAGCTGCCACTGCGGCCCTTTGGGACTGCTGATAGCATCATTCCTGGGACAGCTTTGATTTTACAGTTAAGGATCAGCAGTTCTAGGGCTACTTTCCAAGAGAAGACAAATCCTTTGAACTACATAGCCAAAGACACTGCAAAAATTCCTTTAGCCAGAAAACAATCACGGGTTTTTATTAGTTCCCAACCTTTGACTTATGAAAGACTATCATACAAAAACAAGGGAAGAAATAAACAAATTCTAGTCGGCAGAAAAAAGTGCAGATGAGTTGAGTTCCACATAAGCTGCGGTAGAAAACTGCACCCATCATTTGAGGGCACTAAAATCGAATGCGAAGGAACTGTTGGTGGGGTACCCTGGGATCCTGGCCCTAAAACCCACACCTCTCCACACTGGGCCTTCTGTAGGAGAAACCAGACCTTGTAGGGTCCTATTCTCAGACTGTTTTTCAGTAGGAATGATGAATTCTCTTAACTCTTGTGTCTTTGCTTCAGACTGGAACATGCAAGGGGGAGGTTGCTTCATGCCCCTCATCACTCAGGTGTAGTGAGCATCAGCTCTGTGAAGGTCATGAGATGTTTCTCCCGCCAGCAGACTCCTTTTCTGTAATATAAGAACTATCTAAACAGAATGGTGTTGGAGAAGGATGATACAAGAGGGCTTAATGCTGACTGCGGACAAGAGATTGAGTCACGGCTGGTTTGACAGCATGTTTCTAACCGTGCCTTTTTAAACCATTCTACATTATTCTCCAGTCTCCGGGTTCATAGCAACTCACAGAATTTACATACAGTTGTCCTGGTTTCTGCTGCAAACGAGGAACAAAATCTGCAAAGTTCTAAAATAGACCAGAAATATTGGCTAATGTGAAGTTTCACAGAACCGCTCAGAAAATGATCCAGCACACACTGCTCCTGAGCTTATGGATGTTGCAGAACGTACGGCAGGAGCCGGCATTGCCATGGATATTGGAGGGTGGGAGAAAGCTGGAAGGAAGGACTGATGGCTGCATCACTCACAGCTCCTCCATTGCTGGTAGAACAAAAAGGAGAGAAGCCACTCACTCTCTACAAAATACTGGCCCTTTCCATCAGAAGAGAGGGAAGGGCATGCTCAAGGTTTTACATATATGCAGTCTGATGCATCACTCACAGAACCCACAGTGAACTCAACAAGAGTCAGACCGAGACTGCATTTAAGTCACTTGGGCTCAGCAAAACACTTCACCTCCATCCCCAGTCAGGACGGCATTCAATCACATGCCTCAATTTATATCTTTGATGTCATCAGGCCATTAGAAATCCCATACTGAATGCAGACCAACTTTGAAGCGGAGCAAAACACAACTGCATGAGTGCAGCCAGGTGATAGTGACAAAACTCAGACCACCTTCCCTGTAAGAGCTCTGCAGAAACCGATGTCTCCACAGTTAAAAACAAGCAAGGCACAGAGCTCTTAGTAACTGCTGGCTCTGCTTATTAGGTATAATTTGTTTATTAGGCATATGAGGAGTTGCTGTAGACTGCCCTTAACAAACATACTCAGTATCAACAAAGTCCTGGTAACGCTAGGCAGTTCGGATTGCAGCCTTTGAAACTCCTTTTCTAGACAACATTCATCTTCCTAATTAATAATTAATCACACTGTGTTTTTAAAGAGATTATCAGGTGTGATAGCAGAGTGTGCCTAAGGCAGTGACTTCATTAACCGTACGGAAGAAGTTTACTTTGTAGTTCCCCTGCCTGTCGTAGGGGTAGGTGCCAAAGGGGTCTCTCTTGGGTTAGAATGTCAAAGAGCAACAATTTAAGGCAGGAAACAATTGGGCTATTATTTTTCTTTTCCTTTCTTTTCTTTTTCTTAAAGAGCTTTTAAATCATAAATCTTCAGTTGCTTCTTGTGCAATTTAAGACTCAAGTCTCCTTTTCCTATGAAAGGCCCAATTCTACAAGGAGTGAGCCCAAGGATCTTCCTCTGCTCCTTCACATTACCATGGCACAAAGGGTTTACAAACACCGTTCCACCTAACAAGGTGTTTGTGCAGAGATGCTCCACACTGTGCCAAGAGTGTCAACAGGGCTGGAAATGCTGACTTCACCTTCAGGATGGTCTCTCAAGCTTGTTTTCAGCAGTCACAATAACTCTCGGTGGATCCTGCCCAAACTGGAGCCAGATTGTGGCCCTGACTGGAAACAGCAACAACGGATAGTCCTCCAGCAGGCACCACGCTGTTCTGAATGTGATCTGCAATATTCTTGGCTGGATCAATAGTTATTATCAATTCGTTTATCTGATTTCCATCAATCGGGAGCTCTCTGTACTAATTTTGGAAGGATTTCTGTGCTGCGGGTGAAAATTTTCCCATACTTTCCAATTCTGCTATTCCCATTCCCTACCTTCAGTACTAATGGATACTTACAATGATTCCCCATTAAGCTGTTGCTCACCTTCGTGGAGCATCATCAGGATTATTCCCACCGACGTGGAAACAGAGGTGTGGGGTGGGTAACACTGCCTGCAGGCTGCTCTGACAGCCACCAGCACAACAGGGAAGAACACCAATCCCAAGCTTCTCTTCTGTGCTCTTCACACGAGTTACAGAGGAGGCTGGAACTACCCACCTTAACTTAACACCCATCCACAGTGAGAAAAAAAAAAAAGTAGGTTTTAAAGTTCTTTTTCCAATGAAATTTGTAATGGGAAACGGCTTGATACAATGGGTTCACTTCTCCTTGAACTTCCTCCTGCCAATTATCTTGTATTTTTAGACCTTTTATTTTTAGACTGCTGCATGTTATCACTGGGCAGCTCAACCAACAATTAATTGGAATTGTTTTGCTTCTCACGCGGTTTTATTTCTTTGCTTTAGGCAGCACTTGAACCAAACTGTCCTCGGAGGAGATGACAGCACGGACAGCACGCTGAGGACAAGCACAAGCTGGCACGGCGGGGCACTCTCACTGCAGTTCTCCCCCCCACACCTGCATACATTTGCATCTGTGTGTGCATTTTTCTCAAGCCATGTCAAACTTTATGGAGAATTAGAGCCATATGGCAGCAGCTCAGCAAGCAAACAGCACAGAGAGCACTCAGTGTGCGACCAATGCAGGAAGACTCCCTGAACACAGTCAGTGAGCCCCACAGCAGTGTGTGCCATACATGGTGCCCAGCAGCGACAAGCAGATCCAAGTGATGTGACATGGGGAAGGGTGGGAGCTGGGAATCCCGGCAGGGCACCGTGGGGCTGCGATCCCATCAGCTCTGGCTGGTGCCTAATGGGATCTTCTTCAGGGTGCAGTGCCACCAAGTCAAAGTCTGAAGTTGAAGTTACAGAATGGTACACGATCCCAACCTCTGTTTTTAAAACTATTGTCACTACCTTGTTCAGTAACCTAGACAACAGCCAAAAATCTCCTTCCTGTCCCACAGCACCACTCAACTGGCCTGAACTACTGTTCGGACTGAAGTCAGTGGCAAAGCACGAGCTGGGAACAAAACTCAGCCCCCGTTCAAACAACATTTCATTTAAAGGGCCTTAGCATTTCCTAGGTCGCTTAACTCCGCAAAGCTCGCATGCTTCTGCAAGCTGCCACTTTAAGGCACTAGCTAAAAATATTTGCTTTATCTGAAGTCAGATGAATAAATCCTCCCTACTGTTGGGTACACAGTGTGGCAGTGTACAATACAACTGCAAATTTATTTGTTAGAAACTGTACATCTGTTATGATTTACGCTTGCCAAAATATTATTCTTTATGGCAACAATTGTTTCACGGTGCTTAAAGTTTTTCACCTCCGTGCCAGGAATCTCATATGGGATAATTCCATGACCTTGGAATCCAACAGATACATTCCACATCTGTCTGGTCTGGGAAAGCCCGAGTTTGTTGTGTGAAAAGCAGAGTGGGAAACTGAGACCTGGAAATATCTGAAAATACAAAACCTTGCCGGGCTGCTGCTTTTTTTTTCTTTTCTTAATTACCACTTTCAAGTGCAGTAAATCAATCTCACAAAAGCAGTTACTTTGCTTCTGTAAGCGCGCATTCATTTCTCAGCCTGTCTTCAAGTGAAGGGACACGGTACAAAGGTTAAAAAAAAATTCTATGGCTGGAAAAAAAAAAACCTGCAGCCTTGAAATACTTCAACTAAATCTTGTTGAAGGCTGTGTCAGACGTAAAGGAACAGAACACACAACCTGCTGCAAGGAAACAACGCGCTGCTGCCTGTGGCAGTCTGTAAATCTCAGGGTAATATTCTTCTCTTTAGGTTTCTACCAGAAAATGACCACAGACAGCTCTGTGAGCAGTGGACCTACAAAGCGTGGTTTCCTGTGGCACATTTTGTGTTATTCCACTAATTTTGCTGAGCTCATGCTGCAGCCTTTGCATTTCCATGCTCAGAGCCTGTTTTAGCAGCTCTTACCCTGCCATGGTCTGGAGGCAGATGCTGGACAGAAAGCCAGCAAAAAAAGGCTATTCTCAGGGTGGGGGGGAAAGGGAACAGGTGAATCTGCTTCACTGGCAGAAAAAGGAGCGTATGTACTCCTGTCTGTAGTAACCAGGGTGATATTCCTGGTTTCAATCAGGAATTTTCCACTCAGTCTGGAAATGCCCCTTTCAAGAGGTGTGCACCAGGTGCGCTTCAGGCTGCGAATCACAAGGGTGCCCGCTCCCCTGGTGGCAATGTCCTTCTGCAGGACCAGGAGATGGAAAGGGCAGCATCCCACAGGATGGCACCGAAGAAGGCAGCACTGCAGGCTCACCACAGATGAGCAATTTATGGAGATCAAAGAGAATGGTGCAAACAACTGAAAATCCACACTCTGACTTTGCTGCCTGCAAGAACCTTTCACAACAGAAGTCTCAAGGTCCCACCTGGAACCAATATTTGTGATGCTGGTGATCTCTGCGGGTATATGAAAGACTTATAAATTGGTAACTGGTATGTCTAAGGCATGCTGCAAACAACCGTGTTTTGTAATAACTCAGTATCTTGCCCAAAAATTCTGTGGCAAAGTGTAGCTTTGTACTACTGCACATACTGGGCTCCAAAGGAAGCTGCGTCCTGGTGATGTGTGCAATGGTTTCTGCATGCATGGCACCCAACAGACTGGCTGCATTTGTCGAGTTCTGGACTGTACAGCCACAGAAATCAATCAACATATGAAAGACCCTAATGACTACCAGACATATTGTGACAACAAGCCAGCTTTCAACCAACGTCTGTAGAATAAAGTGCTCCCAGTGGCTCGTATCAAACCTGCAGATCAATCTGACATCAAAGATGCAAATTATTCCTGTGAAATCAGGTTTAAAACACAGATCTGGAATTTTCTGTGAGCAGACACAAGTACTTCTGCAGCACAAGAAACAGCAGATAACTGGATGTTCATTCTTCAAAGCAGAACAATGCAGGCAGCTTCCAGACTAAGAAACTATGCAAGATGTGGATGGGTGAGGTGAGCAGGTACTTTATGATTACACAATATGCAGTGCTAATACTTTCTTATCCATTCAAGTCTTTACGCTGTTCATTCGTAGGGGGGAAATAAAGGCCCTTGGTAATTCTTTAGCAAGCTGCCAATTTTCCATATGGGATTTGATGGCTAAGAAAATCAGGTTTTTCTAGTCTCATGCTGCTGCAAGGAATAACAGGATGCTCAATAATACTCATAGATATAAAATATTCATATTTCCAAAGAGGCACAGTAGTTCCTCAGTTCTTATACAGTAAAGATCTTATTAATGAGACAAAAAACAACATCTAAGTAGTAGTTAATCTGGTTTTATTCCCTCACTATTGATTCAAAGGCTCATCACATATTTAAAGTTCCTCGGTGTGTAACTGTGTGCTCTGCAGGTGTGGTTATTTGCACCGACAATTTTGTGAGCATCAGGAGAGCAACTGTGCTCACAAATCAAACACATATTTCAACACCGGTGTCCAACACTAAAGAGGGAGGGAAAAGAATGGAATTTTAAGTGCCGTATATTGATTATGAACTAAATTTTGGCTGCCTTGGGTAGAGGCACCTGTCCAAAAATTCATCCTTAAGCAGCAAAGGAAAACCTATTGTTCCCTAAACCATTTGGAATGGGTGCTGTGCAAACCCATTATCATCTGCTTTGTGCAAGGTCTCTTTTCCTGCAGTCATGACACAGCACAGCATCTGATGGAACCCAAGACGTATTCCATGTGCCTACAAGTGGATTCTAAAGCAACACAGTGACACCAGCTTCATTCCATCCATCTGACCCACTTTCCCTCACCAGAGAAATTCAGACAGCTGCTACCCCTTGTACCACCACTGCCTTACTGCTGGTCGTGTAACACATGGCCTGAGATGTGCACTTGAACTGTCACCACACAGCCATATGCCAGTCTAAAGATTTGTGCAGGAGCACTCAGAGCCAGCACTGAAAAACATGTCCCAAACTCCATTTCAATCCATATACAATCATATCCTAATGCTGTCTTGTTATCCTTAGTCTCTCAAATGCCTTTTTATAATTTGTTAAATCACAGTGTTGAAGTATTTGTGTGAGATACAGAGGACCCAAATATTTATGCCAGGGAGGGAGGAGAAATCCCATCAGCATCTGTTTGCAGAAATGAGATGATGCAACTGAAGTGTCAGATAATCTCCCAAAAAGATGTCAGTATTTTCAGCTGCCTGACAGATCTGTCTGCTTGCGTGAGAGTAAACAAGAAAATGGCTCCACCATTTGGACTGAGTTGAAGGCAAAACAAAGAACAAATGATCCATTTTCAGATCAGGTCTCCTGTTCCAGTCTACAGATGTTCACTGCAATTTCCCTTGTAAGTCCTTCTGGGAACAAAGATCAGCGCACCGTGTGGCTGGCCAGCCTTGTAAAATACAGACGGTTTGGAACAGTCCAAAAAATAAAGTAGGAAAGAAACCTTCAAATGGTAAATCCAGCAGGCACACCTCAACATTCCTCCATGCCTTACACTTTCCTGTAAATCAGGGACTGTCCTGTGATATTTCCACAGAACTGGTGTCTGTATTCATCTGAATTTTGAGTCATTCTCTTGGTTTATGTGGAGTTAGCTCATATTTACGCTGGAATAAGAGATTAAGCTGCAACCAAATGCCTTTAATACAAGGTCTTGATCTTTGCCGGGAAAAGGCACAGCTGATCAGGGTGCCAAACTTACCTCTGTAATAATGAAAAAGTCATCACCGGGCTCTCCCTGCACAACAATTTTCTCTCCATCTTCAAACTGGACAGGTTCCAGCGCATCAGCCACTGTCAGCCGCTCCCATTTATCCAGGGACTCTAAAATATTGAAGATCATAAAACTTTATTATAAAAAGATTCTAACTTTGGCAGAAGATTCATATCTAAACTGACAGCTCCGCAATGCCTGGTTCTGTTATAGAAGAAACATTTCTTTCATCCAGGCACTTTGCATGAACCTCAAGTTGGGAAACATGAATACATTTATTCATTGTGCCTTCGACTTTAGTAATCACTCAGATAAGGATCTTAAAAGTTGGACAGGAATAGTTGGCTGCAGTTCCCTAGGTCTGCGATCAGCTCTGCGCTGCCCCGATGCTGCAGGAGCAGCTCAGCTGCTCTGAGACACCGCTGAGATCCTCTCTGACCATATCCTGCCCCAGGTACCAGAACAGCAGCGTTGCTCTCACATGGTTAATTACAGCCTTCTAAATAAGTGCTGCAAAGGTGCTAATCCAAAAGGTGAGATCAGGAGCTCCTGGAGCCAACGTGAGTCTCTGTTAGCATGCACAGCAGTGGGGCTCAGCCTGCCTCAGTCAAACTGCACCTCTG
Organism: Excalfactoria chinensis; assembly: GCF_039878825.1. NCBI lineage: Eukaryota > Metazoa > Chordata > Aves > Galliformes > Phasianidae > Excalfactoria > Excalfactoria chinensis. The sequence continues at coordinate 11,419,763 of NC_092838.1, read as the reverse complement.
TTTCATTTGCAATTTTGACCATTGGGACTGCACACAGAAGCACAAGAACTGCTTTTCTTTTCCTTCTGCCACTCAGAGAAAAAAGAAAAAAAAAGCTATAAAACTTCAAAGTAAACTTCAATAAGAAATTATTAACAGTCTGTTTTATGAGTAAAGGAGCTCACAAAGCCTGGCTCCCGTGGCTTTGTGTCCTTATCGCCTACCTGCAGCTGCCGCCATTCCTTCTGATACCTGCACAGCAAAAGAGGCTGCAGAGCAGCCGGCCCTGGGCTGCTCATCGACCTGCTGGCTTCCTCCCAGTGCCTTTCTAAGGGACAAATTCTGCCTGTCCTGCTTTTGGGAAGATAAGGGATGGTAATCTGTGTCTCTTTCTTCTGCCTCTTTGCATGAGAATTCAAGAGAATTAATTGCATTTGAACTTCTGCCTTTTATATCAGATTTGAGTGAGAAAAGCAACAGGATTAAAAGTTATTAAAAGGAAAAGATAACACAATGATATAAGCCTCATAGCTTTCAAAAGTTGAGCTAAAATTCATGTAGTAGAGCTCTACTGATTCTTGCTTTACTCATTAGGAATTACTGAACAATTTTAAGTGGCTTCTATGGCTTCTGACAACAAGACCAGACTTGGGTTGCTCGCTCAGACTCTGTTAGTTCAATACACTGCTCAGAATCATTGTGGGAATGTGAAAGAGTTGTTCTCTAAAACCCAAAAAGCCCCTTGGCTGAGCCCAAGGAACACACAGGGTCTGACAAGACTGAGTGGGTGATCAGTGCACGAAAGGTAAGCTTTGAGTCACTTGACACAAATACCTCTTAATACTTCTATGCACTTTCTGTTGCAACTCGAGAAATAATTACTCCTAATACTTTTCCCTCCTATAATCACTGATGGTATATTTGTGGCCTTTCGTGTAGAATCACTGATATAGAAGTCCAAGCTCGTACAGTCAATGCCACATTCAAACAGTGCTCTGTTTGACTAAAAATAAGCATAAAACTCTTTCATACAGACTAGAGTGGGCTTTTTCTTTTTCTTTTTTCTTTCTTAAAGAAAGAGCTCAGTAATTAAGAATGAAAAGAAAGAATCTCTTTAAACTTCTTCAGTTGCCTTTATGAAAAATTCAAAGCTAATTCCAGCTCTAGTCACGAAGCGTCTCTCTTTTGTCAAAAGGAATTATGCCACTACAAATGCATTGGTTGATGGTTCTTGCAAGCAGGGTGCCGTGCAGAACTTTGTACATGATACAACTTAACATTTGAGTTGCAGAGTTAAATTTGAGCAGCAAAGAAAGCAGAGCAATCTTTTCATTTAAATTCATTACTGTACATTTAATTAAAGGCCAGGGAAAATATTTCAATTGATTCGTTCCAATGCATCTTCTTAGACAGGCAGCTAAAAAATCCTTAAGATTAACAAAATAAGTAGGCCGCTTCAAAAGTAATGCCTCCTATTTACTTTCATGGATACTACTACTGCTACAAAGAGTAACACTATTTGATAGGGCAAATTCTAAGCTACCAAACACTGTTTTTCAACATGGTCATCGCCATCATCTGTGCATTTTCAGCAGTGATGAACAAGAGCCTGCTTGTCCAGATTCCAGGAGATGTAGAAACATCACCCCTTTCTTACCCCAAAAGACACTGCACATCATTTTACCCACTGAGGGCTGCATCATCTTCAGCTTCTTCTCTGATGAGGAATTCATGCATTGCCACTCCAAGGGCTGCCATTTTGACTCTGACTCAAAGTGGTGACACCACAACTCGTCATCACTGACGATGCAATCCAGGAAACTGTCACCTGTATTGGTTTAATTGGTCCTGACAAACTTGCACACGGTGTTCATTCTCTTCCTATGTGAGTTTCTGTGGGAAACACCTGCTTTTCCAATGTTGCTAAGAGCATCTGTGACAGTGCCAATATTCAGCTCCCTGATCAGTTCCCTGGCCATAATCTTCTGATTTGTGCAGATGAGCTGATCAAGACGTGCTTCATTTTGTGGTGGGACAGCTGTGCATGGCCACCCAGAACATGGCTTTTCTATCACGTTGCTGTCACTGCTGCTGAAGTTCACCCCTCGCTGTGCTCACATCCACTGTTCTGTCTCCAGAAGTGTTCAGCGAGTGTTGATGAATGTCAAGGGGCAATGCTAAGGCATGAGGTGAAGCTGATTTCCTAGCACCACTTTGAGATGTCTAAAATACTTCTGTTTTCCAGCTGCCATCTACTCTTTAAATTCATGTAATAAAACCTCAGACATCTCACCTAACTTCTCTCTGTTCCTGAAATGATGTGTTATTCTGTCCAGTGCTTCTTTGTACTTAAAACACATCCAAGTCTTGAAGCCCTCACTCATTTCTTACTGAGTTTGAAAAACCATCCTACAAAGCAGGATATAACTGTCTTGCAAAACCACGTGCTTAAGGAAGTGCAGCTCTGAATAACTGTTCTACTCTGCAATTGTTTCGAGATGTCTCACTGTAATTGCTTCCGATTAGTACAGGTGCAGAGATGCTTTTTTCTTTAAATACGCACTGTAATTAAGCATCGATTGTGCTTTTAATACGGAAAGTTTTAAATTAAGCATAAAAGGTGGCATTTAAATGATGTAAACTTCATTAATAAGTAAGCTATATACTTGGCTTACATTAAGCACACAAATATAGTTGAATATTTCAGGCACCTCTCCAAAGTTCAAGTCTATTCTCATGAAGACTCTCATATTTCAGGTGCATAAGCTCAAATCACAGAGGAATATCTTAAGCATGAAACAGAAAGTGTTTAAATAGGAAGATAAATACTTTAATTACGTAGGAAATAAATCCTCAACTGTTTTTTTTCAAAGTAGCCCTAGTAGAAGCATGATGTTTCTCATTCAACCAACATTTCATTGCACTGACTAACACCGTCCTCCTTATTAGAAGTTTCTGTTCTGCTAATGGTGATTGATTGGTCCGGCATTATGGGTTTGTTGTTTTTCCTACTGAAGGCCATCAAGAACATGTCTGAATTTTGTGGCTATCACATTAATCAAAGGGAAACAAAATCCAAGGACAAGAAGCTAAACAGATGTTTTAAGAATGTGAGACAGAGGCTGTAAAAGGCGCAGAAGAAAAAAAATCAGTCCATTTTGATTTGTGAGGTTAGTTTGCTTAGTGCACATAAATATAGGATTCCTGCAGGAAAAAGCCTCTCACCTGCCACCTGGAAGGATGTAACTGACTTTATGACAAATCTGTCACTCTGTTCTGCTTTCCCTTCTATCCACACGCAGTTACTGCAGCAGCAGCTACTGAAAGGTTACCAGTGCGTGTCTGCTCACATATTTAAGGAAAGATTTGCCCTTCAAAGAAATGTGCACTGCTTATTAAAGAATGAGAAAAACAAGTCCTAAAAAGAGATCTTTACACTTTCATTCCTTAGGAAACGGTGCAGCTGTGAGATCTCCTGTTTGACCACCACTGCTTTCATTGTGCCATCAAAGACCAAAATTCACCCAGCCAACATGTACAACAGAGGAAGTAACATGCAAGTCCAAAGGGCAACTGACCCAAAATGGAGACCTTGCTCAGGAATTCTTCATACATCTTCCGCTTTCTCAGTGTGCTGCCCTGTTATTAAAGGAGAGAGAAAAAGAAGGTAGGGCATTACAAAGTATTTTTGTGATTTCTTCCTACGGCTGCTTTCTTTTTTTCTCCCCTCCCCTTCCAAATCTTAAGCATAGCCAGTATAAACAGCCAAAGGCAAATGTTTCCCCATAAAATGTCTGGGCAAGTTGTGTTCCTGATAAGCAAAGACAGAAGGAATCGAGTTCAGCCCTGGTGTAATTTCACTGACTTCACTGACTTCCCTGGTGTTACTGGACACCAAGGATGAATTGTGTCCATTATTACAGGCACACATTTAGCTCCATCAATTAACTCCTTAGCTAATTCAATACATATCTTGTTACCAGTGAGGCCCTATGAGAAGGGAATTTACAGTGACAAAGTGGATAAAAGTGCCCCCCCCGTGGATCCCATCCTCTCAGGTTAGAAACTCTCTAATGCTGGGAGTGTTTGTGTGCCAGCCTGTCCTTGCATCCTGCGCAGTGCTGTATGTACTGTTGCTGCTGAGAGACCTATTGATATTACCATTTCAGTACAATATAAATGTTTTGGAGCAGAGAATCCGTCAATGCGTGCACAGTCAGCAGCACAGTCATTCCCAATTCAGATTTTTTGTGATAAATTACTGGGTAAACTTAGGCTTACATCAAGTTTGATCACTGCAGAGAAGCTGTTCCAGAAAGTGTTTTTGTCACAGGTTGTTATGAATATATACAATGCAACATTACCAATACAAAGATTACTAATAATCTAAAGCTACTGAAATGACAGCAGTGACTTGGAAGTAGCAAAGAGGAATGCCAGGGCCTTCATTCCACTGTGCCATTCCAGTAGATGACAGCCCATGTCGTTTCTTACTGTGCAGACTGTGGTGCCTGGTGCCTATGAGCCCGATCTACAGAACAGGAGTGCAGCAGCACGGAGGTGACAATGCTCATCTTCTGAAGAAAGGGAAATGAAGATGGCATTTATTCTCAGGCCAGAAAGAAGAGATAAGCAAATGTCTGTGTCTGCCTTCTCTGCTCCTATGAGTGCTGCTCAGGTGGGGCTTGATCCAACAACCCCAAAGCACAGGCAATTCTTCCACCAAAGCACCAGCTGCAGCTCCAGCTCCCAACAGGAGCACCAGCAGAAGCTGCCGGGTGTCCTCCAACATTACCCTCCTCTCCAGGGCTACCTCTGCTCTGGAATTACCCCAGCAGCAGCAGAAGCCCCTCCGGGGTCTCTGAGGCAGCAGCACCAGCTCCCAGGGTCCCCCCTTTACACCCCGTCCATAATTTCTGAGCCCGGTGATGACAGTTCCCCTCCCGGAGATAGCATCAGTAACCCCAGTCTGACCTCTCTGTCTGACAAACCTGGTTCTCAACCTCGGAGGCCCCTGGAGCATTTGAAGTGCCAAAAAGAAAAAAAAAAATGAACTTCAAACGGAGGAGGATCTGCAAACCACGCCAAATCCTGACAGCTCACTGCGAGACAAAGAGCGGAAAGCTGGACACTGCGCAGTTGTTGCTTTTCCTCCCTGCAATCGAGTGGAAACTAGACCAGCAAAATTGACAGCTGTGGAAAACCAGATTGGTGGTTTAGTGTGATGGGCCAGGGCACCCAGGGACAGATGGGGAAAATGCTTTTAAAATGACTGTGGACACAGATGAATTTTAAGAAGCAGTAATCAGTGGCCGTAAGTCCCGTCTGACCACAGCTTGGAGTATTTAGGGATGCAGACGAGACCCAGGAAAGTGGGAACTGCTGGCATCCTGACAGGTCGGGGCAGTGAGAGCCCATCGCTGTGGGGGCGCAGGGTGTTAGCTCTTGGTTGAACTAAGCCAGTGCAGAGATACAGAACTCACTCTGAAGACAAGAGGGAAAGGGAAATAATTAATTAAATGTGTTACTACTTGTACTGAGATAATATCTAGAACCTCAGCTACAACCGGGACTGCTCTTAACGTGTAAGTGGTTCCCAGACAGCACGGCTGGATCCCCATTCCTCTTCCAGAAGGCAGAAGTCTGGCTCACACTCATGCACTCACCAAGGCCAGGACACTGCTTTGTTTTCACTGAAGTGCATTTTCCTGCCCAAGCTCTCATAAGCACAGTGAGGGGAAGAGATCTGGGCAGAGCACTACTCTAATGTAAGCTACAAAAAAAAGAAACAGCAGTAGAAATCTTACAAGCAACAAAGCATGTGCTTATTTCCATTGGTATTAATCGTCTTTCCTCCCCATGAAACAGAAAAAGAGAACATGTCAACTGCTTACTTTCCCACCTTCATTGATCAGCCCAGTATTCCCCTCTTATCCCTGGCCATACATGCAATGTCACTTTTCATTCAGAATTTCCCCTTTTATACTTGCTTTATTTGGTCTAGCTGCTCCTGAGTATGAACTTCATCATGACTCCTTCTCCTGCCCTTCAGGTGGTTTCTGCAGAAGCATCAACCAGCACTCTCACCAGGATAAGTGCTAAATTTGATCTCATGCAGTATTTTCACAATGCTCTAGAAGACTGCAATGGTATCTGCAAACTAGGAGATAGCAGATGAGATGTGGTTTTCACCATCATCCTGCAACAAGAAGACGGCCAAGGCTACTTTGGTTTGTGAACTCAAAGGCATCACCCAGGAATGAAGTCCCATCTCCGTGACTCTGATGTGACTTTGCTGGTGTGCGACACCCTGCCTGTATGCCTCTTCTGCAGAGAAGTGCTCCAAAGCTGAACAAAACCTGAAGAACTGCTAAAACCCTTGGGGAAAGCTGACAAGGAAAGAGCTAAATAACTTCAGCCTGTGTAGGTTAGCTCAGCACCAAGATCATAGGTTCGTTATGTCCATAGCTAGCATGCACGCTTGTCAAGGTTTTAAGCAGACAGCGGTAATCACCTACACATATATGACAGAAAGAGAAGATAATTTAGTCAGCATAATTTGACATAACTCAAAGTAATAGGAGAAAATTAGGAAAATCTACTTTAAGTTGAATATCAAAGAAGTTTTCACAACTTAAGATTTATTCTCTTCCAGAAAAGGTCCCCAGGAGAAGCAAAACTCTTACTGACTGAGCCAGGTAACAACAGTAAATGTACATGAATAATTCTGTACTGGCAGGGCTTTTGATGGCACGTTCTAGAAAGTCTTTATTACTTCAGCTTTTTCCAACCTATTAATATCTTCTTATTTCAACAGTCACTGCTTCTCCTCTCCCTACTTTCCTTTGTTTTCCTCCCCGTTTCAGAGCTGACGTGAATGAGCATTCCTTCAAGCAGTGGTTCTCCCTAACTGTGAGGAGCTGTTATCGTTCTAAGCTGCAGTGTTCCTCCCTGAAACAGTCACAAGGAGAAACAAGTCACTTGTGTTTGCCAAATCCAACCAGGAAAGTGTTCAAAGCCATTTTTAGGACCACTTAAAAATTCTCAGGCTCTAAAAAACGAGTGCTGCAGAGATTACAACACATCATGTTGAATAGAACTGATGCATCTATTTTCCAGCTGTCTCTTCTTCATTTCCGCTGCGTTTTTTTCCACTTTCCTCCCCATTCCTCCAGTCAGGTCCCTGCCCTCCTTCCCCTCTGCTTCCCTCTTTGCTTGGTCCCTCCAGCACTCTCAGAGTCTTCTTTTTTGCTCCCCTCCTTTGGCACTGCAGACAGGCTGGCAGGAGTTGACTGGGTTCTTCCTAGAAATCCCCACCTTCATTAAGAAGCCCAACAAATGGCTACCGAAAAGCAAAGCATGGCTCAAGTTTCAAATAAAAAAGCTATGCTGGCAGGTATGCAGCTGGCAGGAAGCACTGGAATGGCCTTCTGGGCTGCTCCAGCCCTGGTTAATCCCTGAGTAAACCTGATATTGAACGATGCTTAGGGTGTACATTCTTACAGGAGCCTGAAAAAAAGTCAACAAAACAATGCGATACTGGCCCTGAAAACAGAATACCCCACAAGACCCTGCTGCACGGATGTTAGAGAGAATGCAGGCTTCACATTCGCTTTATGTTTTGGCAAGCACGCAATCTACGTTTAATGGAAATGCTAAGTCCTCCTGACTTGATTTTATCTCAGTGGAAAAAGGCACTTGCTAAAGAACATGTACTCAGATTCAAAGCTTTGAAGAGATGGCAAACAAAGCCAAAATACCATGAAAAAAAAAGAGACACAACATTAGGAACTGACTAACATTGCTTTGTCACTACTTATATCCCAGTATTACAGTTCACTTTCCTTGAGCAAAATCTGCCAAACAAGCAAAAAGTGCTGAACACAATGCAATTTCACTCTCAGAGCCAGGTAGCTTGGACCATGGGAACCATAGGAGAGTTAAATCATCCTGAACCAGGCCCCCTTGCAGAAGAAATTACAAGAAATTAATACTTCAAATTTCCTCAGTCTGGGAACTGAATTGTCTGGGGGATCAATCTGATGTAGGGATACAGACATTTGCTTCTCTGGTATTTGTGGTATTTGCCATATTTAGAATACAAATATTGTACTACCCTGGGATGTTCCCCACTCCGTGATGCTCTTGAATCCCAATAGAAAAGAAGAAAGCAGCAACGTTTTAGCAACTGAATCAGATGAGGATCCTAAGGCAAAAATTCCTTTGCATCTCTCCCAGAAGAATGTAAATAAATAAATAGAGAACACATACATACAGTTGTGTTTGTGGGTGCGCACACAGAGAAAGTGTGCATAAAGAACTGCAACAGTGTGAAAAGTATGCAAGTTAGCACAGATAGGTTTATGTAACAAATGGGACACACAGATGTGTCGAGATTTGTGAGCATACTGGGGGGGGAACGCGCTGAAGTGGTTTTTGTAATCCATCTAATACAATGAATTTCATGCTGTAACACTTTGTCAAGGACTGCAGCAAAAGTCAAGCAGTTTCTCTGCAAATCCTAACAAAAAGAATGATCCCAGCATTTATAACCATCACAGCTGCTAAAACAAACTTGAATGTGACCCTCCAGCTATCAGGGTACCTAGACAGACAGTGAAATATAAAGAAATATATCTATTCTGAAGAACTTCTTTTGGGACAGGCTCAAGTAATAAATGGATGACAACTGTAACTAAAAGCCAGCAGGAGCTTTTTGCATCAGGCTTTGTCCACCCAAAAAGATGGAAAACCAAAACTCCCAAACCTCCCGTGATACATTTTATTCGTCCCATAAACCAGTCAGTATGGATGAGATGTGTAAGTGGGGGAAACGGCAGTAAGCAGAAATACAAACCAGAACTGACTGCGTGTGAAGCAAAGAACCAAAGCAGAGCCTGCAAGGAGAGACCAGGTACGGAGTCAATGTCTCATGACAGGATAAAATCTTTTTGGCAAGGGTGGACCTGAAGGCAATGATTCACAAATAAATATTTACAACTTGAATAAAATTTCAACGCCAGCTTGAGAAAAATGGGGCTGGTCACGTCTGGGAAGGAATTCAGCCCAAAGAAAAGAAACCATCGTGGGTCAGGGAGGGGCTTGATCTGACTGCAGAAAAGAAAGAAAATAAAGCACCATCCTTGGACAGAAGTATTTGCAAACAGGAAATGAATTTTAAAAACGCTGTTCCCCCTCAGTTTTAAAATCATGCTAAATGATGTATTTCGAGTTATCCTAACGAAGCATTGCTGCTTAAAGGCAGGAGCGCTTCTGCATCTAAAATATCCAGCAGCTTTCTAGAAACGTGAGGTTAGAGGCTAAATGGCAGGAAATCGTGTTTCTGGGACTTGAAAGGCACCAACTACTGCCTCTTAAAACCAACTACAGCAAAACCAGCCGTGTAATGGTGGAGTTAGCTTCAAGTATGAAATACAACCACTGAAACATGATGTAATTAATTCTTGGGCTTGAGGAAATGTGCAGAGAGCCACAGTAACCTGCCCTCACATGAATGCACCAGACAGGTGTCTCATTTCACCTACAGCCAAGGAATTATCCACGTACAAAGAAACGAAAATATGACAGAATCCGTGTAATATGGATAAGGAAATTGCATTTGAAGTGGACAGCACTAAAAATAGGGCACCTGCAATACCTGCAGCAATTATTTCACCGCGCTACCTGGAATATTTCATACCTAAGCAATGGGAAAATTACAATTATGATGTTTGAGCATTGAATGTAATTGAATTTTTAATGGTCCCAGCTGTGAGGGAAGTACAGAAGAATCTTGCAGAAAGGCCTCGGTTACTGCTGCCTGCTTCTCTATACTGGGAAGCACTGAAAAAGTTCATCCTGCTTAACAATGTGAGAGAGGACCGTATGTTTGTCACCATTATTCCTCTATCTTGCCCTTCAGCTACCAAGGTGACACCTGGGGACAGAGTGCACCTCCATCATCTGTATTCTCCTCGAGGTCACAGTGATGTTCTTTCATGTGATACAGAGTTCAGGTAATGAAATACGGGGCGAAAAACAGTAATGCTTCATAGGGACATCCAACAGTCATTACAAGTATAAACAAAAATCATTCTTACATTCTGTTTCTTAAGAATTAATCATTCAACTGTAAAATCCACTCAATCCTTTTGCTGATTTTTCAGTTATCTGCGACATCCACTGCAAATATATATGATCTCAAAATGCACAATCCTTTATTATGATGAGACCATAATGTAATCTCCTTCAGATCATAATGAAATAATGGATCTTTTAGGGACAAATCCCATAGAGAAAGGAGTAAGATTTCAGTAGAGCTATCTGCTAGTTGTCAAAAGAAAAAAGTATTTTACGGAGAAGGAAACAATATGTACTTTGAGATCAGAAACAAACACCACCCAGAAAAGTTATGATGTTGCTAAAGTAAATAACCCATCAATATTTCCATTTTAAACTCCCAGCTCAAGAACTGGCAGCAGATCCATAAGCTAACACATAGCCCATGTGCCCAGAAGGACAGAGACCAGGGAGTTTGAAAGGAGCAGAGCCATGAGCCAACAGCACAGACTGCAGCATCACATCCTGTGCTGTATTTAGCTGTCTGCTGGACAATGAGATAGAGGGCAGAGTCCACATGAGGCTTTTTTTAACAGTTTCCCTAGCACTGTCTGCCTCGAACAGTTTATAAAGCAAACTGGAAGGCCCCACAGGCAAGGTGTAGTGATGAAAGACATTTTGAGGTACATGAGGAGACTTGCATTAGCTTAGGAAGGTAATGGAGGCTTCCTGAAGCTTTCCCAGCTGTCCGCAGTTATTCATGTATAGCAGTTATTATATACATTATTCAATTGCATTTCTGAGTCAGCATCTTTGTGCTGAATGTTGTCACCTTTTACTTTGCTTCATTTAGTTACCTAATGTTATTGTGCTGTCCTTTCTCTTTTATTTAGGAACAGAGACCGCAGAGCTTTCTATAATCAGCGTAATCTGAACAGAGAGTAGCACTGGCAATACAGAAGAAAGTAAAAAATATCAGTTCCATAAACAAGTCGTTCTCCACAGACTCACCATTAAAATGCGCCTGTAGCTGTCTCTGTCGATGCCCCAGAGCTTGAGATCTGTCTTGGCCTTGACTGTGGCAGCTCTGGGTGTTCCATAGATCAGTGCCAGCTCCCCAAAGCTGCCTCCTTCTCCAATGCTGGTGACCCACTCTCCATTGACATAAACCTACCACAGCAAAACACAAAATGAGAAGCAAAATGAGACCGGCCTCAGCACAGTGACTGCATGTACTGCCCACAATTCCAGCTCCCATGGTTAACTGGAATTGGGTTTTCCCTTTTGTGTTCGGGGCTCAGAGAGTCAACGAGCAGAACTGTCACAACTTCGGCTTTATTGACACTGTTGGGTGTGAAAGGAAGGAGATTTGTTGACATTTATAATGAGGGATGCTGAAAAGCACCATGGCCATGAAAAACACTGAAGAAAGGTTATCCTTTTCTTTGCAAAAGGAACTTTTTTCCTTCCCTAAGCTTAGTGCCTCCAACGTATGAATGTATCAGAATCTCCTTTTCCCTTAGCAAAGACTACCGAGTGCTTTGGATTTGGGTAGCTTCCCAAATCCTCCACAGAATTATCCTTCCATAACTCATGTATCAGAATGTATGAAGCAGTAATTCACCCAGAGGCTGTTTAGGTAATATATCTTCTTGAAATACAGTATGGGTCAATAGCACTATAATTTGAGACATATAATAGGAGAAGCCCTATGCTTGGGTGCTACGTACAACCTTCACTGCTGAAAAGAGGACTTATGAAGGTGTTCTATGCTGGGTTCAATTTGCCTTTGATGATACAGCCCATAAGTCATAACTGTGCATTCTAAGGCTAGCATGGCTTGTGTATTCTGCAGCTTGCTTGTAGCCTTGCTGCTATGAACCTCCACATCAAGCCCTCTTCATCCTGCTAATGTGTCAGTGAGTTCAGAGGGTAGGAAGGGCTGTGTGCACTTATCCAGTATGTCCCAATCTGTTACAGACCAATGACAACAGAAATCAACCAGAATGAACTCGATTTCTATGGAAACTTTGTGAGGAAAAATAGAGTGAAGAAAATGCAGGTATTCTTTGTCATCAGCAGGAAATTATGGGAAAGCAAAAGAGCGTAGCATATTCTCAATTACTGTGTAACAGATGAGCAGGTTTTAAAAATATATGAGTTAGAGCCTCACTCAAGCCAGGCATGAGAAAAGGTGGTGACCAAAATAAATGAACTGGGGTCAAAATTCAATGAATTGTCAGTATTAATTTTATTTCTACTTTCATTTTATGATGAAAAGCCATCTGATGAGCTACAGCTGGAATCAATCCCAATTTATCTTCCTGATACCCAATTAAGATCTGATGTAGCTCCTCCTGAGGTCAGTGAAAACCTGGTTGAGTAGAAGCTAAATGAGGCCATGGAGCAGTTCAGCTCATCAAGAAACCTCTTGGCAGCCAGCTGAATAGGAACACCATTAGCATCACTGCTGGACTCTGGGCAATGTTGCGGCTCTTTGTGCTCCTGGAGCATCTGAGGATCAAGGGGTTGATATAAAGGGTAAAAATAATCCAGACCAGGCAGGTGGTAGCAGGCTGCCGAGCTACAAAAGGTGTTTGCCCTTCTTTTCCTTGCCAACACAGAAGTGGCACACAGGAGAGTATCAACAGCATTTCCTCTCAAACCTTCACACTCACTGCAAACAGAAAAGCTCACAGAACTTACTTTCGATTCTTCTCGATCCACCTGTGGCAAACTTGACCACATATCTGAACACAGGGACATTTTAAACTCCCTCACTTATTGTGAGGTAGTTTGCTAAAATGATTGGTTAAAAGCAGTGACAGCTTCTTTGAGGAATATAAACCAGGGTTCGAATTATAAACTCACACCAACACATATCTTTTTAAGCAATATGGTTGACATTTCTTTTTAAAGCAGAATGCATTACATGACTGTCGCCCAGAGGGAAATTAAGATGGTAAACCTCGAGACAGAGCAAGCCGTGGACAGACATTCACTGTTGCACAGTTGCTGTAAACAGAGGCTACTACAGATCTGCTCTAAGACTTCTTTAATTTTACTGTCTTCCTTGACAAGACTCCCCAAAACGTGTTTGACATCCAGCCTGTAAACTGTTTATGCAAACAGTCATCCCTCCACCCCAAGGGTGTCAGGTTTAAAGTACTCTGAAGAGAAACCACATCACTGATCTGACAGTCTTTGGGCTCAGCATTCACTACCCCAATAAAAATGTCATTTCCAATACCAGCCTCCAGAAGGACAAAACAGCTTGAGAATAACTATTGTTTTCTAAGAGGAAAACCACTGCACTTCATTCTCTGGAAAGGCCTAAGTCATCCATCAACTTTTGTCTTCACCACGATGCTGAAGTGCACTGGTGAAACATTACAGTGCCATTCTGCCCTTTAACAGAAGCTCCACGAGTCCCTTTTAAATCAGTTCAAAAGAAGATAAGAAGTAAAAGGGAGAGGAGCTCCGTTTGTGAGGTGTAGGAAGTAAAGCTATTTTAGGCTCAGAACACCTTATGAAAGCCAATATTACACGGCAGCAGCTCAGGTGATCTTCCTTATCCTAAAAAATACTGCGGTTTTGGCTCCAGTGTTTTTAGGCAGTTGTGAATTCTAACCAAAGAAGCAAAGATACAAGGGAATTAGGCCTAATTTTTACTCAGCCTGCTCTGTAACAATTGGAACTTTCTTCTTTCATGTAGCCGAGCAGGAATGTATGACTGCAGATACCCAAATCTAATGTGGAATAAAGTCACCAGGACCACCTACATCCCACAGATCAAGAGTATTTAAGATTCCTATTGTTTCTCACCATTGAGTACCAGCAGTACAATTCCTGTGGGCTGGAAAATCATGCAACTTCATTCAATTCAGGGCTTTTTTAGGAGGCAAGTGGGAAAAACCTTCTGTGAACATCAGCAGTTCCGTTCTTCATAGGCCACGATACGCATATGTGCTGTGAGAGAACATGCAATGAGTCACACCATGCTCAGTGTCATCGGAATGCATCTTGGCCTCATTCATCTTCATCCAGAGAAGCAGTGTGACCTTAGCGTTAGCAGTAACAGAGCCACGTTCCTCCAATGCAGGAGGGGAACATGGATCTCGAAGCTGCATAGGAGTGACTTTACCAAGTTCTCACTCACGTATTGCTGATTTCATGCAAACTTTTTAGCTTTTTTTTTTTTTTTTACTGTCAGTTTGTGATCTCTGTGGACAACCTAATTTGTTCCAGGCATTGCAACTTTCAGATCTTAAATCTCCTCCCTTGAATCTGTTTGTAATAATTTGTGCTTTGTGTCTTGTCAAGTCTTAATATTTGTTATCCAAAAATGAAGATGAGACTTATTTCTTCTTGGAAAAATAACCAAGTCTTCGCCATGAGGGATATTTATATGTGGGTAGTTTTCCCAAATAAAGCCAGTGCTTTATTTGTACTGTGAATGTGCTTTTCTTAAATATAAACACACAAACTTGGAGACTGCTCTCAGAATCCCCCAAAAATCCAGGAGAAAGCTCCAAACATGAAAAAGTTCTGTTTAAAGTCTCAAAGAAATACCCTGAAATTAGAAAGGCGTTGAACAGGAAGAACCATAAAGATGGAAGAATTCAAACAAAAAGCAGTCTATGGATGATAAAATAGAACCCGTTCTAAAATCCAGCTCTATTCTCACATTAAGCACTGTGTAATTTTCATCTTTGTATATACAAAGCAGACAATTGGTATATACAAATAAGAGTTTCAAGCAGATTTGACCCCCCATAAAAAGATAATCTTATTTTATAGCTCCAAATATAGCTTAATACAGTAAAGGAGCTTTTGAAGAAAAACACTGAAATGTTTTCATTTTGATTTTCACCAAACTGTGTCTCAGTGGCTGTTGTTTTACAAGAAGAAAACCTGAGAATGTCTGTACAGGGTTGCTGTGACATTAAATAGAATGGGAAGTTACTGGCTCTAAAAACACCAGCATCTATTCTAAAAGAGCAGCTGATGGTGCTTTTTAAAGTAAGGGGAAAAAAAAGCGAGGTTGTAAGATTAAAATAATAAACAGGAAGCCGTTTTATATTTAGAAATATGGATTAGAGATTTTTGCAAGACACATACTTTAGCAGGTGCTTTCAAGATCTTTAATGGAAACTATAATTTAAGCTCAGCCAGATTTTGGCATACGTTCACATTTCCTTGAGCAGAACCCTTCTGGTAGACGGTTGACCTCTGAGACTTCCAACCTCATGCCTTTAACTACCCGGTACAAACTGTATGTGGATACAGCACCAGGTCATGAGTTTATGGTTCCCCTCAGCCCTGAAGGGGGACAAGGAAGGGTTGTGACTGACAACTCCATCGCATCCTTTCACACCCTGTGCCTGCCTTGGTCCACTACCTTTCCCATCCTGGTTCATACACCTGCTGTGTGACAGAAGGAAAGCGGGTTCTCCCACACCTACCCCATTACTGGTGTTCTGGGACATACTGCAAAGCAGAAAGGTAACAGCTCATGCACCATTTAGCTGAGCAAGTATACGAGGCAGATGGCAAGTTGCTGTAAAGAAATGACCTGAGAATAACAGCCAGCAACAAGAACCCTCCTTCTTTAGCTCCTATGACTTTCACATTCTTTGAAGAAGACTTCGATTTCTTTAAAGTCAGCCAGAGGTGTTACCCACACACCTGTGCATGTCTGCTTTTACTACCTTGAAAACCACTGCTACGTAATTGTAAATTTTCCTGACTGCCATTAGGAAGTGAGATTAAAACAACCCTTCCGTATGACAACGTGCACTCTTCTCCCTTAGTCCACAGCTCACTGTGTGCAGGGCACAGTGCTTGCTAACTGAGAGGGGGCTGCATATGGCTGTCCACAGTAATAACAAGAAAGAAATGTACAGACACTTCATTCTGTGGGCTGGTTCATACTCTAAGAAAGGCCAACAGCTGAGGATAAAGTGTTATTGTATTTAAAAATACATCAATAAATTGTAGTTCTAATTTGACTCAGATTATTTCTAAGCAAATTTGAGAATCCTCTTACTCTTTTGGGTGCCCACCCCCAGACTAACAGTGAATTACTTTAGAATGTTTGGGGTTTCCTCCCAACTCAAATCATCACTCACCACTTTTGTTACTCCGACTGTGTTGGTACTTCGTTCGGTTTCATTCTCTTGGTTGAAAGGTTTTCACCTTTGCCCTGACTTTCATCCAGGAGACAGGAATTTTATGATGGTCATCACCATTTCCTTTACCTATATTTTTTCACGTGCACTCGTTGCTTATAAATCACAGTGTACTCAGAGCAAACTACTCCTTGAATCCCCAAGTCCCATTATACCTGATCAGGGAAACAGAGAAAGCACAGCCTGGCCAAGGGTGAAAAGCCTTGCTGCACATGCCAACACTGGCTGAACTAGGCAGATAATGGCTCGAGGCTTTAAGTCCCAGGGTCAATTATCTACTCTCCAAGTAGCTTTTTTGTCTTGGAGAAGGATGGAAGCATGCCAAAAGAGTATCTGGCAAGGCTTAAATGAACTACAGCTCGGTTACTAGTGATCTGGGCTTTCTTTGGACAAAAAGAATTACAGCACTGCTGCCCTGAAAGTGGAAGAACTTTATCTGGGGAGCACCACATCTGCAGTGTGACAGTGCACAGCCGTGGGTCTGGGATCTGCCACCTTACACAGGAGCACATTACCAGACATAAGCAAACCAGCAGTCTTGGTCACCATTTTCAAAACCACCTATATAGCTTAAGAGCCTACATATACTTGCATTGCAGTGGCACTGAGACTACTCAGTTACTCAAGCTTTCTCAAACACCATCTCAGAAGCCTCGAAGGATTTTGAAATGCTCTGGGATATGTAGTATTGTTCTGCCTAAAATGTTAGCGAACTCCAGAAGTCATTTAGAAATAATGTGAGTAGGTGTTTCTTCTTGGGCCACTTGTGGTGAAGAGTATTTATTAAAGAATTTCAGCTTTAGCCACAAAAATAAACAAGCAGAACCTCTGATAGCCAAATAATACATTGTGTTAGATGTCTATCAGAGGTTCTGCTTGGTTGTTTTTTTAACCATCAATAAGTTGTTTTTGAATTATGTCAGGTTATACCTGGGAGGAAAACTAAGGTTTCCATCTTACCTGGCAGAGAATGTAGCCCCTGGTGCCGTGAGGAAGCCCTTCTCAACATCTGCCACCTTGCAACTGCTCTGAGATCATTTTCTGATGCCATTCATATTCCCCTTATCCCCAGGCCAAACACTGAAGACCCTTTTCTTAAGGGTTTTCGGCCAGTGCTGATTGTTTTAAAGAGGATTAATCTGTATCTTCAATATGTGCATTTATGTACATCTGTGCATCTGATTCAAAGCCAAGGAAGTAATCAGGCCAGGTACAGGGCCTGAAACGATGATTTTAAAACTAAATTTCAGCACTGCTCTATAAATATTGCTCTTTTAATTTCTGTCACTGTGGATGTGGCACTGTTTGCTACTGAGAGGTATGTCTGATAGGAACAGTGAGTCAGACGGATTTCCTGAGCAGCAGCTTCCAGAGGCAGCGTGTGAGGTTTCTCAATCCCCAGCCATACCAATTAGATGGTCTCCTGCCACAAACACACTTCTAAAAAATCACTTGCACTAAAATAACTGCGTGCTCCTGCCTGGCTTTAAAACAAATCACTTTCCTCTTTAAACCCTCCGAACAAAATTCATCTGGGCATCTGAGGAGCAGCACTGCTTAATGAGCAGTCCTACCCAACAAGGCTGGTATGCAAGGCGTGTAGGAATTCAGACAAATGAGAATCTTGCAGCAGAACTGAACAAGAGTCAGCCTCATACAGCACAAAAATGATAAGAGGTGAACAGATTGCAGTTTGGAGGGCGGTTTCAGGAGAAAGAGTCATTTCCAAGCCTTGCTGATTAACCCACCACATATTCCTGTAAACATTTTGTGGTCTCACAGATCACTTTACACTTATAGTAATCTTTGCTTTATTAATACGTTGTATTGTTCACGTATTTGGACCTAATTTTAAACACAAATTAAGGCTTCTAAGATGAAACTAACTGCCCGAGGCTGCATCTCAGTTTGGAAGGAAAGAAAAAACCACATCAGCTAACTGATTAAAGAAAATATTTTCCTTTTGGCTGATCTGAACCCTCGGGTGCATTCCAGCATGGTGGCCTGCTCTGCCAAAGACTGCACACCTCCAGGTGTGGTTAGGGTTCTGAAGATAATGTCATTTGCTTGTTTTTGATACCGTATTTTCCTGCTTGGAATGGACAAATAAGCTAGGATGTAAAACATGCCAATTATGAAATTATGCACAAATGACTTAACACAACAAAAGCGAAGCAATGAGACCAATCCTGTGAAATCTATTCCAAGAACAAAGGAGACAGAACCACAGAACATTGCTGGATCAAACCGTGTGCCTGAGCATAAAATGGTATTAGGTCACAATAAATATCAGACTGTAAGCGTGTACTTACATCCACCTCGCCTTGGTCAATCACATAGAAGTTGTCTCCTTCATCACCTGGAAGCAAAATATAAAAGGTGGCTGTTTCCTGAAGGTCTGCTAAATTAGTCAATAATTTCCTGTCTCCGCGTTTAATTTTGTACATATTTGTACAGGTTTGTACAGCAGATTACTTACAGGGAGATTCATTCTCTGAAAGAGCTGTGCCTGTTTTCCTTCATAAATCAAAATGTCACTACTATTTCTTCCCAGTATCTTTCAGTTGCATTAATTTATCTCTTTTGATTGATTCAACACTTCACTGAATGTAAACATGCAAGAGGCTTTATATCCTGAGGGCACTGAAGTCCTCCACAACACGCTGCAGGCATGCAGGTAAGTTGCCAAGTGTGATAACTACGATACAGCACAATGAGGTGTTGAATATTCCCAACAACCATGAAAATATTTTCCATCTCTAATTACTCTCAGCTAGAATGTGCCACCCTTATGCACTGTGAGCTGTGCTGCTCTTCCTGACTATCTGAAGTTAAGGAATGAACATCTACATTTTAAATAGGACATATCTATGTTTAACTGTAGCGTTTTGAAACCACACAGGTTTGGAGTTGGAGGGCTCTACGTACATTGTGCCTACATCAGTGCATTTATCACACAGCCAAAACACCCACAAACCACTGGAGTATGGACACTGTTCCCATTAAGCAAGCAGGGCGAACTCTCAGATGATGAGACGTGCATTGTACAGTCTCAGTAAATATGCAAGGGTGAAAAAGGAGGGAAGGATTACCTTGCTGTATGACGGTTTCCCCTGCGATGTGTGTAACAGGAAACATGGCATCAAATATGTCACTGGAAAAGGAAAGAAACGTTCGTTAATGAATCAGACTTATTTCTGATCTAGCCAGTAGGCCTACGTTCATTGTTTCATTGAGACTTCATGAGGAGATATTGCAGAAAAAGAAAAGGAAAATGTTAGATGTGAGTGGAAAGTGAGCCCCTGCTTGGCAACAAATCCAAATAACTAGTTTGGCACAAGCTGTGCTTTAAAACTGTGATTCAGTGTATGCTATTTTGCAAGAACTCCTGAATAAAATGCACACAGGCCACTTCTCATAGCACTGCACACACGAGGCAGCTTGAGTATTTTATTGTCTAAGCAGACAGATTTCAGATTTTCGGCTGCAATCAGTGTGAGTCCCAGCAGTAATTGCTAGATGCCTAAACGGGAGCTCTGCTCTTGTGAACATCTGGCCTCGTGCGTACAAGCAAAACCTGTTCCACAATGCAGAGTATGTTTGGAAAGGTAGATGGCTCTAAATTAATGTAGCATAACGACTGGCTAGAGATTACATTTACAGTGCAGAAGATGGGAGTCCAAACTCTGACAATCTTAGTTACACTTTGGTGAGTTACCAGCGAGAAGGGAATCTGACCGATGCTACAGAAACGCTGAAGCTACAGAAGAGCCTAATGCTCATTAATCATTGCTGAATTACACACCTTACTGTGTTCTTAAGCATACTGTCACATATCCTTAAAAGGCCAGGCAGAGCAGTGAGGGCGAGAATGCACCCTGCACCAACACTTCGGGCAACTTGCCCAAATCCAGTCCTTTGTTTACTGAGGGATACAGCAGGCTCCCTGGAGCCTGGGCTTCCTTTCCCCACACCAGCATTTTGGGGAACTTATTATTTTCAGACACATGAACAGTACAGAGGAGGGTGCTCCCCACCTCTCTTCCCCTTCCTACGCATCAGGAGCAATGGCTAAGGGAAACAGCACAAATAAAAGGCAGCCAGGAGGAACTGTGAGCTGGTCTCTGCTGGTCTGGTGTGGTTCCGGTCCATTCATGGACCACCAGAAAGAGATGACATGCTTCAGACTGGAATGGAGCACATTCCTCACTAACACAAAGGAGTGCAAGCAAGTGAAGAAACGTAACATTTTCATCAAAACAGCCAGAAGATCAGCAACAAATCCACGTTGCATTTCAATGCCTTATATGGGAAATGCATATTGTAAAATCCCATTATTAGCTTATTTCCTGTTCAACTGTTCCAGAATTTATTCAGGCTCAGCTCTAGGAAATGTTTCACTCCTAAGTTCAAATTGGTCATGTCTTTCCTCTTAAGCAGCCAGAATGGTTTTGCTCCCAGGGCTGAGATGGAGCATCATAGCTCTGTGTCAGCACCTCCTGCAGCTCTGGGCTGCCTGCAAAGGATGCTGAAACCTATGCTAAGACAATATATTTTGCCTCTGTTGTTTCATCAGGCCCACTCTGTGCTATTCCTACTCACATTCAGGAAATATGTCCATCACAGGTAACAAGCCAGCTCAGCGATTTCATGGACACCAACTTTGCACCCCATTTTGAGTACCGATGCAAAGACTTATATTAAATCATTCTGAAAAGTAAGTGGCCTGTATTTTAAAAGCCACCAAACTCATTCTTAATGAACTTAAATGGGATCAGCACTTCTCTGGTTGAAGACTTCTCTGTTAGCAGAAAAGCGTGAGTGTTCAGCAGGCTGTGCAGCTCCTGTGCCCACACTCAGATGAGTAGCTGAGGTTCAGATGTGATAGGGGAAAGCACCACGATGCTGAACTGAAACAGTCACTGGGGGACCCTGTTGTCAATCAAACAAGTCAAACTGCTCTTCAGTAGCTCTGGAACCTGGAAGTTTGGTAACACAGAGTTTCCTCTGCTTCCCCATGCCCCCCCCTTCCCTGTGCCTGGTCACCTCACTGAGCTTTAAGAAGAGTTCTGTAACATTTACAGGAAGAAAAGGCACTCTGCAGGGTAGAGAACGAAGCCTTCAGTGTGATGCATCCAAAAATAGACACGTCACTATGAATATCAATAACCAAACCAAAATGTGACTGAGCAAACTTGGAAACTCTTTTTTGGAATAGAAACGCAGAGGAAGTAACTACCCACAATTTCATCCTTTCATCTTTGCTTTAAGGCTGCACTTTATTTATAACTTAACAATTGACCGTACAAACAGTGCCCAATAAATTATGTATAGCACTGCACCCTTCTTCAAAACGTTCCACACGTCACTTCCACAACACTCGGCATTTTAATAAGAACTCACACGCTCAAACTTTCAGTTGAAGGTGTAATGAGTCCAAAATCTGTTGGCAGCAACTGCAGTTTTACATGAATATTTTGCTGCCTCTGGCATCACAAATACAATGTCATTCAGCAAAGGATTCGCAAGATGGAGCCTTAGATATCTGGAGAGACCTCTGAAGGACGTCATCAAACTCAACCACACAAATGCAGGAGTTATCCAAAGCCATGGTGATGCTGATCTGTATTTCTAAAGCAAAACGAAGGTCACACCTTTGGTAAAGAAATACAGGGGACCACCAATATCATGACTATCATTGGAAACACAGTCCCGTTTCTTTCTACTTGGGAACGATTGTTCTTAACTTATATGGTTAGGCCAAGATCTCTCACGGTGATTAATGAGTCGGGGTGTTTCTGCTTTCGGATGCCCAGTTTGACATTCATTAAACAGACTCAGATCTCAGATGATACGGATCAGGAGGCAGCCTCAAAGTTTCCCAGCCTACAAGTCTGGCAGCCAAAAACTGGGACATTTAGAATAGCACCAAAGAAAATCAGCCCTCTGGAAATTATTGTCATCAAATGTAGCAAACACTTACAGTCCCTGCATGAAATCTGGCTTTTCGTTTAATTCCAACTAAGTGTAAAAATCCATTTTGAGAATTTTCTTATTGCTTTTATTCACAGTTGCTGAAATAAACACGTCACAAGGATCAACATGCCAAAATGCTCTGGAAATTCAAAAAAGTTTGTTCCTGACTCAAGCCAAAATGTGCAATTGCAGTAAGCAGACAGATCTTCTCTCCTGCCATCCGCCCATCTTCCATACTCGGATTCAGCCATGTGTCCTGGGTCTGAACTACATTGAGAAAGCAAGTGAAGCTTTAAATACTCAAGGAGCTAAGAAGTGACACCCACCAGTGGCACGAGTAATCTTGGCAGGGCCAAAATACAGTTAAGGGCCATTACAGTTAAAGCAAGGCCCTTACAAACACAGTGCTGCAGCCACCCCACCAAAGCAAAGGCATTCTCCTGCATTTCTGCACAAGTAGGTAGCTGCCTTTCTTGGCTTGGAAGATATTGTTAAACAATGAGGCACAGACACACACATACTCGTTCCTAAATTACAGCATAAAGAGAAAGAGCCAGAAAATCACTAGTTAAGTTTGCACCCAATGTTGAACTACCGTGATTTCATCTTCTCTGTCTGAGCTGCACCACCAAGAACACAGCAGCCTCTGTCTCCTGCCTCCATACCAGCACTAAACTGTTGACACCAACTGTGCTAGCAATGCTGTGTGCTGAACTGATGGAAAGGGTTTGATTTTTTGCCAGGGATTTTATTATTGTGCTCTAAACGAGAACTGCTCGCAGGGATTTCCTTATTTTGTTCAGATGGAAATGTTATCGTTTGCCATGTTTCCAGGTGACTTGTGAAGGTAATGGAAGAAGAAAACAGGACTCCAGCTCTGAGATTTCAACAGCTGTTCCATGAGACTGAAAACACAGGAGATGCATCAGTGCCTCCTGGGCTCAGCATCAGCATTGGGAGGGCTCCTTCTCGCCCTCTGGAGAGTCAACACTTTCAATAGGCTCTGTAATCTTTTCACAACTGCCCTGTCTGCTGCCAGAGGATCTGCAGCTGGTTGATTGTGGTGCTTGGAGCCAACCAGAAGGCATCAAGGACAATTTCTGGCTGGGAACTGTAGCTGTACATGGGATTGCATGTACATGAATATTCCCATCTGGATCCAAAGGGAGACGCTAGTGTGATAGGACTGATGTATTCCAGGGAGATTTCTGCATGTTTAATTCTTTGTAACTTTCTGATAGTATCATTCAAAAAAATAAATAAAATTAACATTAAAAGAAAAGCATCTGAGCAGCACAGAACACACAGAACAGTTAACTAGTCCAACAAAGTGAAAGCAAGGAATGTGTTTAGACATGAAATCTCTATCTATGCAATCAAAAAATACCATCTGTCTTCTTAGGGAATATAAAAATGTACGAAACTTTTTCAGAAAGGTCAAAGATATCAAAGAGCTGCAGCAAGTTTTAACACATGAAGCTTCTTCCGTGAGTGTAAGGGAGAACTGCAAACAACTGCGGTCAGGGCTGCAACCTTACGGTCTGATCCTCTGCTGCCTGTCATTTGTGTGACTTTGTGACACCTGCACGGGCTGAGCCAACTCCTGCTTCATGCAGAGAAGGAAAACTCCACTTGAATCAACCAGACTGCAGCTGTTTATACCAGTAAAGAATCTATCACACTGATTGCAAAATAAATGTGATGAAACACTTTGCTGATTTAATTCAGTAGCATTTTATATACCCTGCTTGCCAAGACGTAAATGACTGTGCTAAGAGGAAGCTAGCACAGAGGGCAGGCCCGAGAGCTTCTCTTTCTCGTGAGAAAAAGTGAATGATAAAAATAAATCGTCTCATCTGGTTTTGCACAGAGGCTCCTTGGAGTCAGTGCGGAATATGAGATAGGCAGAAGAAAAAAGTGCAGTGCAGGTAATAAAGTACAGGCAATGGGCAACTAAAAACAAGCTTGTTAAAACAAAGCGAGAGAACAAGGATTCCAAGCACTTTCAGAACCAGACTATGGCAATGGCCAAAATAGGGAAACTATGTAAGACAATTTATCAGTTTCACAATCAGATTTCTTTCCAGCCCTTGCTGTGCTGAATGCATTACAGGAAAGGAAAAACGGAATAGACAAAACGTATATGTGCTAGGGAAAAATGGAAAATCCTCCTTACCCCACAGCTCAATCAGAACAATTTCACTGTGCAGGCAAACTCAGAAAGCCTTCAGTGCGTGTGCAACACGGAGATTCTCCTTCCTTTGCTATCTCTCTAACAAAACAAAGAAAGCCCTGTCTTCTTGAGGATAGGTTTATAAAATGTGTAGCTGCTCTGGCATAATTCAACAACGACACGCAACTTTTTCTTGGAGTAAGACTGCTTCAGCACGAAGACTCCAGTGTTTTAAATCTTTCCAAGTTGGAAACCTCGTAAGTTTAGTAAACACGGCTGACAATAACTCCACCTTTCATTAGCTGTAACTCGTATCTGGGTACTATTTTAAGTTCTGGAGGTTTTTCTCTCCTCTTGCATGTCTTTCGAGCAATTGTTCTTACAACAGCTCCTCCTGAAAGGATGAAGAGCCCAGAACTTAAAACAGACAACTTGCTTCAATTAACACCTGTGTAATGAAGGATTAATTGCAGTACTTTACCATCAGATGAAATGGGAGGCTTCACTCTATTGTGCACATAAAGTATAAACCTTTGATCCACAGTTAGTTCCTACAAATGCTGCATGTCACTGCTGATGTACAGTACTGCACTGAGAAACAATTACTATTATCGAATGACTGCTGAGAATAAAAGCAGCACTATGCACAGGTAAAGGAAAAGGTTCCTTTCTAGAAGCATTTGAAATTAATGGCCCAGAGCCCACAACTGCAGGGTGTCACAGACACATAACTAACACAGAGTCTGTACTGAAGTGTTCATAAAAGCATTACATAGCTGCCTCCATTAACTTATTTTCCTGTTAGGAGAGCAATAAGTTAATTACAGAAATAAACAAGGCTGTTAGCAATTGAGAACATTTAATGACCTCATTATAATGACCAATATTTAACTATTATTACAATTCAGCCATACCTTAATTTTACCATAATGACCATATAAGTCTTTGAAATTGGACATGAGAACACATTTTAAACTGCAGGTTAAAACAAGAGTCCGTGTCTAATTCCAACACATTTATTAAGTCACAAATCCACATAACTCACAGGCCTGTGAAACAGAAAGAAATAAAACACCATTGCCATCTATTTCTGTGAAGCATTTCCATTTTTAATGATCTATGAAGTCCTTTTATGGGTTCATTAATTATTACAGTCAACGACCAGAATGAAACTTTTTAAGTAAAGCATCAATTTATTTTACAGACTCTTTATACGTCTACAAGTCAGTGGTTCACATCACCTTCAACCTGTTAAAAACAGCTTTCAGAGGGAAACAGCTTCTGCAGGGATCTTCACCTGGAAAACCATCTGCTGTGGTCAAGGGCACTAAGAAGTGATCCCTTAAGAAGAGGCCAAGACTTGTGGCTGGTGGGTAGCAAGGCACAGGCGCACAGCCCAGCCCATGGCTCACACCCCAGCCGCTGCACCTGCCCACTCCTCAGAAGCACCATTTCATGGCAGCCATGCTACAAGGCTGAGGGAGCGCTACACCTTCCAGCATGTTGCAATGCCACTGTAAGACAGCATGGAGTACTCTGTTCAGTTTTGGGTTCCCTCATACAGGACACTGGCAAACTGGAGCGAGTCCACAGTGGGCACTGAAATGACCCAGGGCCTGAAGCACACAGCTGAAGGCAGAGTGGGAGTACTGCCCTTGTTCTCTTAAGACAGTCAGGGCAGACCTTAGTGTTGCTTACAGCTGCTTAATGGGACGGTGTAGAAGAGGCAGAGCCAGACTCATTAGAGGTGCAAAGCAGGAGGATGTAACACAACAGGCACAAATGGGAACAGGGCAAATTCCCACCTGATATAAAGAAGAAATATTTTGCTCTAGAGGTCATCAAACACTAGAAAAGGGGCCCAAAGAAGGGCAGAATCTCAAAGTCAGACGGCGCAAGGCCCTAGAGTAGAGCCAGCAGCCCTGACGGAGCCCGGCTGGAGCAGCAGGTGGGACGAGGGACCTCTGTTAGTCCCCTCCACAGACAGGAGCCTGGGGCCTGGCAGCGAGCTTCCCTCGCTGGGAGAGATGAGGTGGGACAGGGCTGAGCCGCAGACACGGCGGAGGCAGGGGAGCGTGAGTCAGGAGGCCAGCTGGAGGAGATCCCGAGCGTAATGCACGGAAAGTATGCGCTGTGTGTACAGATGGGGGAAGATCTGCCCGCTTCTGCATAAATAACTGCAGCGAGACTATAGCCCAGCTTCACATCACCGGGAGCACCACGCAGCAACAGTCTGGGTGCCTATCAGCACATCTGCATTTATAAATGAAGCACCGGTGTGTTTTCTTGCAGGAAAGAATCAGTTTGATGAAACTGAATATTCCTGTGGAAAATGGCTGATGTCATTTCCCGATGAAAATGGTTTTTAAAGAGTTGAAGCCGTCTAATGCCCTACTGTGATAGCTCCTGAGAATCTGCTTTTCTCTGTGATGTTATTCAGAAATGAAGTTTCTTAGTAAAAGGTTGCAGTCCAAACAAGACACTGTAAAATGATATCTCAATTGACCTTAATCCTATCTGGTTTGTTTTTTTGTAGCCTCAAGATTTTAATCTTGGCAGTAAGGCTCAAAATGGGGGAAAGAAATGAAATGCCAAGAGAAAAACAAACAAGAAAAGAAAAAAAAAATCTGAGGAACTTGGGTCACACACGGCTTCTACTCGGTTATGATGTACAAACATATATATACATATATAAACACACACACCAGACTGCACAGGCTTCCTTCTGTTTTATTAGGGGAAGGATAAGTGATTAGAAGCTCTTTCCTCAGCCAGCAGGTACAGAACTCCACCATAGAGGCATTTACAGAGTTTACACACCACAAGAATACTGCATTGCTGCAAGTGTTAAATATTGAAGCTTTTACTTTGAGAAACCTCCAAATACGTTATGATGAGAAGTAGAGAAGGGCACTGTAACAAAGTCAGAGCCGTTTTCTGCACATGCTGACATTCCAGAAGTGACCTGGGGAAATGCTTATCACTATGAAAAATCACGTACATGGGAAAAGTGGGCCAGATTCATCTCTAGAGCAATTGAAACAAGGTCGGTGTGTTTGAGCAAACTGAGGACGGCTCTGTAAGTCATAGATGAGTGTACACAATTTACATGTGGGCACCGTGCAATTAATTATTTGTCCCTTCCTCAAACATTCTAGAGAAGAAACAGCAGGAATCACGCTGTGAAAATAAACATTTTCACTTAATTGCTTCTGGTGGGACAGAAAGACAGCGTGAAATGAACAATTATCACCCCACAAGAAATCCGTTAGCAGTAATGCAGTGAATTCCACCAGTGATAGAGAGTGACCATAACAAAGTTCCCATCTTTGAGTAATTTATTCCTTCTGGTGTTTCAAATCTCTTCACTCTTTAATTTCAAGCTCCCTCTTCTGGACTATCCCAATTAAACCCAAGAGTGCCTTTGCACTACCCCTCATCCTCACCTGAATACTGATAATGTAGCTAAGGCAGCCCTTGCAAATGGCACTGATATGGATCACTGATCTCAAGGGTTACTGCAGCTCTGCAGCTGAAGTTCTTCAGAAATAAATTAGCAAATATTGAGATTTAAACAACCCCCAGAGGCTTGCGGTACAAAATGTATTACTGTCTTATCTCTGGGAGCAGATGCTCAACTTAGGGACACGGCAACATACATCCAAATAATGGGTTATGAGACATTACCTTAAGTAGAGAACTGTGATAAATTACATTGCATATGTATGTAAGTAAATGCAAAAACACCCTACCATGCTATGCGTATTGCCTCTTGTTTGCATTTTGCAAGTAAGAGAAATACCTCCCCCATAACAGTAATGGTGCTTTCTGTTTTACCTTTGAAACTGAGATGGGGAGGACACGCTTTAATGAGAAACAAATGTTATATATTTACGGTTCCTTGCAGCTCTGTGACTAACAAACCATTCCCAAAGACTTATTCTACCAATTAATTTGCCAATTTAACCATACACAGCATACCCACTAACAGCTACCTGTGCTTGCAGGAACTTGGTAATGAACCTAATACTCATCGATTTAAATTATTTTATTCTACTTTTTCTGCATTCTGTGCAAGATTCACCCCTAAGAATTCTCTATAAACACTGGAAAATGAAATTGTGTTCTTGTATTATTGTTCCCAAATCACACACTCACTGCTCCTACGCACTATTTTTATATGCATGGCTTCTGCATGTATAGGAAAGGCTTGAGTGCCACCAGACAGTACCTGAGCCTGGCAACTCTGGCAGCACAAAAATAAATAAGGGACAATTAATTTTGTATATTGTTAAAAAAACTTGAAAAATGTTCGCTTTCTGTGCTTAGCTGCCCTCCCCATTTAGGATACTGCAAGAATTAGTGGTCAGGTGCTAAACAGAAATGCAGTCAGAGCAGGTTTTTAATCAGCTTGGCGTAAAATAGTTTTGCCTATCAGGAGATTTCTTGGGCACCTCATGCAAGGTGTGTATCAACGCACTGGTAGAGCAAGGAAGCAATCTGCAACCAAAGGTAAGGGCTGCAGAGCTCCATCCCCTGCCACTCTGCTGTGTGCCTCCTGCAAGCCAGGGAAGCGCATGCTGCAACTGATCACACAGAGTCTGACATGCGTCTCCTCTGGCTGACAAGCACATAACATACGGCCACAGCCATCTCCCACATCTCACTTAATTAATTTCCATCCGCGCCACGTTCTCCCACACCTGGGGAAATCGAGCAGCTGCATATAATAAAAACATTGAACTTGTGTTAGCGGATAGGATTCAATTTAGTATATAATTGGATCAGCAAATGAAATCATTATAAAAAAGCTGATAAAGGTTATCTAGCTCGAGACAGAGTTATTTTCTATAACCGTACAGATCTGGTGTTAAATAGCTGATGAATAAAACTCGTAGCTGACACAAAACCACATGTCCACAAGCACTTGATTTTGTATTTGCATATCTATAATAGCTTACAGACATGTGCAAACTCAAACACCCACACGTTTTCCTTATGTTTTCCCTGAGTTTATCATTACTCCCCTTCATCTCTGATTCACAGCTTTTCTGAGATAGAATCTTTACAATAAAATGAACCAGAGATAAAATTTCCCTAGACGATAAATAATCCTTTTGTGGGAGCATTTTAGTCAGCTACGTCAATTAAAGCAGCTTCATTTTTTACAGCGTCACTAATTCAGAGAACAAGAAAGTAGAGGTCGATTAGATCAGCAGATACACAGGTTGGTTCTTCTGTGATCTGTATGTGCCGGCACCTGAACCAAAGGAGCTTTTCAAGCACGAGAAGCTGCTTAAATCTACTGACTGTACAAATACAGACCTAAGGGCGCGCTTTCTTCATACATACGTAGATAGGTTCAGACACAGTCGCATTACTTTGTTCCATCTTACTCAGTAATTTTCCTTCAGACTCTTTACTAACCACTAAAATGTACATCAAAGTAACCCCAAAGACACCCAGCCCCACTGCTGGTAGGAACACCTGCTACTTCCAGCCTCGCCACGTTCATGCGCTATCACTTTGCTGCCTTAAAAACCCAAGCCACAAACACCTTGTTTTCGTTACTATTGCCAGGATGCCTTCCTCCATATCTGCAGCCTATTTTTGAGATGCCTGCTTGAAAGGGAACATGATGAATTCACGGGGCAGGCTGGTGGCTCAGCATCAGCGCGGATGGCTTGGTTGCTGCCAGCCCAGCTCCCAGCAGTGTGTGGTGCTCACACCTTTCTGCTGCATTCTGCCAGCTCCAGGTCTGCCTTCACACTGCTAACATCTCTGCTCAGCAGGAAGAACTGTATTTCATGGCATTAAATAAAGCAAGACAAACTGCAACACCTTGTGAGGGTACATCATCAACTCGTGTTGTTTCCTCGCAACTAAATAACCCTCCTCACTCACAGATTTCTGTTTAATTTGGCCTCTGGCATGACAGAAAGGAATCTTTTTGCCCATTTACACAACTCTATGAATCAAATGCTGACAACGGTAAGCTGCTCCTCAGTCTGACTTCGAGGCATGCACCACAGAGAAGCAGCCAAGTGCCGTGCTTGCTCCATCAGGCCTCACACATAAACCAGTGCTGATATGGCCTGTAGCACACAAATCCCTCTGAATGTTAACTTTGGGGAGAACAAACGCTTCACGGTTCCATCACTTGGAGACTTGATATACGGCTGAGCTGAATTATCTCAACACAAACGCATCTTTGACATTTATTTCTGAACACAAAGCAAGGATGGAACAAAATCGCCATGTATAACTGGATGTGCTGCCACAAACTGCTCCGGCACAGGCATCTCAAAATACTCCTTCTGTAAACTGAGAACTGATTGAGGTTAGGCTTAAAAAACAGTCCAAAATAGATAGTCAAAAGATTTTGCTGTTAAAATCTATTCTGAATGTAGGGCAAGCTGGCTCTACTTGTGTTGATATGAAATTCCAGAATACAATAAAGAAATGTCAGAAACATCTATACTAAAGCCCACTTAAAATAAATCCAATTAAAGGGAATAAATAGGACAAGAGAACAACTAATTCCTTGTATTTGGTTCTCTTCAGGGAATATTCATATAAATCCACGGTCTGACATTTATGCTGTTTCATGTGACAGGGATCAGAATTCTCCATAGTACAACATCTAAAAGCATTTACCCCTACAGCCTGATCGTGCACCTTTGTGGTGAATAGCAGAAAGCTCTCCACATTCGCAGCAGATTTTCTATAGACTTGCAAAGGGTCTCACCCTGCCAGCTCTTACCCATGTGAACATTCACCTCTCAGACCTGAAATAAAGGGAATAATTTAATGAAAAATGGTTTGTAGAATCAGGGTTTTAGAGCGAGAACATTCTGGGACAAAGAACGTCTCTTTTTATCTGCACTTCTGAAGAGGCCTGTAATCACAAGTATTATATATGTGCTCTGTAATGCAATAATAATAACAAGGAGAAATTTGAGCTCGGTGCCCAAATTAAATGACTGCCCTGGGTCCTGCAGGAATCTTGCCTTCGGGCAGCTCTGTGGCAAAGACAGGGCTTCCTGACCTGGGGACACAGCCTGTGTGCTTCCTTCATGTGCTCCCACAGCACAGGATGGCAGGCAGGCCGCTTTGGAGCCCACTTTGCATCTCATCCTTAGGGGGAAGAAGTCTGCAGGGACTCCACCCTTGGCCAAATGGCTTCAGACCTTAATTAGACTCAGTGCTCACAGCTGTGTGTACACCACAGCCAGCTGGAGGCAGAAAAGGGCAATGTTTGTGTGAGTTTATGTCTGACCGGCTATGGAGATGCACAAAGCATTGCTTCAGGCTTTGGGACACTTCAGCTTGGATACAGACCGAGATGTTATCACCCCAAATCAAGTGCAATTTAAAAAGACAACTGTAATGAGAACGCTGTGGACAAATTTCACATTGGTGAGGGTCAAAAGAGTGGAGAGGAGGAAAGCAGTGAAAAGTGTTTCTTAAACAGAGGAGGTAAAGATGACAGGGGATAAAAAGGTCAAACCAGGTGGTCTAAAGGTCCCCGCTCACCCTCAGCTCAGGGAAAGATACAGAAAAGCAAACACTTGGGCTCAGGAAGAGTTGCTCATCCAAAGAAAATCTTGGGGAGAAAAAGAGGCATGCCTATCTTTGGCTATCAGTGTAATGCATACACCCTGCTGGTAGGTAAATGCATGATGCACAAACATATCCTGCTACTATGGGTCACTTCTCCCTCCACTTTAAACAGCAACATACACTCACATTCCAGAGATTCTCTTCAAAAATATACACTCTCAACCACAGCACGCTTGACAGTTATATCAGAGGTAATAAGAAAAATCTCAAACGAATAAACAGATCTGAAAAATAACCTACTGATGTGCCACGGGATTTGAAACATTAAGTTGACTTTAAAAAATAGACTAATACATGCAAAGGTCACTAAAATATTTATATTAATGATGGAGCCGAACACTAAGCAGATATTGACTTCTGTTAAGGTGAACCTCAAGATTTATTGGCCTAAGAGGTAAACATTGACTGAGATAAATCCAAGGTCAATATTTACTACTAAGGACAATAAATCTTGATGGTCTATGAAACATAAATAAATATGTATGTATGTATACATTCAGTGACACGAGTCTATCTAGAGATATTCACACAGATTATTTGAAAAAATGATCCTCAACATCTTTTTTTAATGCATATTTTCTTATTTATGCTAAAAGGAACAAGTGACCAATTATGAACTAGTGGCAGATACCACTATTTGCAGATGTCAACACTGACGATATCTAAGGGTGGCATTAATGCTTCACCAAGCGACTCCCTTTGCACAGTGAGCTGGGTGAAATGTTTCCAAGGCATCGAGGGAAGTCAGGACCCTCACATCTGTAAGTGCAAACTTGCTGCCCTGTTTCCATTATTCCTTGAGAACTGATGCTTCTAAATTAATAGGTGCATACAGCAAACTCACCTAACAATTAGACTTAGCAGTAAGAAAGAATGTAGGTACTGGTTACAAGGGAGCGCTTCTGAATTCAGTGTAGCTTTATCTAAGGTCAAGGTTCTTCCCAAGCAAGACAAGCACAGGAAGGTAACACATGGATATTCCGCAAGTGTTTTAACAAGAGGCACTTCTACAGTAGTTGTGGTCAATCCTGTGCGTGCTCAGAACAAAGGCTTATCAATCAAACTGAACAAAATAAATAAATAAAAGCACTGGATGACTTTCAGAGTTATAGGCTTTTTCCTTGAACTAGAAAAGCAAATAAATTTAACAGGAGTGCTGACAAAAGTAGACCTTCTTCCTCCGAACAGTATACAAGATCTAAGCCAAAAGGAAACAGATGACTTTGTGTGTTTGTAGGAAGTGATTAGAGAAGATAGAACTTAATTTATTAAGACGGGAGATGGTGATTCTTTTGTTGACTTTTCAGGTCAAGTGTTAAAACCTTCTGCAAATAAAGCAGCAGATATGCTGCAACAAAGCCTTAATGGTTCAGGAGACCCGGCTTTTTTGATGCCATACGTTTTTCTTGTTCTTTGAACAACTGTTTTGGAAAGCAAAGTGAGAGAAACTTGCAGCCCTTACCTATACCTCCCAGTGGCGTCCACTCTGTGAACTGCAGCAGCTTGGGCAGTTTGGGGCTGTGTTAGAACAACCCATGCTTACTGTCCCAATGTAGGACATGCTCTAAGGTGAAGAGGGACAGCATCCACATGATTTCTGCTTTATTCTTTTCCAAGGCAGCCGGAGGATAACAGAACAGAGGGGGTAAAAAAAAAAAAAGGAAGAAGAGGCAGAACAAAGTGCTTTAAAAAATCTTCATCCATCTCCTGGCCCGACAAGTCCAAGAGAAAAATGTAGTGCTGCACATACATTGCTGCCCGCTGAATTTGGAGGAAGGAAGAACAATTAAAACTGCTGGGCAGGAAAAGGCCTGTTAGCACTGCTACCTTTAACTGAATCTTTAATCTCCTTCTATGCCTCCAACTTGTCACCGCAGACATTAATCACCTTCCAGGTCTTATAGCTGTCTGAGGCTCATTTATATTATTTGTTTTAATGGTCTCTCTTATGTCACTGGTTTTCTGTGGCATACAGTTCTGCCCTTACATCCTGCTTATTGTTTGGTTCTACCAAGTGAGGTGGTTTATTTTCATGCAGGGTCTCCTAAGGCTGCATTATAGCCACAGGTTTCAGTGATGGTATCACACCTGACCTGGAGAAAGTGTACTTCAGTCCATGAAATATAATTGCTCCAAACATTTTAGAAGCCTCTGAAGTCACATTAAAATGAACACTTCATATTTCATTACATTTTATTAATGTTCTTAGTAATTCAGGGCATGTCAGAAAGCTTGAACTCTTTAAGAGGATTTATTTCTTAGCCTGCAAAGAAAAGAAGAGTGATTTTCAACTATACAAAGAATGGAATAGGAAGGAAGGTAACGAACTGACAAGCAAGGAGACAAAATGTCATTCTAGTTTGTGTTCCAGATCCAGACCAGGCTAAGGGTTCTCTCAACAGACAGAACCACTGTATCAAACTTAAAGCCAGTACTTTCAAAATTAGAAGCCAAAAATCCACGTATGTGTTTCACCACGTATGTGTAATGTGGACTTACTTAATTCTGGGACAGTCCTTTCCAGGCAAATACAGTGCCAAAATAGAGTTAATTAATAAGCACAACTTTGAAATGCAAAAGGACTGCTGTCTCCCAAGAGTGGAAGCTGTGTCCAGAATATGTCTACCGATGACTGTTCTAACAGTTAGACAGATCTTGTTTCTTGCAAGCTATTTACCCCATGAGGATGCTCACAAAGAGACCGTAAGTGAACGGTGATAACAATTACATTACTCAGAATATTTGCAGTTAATGTCACTTTCACTTTGAAATAAAGCCAAAAACGTTCCCTTAGAATTGAAGTTCTTTTGGCTATTGTAAGAGTCCCTTATGGATCCTCAGTGCAACACAATACATATTTCATACAATGAGCTCCAGAGGCAATTATGTCACAGCATACAAAATGATGAGGACATAACAAGGAAGGTTCTATTTAACTTTAAGAGAGGTACTGACCCAGTAACCTGCTTGGAGAACAACAAATGAAGAAGCAGAAACTTCCCTAGGTTTCTATTAATCCCTTCTATTATTCTAATTAGAAATAGAGATTTCCAAAAGCAATGCCTACTTCGCTAGCATTTTGAGAGCAGCTCGTGTCCTACTAAATCTGTCAGACATCCCCACAGACTGAAATTCTGCTTCCAAAGGCTGAGGAAGGTGCACCTCTCCTGACTTGACACCAGGAATGTACTGTGATCGTCTGACCTGTTGTGAACCAACTCAGAAAAGACTGAACTGAAACACACTTTGCTCATCGCCTCTGACGGTTACAGATGGATGTCATCCCAAGGTAACCGGTGCAGCTATAGATTGTCCATTAGTCTAACCTCAATAATGCAAGGCTTAAAAACAACATTTGAAGCAAGGAATAATGAAAGTCACAGAGGTAATTGGCAAATGAGACACGGAGCAATATCTGCTCAATCCCTTTATTTGATAACTGATATTCCAAACAAAATAAATCAATCAGCTCTTCAAGGAAGCACGTTCAGCATTATAAGGAAAACTGCTGGTTAACATGGCAAAGTTGATTGGGAAGAAAAACTCCATTGTGTAAAGGGCTGTAACTCAAGGCAGACCAGCAACAGCTGACATTGGAAGAACAAGATCAGAGGTAATTTTAGCAAGAATATTTTAAGGCCTGGCCTTAAGGACTGAAGATCCTGCCTTCAGAAATACAGCACAGGGCATCATAGATAAAAGATGGACGCCTTTGATGACTGAAGTAATGAAGCTGGAAGGAAAAGCAATAATCCAACATGAAACGCCACGCATGTTAAGGTTACAGGAATAATTTCTGCTTTAATCTGAGTTTATTAAATGGTGGCAAACTGTAAATCACCCTTTTTACCCTTGGCTGGGAAAAGAAAGCAGAAGCACCCTGTGTCAGTACAAAGCAGGTCGCTTCCAAGGGAGCAAGGGAAATGTTAATGCCCCTGAAATGAAGCACTTCCGTAAAGGATCTCCCTGCAATCCTGTGCACGATCCTAATCTGCTGTGTGCAAAAGAAACAAAGGAAGAAGATTCATCTGATTCAAAGAAATGTTGGAAAAGGTGTTCTGGGATGACAACACAGAGCCTACCTTTTATGAAAGAGAGTTTGAAGTATTTACAGCAGTGAAGTTAGAAGAAAAGATGTCACTGCGGTTTATAAATACGTAAAGATGAGAGGTATGGGCAAGGCTGAACAACAGAGCTGAAAAAGTTATTTTAACTAATGGACAACAAGGGCATGAAGAATCAACACATATAAACATTTAGTCTGGAAACGAGACACTGTCTTGCCATGGGAACAGTAGTGTTATGGAGCAGCTTTCCAACCACTGTAGCCCAATAAACTGGGGAAAACACAAAAACATCTTCATTTAGGCTGTCCAAGGGATAATATGACTTGGGGTCCTACACTATCTGATGACCGTACTCAGTGATCCTAGAGAACCCACTCAGACTGTCCTCCCAAGGACAAGAAGAAAGATGTTTCCTATCAGGGCAAGGAAGAGTGAAACAAGTGCAGGATCACTGTCAGAGAGGACACACTGATTTCTGACAGCCTACTCTTGTAACCGAGACAAAAAAGCTGGAAACCTCATCAGATTTGTTCCTCTCAACTTTTAAAAGATGAGAGGCAGTGCCAAACACTCAAAACAATAACGTCTTGCCTTTATAAACAACCTTTAGTATCACTGGATATAAAACAGAGACTTGGACATCTGCTGAGCATGCCTATTGGATTGGCATCAGTGCTCTCCCCTGGCTCGCACGGAAGGTTACAGGGTCAGGAATGAGACATGTTGTTCTTCAAAAACAATCTTCCATTTTGCCACTGGTAGCTTTCAGAATCCACCTCCTATATGTCTGATGCCTGTTTCATTTTGCCTGCTTTAAAAATTCCCCTAGCATCCTCCAGCATCTGCAAATGAAAGCTGGCAAATCGGTCTGGCTGTGTGCATTGTGTGTAATTACTGAGCATCAGACATGGGTGAACTTGGGTCTCTTGGCAAAGCCCTGGGTAACGCTGTATGTCCTGGTACAGACTGGGAACAGACTGTCTAGGACAACTGTACAAAGTTCTTTATTACAGAGGTAGCTCAGGACTGCTTTCTCACTGCTCCACCAAAAACTCTTCTTCAGCCTTTAGTCTATCTGCTAATAAATGTTATTTCTAAACTGCACTACCCTTCTCCATATTTTGCACATTCTCAGTAGAGACTCAGACAGCATTTGTCCAGACAGACATTATGTATGGGTGGGGAATGACAGTAACTGAGTAAGCCAGTCCTGGTGGCACAGCAAGAAGAAAGGTGTAAGCCTCAAGCATTGACATCATCCCTGTATCTTCTGAATTTTCCTCCACTTTGCCAGCAGACAATACCTGGCACAGCCCAGCATCACACAGAACACACCAAACCTCACACCACCAGGCGTTCCTCCAGTTTCAGCTCGTGGGATGAAAATACGCTTGTAAGTTAACAGAGGGACTTGTAAAGGCATCGGGGGATCCAACCAGGTCAGGACAGAAGGCAGAACTCGGGTACTGGAATGAGCAAAGTGAGACTGTTAACACCCAGCTGATAAATCAGAAGATAGGCAAAGGAAATCTCTGAGCTCTCTCTGTCTCTTCCACCGGCCTGAGGACAGGACAGAAATATGGGCATGTATAGGGGAGTGTGAGCTATTTTAACCAAAACATTTCATCCATCCCTAAATATGGTCACAAGATTCTAGATACTTGGCTTAGTCTTAAACAGTAAGATTCTGAATTATCTCCAACTGTGTAGGCTGTAAAAGAAAATGCATAAACCAGCAATCCTGCAAACTCCCTAGAAACATACTCACTGCCAGTTTTCTCTGTAGCTGTTATATTAATCAGTATTCAAAAATTAGAATGCCCTATCATTATATCTCTTTCAAACCTAATAAGCAATGCTTTGCAATTAACTTCAGCTTGCTTTCCTTAATATCATTACCTATCAATCTATTATCTAGAGCTTGGAGGTACACCAGGGGAAAGTGCCAAAGTTTGGCACCGCAGACAGAGCCTGCATTTTTTTCAATGAACAGCAAACAGCAGGACTGCAATGGCATCTTGGTTACCCTCTTCAGGTTTCCAACCCAAGTGGAAAATATGTGGAAAGATCAGCTGTTCTCAAACATATTGCCAGAAAAACACATTCAAAGGATTTTGGCTGAATCGAAACTCAAATCATATTCCAGAATCTGGCCTTGAACCAAAACTCAAAGAGATCAGCCCAAATTTCATGCTTTGGTTTCTGTCTTATCAGATATTCCTACACGAGCTCATCTTTAAATCTACATACATGCACACGTGTAGAAGTGTGAGCATACACACACTGAGCGTGACGCTGCTCTACAGTCATGGGCTTCATTTCTCTACTTGTACTTGTACAGAGCCTCACAGCAAGACTCCTCATCTGCCATATGAAACTGTTATATATGTGCAGTGAATGGTACAAGGCATTATCCACATACATTTGGAATAGCCAAGGTATTTATAAACAGCCTTGGTAATATCAGATTTTAATTGACAAACGTTGATAAAAATGGAATTTATATTGACTTCCTGGATTCGGGGGCTGGAATTCTTTTTTTTTTTTTCTGAAATTGAACAGCTGCCAGAAATAAATCAGAAATTATAAAGTGGAAGAGAGATGTGAGGCAGCGTGTCAAGGGCTGGAAGGGGAAGCAAAGTAGAAAATGACCAGAATGAAATCCAGGTGGATTTAATGGAGAAAGGCAGAGCCGCATTACCGTGAATACGATGGGAATGGGGAGAGAGACTCCAAGCTGACCAGAAATTATGATCAATAATAGAAATCAGGAGCTAAAAGTACCTCTTGAGTTAAACTTTACATTTTCATTAACGAGAATGGCAATATTCTACCAATCACCAAACCTCCAAGTGCTACAGATGGATTTTGTTGGCCAACACACGTAGCAAACCTGGGTGTCTTCTCTCAAAACTCGTTTGCATGTTAGAAGAACAAATGGCTATTAATTTGATTTAAGGTATTGCTTATTATCATGCTCTGAGTTTTCATGTTTCTGTGGCTGCAAAGCTGAGTGGCCCTACGGCCAAAAGGACAAATCATGGAACAACAAAACTAAAAGATGCAAGCAAAAAAGGGGAAAAAAATAGGAAAAAAAAAAATAGTATTTAGGAAAATGCATTGTTTTTAAAGCTCTACACCTGGAAACCTGGTGTGCTGTTGTAGCTTTATACTCCTGCACATCACATCAACAGAAACAATGAAAAGCAAAACTAGACTCCAGTAATAAGACATTGATTCAGTCAAGTCAATCACATCCATTTCATGTGAGACTTCCAGTAACTGTGAAAGGTGGCCAAATTTAAACCGCTCACAGAATCCATAAAAACTAATTGACTTTCTGATGGAGTTAGCCTTACAGCAGAGCTATCTGAGAGCACGGTTTAATTCTCTTCTACCAGTATTTTTCTGCTGTTTTGCTTACAGCGCAGAGCTTCTTTATCTCATGCTCCTCTGCAGTCAATTTAATATTGATTAACCCTCCTGCTCATAGTAGCTTGCACAGACATCCACCGAGCTCCGCAGGACTACAAGAGCTTGTCTGCATAGAGCCACTTTCAGGATCAGCTATTGTGTAACTTTATTACTCAATCACAGTAACGAGGGATACCCAAAAAGCTTAAATACAGCTAGTGGTTCCTCACCCTTCCCAACAGAAAGCCCAAAGCACAGCAGGCCAAGGCAATCTTTGAGGAGTCAGCTATTGTTGACACGAATACACTTCACACAGCTTTTTCCAGCAGTTGCTTTCCAGCTATCAGCTCACTGCCATCCATTTCTGCTGCTCTCTCGCACAGCTTTCTATCAAGCTATACATCAGATCCCACGGCCAAGATTCTCCTTTCTCCTGAGACTTAATGCAGTTATATATCAC
Organism: Excalfactoria chinensis; assembly: GCF_039878825.1. NCBI lineage: Eukaryota > Metazoa > Chordata > Aves > Galliformes > Phasianidae > Excalfactoria > Excalfactoria chinensis. The sequence goes on along the minus strand of NC_092838.1, from coordinate 11,379,821 downwards.
TATAAGCATTGATTTATATCTATGAGGATCTTCCACTTGTGCCTTCATCTTCCAGCCGACCCATTAGCAGCAGTTAAGTGAGGACGAGATGATATGTTTTCATATGAAGGACTGTTCAACAGTGCTTAAAAGAACCTTGGCCACAGCAAAGAAAAAGTGCAGTAAGCAGCTGCAAGTGGAGCGGTCAAGAAAGCTGGGATCTAATAAAGCAGTGACAGAATCCACACTCATGCCTACCCACAGCTCCATCCCCAAGGCTCCTGCCCTGCCCGGTGTGCAGCACTCACATAGGGTGATGGTGAACCCGGTGCCTCAGCACCCATCCCTGTGCTTTCTTGCCCAAAGGGCTGCAATTCTTCCTCTTCACATTCCGCACATTTTCACATGTGTGAAGAGAAAAAGCAGCTGTGCCGTATTTTTAGCTTAACCAGTTGAATTCGGAAGGAAAAGCAAAGCATTATTTTGCACTACTGAGCATACTAATGACGCCTTTCCAACCTCATCACCATTCCCATCAAAACTAACATGTTCATTTACATTCTTCATACAGTGCCAACCATGTGCACGGCGGCACGATGGCCTGTGTCAAGAGCTGCCTCATTACAAGAGGCAAAAAACATAATGTGCAGATTCTGACCTCATGATGACATAGATAATGAATTACTCCAAAGAATACAGATTATAAGAAGACTAAGCCGTCGTCTTTTCACATGCTTTAAAGATTGCATAACTAGAAAGGATGCTAATTAATATTACTTAGAGATGGTGCCAGTGATGCAAAGTTCATTTCAAAAGGCAACAGCATAGGCCTTAGGCAGGCAGTTCTGCAGTACACTGCTGCCTAAATGAGCCTCCTGTATTGCAAAGTATGCATGGTTTCCATTTGCAAAGAGTGGTAGGAGAAACAGTACTTTGTGCAATACTCTGTTCACAAAGGTATGCTCCTTCAGCTCTATCTGAAACCGAAGTGTTTCTTATCTAATTGAAAGCACAGATATGTCAACAAAAACATTAAGTAAATTGCACACATCATTCCTAATTAGCAATGACAAGAAAGGGTCACGATATCCATTTACCAATTTTCCATTCTAAATAACAGCCTGAATTTCATGAATTATCTTCTCTAGTCCCATTATCTAGAAGTTTCAGCAGTATTTTGCTAAGAAATAAAAGATGCACTGCCTGGATGTACGTGTGTTCTTCAGCTCTAGCAGAGGCCACCCAGTGGTCAGGTACAGCAGGAGAAACTCTCTCTCTGGGTACCTACAGGTCTGCAAATCATCTGTGAACAGAAGACTGGAAAAGGGTTGCTGTGGCCTACTGCTTTGGCTTTGCCTTCCCTGCTGAGAGGCAGCAGTGGCGCAGCTGCCATTAGAGACCTGCTCTGCTTCACATGCTGCCAACGCTGTGAAAATGAGATTCGAAGCAGCACTTGCATCGTCTGGAGCCGCTTTTTCTCCCAGTCTTTTCTCTCTCACAACGCAGCACCTCCGTGGGAAGATTTACATCCATAGACCATTCTATGAAGTTTTAAAATAAATACACATTTTGACAACCTTAAGCTTAGGCAGCCTGAAAATACAGCTAAAGTGCTTGTAAGATGTACAGCAGGTATGCGATATATCATGTGGGGTTAGCTGAGATAAAGGTTTAAATAATAGCACACTTAAAAATACCGTAAGATGGGTGCAGATCCAAAATATATATTACTCACCTATAATCTCACATCCATGTGTTTAAATAATATGAAAAGTTGCTGAGCAACGTGCAGTAATTCCAGCACAAAAAGAGGCTGAGGTCAGCCTTGAGGTCACCGAGCATTTTTCGGTCACAAAATGCACTGCTACAAAGATCTTTAAAGCCAATGGCAGCACACAGTGCTGACCAACAGGTAGGAGAGCTAAGATAAACAGCAGCAAGAAAATGTCCATGAGAGATAACGCCTTTCTTGTGTTCGTGTATCTCTTCAAACAGAACCCCAGCTTGCCAAAGCAGATTTCTGTTTACACACTGAAACACAGCCCTTCTTCTTTTTCACACACAATAAAATTTTCAAGCAATTTGTATACTTACGGCACTCTAAACCTAAAACCCCTCGAGGGTTGGGGTTTGGAAGTGCATTTTTACCGCTTATATTTTCTTTGTTATTCAATACCTCTCTTTTCTGATAACCTTGAACACAGTGACCCCAGGTGGCAGATAGGACGGATGCTGTCAGACTGAACCAAACCATGTCCCACGAAGCTGAGGAGCCCCCGCACCCTAAGCCAGGATTGGGTCCTCCCTATGGGACTGGGGAGGCTTCATTCCAAGCAGATCAATAAAAGTCCTAATGGGAAAGAGCAACGGGTCCCGCTATGGCTTTGGTTTTACAACCACCGTTCCCCATCTGTGCCGGGAGGTTTCTCTAACAGTGTGGCCCTGAGTTTTGTTTGAGCACTGGAAGGAGTCCAGCAGCACCAGCCTCCACGTGGGCTAATTCACACTGCAGAGAAGCCAGGTAAATTACCCTGCCACAGCCAGGCAGGTTGCTCTGCCCAAACTTGGTCGTTTTGGTAGTTCCAAACTACTAACGTGCCCTGTAGGCATGTATGAAGTTGCCTATAAAGATGAGATACAGATCTAGAGCCAACAAAAAACACTAAGTAGTCTCCAGCTCCTTTTTATTTTAATAGGACTTTGGCTTCTTAGTGCCTTTCTGCAAGCCTCAGCCATCCCACCTCACTGTTCCAACCGCCTCAACAGCTCACTGGTTCTTCACATCATACCGCTTGGACAAAAATTCAGCTGCACAAAGCCTGTATTATGTGACTTACAACGACAGAAGGTAAAACAGTACAAAGAAAAGCATCACCGATGCTAACTAGTAAATTAACAGCGGACAGGCAACTTACAGTAGCTCTTCCATCTTTACAGACCTGCTTTATTTCACAGGTAGAGAGGGTGAGTGAGCCATCTCCTCTGCTCTGGGGCAAGGCTCAGGCTGGAACAGCAGCCAGTGTATCTGCAGGGCTTTGCTCAGAGGCTCCGCTCCAGGAGAGAAAAGTGTGCTTGTGAGTTCATGTAAACAAATTAACTTAAGTGCAATGGGAAAGTTTCAAGCTGCTCATCAAACAGAGCTGCCCAACAATATTTATTGCACGGTAATTTAATTTGTATCAATTAGCCACCAAATTCAAGGACGTTAATTAACTTCACGTGTGTGATTTTCAGTCTTGAGCCAAAAGATCTCAAGGAGAGAAGGAAGCACAGGATATGTCAGTGCCTTCCAAGCCAGACTGCTCCCCACTTGCTGGAGTGCCCTCATGGAGATGGAGCTATCCTGCCATTGCCAGAGGGTGTCACTACGGCACTGGAACAAAGCAAGCAACCAAATAAAACTGATAAATAAACGTGAAGTTTACCAGAAATAAGATCTATGTAAACTCTGCATGAACGGTGCTTCATGTCACCCACGGGCATTAAGAACATGGTTCTGGAGTCTAAAAACAACAAAAGATGGTGTTTTCATTTTCTCACTGCATCTCTTGTGCTCTAATCTGATTTATCACACTAAGTATTGGGAGGAAGGAAGAAAGAAAGTACCTATTAGAGCTATTTGCAGAATCTCCATTGTTCCCACACAATTTAACCTTGTTTTCCATGAAAGCATCCTTAGAAAACGAAACTGTTCTAAATGCAGATTGCTCACGCTCACAGTAACTGTATTCGTCAGGCAATTGTTTTAATAGGAAGTTACAGCAAAAGAAATCTAAATTTTTCTGGCATAATGACGTACAGCCCAGGTAATTAAAAATAATCCACAATGAAGTGAAGATCAGATTTCAAGTGCTGAACTTGGCTAAAATCCTGAGCTGTAAGATGGAGGAAGTTCCAAACACAAAGCATGCAGTAAATGAACGCAGTAAATGAGAACACGCAGAAGCCGATGGAAAAAAGGTGCAACACAGAAGATCCTAAGGAGCACTGAATGAGTGTGCTCATTGCCTTGCTAGTCTATGACCGACCACAAGTCTGTATTAATACAGCATGTAGGATGGCCATGAAGACTTTGCAGATGTCAGAATCTATGAAGTGCTCCCTTAGGATGCGCACGGAAGGGATCAAACACTAACCAGGCTCATCTCACTAGCTCCTGCTCTAAAGACAACCCGCTATCGGGCTGAGCTTGAAAAGGAGGACTTTAAGCCCCAGATGTCACAACAAACTGTCTCGGTTGGTAATTAATAACAGGCAGCATTACTTTGGTTATATTTTAGTATTAGAGGACAGTTTTGATAACGTTGCAAAGCTCTTGTTAACCTGTCATGGAATCAAACTGCATATTTTAATAATAGAACAATAATTTCATGTGCTTGGAAATAAGTTCTAGTTCAAAGCACAGGATTTAATAAATAAGAGAGAGAACATGACACATGCCATACCAGTAAGGAACTGCAAGTAAACTTGGATGAACTACAACTTATGCCAAATCACTATTTTAAACCACGTTACTAAAAGCAAAGCAAAGTCTGCACTGATGTTGTAACAGTACTGATGAAAGCAGCTGCAAAAGGAACACAGGTCAGCTGTGGTGATGAAACTGTCAGGACTTGGAACCATGGCACTGCTACGGTATTTTAATACAGCAAATGCAGTCCATCATGGTGAAGGTTCAGTTGGCTGTTCTGGGAGTTATTAGGATGTCAAAAGTCCACAGTCTGTTTCTGGATATTAAAAAGTAATTCCTATTCAGTTGAAGAGAGGTAATTGATGTGCCTCTGTTAGGAAAAGACTTGGACAAAAGTTCATCTACCACACGTGGAACAGGGGAAGAGTGAGTGAGCACTCCAAATGTAGCAGCAAAGCTTTGCAAATCTCTTAAACAAAATTAAACTCAGAATGTATAAATGTGTTGCTTTGATTCTGTTGGTTCCCCCTGTGTTTTTACCTTTACACAGGTGACTCTTCATGACAAACAGATCTCACAGAATACCAGAAATGTGAAAAAAAAATATGTGGAAAACAGAACTGGAGTTTGGCTTAATGACAGCAAAACTGGTCCTTCCTTCAACGTGCAAAGAGAGACATTGGGAGACCCAGCCCTTATGTGGGCCCTGTGGTAACTGCAAAGATGAAGTACACTGTTATCCTAACAGTGGTGTTTTCCCACTGATGTGAATTAAAGCTCATGAGCACGTGGCATATTCTTCTTACCTCAACTGTCCTATACGGAAAGTCATTCTGTGAATGCCAGCCTTTTTCTAAGATATTCATTCACATTATCAAAGAACTTTCAGTTCCTATGGGATCATGACACAACTCTACTTTGTTTTAACGCTGCTGTATCCATAAAAAGAAGAATGAACCAATCTTGATGCTGCAAACAGTGATGATAATTGCCAATATTTTAGTTAACTGCCAATCTTCTCACTATTCAGATGGAGTAGAATCAGGACACAGAAGTACACAGCCCAACAAAGTGGGCTATATGCCATCAGAGGAATAATTTTTGTACAACCCCATTATTACACGCTTGCTTAGGAGCAAATCATGTAGGAGTAAGCTTGAATAGGTATGACTCCTTGGGCAAGAAAACTACATTCAGCCCAACTGCTGGGTGCTTCACATTCCCCATGAGCAGTGCCATCAGCCATGTTGTGCAACACCGAGTCAACCAACTACTACATGTTAAAGCAGTCTCAGCTTTCCTGATGCTATCTAACACAGACTACAGAGGCTCTTGAATAATATCCAATCATTTGTAACTATACTAAAACAATAGTTCAGAAAGACACCCAACATGTGCCTATTTCAGGCACCCGAAAACCAGTCAGGCCCCAAGTTCCAGCAGCTTGGCTTTCAGGCATACCAAAGTTGTAATTTCAAATGCTTTGTTTGCAAGAGATGAGTGCTGATTCTTTACTAAGTGAAATAAATTTTCATGTCATCACGTTTCGCCATCTTTCAAAAAACCCACAACATAATGGAGCACTTCAGAACGTTCTTTAAGAACTAGCAGCAGAGGAGAGCCAAGCTTGATCTGAAGACTTCATACAATGGAAAATCCGCCACATGCCAAGCTAGTTTCATTTATGGATCAGTTCCCCAGTTACTCAAAAAAGCAAAAACTCAACTTTTCCATTCTGAACGTGCCCAACTTCACCCACCAGCTTTTGGATGTCGCAGACCTCTGTGTATTGAAGACACCTTTGATATCACCCACCTTCCCCTTCCAGACCACAATTAAGCCACCTTCCATTCTGCTTTGCCAAACTAAACACACTCTGCATTTACAGATCTGCAAAGATGCTGAGTGCCTTCAAATGGCAACTGATGCTGTTTTCTGGATATGTAGCTACTACACAAAGGATGGTGCTATACACTTCTAATGCAAATTTCACCTGTCAGCAAGCTTGTCTTCATCTCATTTATGAACTGAATGAACATAAAAACAGGAAACCTTTACAAAGAAAGCACTAGTTTTGTGCTTCCTTTCTTTAATTTCTGACAGCAAAAGGCATTTGACAACTAAATTTATTTTATGGCATTCTTTTAGAAGAAAAACAGAGAGAAAAGGGCTATGATGGTGCCAAAGGGTTAAAGCGTTCCGTGTCGGTCAGTCTGAATATCTGAATTTAGCAGCTGACAGTGCATGGTGTGTCAGTCTCTTACAGCTGTTCCAGAGAATTCAAAGACCGTCTTTGTTTCTAGAAATCTTAGCAACTGTTACTTTTTCCAAAGACAAGACAGACCAGCTGTTACCTCACAAGATGCAATGTACTTCAGGTCAAAATCTTTAGCAAGGAACTTGTAAAACAAGAACTAAATCATTGTTTGGGTTTGTCAGTTTTTGTTTCTTTTCCTTAGAATGGAGTCAGGAGCCTAACAGTCAAATAACTCACACTTGGTACTTCCATTAAGTGCACTGGAATGACAGAGAAACTTCATCTGGTTGCTAAGCTGAATCTTCTATTTCTATAAGAAAAAAAAAGGGGGAGGGGGAAGAAACAGAAAAGCCCCGAGCACGAAATCCCTTCGCATAATAGATTATTTTCTGTTCTAAGGTCAGCTCCTTTCCCTTTCCAAACACCCTGCTACTGAGCAGATGTCCTCGTGTAATGGAAAGGCACAGATCGAAACATTCACAATGTAAGACGGGGATTTTCAGGACTACTTTAGCGGAGTTAAATGTTCGCTTCCCACTATATATCAATCAATGCAAATATCTAGTTCCCCTGAGCTCTCTGAACATCCTCTTCTAAATGCATAACTAAGCAACTTAATCACACAGTTGATCCTCCAGTACCGGTACCGGTAATACTCCCACTTGAAGACACGTAGGCTTTCAAAGCCGTGGAAGGTTGCAAAATCAGCCACCTAATGAAGACTTATTAGAGTAAGAGTAAGTGTTGACAGGTTACCTACAACCTCTGTGGAAAGAAAAAAAAGAGAGAGAAAAAAAAAAGGAAGCATCGCTTTAGCTGAAATAAACCATTGTTCTTTCCATGTGCAAAGATAAATTGCTGCTCCCAATCAGCTTCCAGCTGCTCCAACGCGAAGGACAAAGACTTGCTGAGAAGAGTGGATGTTCTTTTATTCAACCTTTGTGTTCAATTCTGGAAAGCCTTAGCGTTGAGTAACACAAATTCAGAGCCACTGCCAGATAATTGTGTAAAGGAACCCACAAAGGCACACTCACATACACTGCAGCAGCAGAAGGATTTAAGGCCTGTTAAATTCAGCAGCCTTAATTCTTCTATTTTACATATACAGAGATAAGTTTAGACTCAATAATTTTTCGTAAGCATGCATGAATAGTATTTGTCACAGGTAGTTTTTCCTAGGTCTAAAAAGGATTTAGGTAAATTATTTCTCTGCTTCTAATTTGTTTTTCAGAATTGGTGACATATTGCCCATATGAAAACCACTTTAGTGCAGCAGTAAAAATAACTGTCATTAGGAATGGCGCCAGTAGTAGTTGCGATGAAGAATATAAGCTGTGTAACAAAACACTGAGGGTGAATCACAAGCTCTAAAAAGCTATGAACTGACAGTATTTGTTTCTAAAGATAAAAATATCCATAAATACCAAATGTGTGTGCTTTTAGTTATGTTTAAGAGAATAACCTACCTACCAGGCCAAAAAGTGACATCAAGAAAAGGATTCTCTAGCACAAAATCTGCATGCTGTCAGGATGCTGGAAAGGGATTGATAGTAAAGCAGATGCAATCTCTTGATGACTGCTGAGAGCAGAACTTTGCATAACTAATTTAAGGACTGCTGCCTGCAGGCACTATAATGGTAATTAAAGACAATAAGTCTTGGGTAAATGAGATGGATGCACTGGAAAATAGAGTCAGTGTTAAATCCACAGCTAATCCTTGAATGGAGAATTGGATCATTTCTTTTCCAAGCGGCTGGGCAATTCTACCTGGTTTCATTTCCATCACTACTGCCAGACGACTGCTGTCTCCAAAATCCATAACTTCTCCCAGTTTAAGTAGTATTCCTCACTGGAAAGCTCTAATTCAGCAAGACAGAATGTGCTTCAATTTAGACACACGAGTAATTCCTTTGACATCCACAGCAAGTCAATGGAACAACTCACATAGTTAAACACGCTCTTTTAAAAGCCATGCTTAATCAAAGCTATAGACAAGGCATAAAAGGCACAATGAAAAAGCTGGATTTCCAGACTGTTTACCTGCAAAATACTGCAGTGTTAACCAGAGAAGGAAAGCTTTTGTTTAGTATGCTTTGGCTCATTTGAGAGATGAGCTTCCTCTTCTTGATTGCTTATAAAAGACAGGCTAATTTTCTAATATGGCCGACCATCAGGAAAAACATCTCACAGAGAGGTTATGCACCAGTTTCTTCTGTACCACACCTGTTCCATGTACATGTCATTTGTATATACACGTGCCCTCTGCCCCCAAATTACTAGGGCCAGCATCCCCAGGAGCTCCATCACAGACGGGACGTTCACACCTCTATAAACCTGCACAGGGTGCAGCCCATCCTCCTGTGTACCATGCAGAGCAGACTGAGACGATGCTGTGTCTTATGCTCAGCGGGTGTCTTTGCACTGCCTCTCTTAGGCAAGCAGAAGCATTTCTGTGGCCAGGTGGTGGGAACCAATCTGGCCCGAAAACTGCCCCAATAAGAGGAGGATGAAGAGATCACTCTCCAAAGCACTGATCTGATCAGCTGTGGCTACACAAGTGCATGAGAGCAGCACGAGCAGCACACAGCCAAGCTCTGGCACTATCTGCATTACTCACTTTGGTACCAGCTCAGAGTTAGTTTGGGTTAAATTAATTGTGAAACCATACCCTGAGGTTCCTGGTTTAGGTGTATTTAAGCAGCAGCCAACTGAGATGCCAACAACAGGCAGAGTAAATATTCTACCTAAACATCCATGTGGTTTCAGCACAGTGTGGTCTCCTGCAGCTACAAAAATAATAACGCAGCCTGATCAGAAGTTTCTTGCACTGCTGTGCACACTGCAGCACAGGCAGAAGCCAGACTGTTTGTTTTTTAACAAAAGAGTTAAGTTACAAATGCAAGGAAAACACAGGATGTGTAATGAATATGTCATAGCTGTGGCATCCTGTTTCTGAAATATCTTGCTCCTGAATGGTGCCGTCTTAGGTTTCTTCCACATATATGAGGCTTTCCAGCTGGCCTGCAGCCAGTGCTTTAATAAAACATGGTATTATGCAGAAGTGAATAAAGCTTATAGTAACCATAATGTCCTTGAAATTCACTAATCACCACGAGTTTTAAAAATATTTCAATGTGAAATCAACAGGACAACAACTAAAATTCATCTGTTAGATACGGAAAACCACTTTTTACACATTCAAATCATGCCTGTACTGAAAAAAGTACCCTGTCATTAATGACCTGGATGACAGCATACAGGATTCTTCCTGAATCTGAAGACCATAACTAGCTGTAAAGATCCTGCAAGCACGTCAGAAAGCAAGATAAGGATGTAAAATCATTTCAAACTGAAGAAATGGACTGTGAAAATACAGTCCCTTGCAACAAAGATACAACTGCTGCATCTTATATTTGGGTTAAAATAATCAACAGCACAAACACGTGGTGAATGTTCACTGCCAAGGCAGAAGAAGGTCCGATGATTCTGGTGATCACATGCTAAACAGGAGTCAACAATATGCTGCTGCTGTGAAAAACAAAGGAACAAAAAGGGATGTGGACTGACAGAATAAAGTTGAGGAGGACAACAAAAATGGTCAGCGGTCTGAGTAACCTGGTCTGCAAAGGAAGATGGGCAGAAATAGATTCAATCTGAGAAAGAAAAGGATGTCAGAAGAAATAATGACCCTTCAAACACAAAAAAGAAACAGGAAGAAAAGGAAAACAAAACAAGATGTAAACAGGAAGCATACATAAGCCTTACAATACTGAGGATCCAGGAGTGACAAAAACACAACTGAGATTCCTCCCATCTACAAATAGGACAAAATAGACTTCGTACAAAGAGATTGCCCAACCTGCCTCAGCAATCAGAGACTCTCCCATCTATTTAAGTAACCTCACCACTAGGAATTATTACCACATGTCTAGTTTACTTCCATCTTGTACAATTTAAGCCTAATTCTGATGTTTTGTCTTCGGGGTACAGAGACATATGATTACTCATTTCCCCTTTGTGGCAGCCCTTAGTACATTTTAAGAACGTTATTGTGTCTCAGTGCTGAGGAAATCTTAATTTGGACCCTAATGTCTTTCAAATAGCATATACTGAAGCTCAGCATGTCCCTAAAGGAGCCCACTTCGGCACCGATCATGGCTTACAAAACTGCCTCAATTGCAGACCACATCACAGAGCACGGGTTACGTAAAACATCTGTAAGAAGGTAGTGGAACACCTCTCTGAAACGTTAACAGCAAGATGATGGTACCTACAACACTGTGTCCAGTTCTATCTGCAGAATCCCAGCAGTGCGTTTGTGAGGATGCTGGGAAAACACAATTCTTATTTGGATAAAACTCTTGGTTGGCTTGCATGCCCGGTACAAGTGCCAAGTTTCATTTGTATGCATCAGCTCTAGCAAGCGTAGAAAATAAAAAATGCCCTTTACTCTGACATCTTTGCCATGCAGGCAACACACGAGTAATGTAAAACCATGTCCTCCTCCTGCAGTAAATGCAACAGTTTTTCCTACCATTTAGGTCACTTACTGCTGTTTTTTTGCACTTCCATAAAAGCTTGATATTTTAGCGAAAGCATTAAATAATCTAATAGTTTCCAAAGCATTTTCACACCAGTTTATGGTTCCAAAAAAGCCAATTTATTATTAATCCAAGTAATAAAATACATAACAATATTCTGAAAGCTGTCACAGGCATCACAGCTGTTGGTAGAGCAGCAAAGAAGGGTAAAACATTTGGAAAAATGACTATTGGTCTGAAAACACACGTAAAACAGCAGCGTACTCTCTCCACTCCCTCATGAACAAGTTTTACAAAGCTTTTACATATAAATTTTACATACAATTTGCATAAAGATACAGCTGAACATTTTCTCAGTCTACTTCTGAATGCGGTTAGGCATCCATCAAGCCTCTGAACAGGGACAGAAGGACAGCTCATGGTTCATAGCACAGCAGGCAGGTGCGGGTGACATCCTGGAACCACGACTGACATGCCTGCTGACCTCAAACTCACTACTTATGCTGCAGTTCCTTCTCCTTCTCCTCCTTGACTACTGTTAGCTGTAGAAACTTCCGTATCCAGAAACAGCAACTTCTGATCCCACTGCAGGTCACCTCCAAACCTTCTCACTGTTCCTCTTCAGGTCAGAGTTCTCAGTGGCTGCCCCTGTCCAGTAGACACTGAACATCCTGCCAATTAAATGATGAGATGAAATCTTATATATTTATCCTCAGAAGGAAACTGAGCTCTTTCTTCCCTCAACTATCCAACACCATGGTAAAGCCAAGGGTGTGCACTTCTACTCCAAATTACATGCTGAACTAATAAAAATTCTTGCTAGCTGCACTGCTAGGTTAGAGGAGATTAGGACAACCAAACTAGCCCCTTGTCACTAGTTTTGACTTTATACAGCATTTCACAATGAGGAAACCTTAGAGGATGTTAATCTACTGGAAATCCAAGAGTGGGAAAGGAAATAAAACGTTGCCAAGTTATGGATGTAATTCTATCTTTGCACAGATAGAAATCATTCATGGCTTGCTGACTGAACAAAACCAAATAAGCCAAGAGGGCATCAATACAATACACCCTGCCTTGCTGATCTGTCCCTCATGCAAAATTCTCAAGTGTCACATACTAAAAGAAAGGGGAAAGTTTACGCAAACTCTAACAGCCTTCAGAATTAGGCCTGTCATAGGAGCACAGATGGACCTGAACCATGAGATCATGTTCAGACTAGGAGGAGTCCAGATCAGCAAGGAAATTTTTCAACTTCTTCAGCCACCAGAATCAATACTGCAGGCCACTTAAGACAACCTTGGCACGTATCAATTTAACTTCTCACCAGCATGCTGGAGGAAGACAGCAGACATGTCTTTCAGAAAGTGCATCTAAATCTGCAATCCAATTTTCTTAAAGTTCTTTTATTAAGTACAAATGTCATCATCAAGGACTGGTGTTTTGCTTAATAAGTTTTACTGGGACTGTCTCAAGGATGCAACAGAGGCACAACAGAAAACAGAGAAACAAGATGGCTTCTGCCATCAACTGAAGTTAACAACAAACTGTGGCAAAGAGCACCAGGTATGGAAAGTCAATTTGCCAAAAATACCTTACAGTTAGTGTTAGCACAGCACTTTCCCCTAGTAAAATGAAAAGAGGGTGAATGTATCTTACCTGGCTATAGGTCCAAATCCACTGATGTTCCATCTCAAAGCTCCCAAGGCTGCTCACATGTGAACAGGCTGGAGGGCAATTCCTGGTTCTTCTGGGCACACAGCCTGCACAGCGCGGCCTTCTGCATCAGAAGTTGTTCTATGCTGCAAAGAGCTCCCTCCAGAGCCACAACACAAGAATCTATTGTGAAGGACTGTGCATGCATATGTGAGGATTCAGTGAGCAACAGCTCAGGACCAGGCAGGCACAGAGCTGCTGATCTGGCAGTGATCATATCTAGCAAGCTTTTAGAGTGCTTTCTGTCTTGGAAAACTCCTCTTGGTGGCCATCTCCACAGCTCCTCCATGATGTCTGCACAATAGTACAAACTGCTCTTCTACAAAAAATCTTGCTGCCCTTACATCTCACCTGAACCAACACGCTTCATTGTTCGCTCCTAAAATTCTCTTTCAAGAGTTTTTGAGCAGTTGAAAAGAAGAAAGGAGGAGAGAGGAGAGTTAGAACACGCCACAGTTAAAGAGCTGACTGCCACGTCGCTTTTCAGAGCTGCACTGCTCTTATACTATTACCTACTCTTGAAATGTACATTTTGACAAGAGTTGCTGATAAACAAGCTCTGTCACTTTCAGCATTTATGCATTTACAGTTCCTTATTTATTGAGCTTATCAGTATAATGTTGTACTGGAGGCTGTGTGTATGTATGTGCGATTGTCAGATAGATGGCAAACCCTGTTTCACTATGGCATATAAAAAGATGATACCTAAATAAGACCAGAAATGCAAACAGAATGTAAACACAGACTGTTTGAACAAAACTATTTGGAACACCAGTGCAAAAAGGTACATGTTTATCTTAACTTCAGCGGGACTTCTCATGCAATTCATAGTGAATATTTGACACAGATAACATTACACTTCGTGCTTATAAATAAGGGCTTATGTCAGACGTAAGGATCTTCACAGCTGCAAGCAGCAAGTGGATGGAACATAAGTCCCATGGACGACATAGCCACTGGAAAGATTAACTTATGAATCTATTCAGAGAGGAAGAAAAAGTGCAGGTTACCCATTGCAAACAAAGACTTTCTTGGCCCTGTTAGCTCATCCTACCCCACCTGAAGACCTTCTTTACTTTGGAGAATTGTCAACCACAACACTAACTGAAACAATGCCATCTTCAGCGTAGGAAGCACTGAAGTAAATAAACACAATCATCACTGCAGCACAGAAAATGAAATATTCTTATCTAGTTTCCCACCATTCCAAGAGGACAGAATCCCAAATGAAGTCATACATCATATACTTTACTGAACTAGCTGTTAGCCTCAACCAGATGCAAACTGTAAGTGAGAGCAATGGTATGCTCCAACTTGAGGACTTCACACCTGACAAAAAAAACCCAACAAGGCAATAGTATAATGTCAAGAAGGAGCTCAATAAAATGCAAGGGTCCATTTATTCATTCATCTCAATCCTGCCAGCAAAAGCAGAATGCATGCGTCCTCCCTGAGTTCCTTTTTCTTCCAACACGAGTAATAGCTTGCTATATTCATCTCAAGGCCTGAATGTGGCACTTGAGCAAGGAAGATCGTACATAGCTAAATAACCTCCAGTTCAGAAACCAGAAACCAAGAAGCTCACAAGTAACCCTGTGCACACCTCTTCCCCCTTACTATACACTTGTAACGGGATAATCTGGCTGACAAGTCAATAAATGGTTAGGAGGCCATAACCACGATGTGCACTTAGCACAGAGCTTTTCCTTCCCTCTTTCCCTCTCATTCATACTCAGACAACATATTGCCAAAATGTGCCTTTTCCAACCAGAAAATGTACCCTACCAGTACTAGTCACGTCAGTATGCAGATGGTATAATTAGGATCTTTGGCAGTTCTGTGTAAGAATTCTCTGTTGTGGGTAAAAAAGCCAGAAGAAATGTTCGGTTACTTCTCTTCTAATTACACCAGAAATCTGCATGCTAATGCAGTATCATCATAATTAGGAATGCAAAGTAATTAAACTGAGTAAATGGCTTCAAGAGGGAGTGAAATTTGCACACTTGGGAACATGCTTTGATCGAAAGCGTATGAGTACAGTCCCATTGAAGGACTGCATTGCTTGATGTTCTGGTGGTAAAAATAATTCCCAGTTCGATCAGTCTGTCTCATCTCCACGTCAATTAAAAATTCATGACTGGTACACCAGTTTGCCACGGAGGTAATTCAAGAGAACAATGAAGAACATCATGCTCAACATGGCTCCCTTCTTTGTAGCATCTCTCCACCACAACGCTGGACCACTGATAATTGGTATTTGGTACACGTATCCACTCAGTTTTGCATAGACTCTACACTGGCTTCATCGAAGCCATATTTCTCTAGATTGTTTATGTAACTGTTCCACACATTAAACACTAAAGCCATAGTAAAACTCAAGCTGCAATGCCTTCTCTAGCTACAAGACTTGTTCAGCAGATGTAGAAGTACATTTTCAAGGTCTTAAAAATCACTCTGGCTGCTACTGATTTCCTTTGTCTCCTTGGCTTGGTTACACATCATTTGTTTGTAACAGATCAAAAATAATAATAATAATTTACCCGTAATTCTCTTTTAGCTTTTAGTACACATTATATTTCTACTGTCCCACTCTTCCATCACCTGAGCTCTCTGAAGTTACAGTGAATGGATCTGAGGTCACTTCAGCTAAGGACCTTCATGGATCCTAGGAGGAAGCCCACCACGTACAGTTGACTTGCAATTATTAAATATGTTTACATAAATTCTCATCTCCTGTTTCTTTTTCAGAGTGCCATTTTACCCTTTGCCATAATACCGTCTGTGTGGAGGGCTGCCATCTACTATAACTTAAAACCAATAGTGGGCAGCTCTGATCTTCTATGAGCATTCTAAGATAAAATCTGACACAATCTTCAGGTCAAGTTATGGAATCCATTAAATCATAAAGCACCTCATACCTTCGTTCATTGTCATCGAGATGAGCAAAGAGTACGTTCTTGGAGATGGCCTTTGCCAGAGCAGTCATAGTTTTATAGTCCTTTGGAATAACCTATGGGTGAAAAGAAGGAAGAGTAATTACACATCTGGTTGTATTTACTCGTAGATCTTGAAATATATAGAAAATTCCATTATTCAAGATAACAGATGCAATTCTATTTCAAACACTGGGACAGATTTTGGCTATAATATAAAGCCACTAAGAAAGTAATAAATTACAGTTTTGATAACACAAGGATAAGAATTGATGTTCTCAACATGACAACCTGAAAAGAAATGCAAGCTCTGAAATGACGAGGGAGAAAGACAGCCATAAAATACCATAATTAGCAGGTACCAGCAGCTGTGCAGTGCTCTATCAGATCTACTGAACTGAAGAAAACACATTTCTTACTCTTCTCTCTCCACAAAGAGTTTCAGAAGCAACCTACTTTTAAAAATAATGAATGAGTAAATTTTCTCCAAGGAAAAGGAAGAAATGAATTGATTACACGATGCTTTTCAGCACTGGTTGTGATATAAGGAACTGAGCTCCTGCAAGGCTCACCTGGGTCAAAACTCAAACTGTGCTTCTCGGCAAGTAAAAAGGATTTATGTTGGAGAATAATGAGGCGTTTTATTTGCTAATTAAGGAGGAGGCACACATTCTCTGCTATGTGAATTTGGTCATAATAACAAAAGTTTAAATTCTGCTACATTAAATAAAATGGATATTTGGTTAGTAACTTTTTCTTGTTTTTTCCCCTACCAGAGAAACCCCAGACTGACCTGCACTTCTCACTTTTGTCCTATGAAAACAACCTAGCTGTTCAGCCTGCTGCTGAGCCAAGAGGGGATAATCTACATCACTGACACTCAGCTCTAGCTGATGATAAAATACTGCTGACCAGCCTTTTCCAGTCTCAATCTGCAGCAATGAAAGCTACAGGGCAGAGCTTTAGGTGAGTCTCATGGGACAGGGACAAAGAAAACACAGGGAAGATTCCTTTGGCATCAGAGCAACAAAATGAAAAGTCTAAATGAATCACTTGATCACACCTAGTATCACTTTTCTAAGTAATCACCAAGCGTTCTCTTTGAGCAAATAAACTTTCTTACAACAAAATTCCTATTCTGTTAGCTATTCTGTTGGTAACTACAGGCTATGTCAGACGTGTTGACAAACATTGCTTTCTCTGGTTTCAGGATGAAGCAATGAATCAAGCAGCCGCAGTGATCTCTGTGCTCTTCTGAATGGAACCACCCCAGATGTTTGCTCAAGTTAAATCTCCTTTCATTTCCTCTCAAGTGACATAACTCACCACTTTCCCTTTAGCACTACTCATCCTACAGCTCACCCCTTCCGTGGATCCTTTAAACTGCTTATGACCCACATGTGTTTCTATCCAGCACCTGAATTCAAGCCAATGGTTCTTCCTGGCTATTATCTAAAAATCTTTCTCTTTGCAATAGCCCAATACAACCCTTGCCTTGCTTTTTACACTTCTTCATGTATTTCGTAATTCACCCTTCCAGCATCTCCCTTTGTTTCTGTATTCCAGAAACCTCTGTCACAAACACACAGCTTCAGGATTCACCACGGGGAATCATTTGCTTATGGCAGAAGACAAAGCACAGAAACAAAACAGCCCAGAGCTAGTCCTACATTCCTTGCAGTATCAATGGCCTGACAGGAAGCCATCCCTACATCATTTATTATTTAAACTCAGCCAGTTTCTAGGAAATTAAAGTTGTAGTAGGTCCTTGTCACGCAACACACAGAATGTGGTTTGTATTGTTGCTTCCAGCTGTGGACCAATTACTGCCTACTAATCCTGCTGCTAGGAAAAGGAAGAAGTTTATTGCAGGATCTATCCAAAACATGAAACATTACCCAGGGGTGTGAGCAGGAATATTTCCTTTGATTCTCAGGAGAGTCAGACGGAGCCCATATTAAACAGAGACAAACAGGTATTTCACCCATTATTTCAAGGAGGACCCGATTTTCATGTCAAAAACTACTGTAAGGGAAAAGCTCTGATACTGTCAGACCGTTGCCTGTGCTATTATATCTATTTTTGCCAATGACATACATAGACAATTCCCAAAGTGAACTACTCCATTAACAATTACAATTTCTAAGCATATTTCTCCTCTTAGCAGTTCCCTCATGTCATTCTTACACTCTAAGATCTTATTTAAGTAACATTACTTTTACTGCAGCATTCTAACTCCTGCTGCATTTATTTTATTTGCAATTGGTATTTCTTCAAAGACAGCCACACAAAACAGCATAAGCACAATCAAAAGTATCAGCAGGTTAGGCAGTACCCAATCAACATGGGAATCCAATCAACATGGGAATCACATGTCTGCAATGATTCAGGGAACATAAATGACCTTGACTGGGAGAAAAGGCTGAAATAGATGTGACTTTTTGGGGAAAAGAAGGAAATGCAGCAATAAAAAAGGCCACTTTCCAAAACTCAGGTTCTGCTAAAAGTCAGAAAATGGCTGAGAATTAACTACTCCATAATGGGAGGAAACAGATCAGCAGCATTCCGCAAAACAGGACACAGAATGCTGAAGCAACACTGTTCGGGAAAATACTTTATCCAAGAGGCAGCAAATGTGCTTGAGAAGATGGTCAAGCCAAGGTTTGCTGACACGAGAACAATACTCTACATGCTGACCTGTGCTTTCAAGCACTATAAATAAGCAAAACACAAGTCACTTGATTGCCCTGCAGAGACATGACAATGCATTACCTTTCTAACATAAGAAACAGCATCTTCTTCTGTGTACACCTCTGCACTGACCCCTCCTCTCCTGCGCCGGGCTTTTACTACTGGGTTGGGAGGAGGAGGAGAAATCTCATCGTCATGGGAATCAGACTGGGAACTGGACTTCTGCCGAGCCAGTATCTGTTTGCATTCTTCCTGCAAGGCAAAAAGAGACAAGTGAAACATCTCTTACCCATGTAAGACTCAATATGCTTCCTCTACGACTCTCAGCAACTACTTCATTTCTACATTTAGATGTTTGAAAATGCACAACACACACAATGGTCACAGAAAACTAAAAATGTGCAGCTTGAAAGACTGACACTCCAATGTGTACACAGGTACCGTCACTCCAGTACTTGGCCTGTCCAATACTTTTATGCGTAAAGGAAACCAATGTACTATAAACGAAGGACATTTCATTGCAGCTACTTCTGGCTGAGAAAGAAAAAGAATAAGCTTCTTTTGCTAACTCTCCAACACCACAGCTGTTACTTTCCAAGTTGGCTTGTACATATCTTTGTCTCTTGTACAGAGCAGAAGTCACATGTTAACACATTAGATAACTTTCTTCATCTTGCTCTGCTTTGCTGGCTCACTATTGCAAGAAAGAACAAAGATGTTCCCTACTCCAGAATTTCTGCCACGTAACAGACTTACGACCAGTGGGACTGTGCTTCCGAGCAAGCAAGATCCAAGGTAGGCTCCAGAGGACTACAAAAAATGATGGCTGGCTTAGCACCAGCTGGCCAATAGGGAGGTTATCCTCCAAATGCCAAATCCATGGAGGACAAAGTTAAATACAAAGGGGAATCCCTGAAAATATGGTAATAAGAGCAAGAAAAAAACTTCAAGGAAGGATGTGAGAGTTACAGGATGCTGTCAATTCATACACTGATTTATCTGATTTCTGAAGAACTCATACAAACATGATTACCTGTAGTTATAGTGTTTTCAGGTATAAAACATGCAAGTTCAATGGAACAAAAGCCAAAAACCTACACCTGAGCAGTGCTGGTTGTTCTATTGCCTCTCCAGTGCCCCAGCTTATTCATTCCAGCCTTTGACACTACTCAAGGTGAGGAGGAAGGGCCATGGGATGGACCTCGCATCATCCCCAGCTTGTCCCATAAAGGAAGATATGAACATTGTGAGTGGGCACCTTGCTTGGGCAGCCCAGTGGTTTACTTGCTGTCTCCTACTCCCTTGCCATACACATTAGATGCACCCTGATACACAGACAGCACTCATCAGGCTGTCAGCTGAACAGCTCCAGTATTTGTGAGAGAACTCAGACTGGTGGAGCTGCAGGATACGTGAAAGAAAAAGGAAAATGCAGCAATGCTAAGGCCCCTGCACAGCCAACAAAGCCAATTTCCCTTTGACAGCAATGCCAGAACCCGAACTCTGTCTTACACAACTAATTTCTGACGAGACCGAGCAATTTGAGCTAGCAAATGGTGTCAGTGGAGGAGGAAGGATCTTGGAGCATCAGCACCAGACGTGGCAAATCACCAACACTGCCAGTTGGTCTCATTGTCACAGGAAATGAGTTAGAGCTAACTCACCAGGTATGACACCAGAAGAGTGGCGCAGAAAACTGGCATAAGTTCACAATTTTTAAGCTTGCAAGAAAAACAAATGATTAATATACGTTTTGCCACCCATATTTACAAATGTCTGACAAATCCAGTCATGCCATTTGTCTTTTCTGGTCTCATTCCAGTTTCGTTCTGCACCACCACTAATACTGCCCTGTTATTAACTTCAGGAGCTTTCATACCAACCTTCAGTGTGTTGTACCAGTAGAAATAAACAGCAAAATAGTATTTCCCATGCTGCACAATGCAAAGTAACAGGCCCCACACACTCATTTTGATTAAGAGACGACTAAAATACTTGAGAAACAGGCACTGAGATAGCACTTAGAGGGCTGGCTGGACAGGCGACCTGCCTCAGAAGGCACTGAGTTCTTTCTGGTATCAGTTTTTGTTTGCTTTTTTTTTTAATGGGGATTGCTAAACTACAGCTGCTGGACCGTAGCACAGCGGAATTAGATGATGTCCACAAACAAAGCCAACAAACAAACAAGCTGACTTCAAATGTATTAAATCTTTACTGGAACTTCTCCATTTCCAATTCAAATTTCAAATAATAGCACAGAATATGTGAAAAAAAATAAAAATAAAAATAAATGACTCAGTAAGCCCTATTTCAGCATTCTCATCAACTTCTTCCCCACGCACAGCTCCTCTCCAACTACCCTTAGCTTCCCTTCGCACAATTATGCATTTGCAGCAATACAAACATTATAGATAAACATATGCGTACTATCTATTTTCCTTGTATTCAAAACCCAGCCATCAAAACCAAGCCTAGGACTGAAGAATTTGAAATATTGTTACTGGTGTTTCAGTTTCTGTATCTCTTTACAGTTAACAGTGTGTTTTTATGCCTCGAGGGAACCAAACGTCTCTTCTTCATAAGCTTAACTGAAAGGTAAAGAAGACTTTTTCAGAGCAGAAAGCAGTTGTAAGTACACTGAAAGGTAACTGTAACAAGGCAGCAGTCAGGTAACTAGTTAGAGGATGCAGCTCTTAGGCAGATCTCTTAATACCAGCTCAGAGTGAAAAGCAAGAGCTTGCCACATTTGAATATCAAACAGACACTTCTTCAGCACACACTGCATGAAGGTACTTCCAAGGAATTAATAAATATCTCCTCTGCCCCAGCACGGATTTATACAAGAAAGCAAGCTCGATGAGATAAAAATTAATATCACAAAGCATGCTCTGAAACCCAAATATCTTCTAAAGTAAAAAAATAAAAAATAAAAAAAAAATAAAAAAAAAAAGATATTAAAGGATTATAAAAGTGAGTTACCATATGATTCATTTTAAAAGGAAGGCTCTTCGCTACAAACCCCTTTTATATAAACAGCAGATAGTTGACTGGCTGCCTTTTCCATATGCCGCTATCTGTAGTCTAGGTAAGATTTCCATTACTGAGCTAAAGAGTGCCTTCTGAAAATAAAAGCACACTCTGTCCCAGGTTAAGCTTTCACCGAGCCGTCTTCCATATACTCCAGGATGGAACTGCACAAATACAGCAAATATGTTAAAGGAGGAACGGACTCTGAAGAACAGTTCTCCAAACAGCCATCAGGCACAGCTTGGTGTGGATGCCTGTGCAGACCTCACTCTCAAGTAAACACCTCACCATCTTTTGTTGTCATGACAACAAGCGAACTCGCTCTATTTGAATCACACAGATAATTCATGATGGCAGAGAAATCCTATTTCCTAATTACGTCCACCTTAAAATGAGGGACTCCAGAAAACGCATGGAAGACAACAGCAAATACAGTGTGATGACCTCTGAGCAAGCTGCAGTGAGCACCTCACTCTTCTCTTCACCTCCTGCACTGCTGCCAGCAGAGCTGCTCCTGATTGTGCAGCAGGACAGGATGCAGCTCTCCAAAACGCAGGGTCTGATGCAGATATCCATATACACAGCCCATGCCATTTGAGGCAAGCATTGCCTGGTTTTTAGTTCATGGTTCAGCAGTGTGAGCCCTGTGCCATCCCTACCAGCCCAAGGCAGTGCCTGTGCAATCTGGGGACCTGAAATAGCAGCGTGGGGCTACGTGTGCACAGCTGACCAATGCCTGAAGTCACTACTATGGTGCTGAACAGTGACTGACTATCACACCCCAAAGGTACAAACCAGCACTGCTGTGTTACAATAATGCCCTGCTTCACTTCCACCTAATCTAATTCCCCTTCCATGAAAGCAGTGTTGTGACTGATTAAAAACCTAGCTGGAGCTGGGTCACAGACCTCCCCGTGATTTCTGGTGGAGATGAACTGGGAAACAAGAATAGCACAGCTGACTTCACTAGGTATGCTAACCAAGCCATAAATTGGAAAGAAAACATAATATCTTTGCATCAGACTCAAAGAAAAAAGAGCTAACACATACATCTGTAGTAGTGACCCATTTATCTTTTGAACGCTCCCCTCTGGCTAAGACACTGGCGTTGCAAGAGGCTGATGTATAAAAGACAGGAATTTAGCAAGCTGTCCTCAGTACGTGGGGTCATTGCCTCTCCTGATTAATGCTTTTAGGAGTTTTTAATGTGTTTTAAATACTGCAAGAGAAGTGACCACAATGACAAGCAAGATCCTTTCAGACTACTGCTCAAGAGCACACACCAGCAGCTTTCCTGTCTCTTAGCTGGAGCCTTTCCAAACAGAAATTCGCTTCCAGTAGTTCCTCTCCTCATCTTTCCTTTCAGGCTTTGTCACTGCCTGGAAACACAGTGTTTAAATTCATGGAAGGATAGCATCTGACAAGGCTCCAAATCACTGCACAGCTTTACAACAGCATTCCAGGAAGACATTAAAAGCAAGTCAGCTGTTAGGTATCACAGCTCACCACCTCCGATCTGCTTCCTACAACTTCTGTGTTCAAAAGGAACAACACAAAGCACACTCTAAATTAAATATTTTCTTTTTCTTCCCCCTCTCCCACCTCTCAAGCTCAGTGTCATCTGACTGACAGGCCAGGAATCTGCTTTCATTTTATCAACACCAAATGTACAGCCTAGTTCATGCACAAGTAAACTAATCTCTCTTTGCACTGGAACTGACCCAGAGGAAACACTGTCAATACAGGAAGGTTTGTAACAGCAACCCTTCATTTCTGGAGAATGACACAATGATTAACAGCAAACTGGAAGCATGGCGCTCACTGATTCCACCACTGAATGTGATGGAAATCTGGGGGATCTTAACTGCCTTACCCACTCTTTTCTTTGTCACAGCAGACAACTCTATAATCTCTTCAGATCACTCAGGCTTGTAACCTAAGACCTTTCATACAATCCTAACCACCATTCCTCTGCCTTCTGGATGTTTAATGCTATCTTTTCTTCCACAGCATCACTAAAAAATGTTTAACATTCTCCCCCCAATTAATTCATTCAGTTCATACCTATCCTCCACCCTAACTGCCATTACTGTGTCCTCGGTGGTTCCTCTGCACCATTCATTCCCAATTTCCAATCTAGGTGAATTCTCCTGCCAAAAATCTTCCTACATTTCTGCATCTCTGTCTCACTGCTTGCCTTCCTGAGTCCCTTTGCCTCCTGCACCATGTTGACACTTTGTATCTTCCCTTCCAGTGTCTTCCAATAGCTCAGCCCATCACCACCTCTTCTCTGCTTACTGCACTATGAGGTATACAAAGGAATGTTCTCTTATAAAACAACAGACCTTATTTTGATACGTAAAAGCTTATGTCATCAACACTTCAATGTGTAAAATCCAGCCAAATATCAAACATGTGCATGTATACCTGGTGTAAGAAGAAACATGCCTGCAAGTAAGTGCTAGAGAAATGGCATCTGTAAGAAAATGAAAAGTTCTGACAAAAGGCAAATACTGGCAGGGATTGCTACTGCAGAAGAAAAGTTTAATATTCAAATACTGAAACTCTTCATTATACACAAACGAACTGTAATTTACTAGCAGGAAACAGTCTTTCCATCCTACCTTACAGCAAATTTGCCACACACGTGCCCTTATTTTTCTCATCATGTATGTATGCAATACTGTCTAATATCACAAGGTGGAGCTACCCAGACAACCTCATTTTGCTCTATCTAATCTCAGGTGGTACAGGCTGGTGTTCTCCAAAACTCTTTATTTTTTGGATGGTACCTGAAGGCACACAGCATCAGTCTGATCCATAAAACCACTGCTGATCCACAGCAAGCCACGGCATTACGTTCAGCCTGTGCATAACAGCATTCCTCCTGTGTGAGCACAGGGCAATAGAAGGAACCAGGTGAGCACTCAGATCCAGAAGGTCGTAGTGGAGCGCCTGGCTCAGCTTGCAAAGATACCGCACTGAAATATAGGGCATACAAAATGGCTCCACCAGAATACTTAGTCATTTCTAAAGATAAACTGAAGGTGCTGTTCTCTTTTGTGCCATTTTCTTTGCTAGTGCCACTCATAACGTTTTTCTGTGGAGCAGAAATCTAGCTTGGCCTGGCAAGACAACTCCACCTCTGATCTTATAATCATGACACCTATCATGATACCAATGCAAGTTCTGCAGCCTCAGTATAGATGAAAATACAAAGCTTTGCCCGCAATTTCTTAGTAATTAACTAATTCACCCTTCTCCCCACAAGGGAGCAAAGGCAAAGGACTAATGCTGAGCTAACAGCAAACGTGCCCTATCAGTGTACTGCACGTTCCCATACAAACATCTCTAACAGTTAAATTCATAGTCCGATTAAGATTCCTCAGAGTAACTAAATATGGCAATTACTGTCCAAAACCAGGATAAAACTTGTTTAAATGATTTCTCTATTATTACAAGTCATTCAAAATGTGAAATGCAAATTTGCACTGCTAAGCCTTGATTCTGCAACTAGTCCATGCAAACTCACTGTTTTCATAGTTTTTCCACTAAATTAAGATTTTGCTTCTCAGTGCTGCACAGCTGGAAAAAATAACTGACCTTGTTCCTACCTGACATTGTGCAGTCAGAAAGCATGGCTCTCCTGAGACCAATTCTGTGCAGGAAGAAGATGAACAATACTGCAGAAGACCCTTTGGTTCTACAGCTCAATGAGAAGGGACAGCTATTCCTCCGGGATGCAGATTTCCTCCAACAGCATTACGCAACTGACCAAGCCAAAATACCATCCTTCAGCAGAAAATCCCCCACAGTGCAATTAATCTCAAGAAAGTCCTCAAAAAATGGCTAAGCAAGGAAGTCAAACTGCTGTAGGAAGAAGAATTATACTGCAGGACATCTCCAGAAGCACCCTAATGGCTCAGGCAGCTTAGATCTCAGACTGCCCTACAGGAGTCAATGGCATCTCTGCTTGCATCCATACTATGCATCGTATTCACACTACTTGCTGCCCTGGGACTGGTTGTTTCTGAAGGATCTCTTGTGATAAGCATCAGTTCTGTTTTTGCATCCAGATCAATATTCAGTTACAGAATTCTGATGTTCCTTGGGAAATAACAGGAGATTACATAAAAGAATGCAGAATACCCAAGGGTAGGAACTGACAACAACTGTCAATTCTTCTGTAATACATAAAGTCAAACTCCCCCAGAGCAGCTCAAGTAATTCCACCAGCCGTGCAGAATGTTCTAAAACACTACAGCATATTTGAATGCATTTGACAAAAGCGGTGCTTATCCTTCTGGGCAGGAAGTGTGGGATTGCATATACTAAGCCAGATAACAATTCACAACAAAGAAAATTCAACACGTTTAATTCCCTTCAAATGGGTTTTGGCTCCGAGGAGTTTAGCAGAGGCAGAATCAAAAGATGTTTGGGTTTTTTTCTTAAATACTGCATGGTACAATGAAAAAAAGTCTGTACTTCCCATTCCCTGCCAGAATTCCAGGACTTCTTTGTGGATTTCCACCTGGATACAATGTTTGTATTTATTTTCAGGCTACACAAATTTAGCGTATATCCACAGATGGAGAAAAGCAAACAAATGAGAAGAGATGCGTACAACGATTCTATCATCAGTAACATAGCAGCTCTATGCATTATTCACTAGTTAATTGTTCTTGCTCTGTCCTTACAAAGTTCTGTTCCTAGGAGGAAAATAATACACATAAAACTCTGATCTCAAGCCTACGAATGTTATGTGCTTAATTAGGAAGAAAACAAACTCAAAACCTCAAACAGAATAACAGTCTTCCTACATTAAATACACAAATAAAGGACTCGTACACCTAACAACCTGCAGCTCTGTGTGCCCATGTGCATCTATTTCTTGAGGAACCCCATCCCCTCAAAAAGCAGCACTCACACAACCTGCAAAAGACACCAATATGCTTCAGTAAAGATTTGCCTAAGAATGTTTTAAAGTATGTTTCCCCACTATGCTGCTTTTGAATACAGCCACAGTATATGAAGCCTATCTGGATGCATCTATATTGGAGATACCAGGACATGCAATACAGGAAAGAGTAATTAAATCGACAGACTTTGATGGTTTTAAGTACCTGCTGGTTCCATGACTTTGTTCAGTTTAAAGGGCATGTGAAAAGCACTTCACCTCACACCAGAATGAACAGGGAACAGCATCTTTTGCTCTACCCGCGGATGAGAGCTGAGAATGTCATGCATCACAACACAGAGTACGCTTCCAAGTTCTTGGGGCACTTGTAACAAGTTCAACATGATGAGATACATAATCTTGGTGTTGCAGACAGTAACAGTACCATGGCAGCCATCGGCAAATAAAGGGCTGTTTATTTGCTTGTTTCTAACAGCCTTTATTTTTTAACAATAGCTTGCTAATTCAAAAGTTAAGAAAATCACAGTGGAACATCAGAAATGTTTTTAACAACCTTTTCAGCTTAAAATCAGAAAGTTGAGCCATGTTCAAATCACTGACCTTTTCTAACTTTTCAAAGTGTTCTCTGAGGAACTTCATGGGTCGGTCTGGTTTCGCTATGCAGAGATTGACAATGCACTCCTTTAAAATCTGCTGGATGTTGTGCTTCTGAACGTAGAGCTCACATCCCTTCAGGCTCTCGTCTTCTTCCACGCTGCAGGAAGAAGCAGCAGCCATCTTCAAGGCTTGTAAACAGTAAACAGACCTGGGTGATGAAAATGGTGTAAAAAAGAGACAATTCTTTATCAGAGGAACTAGGAGCAGCAGAGATAGACAAGAACTGCCCGAGAGCTATCAAATCAGAACATTATAATGCTCTGGAAATGCTGACCATGGCATCTCTACAGGATCAACACATTGCTAACTGCGAAACTAGCATTTTAACCCCTCAACATCTACAAATAACGGCACAATGAATCACACAAGGCCAATGAATCACACAAGGCCATGAGTTTCAGAGGCAGTCATTCAACACCGCTTTAAAGCCCCGCATTTCTGTCCCATCGCAGCCTCCCCCCTCGCTCAACACAAACCCGGGTTCGTGTCTCAGGAGGATTTCTGGCTCGGACAGACCCCAGCAGCAGCCCTCGGAGTGCCGACCTCCCCGCACAGAGCCCCGCGGTGCCGCCCCCAGCCCGGCTCGGACCTTCGTTGGGCCTCCGGGGCCCAGCAGAGCGCGCCCGCATCGCCGCTGCCCCGCGCTCGGCCGCAGGGAGCCCGCCGGGCCGTACCTGGGCTGCTGCTCCGGCGGAGCGGCTCTTTGTGCCGCCCTGACGGATGAAGTCGCTCCTCCGCCGGCTTCAGCAGCGCAACCGCTTCCTCCTCCCCTCGCCGCACGAGCCGGAACCGCGGAACCCCCTGCAGCCCGGCCCGCCGCTCGCCTTCCCTCACGCACACACGGACGGACGCGGACACAAAGGCTGCGGGCCGCAGGAAGTGCCGCTGCTGTCACTCAGCCGCAGGATCGGCCTCCTCGGCGGGGAGCAGCGAGCCGGGCAGCGCGGAGCCGGGCAGCGCAGCGGCGCTCCCCTCACCGCCGTGTAATGGCGGCTGCCGGGCCGCTGTGTGGCAGCGCCGCGCTTCACTGCGCCCCGAGCCCGGCGGCGTTACCGCACACCGCGATCCCGGCCGCCCGCTCAGGTGCCCGTGGGCTGCACGTGAGAAGCGCTGAGAAATAGAAGTGAAGCACGTTTGAACTCGGTGTGTGTTGGGATTAGTGCCGCTGCGGAAGCCGGCCGTGCGCTGCTGTCGGTCCGATATAATCAGTACATAAAGAATTCATCAACAGCGGGAGGGATGAAGGCGAAGCCAAGTGTGCCCGGCGCGGCCGTAAAGCGCTTTCTCGCCGTCGTAAAGCGGCCGCGTCCTTAGCAACGGCGCCGCGCTTCCGTAGCGCCGGGACAGCATGGCGGCGTGCGGGGCGGCAGAGCTGGCGCAGGCCCTGAGCCGGCCCCTGAGCTGCCTGCAGGGCCCCGAGTGCGGCCGGGCCGCGCGGTTGCGGGCTCTGGAGGCCATCCGGGCCGAGGTGCAGGAGCGGCCGCTCTCGCCGGAGGCGGTGCAGGAGGTTTTCGAGGCGCAGCTGGTGCGGCCTCTGGCGCGCTGCCTGGCGGGGGACGCGGCGGAGCGGTGCCGGGAGCTCGCCCTGCAGCTCCTCCTGCACGGCCTGAGTCGCTGCGAGCGGCCCGGAGAGGCGCTGCCCGTCCTGCTGCCGGTCCTGGCGCAGCGCCTCGGGCCGCCGCAGGGCGCTGAGCAGTGCGAGGAGCTGCGCCTCGGCCTCCTCCAGCTGCTGGGGCTGCTGCTGCGGCGCGGCGGGGCCGCCGTGGCTCCGTACCTGTCCGATGTGGTCGGCATCCTGCAGGCCGCTCTCCTCGACCACTACGCGGAGGTCAGGCGGGAGAGCTGCAGGTGCGCCGTGGCCTGCGCTCAGGCTGTGCCAGGTGGGGCTCGGAGGCAGCACGGGGGTCACCGCGGTGTGCAGTGAGCTGCGGTGTCCTGGGGTGGCCAGGCTGGGACCGGGGCCTGCAGGGATGCAGTCAGCAGCAGGGAAGAGAAATACGCTGTGCACACCCTCACAGGTGTGCTTTGTCAGCCCCAGGGAGGATCTGGTGAAGCAGAAGTGTACAGGGATATCCATGGGGGTACTGGTGGATGGTAGGTTGGGCATGAACCAGCACTGTGCCTCCCAGACCAGAGAGCCAGCCACACACTGGGCTGCATCAATGGTGTGCCCAGAGTGATCTGCAGTACTGCGTCCACATGGGGAGTCCTCAGTGCAACATGGTTGTGAACCAGAGGAGGATCACAAAATGACCTGAGGGATGGAACACGTCTCCTATAAGGACTGGCTGAGAGCTGGGGCTGTGCAGTCTGGAAAAGGAAGGGCTGAGAGCGGCCTGAAGAGTATCTGAAGAGGCTGTAAGAAAGAAGGGAACAGGCTATTTAGCAAGGCCTGTGTGATAGGACAAGGGGAGGCTGTTTCAAACTAAAACAAGGCACATTCAGATTGGTTATAAGGAGAAAGTTCTTTACATTAAGGACAGCGAGGTGTTGGCAAAGGGTGCCCACAGTGGTGGTGCAGACACCCAAGCTCAGGGGACAGGATCTGAGCACTGATGGAGCTGTGCCTTCCTGGCTCAGTGCAGGGAAGTTGGACAAGATGACTTTGAAGAGTGCCTTCCAACTCAAATAGTTGTATGATTCTGTGAGCAGTTATAGCATGTGGTTTATGATGTTTCAGTGGGGGAGAAGTGCTTGTGGGCTGCCATTCAAGTCCATTATATTGTAAGCATTGATCAGCTTGCTGCTCAAAATGCTGCAGAAACCACCCTGCTCAAATTGCATCACCCGCATAGAGAATGGAGTACTTGAAGTTTCTGTCTCTCTCCTAACAGAGCACTTCCATATGCAGTCAGAATCTCTGATAAAGCCCTTAATGCAAACCATTTCACACCAGCACTACAGAGTTCGTGTGGATGTAATTCAGGCTACTGGAGCAGTGATACAGTTTGGAAACGGGAAGTCTGTGGACGATGTTCTGTCTCATCTGGCCCAACGATTATTTGATGAGATTCCCAAGGTGTCCGTTTTCTTCTTTTTGGGGAGGGTTGGGGGGTGTTTCTAGCTTTCTGTTTTTCCCTTGGTTTTCAGCATCCTTGCATTCATCTGAGGTATGCAAGCTTGTCACTTATGGGCCCATTCAGCTGTGGACAACCCAAAAGCAGAGCAGATAGCCTGTTCCACTGCTGTCCAGTTCTGCACGCTGCTGTAGTATGTCAGCACCTCTATGTTAAGGGAGGCCTTCTGTCTAACTTCTTCTGGCATATCACTCTGGGATTTTGTTCTATGGCTTTTTATGATACTTAGCAAACACAGTCTGTGTCCCTTCATAACTGCAATAGTCCTTTAGAAATATGCTATGAAACCATAACTAAAGTATTTTATTTTTCGAGTGGACGCATTCACGTTACTTAACTTTGGCTTCCATTATAGTAAATGGATAAAGTTGTCTTCTGGAGAAAGCTGCAAATTCCAGAGAAATTTACATTTCTCATGTTCTCAGAGAGAGGCTAAATATGAGAAGTAAAAGCGTTCTGATTGGGAGCTGGATCTTGGCTCCTTGGAGATGTTTGTGCAGTACTGAGTCTGAGGCCGAGTCAGAGAGAGAACACAAGGGGGAGCACGGGGTCGTGCTGAGATGCTGGAAGCGAGGCAGCCTGGGCTCTCATCATTGTCCCAGGCTGTTCGTGCACTTGATACCAAATCGTAGATACCAAATGCAATTCTTTATTCTTTTTATCTTTTGAAGTATTTCCCTGACTTTTTAAAAGCATTAATTATTTGTTTGTTCCTTTGTTTTTAATCTGCACAGGTTCGTCAGGCTGTAACAACTGTCATTGGGGAATGGTTGTTGCACCTCCGCGACAGATACTCCTATTTCCACAAGCTGATCCCTCTGTTACTCAGCAGTGTTGCTGATGACATTCCTGAAAATACGTAAGCAAAATACGTCTGGTTTTCTTTTTTTTCCCCCTCCACTCTCTCTGCGTGGAAATATTTCTGTGTTTACAGATAAATTATGTGGAGGAAAACCAAACATTTATAGGCCTATTCCTGATAGTGTAATCTCTGGTGACTTTTGTTTGGATCCTATGTTGAAGTAAGTGTAAGGGTTGTAAGAGAGACAGAGCTGGGATTACCCTCTGGAAGAAGTGACCTCTGAGTACATAAGCATCAGCTCTTAATAGTCCCAATTAAGTGGGAATGCTTCCCATTCTTTCAAATGTATTCAAGAAATCATATTTTCCAGAAGTCTAATTTTAAAGTGTTTTCCTTTAGGAGTTGTGAATTTTATTTTATGCCTAGGACACTAGCTTGGACTTACTGGGAAAAGATAGGCTTGCAGTGGGAGAAGGAGAACGAAGAAGATCTGAAGGATAAGATGGATTTTAGTGTTCCACCATCTCATTATCCCAAAGGAGGTGAGTATTGCACAGAACTTGCATTTAAAATGGGGAAAAAAAGGTGTATGACCTGAGAGCAATTGCCTTTTCTTTTCCCCTTCTAAATAATATTTAACTCAGTGATTCCACAGAGCTTGCACAGAAGAGTCCTTCTGTTTGTTGGATTCAGTGAGTTCTTTAAATGGCATTTGTACTGACAGAACAGTTAAAAGGAAATCGTGGAAGTTATTAGGCAGCGTTTTCCAAAGTGGGCACTGTGCCGTACTCATGTATGTTTTTGTCCTCTTCCCCTTCTGTAAACAATTTAAAGCATAAACTTCAAACCACTTTGTAGTAAGAAATATGTATATGTTTTCAGAGTGGTGTGAAGTTAAAATTTTGCAGTTTCTGCTAAAGAAATACAGCTCACACGTGTAAAATCCTCAGCAGCATTTGGAATATCTTCTTCCCCACTGCAGCAGATTCCCAGAGCTCGTTTTGGAGTCTCTAAGCTCTTCCGAGGCTTTTCCTTCCACATGGCTCTCATTATGTTGTGAACCATTTGTGGGGTTTTTTTCCCCTCCAGTGACTCGACCAGGACTGGGGTGTCGGGAACTCGTGTCAAGGAACCTCTCCAAAGTCCTCCCAGCTCTCTGCCATGATCTGACAGACTGGGTTGAAAACACGAGAGTGAAAGCATCCCAGCTCCTGTATTTGTTACTGCTGCATGCAGAGGACCACATCACACAGCACATGGAGCTGCTTCTCAGAACTCTGTATCAAGCATGCTTGGATGGAGAAAGTGAGGTGGTTAGGAATGTAAGTATCTGCTGAGTGCTTGATGAAAACAGTACTTGTTGTGCACCTGGGTGCATTGTATGAGGGATGGCAGTACCATGGGGTCACTGCAGCTTCTCCGTGACATCACAATCAGCTTTTAATGAGTGTTAACAATATGTATAAATTGTATTCAATTACTAAGTTAAAGTAAATGCATTCTTGTATTGTTGGTACGAAGACTGATAACAAAATTGTTTAAATACTGTTTAGTTTATATGCCAACTCCATGGAACTTCAAAAATGATCTCCATAAAAATCATAAGCAGGAGATTGAAGTATAAAAGCCTTTTCCATTTAAAACACATTCAGGCCATGCCTGTTCAGGTTCAGCTGATCATCTCCCATTGCTGCATAACCCACCTTGTTCCACACCTAGGAATAATAAGTATTATTTTTATCTAATAGTATATCAAACAGTTGTTGCTCTCAAGGCTTGCTTCAATAACAAGGCAATAAAATACATGTCACTGGAAAGACTAGATGAATTTCTCAGGGGGCAGACAGACGATGCAAATTGTCTTTACAATTTTTAGAGAAGATCTGTTTGTTTTTCTACACAAGCAAGACAGCATGCATATAACAAAAGCATCACGTAATTTAATTCAAAGCTGCAAATAGTATTGCTTTGGGGAGTTGGAAGAACATTTTCTGCTTGCTGGATGCAAGTAGTCCAACTTACATTAAATAGAATGAATTTCCTAAATCAAGGTTTTCTTTTCATTCTCACTATTATTTTGGCCATAGACAGACTGAGGAAATCCATGTCTGAAATGATCCTCCTTCTTCAAGTCTTTGTTTTTCCCTTGCAGTTCCTTCTTGTTGGCTTTATACTCTGTCTCACTACCAGTTGTTGTTGCCCTCCCTTGATTTTTCCTGATTTGATTTGAACGTGAATTAGGTTCAATTGAACATAGGTGGCTAAATCATTGAAGTGAAAGTGATGTATATAAAGCAAAGTAAGCTTTTGTGTTTGTGGAAATGAGCCAACTGCTCAAAAAAGGAGTTAGGAGGAAATGTTCCTGTTGATGGTACAGTGTTAAGTGTGTCTGTGTAATGCACCTGGTTGGGGTTAGGCATCAGTAAGGCCTGATGTGCTGGTATGTCACATGAGAACAGCGTGCTCTGCAGACAGAGATGGGATCAAAGGGCGCAAGTGTCCCGGGGAATGGAGAGCAATTTCAGCCCTTTCTGCTAAAGCAGAGATTGCAAGCAGTGAGCAGCTCCATGGTGGTGCTTCCACAGTAAGCCAAATCAGTTATGTCACTGCCAAAGTACAGTACAATAGCAAAAAATCCCATTGATGTGTTTATTGTCAATGCTTTGAATGAGTGGGTGGTGGGTGCTCTGAGAGCACATGCTTGAGATCAGCACTTGGAGAAGACTTGAAACCAGTAATTCTGCAACATCTGGTTATTTTGAGCTAGAGGCTTTATTACACTGCAAGCTGTACACCCCATTTCTGTATGTTACTTTCTCATGGAAGTTTGTCTGAGGCCCAGAATGGTGCTTGCATGCCTTATTATGTGCTTACTGGACGCACATCAAGAAAATTTCTTCATGCATGTAACCATCCCTGAGTGAGTGGAAAAGGCCTACAAGGCAAGTGCTGCAGCATTTAAAGTAAACATCTGGAATCATAAAAAGAAAAATCCTGATGGTCTATTGAATGGTCTTTGTGTTTCCAGAAGAATCCTCTATAGCCGTTGTTTGTTTGTTTTTTTTCAGTGTGTGAAGGCAGCAGAATTGATCGGAACGTTTGTCAGTCCTAAAGTGTCTTTGAGATTAATCACATCAGCCTTTGAGGTGACACCTAAGCCGTCTTGTTTAATGGTTCTCGCTGCAGTGGTTCGAGGTAGCCCAAAAGAAATCTTGCAGCCTCATTTGAGGGATCTTGGCGATGTGCTGTCACAGGCTGGAGTCTGTCAGCGATCTGAGGAGGTAAGGATCTCAGGGAAACGTGGCAGTTCCAAGTTTTGGGCCAGTGGTTTGCAAACACACTTCTTCATTTGTTCTCCTTTGGTGCTCCCTTACCTTCCCCACGCACACACAGCCCACTCTGTCTCAGGATGTATCTGTCTGAGACAATGACAGGAGCTTATGTGTCATCCCTGAGACTCGTTGTGTTCTCCTACTTGTGGTCTCCTGATCAAACTATTCCCAAAAAACTGCTGGCACTCCTAGCAGACGTGGGTTCAAGTTTCAGAACTGATGTAGGATGCTTCTTATTGTGGGAGGAACATGGAAAGGCATGAGGAGGAAAAAGAAGCTGTTCAGGATGTGCTGTACGAACAGCATTCTTCATTGGCCAATCCACAGCCAGAATTTAACCCATGCTTTGAATGCCTTGGTTCACAGTCCAAACAGGATAAGGTGTTTTAATCATCATCAGCGATGGACAGCTTTCCACAGTCCACAGAGAGTGGCATGTTGGCTTCCTGGGAAGGATTCCCTTTTTGTGTCATTTCTTCTTTTTGTTCTGTATTAATTTTTATACTGCTTTCCATTTTAAAAAGAAGATAGCAGTGTGCAGCTTACAGAACATTTAAGAGCATGTTCTGTATTCTGTTCAGCTTGGTTGCTTCTCATTAAGTTAAATTCTAGCAAGAAGGCCTTTATAAATTAGAAATCTCTTCTTAAATGGACCTTTACTAATGGCTGTGCCATTCTGCCAGCTGAAGAATATTCATCAGTTGCTATATAAGGAGGGGAGAGCTTCTCTTCAGTGTGCAATGGAGAATGAATTCCAGGATTATTATTATTATTTTCTTTACCTTACTCTTTTATTTTTCTTCTCCTCCCCACTTGCCTGGATGTGGAAATAGATCTGTGAGGGATCCTCGCCATCTCCCCTACAAACGCAGTCCTGTCCTTTCGTTGCAGCACAAGTTTCTTAGGCCTTTGTTCTTAAGATGACCAAAAAAGGCTGCAGTGTTGCCTTGAGAAAATTCTGACTTCACAAGACTCAAAAGTCCCTTTACAAAAGTTATTCATGTGTGTAGACTGAGTCTGGCATAATTATCTTTCCGAGCCAGTGTAAGATATACATGTGGAGTTATTCTAGGTTTCTTCCCTAATGGAATATACACCAGTGATGCAGAGAATTAACCTTAATCTCCGTGAAGCCTGGGATGATTAGGAACTCACATAACTGGAAGCACTATAACCTGATGGTTCAAATAACAATTCCCTGAAGTATATCTGCAGAATTGCTATGAGGTCTTATGCTCTGTGTTTCCATGTAGTGGTGTACAGAGGATGCATTCATCTGAGTCGAAGCATTTGGTGCAATTGTGAAACTGTTCTAGCCTATGGTTTTGGGAAACAATCTATCTCTAAAATAGAGAACAAACGCTGCATAGACATTGTTTAGCTAAGGATTGACCGTGTCCATGAGATTAATAACACGGATAGCTAACCTATTCCTAGACTTGATTTATTTTTGGTAATAAACTTATAACAATGGCCCCTTCTGTTAGTTGGATGTAGTCTGACCGCTTCATGGAATATCAAGTGGCCTTTATCGTAGAAGTTACTGCAAGCTAACTGACAAGAGTATTGACTTCAATTGACATCAGTTGGATCAAGATAACAGGCATTATATTGCAGCAAGTGAGATAATTGGCAGAGATAAAAGCAGATACTCAGGTTTTCTTGTTTCATGTATTTAACCATTACCGTTCAGTCAAAATAGACATGGAATAATATTTGAAAGAGTTGTAATAAATGTTATTAATTAACAAACTGCACTTCAGAATGAGAAAGTGCAATCTGTGCGCACAGCAAAACGCTTTGATGTCTTTATTCGCAATGGAGCGGTGGTGTGGCTAAGGGCAGGATTGTTTGTTTTGTTGCCAGGACAAGGCAGGGAGATCATGTTGTGTTCTGTAGAAAGTAGAATGTAGGTCATCAGGAGAACTAGCATTGAATGGTCAGCGTGACTAACAGACTTTACAGCACTCAGATTTTAGTCTTATCACTTCCCTTATCTCTCTCTTATAGGCATCTATTTTCTAATAAACATAATAAATGTATGCTTTTGTTTAATAAAAGGTCCTTTACGTGGAGCAATTGCTTTGTGTTGTACGAGCACTGATCGAAGTATGCCAGGAAGACTGCCAAGAAATTTGCTTGCAGCTCATGAAGGTTTTGGTGACAGTGATGGCAGTACCGAGTTCTCAGTACCTTAAAGAGGAGGTGAGCTACAAACTGTTGTAATGTTCTGCTGCGCTTCCTTATTTTAATGTTGATAAAGTGCTTTATCTAAACAGAGCCGTCATTTTTTGTCAGGCTGTTGGGCTTTAAACCACAGAAATCCTTCACAAAGGTTGGTACCGTTTGAAATTTGCTATTGCCTGACCTTAACTCTGGCTCCGTTGTGCATCTCTCAGTGACTCTTTATGACAACCAAGAGAGTCTTTACATGGGGTAAATTCTTTTTTAGTGTCTGAGATTGCGCAGGAGCGAAAGTGGGACTATCAACAATAGTAATAGTAATAATAATAAATCAATACTTTAATTTCTTTCTATTTTTTTTTTCTGTTTAAACACATCTGACTGATTTTACAGTAGTTGAACTTTTTACCCCTGGCCAGAACTAAAAAGCTTAAATGTTGTTGCAGGAATGCTTTAAAATGAAGGACATCCATAGATGTCCTGATAATAGATGAGCTTTTGGGCTAAACATTCTCTCACCCCCTTATTCTTCTCTTCCTCTTAGTTCCTCGAACTAAATAAATCAGCAAGCCTTCCTCGTGTAGTATAACCATGACCCATCCAAGTTGTCTTTTTCAAATGTGCTTCTTAAATGTGATGGCTATTCTACTTCCTTTGCTCTTGCTCCCAGGCATGCTATTCCAGAGGCCTGTGCACCATCAGTATTTATGGCCCCCAGCTGACAGGCTGCCTCCAATGAGGCAAACACTTAGAAAGCTGTTCTGAAAGAGGTAAAAAGGAACAAGTATTAAAAGTGCTTTGAAGGACAAAGAGGTACAGCATAAAGATCTGTCTCATGGAGAGCCGGTGTGAGAGCAGGATTTATTTTATTTCATTTCTTGGCTTTGCGGTTTTTATATTTGTTTTTTTAACAGAAAATCTGTCCAAGTAAACCTCAGACAGAGTGAGCTGATATGTTTTCCAGTATCTTGTCTCTTTAGCCCTTAAGCTGTCTCTAAAGTAAGCAATGTGAATTCATCCTCCTGCAAAGGAAGCCATTTCATGGAGGTAAATCCTGATTTTCATCGACAGGAAAGTTTATCTCTCAGGATTATTGAAGGTTTAGGATTTTCCTGCAGTTACAGGTGACTTTTCAAGCCGACAGTACTTTGGATGAGGATCTTTTTGCTCATTAGCCTTTATTTCGGCTACACAAATAGAGTATCTGGCAACAAGATTACATAATTGCAATACAAGTTTGTCACCAAGGTGAATCCAGCTTGCTGCTTTTTGCTTTTCTCCCCAGCTGCTGTCTTTGAATTCAGGGTCAAAAGATTTGGGGAGTAAAAAGAGATTATTCAAAGATTTGCATTATTGAATTTCAGTTCAGACTTGAAGATAGAAGACAGCAGAGCAGAGTGATAGTGGAGGTCACAGCTGATGGGTGTCTGCTCTCTTCCTGCTTGCTAATTCTTGGCCCTTCGGCTTTGCAGCCATCAGTGTTTCTAGTTGCCTGGGGCTGAGGGAGGAGATCGGGACCACCAACTGAGCACTGAGGAACTGTGATGAGGGTTAGGGTTTACAGCCCCCAATAGACTGAAGCTAAATCAGATGTTACAGTCAGTCAGGCATGTTTTGAGCTTGTCAGTGCTGTAACTGGTGACCTAAAGGTAAGGCTTTGTTTTGTTACCAGCATCCTGTGCTGTCTCAGTTCTTCTCTGAACATGTGTTGATTACTAGCATGAAAATAATGCATCATTCAACTTGCTAGCTTTCAAATATGTGAAAGAAAAATCATCCTTGCTATTCTTTTTGTCCACTACAAGACAATTCTGAATGAGAGGATGCACAGCAACCTGTTGGCATGTTGGATTTCTCTCCTTTTTAATTGCACATGTGAAACGAGTTAATAGTTTATTTTAAATCACCTCTGAACGAAGCGCTGTTTTGTGCCTCCTTTGTTTAATAAAGAACAAAAGGTGTTGTGGGTGGGGGTTAATGGAGAATGGTTTCTCTCTTGACACATTCTGTCATAGAACATCTTCCAATTTATTTACTGATAAATGAGTATTTTACACGCAGGCTATTCTGCTTTGTTTTGACTGCCTCACAGAATGCTTCCAGAAAGAAGAATTCAGTGTGCTTGAGGCATGCAAAGCTGCTTTCTGAATCACCTTTGTTCTTAGCAAATCCGGATTGATTGACTTCTTTTAAAAATCTCATTTACTTTCTCCACATCTGGCACTTCCATAATAACGCCTTTGTCTGGCAAGCAACACTCCAATGGTCCTAGGCATGTTTTAGCTGACACGTGTGGTGGAGTTCAATTCAAACCCAGTAGAGATGTGGCTGTGATGTATGGTCCTGCTGCACCTCTTAAAGTCAAACGATGTCACTCACAGCACTCTGCTCCAGCATTCCCTACTGGAACTGATGGCTGTGCCGAGGATGTGCTGTTCCCTGTTGGGGTTCCCAACCATGCCTGGCTCCTTGTTTTTGACTCACTGTCTGCTGAAGCTGGTAGTGCTGCAGGTGGTGCTTTCATTGTGCTCCTCATCTCTGCCTGCAGCAATTTCTGCGTGGCATTTTGCCTCATCAAAGCTTGAAATGGGAAAAAGCAAAACACAAGAGCAGGAGGAGAGGAGGGAATTCCTTGCCTTGTCTGAGCAGTAGCAGCAGGAGTTTTGGTAGCTCCTGGATGCCCGTGTGGGAAATTGCCTTTACGTAGATGTTTTAAAGCATTGTTAAGCTGAGAGAAAATCACTGCATTGCTGAAAGTAATAAGAATGGTTTCATGGCTTCATTAGGTTTTAAATGGGTTTTCAAATGGATCAGAGATGCTGTAATTTTGATCTTCCATTGCTGTGCTCCTTATGATTTTGTTCTGAGATCAAAACAACTATTTGTCTTGAAGTCAGTTACAGGATTTATTATAGGCCAGCACTGTATGTATTGGTCTTGATCACCCAAATTGCAAGTGTGGGAATCCTTTCCCTTTCTTGTTGAATAAACAGAGTTTCAAGGATTGACCTGTTTCTCAAACATCACTCCGGATGAAGTATCTCATCTCTCCTTTCTTAACAGGCAGAAGAAACAATGTGTTCATTAGCTGAAGCGCAGCAGTTGGATGGTTTCCTTTCTCTCTACAAACAGCATATCCTTCAGCTTCTGCAATGGGTCTCAGTGTCACACGACAGTTGGACCTGCTATTCTCCAGAAATATTACAGTTCAATGTCATTGCAACTCATTCAGGTATGACTTATTTAGTACTGTGATAGCCCATCCAGTTCTTAAAAATGGAATGATAAAGTAATAATCTCGGTAGCCTGCAGACACGTGGCATTTTAGAACGGATAACGTGGTGTTCAGGAGCTCCACAAGAATGAGGAAAAAGCAAAAATGGAAATGTTCAGGCAGCTCCAATTGCAAAAGGACCCATCGGCTGCAAGGAGCCTCTGTCGTCTGAAATCTGGGAAGAAAACTCTCTAACCCCGGTTTGGTGTTGGAAAGCCTTCCTTTATTCCTCACGGTACATACCAGGAGACTTGACAAATCAAGCGTGTGCTCTCAGAGTTCAGGTTCTGCATTTAAGCAGTTAAGACACACATATGCAGCACACTGCCATACATATTCATTCTTTTCCAGGAACTCAATACATGCCAATGTCCCTCTGTGCTCCAGCGGTGGCATCTAAGGTGGCCATATAACCACTTACTTTCTCTCTGCTTTTCTATCATCACAGTCATCACTGTGACTTCTGACAAACTTTTAGCTGTTTTTCCTCAATTTGGCAGATTTGCTTGTTGGGCCATCACGAGCAACTTCCAAAACAAGATATGTGGAAAGTCCTTGCACCTGATGGATGCAAAGATAAAAGCAGTCTGTTATGACTCCGGTGCTTCTTGTGAGGCAGGGTTGCTGAGGAGAACAGACACCAGCAAAGTTAAAATGGGAAGGTTTAGAACCTAGAACTCATTGGTTCCTTTTGCTAAACTGATATATTGGTCCTTAAACTGATATACTGATCACTGCTGCTAAACAAACTGCCTATAACACCTGCCAGAAGCACGGGGTGCCTGGGGGTACGTGAGCTGGGTATGGGCTGTGAGGAAATGAACTGATGTAGTCTGTGTATCCAAAAGTGTGTCCACTTCTTTTAGGCATCCCTGCATTCTTATAGTTGTGTGTACCACCCATTCCTGCCATGTATTCTCCAACACAGCAACTCAGCAAACCTCTGTGAACAACCAGCTTGCTGCTTTGCACAGCAACAGCCTTTTCTTATCTGTGCAAAGAACAAGAAGTTTTTTCATTGCAAGCTCTGAGTAGCCAACTTCCCTGCATGCTTGCGTTCCCCTTCCCATGACTGAGGAACTCCTAGACAGTTGTCTGGCTTCTCCTTAGTGGCAAATAAATCATAAAACGTCTGGGCAGATGTTTTGACTTGCCCCCCACGCTGGTTATGTGCTGCTGTCTGGGTTTTCTGTCTAACACAGCAGCTCCCAGGGCTAATCCGCCTGTTTGTTTGTTTTTCTCTTTTCTCTCTTATCGTTCCCACACAGAATGCTGCATTTTAATCAGTGTAATCAGGTTTACTCATTTCCAATGTCTCAGTTTTCGCTGCTTTCCAGGAATGTGTGCTTACTCTGAAACAAGCAGGGTAGATTATTTTGTTTATTTCCCATCTGTTGGATTTGGTGTTATCAGTGTGGTATAATAAGTGTCCTTAGAATGCCCCACAACTCACATGAGGCAATATAGCTCAAATGAATGTTAAGAAAATAAAGACCTACTTGTCGACATGGAAATTTAGCAAACTGCAGCTTAACTTTCACCCCATATTGCCTAAGTCTAGACACCGGAGATTTATTTTACTTCATTCTTAATTAATCATTACATTCCCAGATACTACTAAATGCTATTGAACTGGTTTTGGAATGGTGAATGCGTCAGTCTGTGCATTTCACATGTGAAGGACGTTCTGGTCACCAGAAAGGCCTGTGTGTTGTGTCTTGTTCTGGTTCTGAGTGATGGGAGTCGAGCACAGTGTGTATCACAAGAAAGTGAAGCTGGAGATGTTTCTAGTTCACAGCAAGCAGCATTCCACAGCAAGCAGCTCACAGGATGAAGCGAGTTGGCAGTCCATGTGTCTTCCTCATCAAAACCACGCAGATATGAACCGTTGTCAAGGAGAAGAGCAGCGCCTTCCCCTGACAAAATCACTCCTGAACCATGTTGGGCTGACAGCTCGGGGCTTCTTGGTTAGAGATAAAACAGTTCATCAGAGGAGGTGATAACGTTAATAGTTCAGGGCATGAATTTGGAAAATGTTTTTGCTTCAAATAATAGCTTGTAGGAATTCACTGCACTTTAGATTCTCTTGTCAAATGCACAGAAGCATTATTTAAATGTGGAGAAATGACATGACTGCAGTAATTTTACTACCCATGTTTGGAGGCTGACCCTTTTGAACACATCCTTTCCTGTGAGTGTGAAGTTCACTGCTGTTTTAACACCAGGCATAGTGCTCATTTTAAAGGACTTGTATATGAAACATCCAAATAGAAACTAATTGTACTCTAATGTGTTCATTTTCTAGGTCCTGTCATAGGTGAAGTTCTCCATGACTTTATTCTCATTCTTAAGACGTGTCTGCAGCCAAACAAAGATCCCCAGATGCGCTTAAAACTCTTCACTATTTTATCAGAGTTGCTCCAGAAAGCCAATGAGACCATCAATTCCCAGGGGTGAGCAGAGCTCTGATTTTTGGTTTTAGTAAGACCTGTGTGTTGTTATATGCATAGGCTACAGAGAATCATAGAATTGCTCAGGTTGGAAAAGCCCTTAAAGATCATCAAGTCCAACCACAACCTGACCATGCCAGCCTAACTCTACCAGCCCTTCACTAAACCATGTCCTTGAGCACCAATAGCACAAGCACTGTGTGTCCTCTCGTGGAATTGGTTCGTACTTCACATCAAATTACAAGCATTTACAACAGTGAGACTTGAAAACAGAGAGGAGGATTTACTCACATTGAAGCAGCAAAAAGTACATCTTAGTGGGGATGAGTGTGGTGAAGAATAAGAGTCACTGGAGTCATAACAATAAGTTCTGGTTACAGAATCACATTCATTGCTGGCAGTGATTTGTTTAGCTGCACAGCAGTTTAGATAGGAAGGGTTTCAGTTGTTACACTGACCACAGTTACATGATCATCAGATTTGCCTGAATCTGACATTCTTGTGGTTAACGTGATGCCGATGGGATCTACCTCTGTGTTTCGACAGATCATTTTTCTTTGCACTCTAACAGAGACTTTATTAAGGACAGAAGCAGCTACTGATCAGATAGTGCAGAACTGCTGGGAACTAAAAGGAAATCTGGAATGATGGTGATCATTAATGATATTTTTTGCTATCAAGTTTTTGAATGGGGAATTAGGAACTCTCAGAAATGTGCTTAAAATAGTAAAGCTGAAGGCTTCTGGCAAATTTCTGTGTGCTTATTGGGACCACGGATTTCTTGTTATTACTGAGTCTTATGTGCCACCTGCTGGACACGAGGCACGGATTGATGCCTCATGCACTGCTCCTTTCTGTGGTGAGCAGGCAGCAGCCAGGTATGTGGGCTTCCACCATGCAGCTGTGTGTGCAGTGGGTGCTGGAGGTCTGGCAGTGCCCAGTTGCATTTCTGTGACAAGGTCTGGCACAGCAGGGAGGGGTACCGCTCTGTGGTCTGTGTGCTTTGCAGCTCCCAGCTGCTGTGCGGGGCATAGGGACAAAGTGGACAACCAGAGCCTCTGTTATCCACTTACAAAGCTGGCAGGTGGGGCTTCTGCAACAGGGGAAAGCTACGTATGTGGGCTGCTCCCTGCAGTGTCACAGTTCTGAT
Organism: Excalfactoria chinensis; assembly: GCF_039878825.1. Lineage (NCBI taxonomy): Eukaryota > Metazoa > Chordata > Aves > Galliformes > Phasianidae > Excalfactoria > Excalfactoria chinensis. Next base: position 11,336,422 of record NC_092838.1, on the reverse strand, counting down.
CTCAGCAATCGCATTCACACCACTCACACTGTGAATTCTTTTCACTGGGCAGTCTCAAAGGGCCCAACAGATATTAAAGAATCCTATCAGCACTCACGTGGGGCGTTATCTCAGTCCTGCAGACAGAGAAAATGAGACAGAGGGAAGGTAAGCAGAGCACCCAGATAACAGTGAGTCGTGGGCATCGTCTGAAGTGGGAGGAAATCTGGCCTCTCCTTTCTGTGCATGTTAGGTATTTGCTTACATATTACCTCAAAAAATTAAGTTACGAAGGGCTTATCACAAATGTCATCATCATGTTGACAAGTAAGATCTTTTTTTTTTCTTACAGAATCTTTTTTCCCCTTTTCTGCCTGTGTTTCTATGGCAGAAAATGCTCTTTTCCATCCTGTCAGTCTCTTTACCGCTTCCTCGCGAGCCTTCCTTTTGCTTTCTGATTTTTGGCTGCAGGCTGTTCCCCAGCTACCTGGAGATCGTGATAAAAGACATCCTGGCTCCTAGTCTGCAGTGGCATGCTGGGAGGACAGCAGCTGCCATCCGCACCACAGCTGTGTCGTGCCTTTGGGCCCTTATTCACTGCCAGATGCTTGCGCCAGAAGAGGTACATTCTTTTTTTTATCAGATGTTCCCTGAAGTCCTGCACAGGAAAAGAAAACACGTGTAAAAACAAAAATAACCTCCGTATTGTTCGTAATGTTTTCACATGGATGCATAGGTTTCATAATTAAACTAATGGCAACAGAGTGGTAAGAAGTGAAATGGTTGGTAGTGAGGTTATGATGGGTCCTGGTAGCAGAGCCAAGGCCTGCTCTGTGCTGGGCTCTGCTCACCACCACGAAACACAGCAGGGCTTTGTGCTGGCACAGCAGCAGTGCTGACACAGAGCACTGTGAGCTTCATCAGTGCAGTGCTGACATGGCCGGGACTGGAGCTGCTGGCACGTGGCAATGACAGCTTGTCTGGTTGCCTTGGAGCCCATGGGGATGTTTGGGAAAATCATCTAAAGGACTTCTGGAAAGGGCAGGAGGAGCTGAGATGGAACCTGAGGGGTATCTATGGAAACTGAAGCAGAGAGCTGGCAGGGAGTGTCCTTAAAGAAATGCTGGGTGCCACAGTGATGGAGGATCAGTGGAATCGGAGAGGGGGGTTGGAGCTTGTCTGCTCACAAAACAGTGTTTGAAAATGCTGCATTGGGAATGTGCTAAATGTTATTTGATGTTTACAGTCTCAGTAACAGATCTTAATTGAACAAAGGCCTTAAGCACGTGTGAGATGTCAGAGGCTGCTGTTGTGTTCAAATGTTGTTCTCAATCAGTGGGCGACGTTGATGCCCTTTTGCATCAACCTACAGTAAACGTACATGTTGAGGACAATGAATCTTGCCAGAAGTGTTCCAATAAAATGGTCTTTATTTAAGAACTTCCTTTTAGAATAAGAGCACCATCTACTGGGTTGGACTCGATGATCTCAAGAGGTCCCTTCCAACCCCTACAATTATGTGATTCTGTGATACTGGAACATACGTTGCCTCACTCCGAATTAGTGAATGTCTTGCCAGGATTTGTATTTTGTGGGGTCTTTATTAAATAAAAAGGCAGGTAAGTCTAGAGCTTAAATCAGCTTCAGAAAACTCATATGCATGTGTACCGAGTGCTCACAGACTGTGTGATATGTTGGTAGGTTTTTATTTCCCAAACTTGCTGCCAGGCAAAAATGGAGCGGTGTAAACTCAGGAATTTTAGGTATAATTGTTTATTTGTTTTAATTAAGCAAGCCAGGATCTGTCAGACCAAATAACAGCTTATGTAAGCGATGGGTGTAGTGCTTTAATGTGACCCAAATGCTATTGTTCTTCTGTGCTCTTTTCATTAATCCTAGATCTTAAAAGTCAAGGATGCATTAATGCCCCAAATTATCGCTGCCATGGATGAGGACTCCCAAATCAGTCGGCTGTTGGGCTGCCGCATTGTTGGTGGTATTTTAAAAGTCTGTGGGAGGCAATTTGATGAATTCCAGCTTGGCAAGACTTACCCGGGTACGTAGAGGAGCTTGGGGCTGGGGAGGTCTGTCCGTACTGTGTGGTTAGAATTGCTTTTCCCTGGGACGCTCTGGTAGCTTTGTTTGTAACACTGAGGGCGTTGTGTGGAGCGTAGGTGCATTCGTTGTGCAGACTGTCCTGTTCACCCGCAGGCTCGCTGTGGCTGCTAGCAGTGCAAGCACTAACACAGACTGGGGAATGCCAGGTCTGTGTGATGTCACTGCATCAAATGGCTTTAAAACTGTGGAATGAGCAAAAAAAAAGCCTTTACACGGTTTGAATTTCAAACAGGGGTAGATTTCATGCTGACTGCTTATTTTATTCCCATAAATATATACTGGTGGTCTTTCTACATCCTCTTACCTGGTATATTTTAACTATTCAGGTACTCATTCCCTAAAGTAATTCTATAGATATTAAGGGACTGGAAAAAGGGTTGTACAAAACCGTATGGTTAGCAACAGTTTTGTCTGTGAGAGCCCATTTAACGTCCTAAAGACGTAACCCTAAACTGTTAGGATGAGACTGCATGAAATGTATGAAGCAGAGGTGTGCGTTTTAGAGGATCAAAGTGCTGGGCACCTCAGTAGGTGTTGCTGAGCATGAATCCAGCAGCACTTGCTTATTGTGAGGCCCTGCTCTGTTAGCTCTTCAGCTGCAGGCTTTCATGTCACAGAGGCCTTGTGTTGCAGATAGGTTGATGCCCTCATGCCCAACTGAGTGGAACTGTTAAATGTTCTTGATGTTGTTACACATTACACCACTAGATGGAACTTCAGTCAGTGTTATTGTCTGCCAGGCTTACCGGAGGTTCATCTGCATTGCTTCTTACTTTAGTCAGTATGAAAGAATGTTCTAACTATAGTGAAAGCAGAGCAGCAATGCATTATATAAATGGTCATCACATTGTTCTCCGTGCAGTGTTTCAGAGTGCCAAGAGCAAACTGTGTCACTGTGCCATAAATAGACCTGGATATGTAGCGGGTTGTTGGTCGGGACTTGTTGGCTTGATTTGGCTTGGAAAGCAAAAGGAAAAGGTAGGCTGTGCCTACCGGGGTGATGTTGTGCTGCTAAACAACTAGTCAGGAGAAGTACAGTCTATGCGATGTGACGGGGTGTATGTTCTCAGCAATGTAAACAAATAAATCTGCCCCTCCCAAACTGAGCATCTGAACGACTGTTCTGTGACGTGGGACAGCAGAAATCTTACCAACAAACGGCTTTATGTTGGTGAAATGTATAACGAGACCATCAGCAAAGCACGTCTTTGCATCTTGCTTATTCAAGTAGCCTGCGATGCATCTGTTGACTGAAAATGCAGTGTTTTACAGAAATACTGTGCTCCACAGAGAAGTACTATTTCTGCAGCTAATGAATAGGCATTCATCGTGCTACGTAGGCAGAGCGTTAGAGAATAATTCCAGTGATTACGAAATAGAATTACACTTTGAAACAAAAAGGGAAAGGTAACTTCTCTGTTTGCTCTGAGGTTATGTATGTGTTCCTTTCCAGAGGTTTTAAAGCGTCTGGATGATGCATTACCTGATGTACGACTGACCGCCGCTCACACCTTGACTGACTGGTTCAAATGCTTGAAGGACAATGATGTGAAAGCTGCAATGAAAAGTCACATTGAGTTTCTGTACCAAGAGCTGTTGATACATCTGGATGACCAAGATCCGGATACCCAAAATGCAGTCGTAGGTAAGACTTCCGGCCATTTGTATTTTATAACAATACTTTCAAAAACAACACTTTCAAGTGTTACATGAAAGTAGTATTGATAAGGAGAGGCTGCTCTGAGTGGGCTGGTGTCACCAGGAGCTTCCCTGTGGGTTTTGGTGATGGTGAGCTCAGACCTTTCACCTGTATGCAGAATGTAATGTTTCATGTAGTGTTCACCAGGGTGGGAATAACTCAGCATATCGGATACATCAGAACTCTGTACAGGCAGTAAACAGGATATGGAACGTAGACACTATCCATTGCAGGATGTGACCATATCCTCAATGCTGTGGAATTGATTGGCATATCACTGTGTGTTCAGGCATATCAATGTCAATACACAGACCTCAGCAAATGAAAGGGCAGCATGACTGCTCTATGTGTACAACAGCCCCCAGGTTGGGCTGCAGCTCCTTTGAGAGGGAGTGTGAATAAAAAAGCACAAAGCAACTGATGATTTTTAAACCATACTTTTGCTCTGCAGAAGTATTAAAAGAAGGAAGCACTTTGTATCCTGAGCTGCTTGTGAGAGAAGTTGAAGTGGCCATCAATAAGCACCGAACCCCGGTCTATTGTAACCAACTACTGCATCACATTCAGAGCACCAGAGAACCAGCTTCATGAATCAGTTCTGCAAGTCTTTTTAGTGAGCTGCATTTGGAGTCTGTATGCTATGGATTGCTTTTATGTTTCACTTGCCCAAGGTTGGCTGAGCAGTAAATAGATTTTATTTTCTTTACAAGTATTAGCTCGTTTATAACTCAGGTTGGCACAACTGTACATTCTTTGCCATATGAGCAGTTCTTTGTATTTTCTAGCAATAAAACATTTCCATTCTCTTTGCATTGGAAACTTTCTAGATAAAAGGTTTAAGAGAGGAATATTTTTCAAGAATTTGACACCATTTCTGTTGGAGAGAGATCCTTTACTTTAAAAAGCGATCATCCAGTGTCAAGTATGTTTCTGTTGTTCGGTGAGGATTCAGTCTCCCAAGGAGTATTTCAGACTGCGGCTGCTATTCAGGCTTTGCAGAGTCACATTGGTGAGGCTCGGTTTTACCAGAAATAGAGACTGCCAAACTTCTGTTGCATAATGCAGCAGAATCTTCGTGATGTTCTGAGTGCTCATTATGCTGCAATAACAGGGACATCTTCTGAGTAGGTGTCACCAAAGGGGTGGTTTGTATTGTCATTGTATTCTGCTTTATGACTGAGAATAAAGCTGACATTTTGTAAATTAAGGGTTGGATGTGGAAGAAAATGTGCTTTTTGTCATTTAGACTTTCAGTATTTATGTTGCCTTAATTAAATATATAGTATCTGCACCTGTATGTTGATACTGCAGAGCCTTGGAGGGCAAGCAATATTTACATCCCACTTGGCAGTGAAATTCTCCAAGATTAGGTGGAAGGTTTTTTTTGCTCGATTTTTTGTGGTTTTGATTTTAAGACCGTTGTGCTGAATGAGATTTAGGTTTGGGGTGGTCGGTCTTTTCTCACCTTCTCAGCTGTGGGATGAAGTGAGCTTCTAGATTCCTGACAAAGTCATTGTGGATCATCTGCTATTTATTGCACACACAAAGAAGTTGTGGAAAATCAGGATTTTTTGTATTACTTGCTCTTTAGGCAAACATGCTTTGTGTCTCCTATCTCCCAAATGCCCTGGCTTTGCATCAAGTCTAAAAATAGGGTCTGCAAGGTTTGGCAATGCTCCTTATGCTATAGGAAGTCCTCCTGTCAGCTTGTCTTTCTGAGCGAAATGCATTTTTTCACACTTAGGATCTAGTTGGTAACCAAACTGCTTTCATACCTGACTGCATTTCCAAAAGCACTGGAGAGAGAAGAGATACAGAAAGCAGACCCTACTCCTCCTCTAAAAGCAAAACTCATGGCTTCTCCTCTGCCTAATACTGTGCTGTTCTGAAGACACTATCAGAAGGGACACTAAAGATACAGCACATAGGAGTAATTTCTTCATGGTCCAAAAGCTCTTTGGCATTTCCGTAGAATAGAATGCACGTTTCAGATTCTATATGTGGTCTTCAAGGTGTTCTTTTCATGAAAAGCCAGACTATATCCCTGTACTGAGTGCTGGTTTGGTTGCCAAACAATTATTATAAGTATGTAGCTCAGCGTAACTAGAGGGTCAGCTCAGCTTCCCAAAAGGTACAATAAATAACCACTAGAAAAAATTGCATGGAATAAAGAGGTTGTGGGGTCTCCACCTTTGGGGATATTCAAAACCTGACTTAAGCCGGTCCTGGGCAGCCTGTTCTACCTGCCCCCACCTGAGCAGTGCTGTGGATTACATGCCCTCCTGAGGTCCCTCCCAGCCTCAGCTGCTCCATGATTCGGTGAAATTGCTTTCAATGATTGAAAATGCAGGAGACGACGTGGCCATCCCAGCAGAACCCGATGAGTTTTTCAGCATTCATTTATCAAAAAGATAGGGTTTCAAAGCACTGCAAAGCAGCAGGCTCCCCCAGCACAACCTAAGGTCTGGCTTTAGCAACAAGAAACCAGTTCTTGTTATAAATTTCCCTTGGAAGTCCACCAGAGACATCCTGCTCAATGACATCGCTACTGGAACATTGTTTTTAGGTTTCTGCATTGATGAAGGTGAGATTCTTCAACAGGACAGCTGCAGTACAAGTGATGTGCAGCGTAGATCACTCTTGTGATCTTCTTCACAAACCTGCTTTCAAGCATGAGATTAGGGAAGAGAGAAAGGAGTATCTTATGTTAAGTGAAATACAGGCAACCTGAAGCTAACTACAAGTGTTCAGAGATGAAGTATCCACCAAGCTCAATATACTCAGTTGGCTGGGAAGTGTTTTTTGTCTGCACGTGTTCTGTTATCTTTCAGGGCAGTCCATTGTGGGATGCCTCCCAAACAAAAATCTCCGTTTCATCCAACAGAACAGCTTTTTTCTTTAGAGCCAGCAGAGCTGTGTGAACAAAGCATTCCGATAGCCTTTCTAAAGACAGAAGCTGATCTTAGTTCGTGCATGTATGATAAATATCCTCCACTGCGTCCCTTTATTAGACAGTGTTCTGGGCACAGAACTTCAACAATGTGCCAACCTTGGTTGTAGTTTTGCAGACTTCATCTCATAACCTAAATTCCTCAGATCCCTCTGTGCAGAATAACGATGAATTCTCTGATGGATGATTTTGGAACCTGGGTTTTTAAGTTATTTTGGTTCCAGTCCTTCTGATTCAGCCCTTTGCTGTGTCAGTTGGCACACAACTGAAATATAGATCTGTTTTCAGTCTTGCTGGTTCATCTATTACGGTGTGTTAGATTTGATTTGGGTTCATTTTATAGCCCTATTTTGTTCATTACATAAGTTTTAAGCAAGGACAGTTTTTCTTGAGCAGAATGGTTATCTCAAACTTTCAGACTCTTTAGATAAGCAGACTTAGCCCCGCCCTTCCTGTGATGAACATATGGGCTGCTGCCTGCAGTCCTTGCAAGCTAGAAGACCTGTTGTGGAGGATCCTGGGACCTGGATTCTCAGCAAAACCAAAGGATTTTGGTAAGTGTATGCGTTTGTCTCAGTACAGGCTCCCGAATGTTTGTTGTCTACCTTAAATAGAATCCACTGATTAGACACTGAGAGCACTGTAAAGTAGTGCACCTCTACTTGGGGAGAAGCTCTACATCTTAAGGGAGCAGTTCTGGGGGAGGCTGGGTATTAAGGGTGTTCAGATCCATCCACCTCTCGTCCATGTGGGTCTTTGTTGGTAAGCTGCAAATGTCCTCGGAAGTGCTTAGGCAGACAGCAGGCAGTGTGCCTGCAGGGGGCCGGAGGTGCCCCGTGTTGGCTAATCACACCACGCAGTAATGCACTGCTCTGCTCACTGCGCTCCCCAGAGCCAAACCCTGCTTAGAGCTGGGTTGTGCTTCCACATTTGGCAATTAAAGAGGCAGATTTAGTTAGGATGGAAGCTTTGTGGAAATTAATGATGACAAAACAGTTGAAGTGCAGCTGTAACTTTAACAGAGCAGACAAACATGACACAGAATGCTGTGTGGTGACCACTATTAACAAAGTCTGCATCTCCTAACGGTGGCTCTCAGCACCAGCACTATGCTAGCTGTTAGAGTGAGCTGTGACTCGCACGGTGGAGCATGCAGGTTGGAGTTCTGATGGCTCATTGCATGGGCTTTACCTTGCTTAGGAGAAGTCCTTTGTGCAGGCAAAGTAAACACAGTGCTTCAGACACAAAGTAACATCCTGGCCTGTGGAAATCCGCCCATAACCTGAGAAAAGCAGTTTCTGTTCCATTGGTGGAAATGAGCACTTTCCCATATGCGTTCTATGGCTTTCCCATAGAAGACGGGGTCAGAGCTGGTCCTGCTGGATACATAACAGACTGCTCCTTGCCTCAGTCCTTCAAGCAAAACTCTATCCATGTTTTAAAGAGAGGGAAAAATATAAAAGTCTTTTTTTTAGGCAGCTGAAGCTCAACAAAAAGTCCAGTTAACAGGCTTGTGTCCACTTAGTGAGATCAGTCCCCCAGGGGAGCTCAGGGACTCGGTAACTGAGTTGAAGCAACAGATGAGAGGAGAACGGCTGCTCTGTCAGTCTGCCTTGTATGTAATCAGCTTTTCTTGTTAATGTCTGAAATCCCCTGTAAGTCAGGACCACGGCAGGATCTGGTGGTAAAATTGAATTGAAGTGCTTTGCAGCCCCCCCCTTAAGTGATCACCTAAGTGCTCTGCACGGAGCATCCCTTTCCTTGGGCTGACACCAGGGATGATGTGAAGAAGAGACACTTATCAGTTTAACCGTAAACTGCAGTGAAACTGGTGGGAAACTTTAATTACCAAGAAATCAGACTTCATGATGCTTTGTCCAGTTCTTGCACTAGAGCACATATACCATCATCTCCTTCCTTGGACAAAAGCATCCCCACACCTGTTCACACTAAAAACTGCTTCTATAGAGTCCCCCAGCCCGGCACATCCTGCCACACATTGCTGCAATGCCCTGCAGCCACCACTGACCACTGACTGATCAGTGACTGACTGATAGTGCTGCTGAGCTCCCTGTGCTCCCAGCATTGCCAACCTGCACAGCTGGATGCTGTGCACAGAATCACCACTCAGAAACTCCTTGCTGCACCAGTCTCTGTCACAACCAGCCCATAGCTTTAATTGCTGTGGGCACCTGTAGCTTTGTGGATGAAAGCAGGGGCAAGAACAGAGCAGAACAGGCCTGCTAAGTGAGAGTGTAGGAATGCACTGGGAATAAGAGTGGGAATCACGGAGGAACAGGAAGGGTAGGAAGCAGCAATGTGAGAAGAGAGGGGACTGAGAGATGCAGACCTTGGCCATGTCATGTGGTTTCCCAATACCCGGTGCCAAGCAACAAGGCTTTCTTTTTCCCCCTAAATTCCAAAGTGCCCTCTGGAGCATCAAAACTGAAACATGTTTGCTATGATCTATTTTGATTCATCTTGAATATTTTCCTTCAGACTTCAGCCAATAAAATCGATCCCATTTGACGTCCAGAGCTCGGTGTTGGGAGCTGAAAAGAGGAGATAAAGTTTATTTTCTGCACAGCAGTCTTTTTCTGCAATACGGAAATAATTAGCTCTCAATGCGTACCAGCTTCTTTTAACTAAATTAGAATATTGGATCAAATTTCACTCAAGTTCTAGAAGCTAAACGCTCCCTGTTGGCTCTCTCTAATGAAGACCCAAAGGCTCTCCTTATGGCCAGAGAGAAGGCTGAGTCTGGGCCGTCCTTCTCCAGCCTCTCAGCCTGCTCCAGGGGGAAAAAGAGCTGCCTGAGCAGAGTGGGAGCAGCGCAGGGAGCTGGATTTGTGCCCGGGTAGCGCTGCGTGCCTCGTCCTGCCGGAGCACAGCAGGGCCGGGCCTGGCTGCACGCCAGTGTGACGGGAGGAGACAGATGTCGGGAGGGCCTGGTGTGGTACCACCAACGGGCTGCAGGGAGATTGGAGCTGTAAGGGAAGATTTTTGTCCCGACTGCGTTATGCATTTTTCTACTGCAAAGACACAAAAATAAGTGCCAAGTACAGAAAGGGAAGGGACAGAAGAGCGAGATGGTTCACCTCGCTGCAAAGTGTTGACCCACCTGCTGAGATTAGTGACAAACCACGTCTCAGCTTCCAGGTGCCCTGGAGTCAGCTCAGCTTTGGTACAGCACCCTCAGGTTCTCACATCACTGCAGTACGGCTTTTAAGATAAACAATAACCGCTTGCCATCGGCTGGCATCTTATTTGGATGTCCTCGCGTTCATTAACTCCCTGTTTCCCTAGGGTTAGCTTCTTGCCCGTTTTGTACGCAAACAAGGACACAGAGCTGCTTTATTTAACAGCGCTGTACTTATGAGCCGTTCTTTCCTGGCAGGCCGTGCCGCTCCTCCCCAGCAGCTCCCGGCCCGCCCCGCTCGGAGCGCGGCACCGCCGTGTGGGGGGTTTAGGAACAAGCGATAGGGACGGATCGCCAGCTGAACTTATTTGCGTGCATTGTCCGAACACGAGAACGGCGGGGCTCGATCCGAACCTGCCTTTTGTTTTGCGGTTTGTTTTAGCGCAGGTGTCCGGCGGGCACCGAGGTGCGGTGCTGCGCGGGCAGAGGTGAGGGGAAGGAATCGCAAAGAGGCTGCGGGGCAGAGGCTGAGCGGGAACGGGACAGAGCACGGGCTTCGCAGCGACGCAGGCCGCAACCTTCTCTGCCGGGGACGCCCGAGGCCCCGTTTCACGGAGGGGAAACCGCGGGGCGGGGCGGGCAGGCTGAGGTGGGCGGCGGGGGGCGGCGATCCTCGCGCGGGGCGGGGCTGCAGGAGGCGCGGGGCGGGGCGGGGCGGGGCGGGGGCTCCCGTTGGCGTCGGTAAGGCGGGCGGGGCGAAGCGCGGGCAATCTGTGCCGCCGCCGCCACGGGCTCGGCCTTTCCTCCGCTCCGCCGGCGCCAGGTAACGACCGCCCCGGACGGCGGCACCCCGCTTCGCGTGCCCGCGGGCTCCCGGCGGTACCCGCCGCCCTTCTGCCGCGAGGCGGAGCTGCCCTGCCCTGTCCTGCCCTGCTCTGTCCAGCCCACGGGACGGGGCCTTCCGCGGCGGCGGGTGGGCGGCTCCCCTTTCTCTCTCGCCGGTTTCCCCTTCCTCAGAGGCTCCTTGTGGTGCCGGCCGTCCCCGCGCCGTGTTTGTCCGCTGAGGGGCGGCCCCGCCGCGGGCTGCGCGCTGCTGGCGAGGCGTGAGGCGGGCAGCTGTGAGACGCGGACAGACGTTGGGCTCTTTGGCGCTCAGAGCTGTTTGAATCCGCGCTGCTGAGGCCGGAGCGGCGGGGAGCTGCGTGTTGTGACCGCCCGGCCCGGATCTCGGAGCTTTTCCTTGCCAGAACCGCTTCACGCGCTGCTTGTGAAGAGTTGCTCAGCGTTGGCTTCGCGTGCAGCTGAGGAGCCGCGGGGCACCGAACGCGCCTCCTCTTCCCCTCGGGCTCCTGCATAAAGGCATCAGCCCTGCATGTAGCGCTGCCTGCTCTCACTAACACAGCAGTGCGCTCCCACAGTAGCTTTGCTGCGGGGCACGGCGCCGTGCTGTCGGTGCGGCGCTCAGGTAGCGGCGGAGCAGGAGCGCGGTGAGGCAACGAGCTGTTTGGAAGCAGTGCCTGTTTTGGAGCGAGCTCGGGAAGTTTTGTGTCTGATGGAGGGGAAGAAGCGCTCGGTTGGCCTTGGTGCGTGTCTGCTGTGTATTGGAAAGCAGCACTGTGTCACTTGTTATGGTAAAAAGAGAATCTTGACCAGCAAACAGCAGCGCCGGTGCTGGTTTGGTGCTTGCAGTCCCTCTATCTCGCTGTCTGGTTGCCAGATTAACATCTGACACAAACAAACAAACCTGACGTCTTTATTTTTGCTAATTTTGTTTATTTTTAAAAGACTTGCCTTCCTGCTTTGCAGCCCGCTGCTAGAGGTCAGCGCTCTGCAGAGTGAGCACCTCGTTGCCTCCCTCACCTTCAGCGCGGTGTTGCTGTCTGAACGTAAGCCCCGCAGGGTGCTGTGCAGGTGCTGGGTGCCCTTGGCCATCTGTCACTCCTCCCAGCTGCACGTGTAGCACGGACCGCAGGTGCTCGGAGGTGCACCGTGCACGGTCAGCCTGCTGGATCCCTTTCTTTCTGGTAGACGGCTGCTGTTGGAGTTGCTTTATGAGTAACGCTAAGGATGCGGGATGCCGGTACCGCGTACCTTTCGTTATCCTCAGCGAGCTGAGCTCGATCAGCACGAGGACCGCGTTGCACGAGCGTGAAATAGAGCGTTTTCCCCTCATTAGGCCGCCGGCTCCGAGCCTTGCCGGTCGGCCCTGCGGCGCTGTGGGCCGGCGGCCATTTTGCGGGGCGGGCAGACGGCGGGCTGTCCGTGCACAGCGCCGTGCCGGCTGCTCGTGGGCAGGCAGCCGTGTGTGTGTGTGTGCGAGCTTCGAGCTGTGCTTCCCACCGCCGCCCGCTGCTCTCAGCCCCGCGCGGCAATGCGGAGCTGCTGCCTGCACGGTGAGCAGCGCGGCCATGGCGCTCCCCGTAACTTCCGGTTGGAAACGTCAATTTGCTGGGCCGCGTCGTTGTGTTTTGTTGTTAAAATGACGCCGGTTGCGTTTTAATCGAGTCCTGCTGCAACACGGAGCTCTTTGCCCTTCAGCCTGTTGGAACTTGGAGTGATCCGGAGGTGTGGGAACACTCCGTGAAGCATCTGTTGACTGAGGAATCTGCGTTTAATACCAAAAAAAGAGGAATCTTGGTTATTCCAAATAGTACAAAATTGGAAATTACAAATAAAAATAGGTTGCTCTCAGGAACCGTACGTTACATGCTCTGCTTCCATTGCTGTTAATACTATGTCCAAAAGTTGCTTTCACTTTGTAAGGCCATAGTGTATGAAATCTTAAGCAAATAAGCTCATTTAAACGGGCTCTACATCAGGAATTACTATCAGCATCTTTCTAAAGCTTTAAACGTGTTGCTACTGCAAAAGCTACAGGCAGTTGATTTATTTTACTGTTAGTATTTGTCCCACCCCCCAAAAAAAGGTATTGCCAAAGCATTGCTCACGTGCTGCCTTGCTTCCCTCGTGCCCTCTGCTGTGGCCCAGCAGTCACCAGTTGCAGGATGCTCCAGCAATTACAACAGTTATTTCTGGGACTTAGAAAACCAGAACCGAGCTTCTTGCTCAATAACACCTTCCTGGTGAGTAGTTTGACTTGGTGAGGTGGTGTTTTATCTCTTCCTTTGTCACAAAGGTGCACTTCAGAAAGTTCTGAGATAGAATTGTCCCTGTGCTCAAAGAAGCATATGAGGATGGGGCTCACCCTTATCCTTGCTACGTGCTTGTAGTGCATATACAGCATGCATTTGGTGCTGCCTCTGCTCTTCTCACCCTTCTCTGCTTCAAGGCTGCGATCAGAGCATCTCATTGTCTGCAATACAGCCAAGGAAGCTTGCTGCAGTACTGCTGGGGCTTTGTGAAGGCTGTCTGAAAGTGATGATCAAATCAGGTAAACAGGCTTTTGAATTAGTTGGCGTGGCCCTGTGTCACTCAGACACTCAGTATTCCACATTCTCCAGCCACGGGACTTTGTTAAAAGGTCGATTCTGCAGCACTGATTATAGGAGTCCCTGGGCTTCTTTGTGTTCTGCCCCACTCGGAATCTGGTTGAGTTGTAAGAGAGCTGATGCTTGAGATGATTGTTGTCATCTGCTTCCCCAAGAAGCAGCACCAATCCAGCTGTGTCCTCAGTAGTGAGGCCAGTTTAAAAGTTGAAGAGCGGTGGCAGTGATACGGCACAGCTGTCTAATCTCTGCCTGTGTTTTAGGTGAAGTTTATGCTTCTCTTCAGTTGCTTTTAACTTGTCTTACATGTTTTTATTGGTACATTCTTAGGCAATTAGATGTTTTATAGGCTTTCTGAAGGAAAAAAGGTATACTTAGTTTGGGCCCAGTGAAACTGACAATAAAGCTGTGTCTAATCTGGTCCGGGCTGATCCATGGGGACCTAAGCTGTAAGTCTCATGAGCCCCTAGATGTTGAAGCTATGCTCTGTCTACCTCTCAGGTCCCCTGCTAAGCTTCATGGCTTTAAAATTCCCAGTTATTCAATTCAGTTGTATATGCAAGTTTTGTAAACAAGAGGAATGAATGGGCTGGTTGAACAAAGGGGTGCTGGCAAGCACAAGCAGACGAATTAGAGGGAGTTACTGCTTCCCACCCACACCTGCTCTGCTCCATAGCACGGCTGTAACGTATACAACACTTCCAGATAGAGCGGGTTCTCTGGAATCAGTCTGAACCTGGTAGCCAGGTTTAAAAAGAAAGTCCAGATTCATAGTTACATTTAAAGTGCCTGTTTTTAATAAACCGTGCTTATTATCCTGAAGAAGTTGTATTGAAGTCAGTGAAGGCAGTTATGAAGTAAATGTGTTTTTTTTTCCTTTTCAGTCTGAGTTAATTGTAGAGAATCAGAAGAGTGAATGAGATGAAATTGCTCCCTTGTAAGGGGGATCTCTGGCTGTGGGGTGGTGAAGCTCTTACCCACGCTGGGGATCTTGGTGCTATGAAAAGCAGCTGTTGCTAGACCTAGGGATAAATATAGTCAAGGTTTTTCATTTGGTAGTGCCATTGTCAAGTGTGCGCTTTATGGAGCTCAATGTTCTATTTCAGACTTTATCAAATAAGAGGAGTTCAGGTTCTACCGCTTAATTTCAAGTAGTGAGAGGGCTTTGGGGACGGGAGAAAAGAGCAGGAGAAGCCTGAGCCAATGTGTTACTTCTCAAAGTCTGCCGCTGCCCCATCCAGGTGAGCAGCAGGGAGGAGCTGGGAGCTGTGGAAGTAGGGAAATATATGGGAAAATGCTGCTGGATGTCAAAAGCGTGACAGCAGGTGCTGAGCTGCCGGTTAGGAGCTGGGTTTGTTGGCTAAGGATGTCAGCACAAACTAACAGGGGTGCTGTCCCAATTCAAGCTGATCAACCATTCTCCTAGTTTAGAGATTTCAGTAGATACATCTGTGAGAAATCAGTTTTGTTGTCCAAAACAAGTTCTGTCCGTTATCAGTGTCCCTCATCTTGGAACTCACTGCGTTTTCACTTTCACCATAGGGGGAATTTGTTGCTCTTAGATCTCCATTTCCTCTGGTCTCAAAGCAGTGCTGTTTGTTGTTAAAGCACAGCAGCAATTGTGTGTTGTTGCACTATTCCGTGCTTGTTCCAGCAGTCAGACTGCCCTGCCCGTACTTCTCTATTGGTTTAAGCTTCCACTAAATAAGCAGCACGATTGTTACACAAGCCAGTGAAAGCACGATGGCTCTGGGACGAGTGAAGCAAATCTAGGGAAAGATCATCTAAGGGAAATGTCATCTCTGTGATCTCCAAAACAAATGTGTAAAGAGTAGAGGAGAGACCTTACTCCTTGTAACCCCACAGCTGTATGGGAGGTGCCTGCGCTCAGGAAGCTGCAGCGTTTGGGTCTGTAAGTTGTGATTTAAAAACAAGCAGGAAGCTCGGCTGTCAGCAGCAAAGGAAGTGTCCTCCTACTGCACTGACAGCGGGGTTTGGAGGCTGCAAAGGGAGTGGCAAAGGGTGTCAGTGTTAGTGCGGAGGCTCCCTTTTGAACTGCCATTAGCTGTGCCTGGGGCTCGCTTGCTTGTTTTCTCTATTTTTTACACATAGGCTACTGTACAAATAGAAACTCCTATTTCAGAATCATGGGCAGCATCCCTAAAATGAGCTGCTCATTGATATTTTGCGTACAAGAATTAAAGCGTAGCCAGGGACATTTATATTTTCGTTAGGCACGTCAGCGCAGTTGTGTGGGGTATCCTTTCCTGTGGTTGAAATGGGAGCCATAGATGAGCTGGAAATAGCCAGGATTCCGCCCTGCTCACTGTGCCCATCCAGAACAGCCTGATCCCCATCGAGTAACCTGCTATCAAAGAACTACTTCTAGAAAAGCAGTGTTTTTCTTATGGCTCAGTGGGTAGAAAAAGTCTGGAGGATTTTTGTTTTGCAAATACCTTGGAATTAAAGGTCAGTTTACGTAGTATCACAGAACTGTAGGGGTTGGAAGGGACCTCTAGAGATCGAGTCCAGCCCCCTGCCAAAGCGGGCCCCCCACACCAATAGTCACACAAGTTTCTTGATACGGCACCGCCAGTTTCTTCCTTCCTTTTGAAGGCTCCATAGAGGGTTTTCTGTTTGTGTTTCTGTTGTGTTTGGGGGCACTGTGTTTTTTTTCTTTGCCTGTTGGCACTGAGGACAGTTTTAGCAACGTGAGTCATTTTGCAGTTGGCTCTTCTGTAAGGGTGTGTATCCAGCGTTTCTATTACTGCAGTCAGTTAACTGCTAACAAATAGAACAAGTCAATGTGAAACACGTGAAGCTTCCTCGCTGCTGGCGAATGGCATTCAGAGTGTGAAAGGATTTGAATATATGTAAAAACTTCCTCAAAGTTTCATGTATTGAGCTTTGTTGGTGCGTAACACAGCTGTGCTGTGCTCAGTGGCCTTTTGAAGCAGAGCTCTGTGAAGAGACCTGAAAGCACGGCAAGGAGGGGCCAACATCTGGCTACTGAGCTGCTGGGCCTGTCAGTATCGTGAGTCCAAATGGAAGTGGTGCAGTTGAGCTGTGATAAAGCCTTGGCTCATATTACAGCACGGTTCCAGAGAACTCGGAAACGACTTGAAATAGACTGTCATTAAAAAACCCCACCACCAAACCACCAGGCCTGCAGGCGGAAGTGTGCTGAGCTTCGTGCCGGGCTGATAAGGGCTGTGCAGCTCTGGCAGCTGTGTGCTGAAGCACTGAGAGCTCTGCATTTTTGGTATCAGTCACTTGAATTATTTCAGTACTTGGAAACACAGGCTGAACAATGCAAGGGCTCCTCCATTGGCTCTATACAGTTGTAAGTCATTGCATTGCTTTATTTTCACCTTTTACAGTATGATTTGAAACTGTCACCATGGACTTTTCACGCCTACATACGTACACTCCTCCCCAATGTGTGCCAGAGAACACTGGCTATACATATGCACTCAGGTGAGAACTTTTCTTTTTCTTCTTATAGAGAAACTGTATGTTCTCTAAATGTTGTTAATTCTGGAATAGCTCCCATGGTAAGTAGACGGCCTCCATACAGAAACATGCTTTAATGGGTCTGTTCCGAATTGGCTCGTGTCCTCAGTGCAGGAGAGTGTATGTGCTGAACTGCTGGGACAGTGACTAAGGTAATGACTCAGTGTTTCTTAGTTGCTACGGAAAGATGAGTCTCCACCTAGTTACACTTTGTGTTTTCTCTCAGAATGTCACCCAGTTATTCCATGTTTGATAGACCTTTAATGTCGTTAATACGTCCTTATTGCTGCTTGGTGTGCGATCTGTCTAGAAGTCACACACTGATCGCTTTCAAAACAAAACCGCTTGTTGTGTGAATAGAAAAATCTGTGTTCTAATGAACTTTGCTTGTGTTTTTTTTTTAATTAATCTGACATTAGATTGTACTTAAATCATTTCAGTTCTCTAAAAAAGAACTGCATTGGTTGCTGGTTCCTCCAATCTGCAGTGCAGATGATTGTTGTGATGCCCGTTGGAGTTTTTGAATGCTAACAGAGCAGATTGGCTGTGGATTGCGTCCATCTCGTTTTTCCTGTTGAATGAGTTTTGAAGCCATGAGTGCATGAATGGGTCTGAGTGAGTGCTTTGGCTAATTTCAGCTTTAGAAAACAAGATTGCTCATTAAGATGGAGCGAGTTTTGTTTCCTCTGTGCCTGTATATCATCGCTGTGTATTTGATGTGCGCTAATTTACTGTTTTGTTTGGAGAGCGCTTGGCTTCTTGCCAGTAAACCAGGAATTGGCGAAACCGTGTCATGATGAGATCGCCCATTAATAGTTCTTCCTTTTGTGGGCTCTGAAGCTGAGTAGCCTGCTCATTTTGAGGAGTGGGGGGATCATTTTCTTATCTAAACGCTGATGGCAGCGATTTTTGCAAAACCGAATGCATCAATGTTTTACCCACTAAAAGCAATTGCAACTGTTCCCCAGGGTTTTAAGAAAGCATCGCTGCCACATTGCTTAATACAGGTGTGCTTTCCAGCATCAGGAAAGAGTGTGCAGGGCAGCAGGAGATGCCCCGGTTCTCTGGGAGCTTTGGGCAGTTTGTTGGGTTGGTTTGACGTTTCAGAGCGTTTCTTTCTTAAAAAGAGCTGCAAAATTGCCCTTTTATTTGATTTCTTTCCCTCAGTTTTATGTTTGTGTGAAACAATGCAATTATTTTCAACCACGCAATTATTTTCAATCTTCTCCACACCAACCATTTTTTTTTCTTGCAGAGGAGGAGGAAAAAATAAAACTCGATATTAAGTGAAGGTTGTTACCTCTGGGCCTTATTTTGTGTCTTCCAAAGAATATTACAGAAATAAAGCTCGATGAAGTGCTCAAACTATTATGGGGCTGGAACCAGGCTGAGCTGCATTGCTGTTCTTGCCCACTGTCCAGTAGGAGTTTGCTTCTCTCCCGAGCAGGGATCCTGTGTGAGCACGGCTGGCTGCCAGGAGGGGAAAGTGCAGAGCGAGTCCTGTTAGAAATCTGGAGTACAGTTCATTTTGGTGGTAGTTATTGCCTAGAAAATAACTGGAGTGTTTGAGTTTCTACATAAACAAAGATGGTTATGTTGCAAAACTGAGCAATTGTGGAGAAGTTTTTGTGGAAGGGAAGAGTTGCATCTCCTAAGCTTTTTGACATTGTATTTCACTGCGTTAAGTGTTATGGCTGGCTAAGCTGATGTTTAAGAATGGGCTTAATGAAGGCAGATGCAGTTGTACTGATATTATTTCATCAGTGTAACTTTTCCTTGTACAGAAGGAATAGATCAGACAGTTCTCTCTAAAACTTCCTCCTGGAAAATTGTCAGATATCCAGAATGTTAAAATAATGGGTAAAGCTGCTTGTTGCAGTGCCTGCTTTCAGAGCTCCATAGGGTGAGCTGCAGGCTCCCCGTGTATCACACAGTGTGCTGCTCAATTCGTCCTTTGACAGCTGGGTCTGCTAATGTTTGAGTAATGTGAGGAAAGGGTGAGTTCAGCAGAGCTGATAGTCCCAAGTGTTTCTATGCTGAAGCTCGCTCCTCCTCGCCCTGCCTGCCTGGTCCACATTGGCTTCGCTTTGTATCTGATAACACTTGTTCTGCTATTGACAATTGGATCTTGACAAAATCTGGGAGTTTCTCTATAGAAACTTGCTTGTGTGTGTGTAGCTTTGCGGGAAAGTTCATTGACGTTAGATAGCACAGAGCTATTAATAGAGTTGGCTATAACCTATTAAAAGGATTTCTATTAATACTCACAGTGGTTGCTCTGTATTCATAACTGTAGCAGTTCTGCTTTGTGCTTTTAATCTTCCAGCTCAAATCAGAGAAGCACTGAAGTAATAAATAACCTTTATCCTCCTCAAGCCACAGGTCTGACCTGTGAATCTCACCCAGCTGTCAACATGTAATTTCCTCCCCACTCCTCAGACTCTCTCTATGTAGCCACCCATCTTCTGGGACGCCTTTTTTGGTACCTCTCTGGTACTTTTAGCACTTTATTCTCTTTCCAAACATGGTGAGATTTTGGCTTAATTTTTGTGTCACTGCATTGCATCACATGCATCTTTCTGTAGGAGTGAATTGGTAGAAGACTATCTGTATTTCTATTACACGTATTCTGGGGCTGACCAAAGCCATAACTACAACTCAAGGTGGTGTCCTTTGTCAATTAATGTAAGTGATGCTCTCCTCGGAGAGCGTATGAATGGGCACGCACAGTTTATATGCATGTGATGTCTGTTTAGATCTAGGTCTCCTAGGTGCACAGCATTCTTCTATCACAATCTTAAGTAGTCACAAACCTTACTTCCCACTTCTTTCCAAAGGGTACTTATAAAGTAAATCATGTTTCATGTTCTGCAGAGAAAAGGTTATGTGTGCTGAAACTGGCAGGCATCGTTTTCATTCCACTTACCAAGTTATAACTTGGAATTAACCCACTGGAGTCTAGGGCATTCTTTGTTAGGAGCCTGTGTGAAGGAGGTACCAAGAGCACAGCTATGGAGCTGGGGATAGGTGTAAGGCTGGTAAGGCCAGCAGGTGTGCCAGCAGCCATGGGGAGCTGGCTGCCAGGAGGAAGGAGCCCATCTGCACTGTTACAGGTTACCTGGGAGCGTAGGCCAATTGCATCCTGCCTTTATTAAGCTTTTTGGCTAGCCAGATGCATTTGGTAGGAATAATATCAGTGGTGTCCTGTCCTGCCTTTGGAGACTTTCTTTCAATATAAGGAGAGTTATTTTCCTGCATAAACAGTCTTTTTAGCTCAGAGGAAAAGGTACAGTGACTTTCTGTTGTCAGGTTTTTGTTTAAGGTGGTAGGGCTGACTCTGAGCTGTGTATGAAACCCAAGCTGTTATCAATGCTCATTGAGATACCTAATAACAACAAGTGTTCACAAACAGAGACAAATTGAGCTGGTTTCAGCTGTCAGCTTACCCCGTGTACTTTGTGTTCTTGTGAATTGAGTATCTGTAAGAAATGCTGGGGGCAGATGAGGATAAGCAAATGCACAGTGGCAAGTGTAAATAGCAAAATGAGATTTGAAACAAGTGTTTGGAGAGGGACCCAACTGTAAACTATTGAGGCTGTGATAATTTCAAAATGGACAACAGGAAGAGCCATGTTTGACCTGTCTTCTCACTTCAGCTCTGTCAGAATGCAAGCCTACGTTTATTGTTTTTGAAAGCACTGTATAAATTGTTACTCTGTGCCTTTCCATATATCAACTACATCTATTTTCATTCAAGGAAGCTCCTGTCTATTTCATCTACCCCTCACCCCAAATATCAATATATCAAAATATCAATCAGCACAACTCGTGCAGTAAAGCATGCTGGGTTGATGTGAAGCAGTGTTTGAGACTCTGGCCTTGCCCAAGGTTGTGCTCTGCATGGGCAGCACTGGCAGGGCAGATCAGTGAGGTGGAACAGGTGGTGCCACGGGCCTGCTGCCAGATCCGAGTACCTCTGAGCAGTAGGACTTATTTCAGACAAACCAATCTAGTCCTGTGGGCTGAATGCCTGCTTCATGCAGGAGCACCCAGCTGTTTGCCTGCACTGTGCTGTCAGGATTAGGCTTTTGAGGTGGAAGAAGTTCCATTTGTATCTCCAACTCTGTCGTATCCTATGTGCAAGTCAGGAAACTCGCTTCAAAAGCACCAGCCTCATCAAAGCCAAATCTCTGCTTCAAGTGCTGCTGCTTGGACTTCCCACATTAATTTATTTGCATGGTAAAGCAATACATTATGTATCAGATGATTACTTGGTGATGTTCTGGGATTTTCACACACCGTAAGAAAAGTATTTGCATTAAAAAGATTGTTTTTGCAAAAATAGTTTCTGCAGCAGCTGTTTGTATTCTGGAAAGCATCCATTTCAAATTCAGATTGCACAGTAGAATCTATTGAGCTTTATTTGCTTGTTCCAGGAGCTCCTGGGGGCAGGATCCTCTTTAGGTAACACTTCATACCTTGTCAGTTTTCTTTTCTTCCTTTTTCTTTTTTTAATCTCTCTCAAAAACAAAAGAGAGGGGAGGGGAAATAGAAGGGAACCCAACCCCAGGAATATTCAAGTAACTGCTGTTCCAGCCCTGTGCATCCCTGAGGAAGAAGACTCCAATGAACGCTGGCCTAGAGCAGTTGTGTTGTGATACTTCGCTTCACCACGCTGAGCAGCTGTAGGACTCGAGCTTCTGCTGCACAGTGTCCTGTAATGACAGGCTCTGCTCCATTACATAACTGCATGTTTCCTTTCATTGCAAGAACAAGTATTCTGCTTTAGGCTAAACTTCTGTTTTAGTAAATGCATGTCTTATTGATTCTTCTGCTTAATCTGTTTGTATTTGCCTTGCTCTGCTATTGCATGCTCTGTCTTTGTGAGTTCTTATGAAGCTTCTGAGAGAATCAAGTGTACGAGTGTGGGTTTGATTTCTGGGATAATGGAGTGAAGCTTACGTATATATTTGCCTTTGTGGGATAAAACAAGCGAAAAATGAAGTAAAAGAAGGCAAGTGTTACCTTGTGACTTAGAATGCATCATGATTTTTGTTATTTGCAGTGTGGCATGGGAAGGAAGCTTCATGTCGTAAATGGTTTCATCTCTTAAACTGGTGCTAAAAGTGCTGTGTCTGAGGCTGCACAACGCTTGTTCTGCCTCAGCTGCAGACATGGTTTCCATGGTAGTTGTTTCTTTCTGTGGTTTGCTTTCTGTTGCTAAACCTATAACAGGAATTGCTCTTTGTGCTCCCAAGTTATCTGGGTAATACCGCGTATCTTGTGGAACTTGCTCCATAACCCTGGAAAAACTGCTTTTAATTGAAGTGCATGCTCCTTTCTAGGGGGGTTTTCTCTTGAATTCTAACTTTCTTGTTCTTATTTTGTTTTAGTTCAAGTTATTCTTCAGATGCTTTGGATTTTGAGATCGAACACAAAATAGATCCAGTGTTTGATTCACCAAGAATGTCACGGCGTAGTTTACGGTTAGCTGCTGCAGGATTTAATAAACCAGATAGTGCCCGAAATGATCTCCTTCATGACAGCTCTTACACCGGGAATGTGTCATTCAGGGAACAGTCTTCTAAGTAAGCATTTTCTCTCCTCACAAGATAATTTCTTGGTTGGAGTCTTGAGGATTCTTGTTTGAACACGATAATGCAAAAATGGATTCTTTGCTGTTTCGTTTCTTGTTCTCAGTGTTTAACATCAGAACTTAGTGTATGTGTTTTACAGTGAATACTTTGCAAAAAGTTCTGTGTAGATGCATAGAAGTAAAAATTTTCTCTGAAACCTGATAGTGACTGCCTGGTTATGTCAGTGTTGAAAACGTTTGTCTTTTTATTGCCTTTTTTTTTTAAAGTGAGAGAAACAGAAACTTGTATCTGTTAGTGCTGTATTTCTGTTTTCTCATGGCTTTGTTTCCTAGGATGGTGAAGCAGCGCAAAAGCATAAACAAACAGTCTGGCAGTGTGAGAGATGTGCCAAGGAAAAACCTGTCCAGCTCTCCCATCTTTAACCAAAGCAGTTTCCTCAGCCGTGCCAGTGATACGTCAATGGTATCCACCGTGCTGGATGAATCTTCGATTCGAGAGCAGACAGAAGTTGATCATTTCTGGGGTAGGTCATGAATGCTGTTGGCCATATTGGTTTGTGAAGACTGCTTATAGTTTGTGTGTGAACATGTTTGCATCTTCCCTCTCTCACTCACCTGTTTTCCCATCATGCCCCCTATATGTACCTCTCCTTTTACTGTAGATGTCTGCTTTACTAAGATGCCTGCTGGAAATTCACATTCCATTGTGTGAATTTGATTTTGTTAGCACAGTCAACATAGTTCATGTTGCAAAGTGAAGTTGTTTTTCTGTTTTTATTGCTTCAAAGTGTTAATTCTATCAACATCTACGTTTGTGAGATTTCTCTTGAAAAGCCAAAGGAAAAGCATATTTGTTACAGGTAGAAATGTGCTTGAACTTAAAGTACCTTAATCTGAAAGTGTGAAGTTAGTGATACCTCAACATTTCCTGGGAGGTTTTTGTGTATGATTGGAGTTTTTCCTAAATATGTATCAGCATTCTTTTCTGGAGCCAACCTCTTCATCCGAAGAGAAAATGTGAGAGTCACCTTCATAAAGTGCCGTGTAAGAGATCAGCAACTTACTATAGCACCCAGTTCAGACTGCTTGTTTCTAATCAGTATGTTTGGGACTGTCCCAGGGTGACAATGTGAAGAATTGTTTCAATCTTAATAGAAAGCATGGGTTACTCCTCTGTGGTAGCACTGTATTTTTAAGATTCTGTTTCAGAAGTAGTTACTAAGCAAGAAAAACAGTGTAAGCTTGTAATCAGCTGCTTTTAATTGAAATGGATGCTAAGAGAAAGTATAATTGTCATCCATACTTGGCTGCTTCTGTGACAGGACACTTATCATAAACTGTTAGGCCACTACAGTAGTACGTGAGTATATGGATCTTCTCATGTCATGTGGTGTAAAAATATTAGATCTTAAGGGACTTTTCTTTGCAGTCTTAAAGTTAGCAGGACCCCTGCTTTGTGTTGACATCACATGAGCAACTATGATGTGTGGCTTTTCCTTATCTTTGTGAACAATTTTTTTTTTCTTTCTTCTTTGAAGGTCTTGATGATGATGGTGACCCTAAAGGTAACTGCGCTTTTCTTTTGCTTCTCCATGAGTTCTGTTTAATGGTAATTAGTGATGTTAATAATTCTTGCACTGAACGTTCTGCTCTTGGTTTGCTAGGTAGTGATGCCACGCTCTTGCAGAAAAATGGCGATATAGCAACAGCAGAAACGCAGACAACAATGATAAATGGGTACACGTGCAGTGACTGCAGCATGCTTTCTGAACGGAAGGAGGTTCTTACAGCATACTCTGCTTCTTCTGTGCCATCTTCCAGAATTTACTCCAGGGACAGGAGCCAGAAACATGCATCTAGTAAGTAATGTTCTCTTGTGCTTTCCCTGTGTAGCAGAACAGTATGTGGTTTAGTTGGTACATTTTCTACGTAGTGCTAATTAAGTAGTTTTCCTACCCATCAATAATGAAATTCTTGTGATTCTTTTTATGAAATACCTTTTTATGAAATACCTTTTACGTGTCAATTGAACCTCCTAGTATCATAATAGATTACATGCTTAAACTGACACAGAACACAATGGGCTGTTCATCCAGCACAGGCATTTAAGCATCTCTTGATCTGTTATTGGACCTACATTTGTCCCTCCGTGGATTTTCAAATAGGAACTGTTTCAGTGTGGTCCCAATTTCTTATGTGATTTGAATTTTCAAGATGGAGCAGAGTCATTATTTAAGCAGTGCTTCTGTTGGCCAGGGAATTTCTGAGAAAGAACTCTTCTCATTTAACCTTATAGTGTACTTAGTGTTTATTTAGGAGCTGAACCTCAACTAGTGCAACCACTACAAGAGCTACTCCAAAGGGTAAAACTGTTTTCAAGTAGACTTGCAGTGACTACATTCCTGAAACGTGGAACTAAATCTGTAAATAAGGCTCTGCCTTTCCAACACAATCTCCATTCTCTGCAGAGTTGGCCTCATGTCTCGGCTGCGTCTGCCTGCCTCTTGCATAGCACCCTGAATTTCTTGATGGCTGGTAGTCCTCAATGATCACTACTCCAGTGGCCTGAAATTTAAAAATAAATAAATAAATAGCCACTTTTAGGACTCCGTAGATGTGTTATTCTTGAATGATGTGTATTTCAGTGAGCTATAAATCTTTGGATTTTGGACCATGTGGTGCAACTTGAAATATTTGAGGCGAGTTTTCCTTTTTGGCAATTGTATGGCATAGGTAGGAGTTCTGTTGTCTTGACATAATGAGCTGCTTAGCAACACCGGATAAAAGCTGTTCTGTGTTCCAGAGTGTGTGTTCACCAAGGAGAATCTGAAAAATGAACTCACCTTCACATGTTCTTCTGAACTTGAATCTGATGTTTGGGTGAAATGGGTGCTGGGATGGAGGAGCCCAGAATCATGGCAGGCTTCTGGAGTGTGGCTGTTTCTACGAAAGCAGCAGCATGGAGGGCTTCATTCCTGCTGCTTTAAAGGGGAAGCATCTGTAAAGCACCTGAGACAGACCATTGCAGTAACTTTCTTCTTCCAGTGTAAAGAGGAGGAGAAGATGAAAAGTTATCTCCCTTTCAGACCAATAGTGTTTGGAGCTTTGACATCACAAAATCAGTATCAGAAAACCTTAGTTATGTAAGCGAGGATTTCATTCCTATTCACTGGAGTTCTTAATTTTCACTGAGAAAAGGTACTCTTGCCTTGAAGACAGATAACACTGGCATTTTTGACAGGTTGAGTAGTTCATGCAAAAACATTGGCCTGTAATACCGAATGCATCTAGACTTCTTTGTTCATGCTTGCTGAACTTGCATAAGTTCAGTAT
Source organism: Excalfactoria chinensis (assembly GCF_039878825.1). NCBI lineage: Eukaryota > Metazoa > Chordata > Aves > Galliformes > Phasianidae > Excalfactoria > Excalfactoria chinensis. The sequence continues at coordinate 11,310,649 of NC_092838.1, read as the reverse complement.
CCTGGCTAAACTGAAGCTTTTGATACTTTGTTCTCACTTTTCTGCAAGCAAAAGCTCGTGGGCAAGTAGAGGTGCACTTTTTGCAGGTAAATAATTTGTGTTCACACTTCTTTTTCAATAGGGGGCACCTATTTCTACATGAGTAAGATTCTGCGATTGGTCAAACATACTGCAGCTTCTCTTGCATCACTATTAGTGCAACTATTTCAAATGGTTTTGCTGAAGCAGAGTTATGAATCTAAAGGTACCTTTTCAGTTGTCTTTCTTGGTTTCCACACAAAACCAGTGTGTGCTTTTTGTTGTGTTTTTCTTCTTACGGACTTCTATGGCACTGTGGTGTTTATCTATAGTCCTGGCTGGCTCCTGCTCTTCTATCTTTTTATTATTATTATTTTTTAACTTTCTCACTTTTGCTACACTTTAAATATTTTTCTTCTGTTTTCAAATTATCAGGATCCAGGCATGTGAGAAACATCAGTGTCATAGTTACGATTCATGTGTTGATTTTTCTTTTTTTACTAGGAAATGGCAGAAGTTGCTTTTCCAAACTGTTCTGTCATAGCGTGAAGCCTGAACTTTTTTCCTGTCAGCATTTGGGTACCTTCTTACCCTTCAGTCCAATGCATACTCAGAGCTTCGTTATATCTGTCTTGCAAAGCTAAAAGTGCAGTTGTTGCTCCGCACATCTTGTTCGATTCTTCTTCATTTTTCCTTCTACATCATATGCTTTCTGAGTGAAATCAAGTGCTGTAAGCAGAAAGGAATTGATTTATTTATTTTTTTTTGTGATTGTATGGAACTCTTTTTGACGTTCATTCTGGTCCTTTCTGCCTTAGTGCTTTATAACTCGTAAGTGCTCTCTTCTCAGTTACTGAACGTTTCTGTTGGGAACAGCACAAGGATGTGGCTCATTTGACAGACAGGCTGATGGGAATAGGGATTCAGGATATCATGAGTTGTTACTTAGAATTTTTTTTAAACTAGCTTTACTATTGAAAAGAGAACTTTTTAAAACAAAACCAACAAAAAATGCCCCTTTTTTCTTAAAGAGGAAAAAAGCAGGATTACACAAGGTAGGCTTCTTCCAGGATCCTTTTTCTGTTTTCCTTCAGGTAACCTGGCTTCTAATAGCACTCCAAGTGAGTTTGTTTAAAATCTGTTGATAGGAAAGGCTTTGAAGTTGAGAATTATATTCTACTGATCCTTTCTGGATATATTGCAGCTCACTCAGATTACTGTGGAAGCATGAATATAAAGGAGTTTTACAGAGAGGATAGCCATCTTGATGTAAATGAGGAATCAATATGTAAGTATAACAATTTGTGTTGCCTTTAGCCTTGGGCTGTATGTTACGCTGTTGCTGTGATAGTGGTTTGTGCTTCATGCCTGTGTGGAAGCTTCAGAGTAAATGCTTACTTTCTAGCCTAAACACAAAGGATAGAAAAGTGATTCCCTGGCATTTTGTACCATTGTCCCAGACAAGTTTTAGTGTGTTGGAATTTGCTTGTTGTTTTTTTGGCTTGGTAACTGTTAATATGAAGTAGACTTGTTCATGTTGTCTTGTAACATTCTTAATTTGATCCTGGCTTTGTCGCATTAATCATCTGTTACCACAATCAACAGGTGATGACTGTAAGGGGAAGAAACAACTTGAAATACACACCACAGAGCACATGCAATCCTCCAGGGCTAAAAGGGTAGCAAGGACCATTTCGCACATCTTTTCTTATGCAGGTTGACTTGGACCTTTTTTATTTTGCTTTTACTTTGCATCATTCTGTTAATCATTCATGTTGTTTTGTTGTTTTTATCTTTATCTGTTGAGTAGACTAAGATGTACAGTGTTCAGGAAATCGATTTACTGAACGTGCTTGTCATTTTGACTTATTGTGCTGATATTGGCTCTTGTACAGGCTTGGTAGACTGCTTACCTAGTTAAAGTGTGATGAAGGTATACACCTTGTGTTTGAGAAAGAGAATTCAGATTGTTAGCTTATCGTGTTTTGGGGAAGTCTGTACTCTCCATAGGGTGGAAAGCTGCCTTAAAGCAAGATACGAGGTATTGAAATGCAGATGATTTGAATAAAGGGTTTTTAACATCTTATTTTTGTTCTAGTGATAGTCAATTTTTGCAGGACTCTTATATAGTAATAGAACCTTCCCTGTGAGATGAGCGTTCCCTAGCTTGAATGGCAGAGGCATCAAGAATCTGCTGAATGCTCTTTGTTCAGCAAAGGAAAATGATTTGAGACCCTTCCTTCACCTAAATGCTTTGCAAAATATTGGGTTGGTATATCTATAATCCCTCAGATTAACCCAGACATAGCTGCTAATCTAAAAGTGTAGGATTACTTTCTAAGTTGGTATTACGTAGTGTGTTCTGTAGAGTGAGCAGCCCTAGTTGTAGATACAATAGCTGTTGGCTTCTGTGGGGTTTCAGTTACTGCATTTTGTCTTAGTGTGCTGCATTTGTTTTGCTTTCAGAGACTCATACTGAGAGTCATTGGGAGCATTCCATGTAATGAAAATATATTGCTGCTTGCATCCTGCATCCAGTAGTGAATGTCTGTTTATCAGCACATCTTGGATATCATTATCAATTTTTTTTCTCTAGAAATTTAAACTGTAATTATTCCCCTCTTTTTAAACATGACTCTGGATAGTAAACTTGATGTAAAATCTAGAACAAGAAAGATGCTTATAAAATGATGTGCTTAAAGCGTATTTTAATGGAATTAATTTTTTTTCCATTAACTGTTACGCTTGGCATGTTTATCTAAATGCCATGCTACAAAACGTGAACTTAGGCTGTTGTGAAGAAGGAAGTGGTTTCTTACTACACAGAGGTTGTTCTCCATTGCATCTATTGCTGTGCAAGAGAATTCTGTTTCTAAATTTTCTTGCTTTTACTTAGATTCATATTTATTGGTGGTTTGTTTTGGTTTTTAATACTGAGAAAAACAAGTCATTGAAAGGTGTGGTTTAATACTGTGCAGAACGCGTAATGGTAGGGGGATGATGGAGTCTTTTCTACTGCATGTATTGCAAAGAACCTTACGCTTTTTAATATGTTGCCATATAGTTAATTTGTTATAATCTAGGTTACTTTGTGCTGCACGTGTTGCAAGCAGTGGGAGCAGCTGGAGGGCTTGTGTCCCAGAAGGTGTTGTCTCTACTTTGGCTGGCCGTTCTTTCCCCAGGTTACTATCCTGATTTGTGTGTGTTGTGTCTGTGTATGTTGCCTGTTCCTTCTTGACCGAGTAGGAAGTTTGCAGTAGGTGGCTTACATTAATTCTGCTGTGCTTAGGCTGTAGCTTTCATAACTTAAGTGCACAAGCTGCTGTGCCTTATTGACCAAAGCATGCTTAGTGAGAGAGTATATTTCTGCTCACAGACATAGCGGGACACTAACTAGTCTGCTTAATGGGGGAGTGAGCATGTTAATAGCCCAGATAAGGGGTGTCGAGAAGAATGGTGTGTGTTTGGTTTGGTATTCGCTTCCTGTCATGGCATTCCACTTAGTGAACTCATTCTGCTAATCGGCGTGCTTCTTGAAATGTGCTGAGGTCTTCAGTGCATGATAACTTGGACTCAACATTTCTTGCCGAATTTTCAGGAAGATGGCATTGCTGTAACCACTGAGCATTTCATCTCTTTGCATGGCTGTTATTTTTGTTGAGTAGCTGAGGTTGTAGTGCTGCCATACTGTGATATGCATCTAGATGTAAATAATCTGTGTTGCCTGTGCTCATGCATTGCTCCGCTCTCCAATGTACTCAAAGCCACAGCTGCATGTCCTGTGCTTGGTTTCCTTTAACATGTGGTGCAGTAACATCACCTCTTTTGTCTTCTAGGGAGAGCAGCTTCTGGCATCTTCAGGTTGCTTAGAGCTGGCTGGAGTCAACTTCTTACTTTGATGTCTTTGCTGAGGGTGTTTATTGTTAGAAAGTATGTATCAATTACAAATACTTCTGTGTGCAAATTCTATTCCCAGTTATAATATGAAATATGATAATATTATTTCTTGCAAACTTTCTTCTCTAGATGCCTTCCAAGGGTTTCCAGGCTGTTGCTGTTTCTCATCCCACTGCTGTTTCTAATAGGTATGTGAATTGTACAGGTTTCTTACCAATCAGTGTATGTTTACTTACTGCTTTACCAAAGAAGTACTTCTAGTTGGACTCTGGGTTCATTCAGATGATATAGAAGCTAAAAAGGCCAAGCTTTGGTTTGTGAACAGTTTGTGAACGCTTTCAAAGTACTGGTGAGTCAGCAGGCTCTTGTCTCATGAAAGAAATAACTTTAATTTCATGGAGCTTTTCAGACATAGCAAGTAATTGTAAAAACACCGAAATCTCTTTTTCTTTATTCATTTTCATAGGAGCAACATTGAACTCATAAAGAGTAGGCTTTTGATTGTTGTCAATCTGCATAAAAGCTGATTGCTTTTGGTTGCTGACGGTCTCCATGAAAGTGTGTTTATGGCTTTTTATTCCCAAAATCCCAAAGCATTCTTTTTCTCCATACTTAAGTTGCTTGAAATACCGCTATCTTAGACAGATTAGCTGGCAATGTTCCAGGCCAGTTGTCTTCTTTGAAAGAAACTCCTATTTAAAGTATTTACTGAAATTATTGAATTCTTTTTGAGAAGCATTTTCATGTCTTTTTATATCATAAAAAACTTCTTTCAGAAACGTAAGGAGTTGTATGAGGATGAGAAAGCAAGAAGTTATGCTGTGTAGAAAATGCTGTTTCTTCTCACTAAAATATTGCAGAAATAAGTATCATCTTTATCAGATTCTGTGTTTTCATGGAAGCATAAGCTTTCTCCAACTTCTTTTAGACATTGTGCAATGTGGTAGGAAGTAAATAGGGTGTAGTGCAAAAATATTTTCCAGTATGGTAAAAGTTGTTAGTATGGCCTGTCTTATTCAACAGATGAAATCTGTGTCCCAGGGAAGCAGTAGTATAAGATTAAGAATGCATAATATATAAGCAGAAGTCACCTGTAAGTGGTACTGGTTAATGCTGCCTAATGCTCTTGGGTGCTTGACTTAATAGTTTTGAAGTATTTAACTCTTACTGCAGCTGGAGTAGCGTTTACTATGTGACAAAACATAAGGTAACTTCTGTCCGTAAATAGAAACGCAATTTGTAGATTGAACTCCCTTTTTGCTTTTGTTTTTCATTGCTCAAGGTTTATGGTTCTGGGGGTTTGACAGATTTATTGCATTGTTGCCTCTGTTGAACCGGACAAGAATTGATAAAGTCCAGAGCACAGATTACTCTACTTATATTCCTGATCCACATCCTGATTCTTCTCATTCTGTAAAGCCTCCAAAGGTAAGGGAGAACAGTCTAAGCAAGAATTTCCTCTTAAGACCTCTTAACTCCCCTCTCTTTGGCATTTTACAATAACCACTTGACACCCAAGAGTAATAAAAATTATTTTTAAAAATTAAAAAAGTAAATCTTTACACCTTAGGATACCATAAATATATTTGATTCTGCTCGGATAAGTGAGCTGGAGAAGCAGATGGCCTTCGTGTCTGACAGATGCCATCATCACGATGAAGAATATAGCAAAATGCTGCTTCTACTCCATAATCTTCAAGATCAGGTTGCCCAGATGGGTGACAGAAATGAAATATTGAAGCTAATAAGAAACGTGATGGATCAGCATCTTAAAGAGAAGAGACTGGAGGAAAAGGTAAAGATAAGTTGATTACTGACAGTTTCTGAGGGTGATCAAAGCACTGTTTTATTAATGCAGTTTATTAGTGATTATCTTTCTGGTGCGGAATTGACTTATCCTGTTATTTATTGTGTAATAAGCACTCTTGAAAGTCGTGGTCACAGAATGAAAGAAGTGCTGTGTTTAGCAAATCTCCGTGTTTTATTTGTACTCAAAGTACGTTGCTTTTTTCTTTCCTGTTTTTAAGACTGACTTCTTGGCTTTACATCAAGAGCACAACTTGCGCATCATAACATTAGAAGATCTTCTAAGAAAACTCTCTGCTGAATCCAAGGTATTGAAAGTTAGCTTTTCTAACTAAATATTGTGGTGATGTTCTGATGAAATAGACAACAAACAGTTTATTTTCCTCTATCCCCAAATCTGGTATACTGCACTCTATCTCTGAACGCTTGTTCCAGTCTCACTGCTAGTGTTCTCTTTTTTCTTCATTCTTGGCAGTGTTTTCAGTTCAAAGGTTAATAATTATTCTCTTGACCAGGAAGATGGGTGTTTTTTGGGATAAAATCTTACTATACAGAGGCACAAATGTAAATGAAGTAGGAATGCAGCCTCGTATAGCTGGTGCTAGAATGTCTCACTTTCTCACTTGATGTTTTTTATTCTCTGTCACTTGCATTATTGTGTTAAACCAAACTTCTGTTCCTCATTTTAGGACATTCAGAAGGAGCTTGAAATAGCCAAAGCAAAAACAATAAGGTATGAGCACTCAATTTTTTTTTAGTTTTGAAGCTAACTAATGGTGATGGGCATTTTTGAAGTACAGCTATTGGTTATTAGTTGTTGACAGACTTCTTGTGCTTTTACAGATGCATAAGATTTCTTCCTCAAACTGCTTAGCACACAGTAGTTGGTTTTGATGCATCTTACACACACACACACATATATATATATATAATATATATATAATATTATATATATATATATATAAAATAATCTTATCAACTCTAGCTTTCATCTGTGGTTTTGGTTTGTCAGCTATACTACTGTCTGCTAACACACAGTGTAATAGCAGGAAAAAAAAGCACAGAATTTCACTGACTGGTTCCCTGTTGGGAAGAGAAAACACTGTGAATTCCTATTTTTACATTTAATTGAAATAGCTTTGGAATGCTGGCTAGCACTTTTTTCCATAGCGCACTCTGAATGCTCATGTGTAGTAGCTGTGTAATCTGCTTACAGGCTCATCTGAAAACAATAACTTCATAGGCGGTGACTTGAAACTTGCTTTAATCAGTGGCCAGCTCAGGCAATTAAAGCTTGGCTGGTCTGTCAAACCAGAAATCTATATTTGTTGGGGTTTCTAAGTTGTCAGTGAGATGTTCTGAAAGTCATTGCTTCTGGGTTTGTTCAGAACTTTGAAATATCCTGCTTCTGTTATCTTCATCTTAAGTGTCTGAAAGCCTCCAAGGAACTGCAAGCAAGATGGATGATATCCATCTCAATGGATAAGTGAACTAGGAGAGCACTTTGTGTTAGACAAATACATTCTCATGCCTTTAGAATTTGATGGAATGATTGAAATTAATTGTTTCCTAATTTTTGACTTTGTTTTTGTCAGAAATGGTGACGAACATAATCAACTCTTATCCAGAGTTAAAAAGCTGGAACTAGAGTTGTCTCAAGTGAAATCAGAGCTATTAACTGGTGAAAGTGCGAAGACAAGTTGTGAGAAAATAGATGTCATTCATGAAAAAGTAAGTTCTGGTAACCATCCTAGTAAAATTCAGACTAGATTTTGTGCACAAAGTTTTTTAAAGGCACTCTAAAAGTTACATAGGAGTAATCATCTAAGGAAAAAAAACAGTAGTGCTCTATGAAGTGGTGCTATGATCTTTTTTTTCCCCATTACTAGGTAGCACCTTACTAGGTGAGCTTGTGGTTTGTTTTTCACAACAGTAGTTTCATTTGCATTTGAGATAATGCAGTATCAATTGAATGTACTGTACTTTGCTGTTATAGCTGACATAGCATGCCAACTCATGCAAATACGGAAAAGGAACTCATGTAAAAGCAATAGCTAGGTTTGTCATCTGAAACTTATGTTTAAAAAAATCATGCTTTAAAAATAAACATCTGTAAGGTTCAATTTGAATGTAGTCAAGAAAATGCAGTAGTCTTTAAGTTCTTACTTTAGTCCAAGTTGGTATTCCAGTGTTATCACGAGATATTCTATCTGTGTGTATGAAATCAAAGTATGCCATAGGTGAGTGTACACTTAAGTGACTTGCTTAACTAGGCCTGATAAGTCTGCTGCTCCTCTTAAAGTTGCCACAGTCCCTTTGAACTGTTGCAGTCGACTTTTCTGTTCTGAAACATCAGTCAGGCTTCCTAACATAAAGCCCTTCATTAGCAGGACTTTGTTAGCTGCTCACCAAACCAATGAAGCATCCTGTTCATCCAGTCTTCTGCATACTTGCCTGTTGTGTTATTCTAGTGTAAGTCAGTGTAGTTAAATCACGTGTAAAAGCTAGGTTTCTCTGTAGTACTGGAAGGATATATTGACTTTCATGTTTGCTTACTAGGTGGTCATCATAAACCATTAAGTAATACTAATCATTTCTATTGTAACTGTTGGTGAACAGGTAGATGCCCAAGTTAAAGAATCTGTCAAGATGATGCTTTTTGGTGATCAACACAAGGACTTTCCTGAATCGCTTCTCCAGTGGCTTACATCCAATTTTGTGACCAGAAGTGATCTGCAAACTGTACTGCAGGATCTGGAGTTACAAATTCTCAAGAATATTACTCTGCAGATGGCTGTAACAAACCAAAGAATAACATCAGAAGTAGTAACAAATGCTGTGAACAACGCAGGGATTTCTGGAATCACAGAAGCAGTGAGTCAGCTGAAGTGCTAAGAGAAGTTCAAATAAAGTTCTCTTTTACATGCATTTAGTGGAACACAACTGTCTATGTAAATGTTAATGATTTTAGGAGGTGCGTGAAAAATAAATTGAAATGGGCAGAACTATGGAAAATTGAGTGCACTCTTACAGCAGTTATGTTGTCTACTCTGAATGTGCTGCTTTTGCCCCCCCCAAAACGTATGTTATCTTGAGTACAGAATTCCCCAGTGATGTGAGTAGGTGGGGGGAGGGGAGAAAATTCCAATTCTGACAAAAAACATCAGGCAAGATGTGGTATGAATTTCTGTTGAGCCTTTCAGTCAAGTACTTAAAAGCAAACCTTATGTTGACTGAGTTTTTCAAAGATTTGTGATAGAGTACAGCATCTCAAAAGGATGTTTGCTGCTTAAAAACTGATATGTTCATGTGTCATCTCTTCATGCTATCTTTCCTTTCTGTTCTTCTGTGTCCATCTGTAGCAAGCACAGATCATTGTAAACAATGCACTGAAGCTGTACTCTCAAGACAAGACTGGTATGGTGGATTTTGCCTTAGAATCTGGAGGTAAATAGAGGAAATCTATACTACTTTCTCTAATATTATAGTCTCTTCTAATAAAAATAGATCCTCTGAATGTCTATGTAACTGTGGAGTGTACGCATTAGTGAACCTACTATAGAATGTGTATATCTTTCAGTCTTATGGAATGAAAAATCTTTATGTACTTACAATAGCATTGTGTTTGATAGAAGCACAGCATTGGAGAATTGGAAATTAGAGATTAACAATGCCTTTAATATTAGGTTGAGTTTTTGTTATTGTTTTGTAAGGGATGGGGGGGGAGGGGGGACTCAAAAGCCTTTAGGAAGGAATGAGTGATTACTTCTGCTAACCTGATTTTTATCTTTAAGGTGGCAGCATTTTGAGTACTCGCTGTTCTGAAACCTATGGGACAAAAACAGCCCTAATTAGCCTCTTTGGAATTCCTCTGTGGTACTTCTCTCAGTCTCCCAGAGTGGTTATTCAGGTAATTAAAGGTTAAGTAAACAAGTTGAGCGGTGTTATTTTGTATTGAGTGTCCTGGGTTGGTTTTTGGATGCTGAATGTTTTTATCTGTGATATATAATTCAGGGGTGGGGAGAGTCAGGTACTTTGTTCTGGGAGTGTGATTATTCTTGAAGGTCCTTGGCCTTCCTTAAGGCCCTGCTTTAACAAAGCAAAGGCTCTCATAGCAGCCTTGGCTGGTGCACTGGATTTCTGCAAAGTGTGAGCACTGGGAGGGTTTCTGTTAGAAAGCAGTTTTCAAGAGGGTGCTGGTAGTTCAGGTGGATCTGCTGCATCTGTGAAGAATGCCATTAAAACTGTGCAACCCATGTCTGCTATTTTATTGTGTAGTCTTTGTAGCACAAAGTATCATTTCACGTTTGGTGTTTGGAGGCAGAATTGGACTTGTGATTAGCAGTAGTTATTGTGTGTTTGACTGGTTAACGAATAACTTGTTCTTCCACTTGTTATCATTGTAAGAATTTCTCTAATAATTCAGAATTCATTGCAAAAAAAAAAAAAAAAAGCAAAAATATTTACGGTGATGGTTTTTCTTGTCCTGTTCTCTCTGTCTACTTGGCCCGAAATCTGTTCAGCCTGACATGTATCCAGGAAACTGCTGGGCTTTCAAGGGATCCGAGGGATACCTTGTAGTTCGACTCTCCATGAAGATCTATCCGACTGCCTTCTCATTGGAACACATACCAAAATCACTTTCACCATCGGGAAATATCACTAGTGCTCCTAGGAAGTTTTCAGTATACGTAAGTCTCTTAAATTTACATTGTTGATGGTTGTAAAGATGAGGAATATTTGTCGTATATCTTGAAAAATAATGAGGGGAGAGCAACTAAGAAACTGGTGTTTCTGTCATTGCTGTTAAAATTGTTTATATTCTTGATGAGCTTCAGGATCCAGAAATAAATGCTGAAAGTAGTTTAGAGGGGTATTTTTTCTCCTCTTGCTTGTTAGAGTAGTGAACTTCTTTGAAGGGAGGTAACGATTCTGTTCGTTATGAGCAGTTCATCTTTTACAGGGCAATAGTAGTAAATTTGCTCCTTAATTCCTGCTATAGAAATTAAGGAGTTTGTACGTTTTCACAGTCAAACACAGCAGAAGTATTTGAGCACAGGGAACTGTAATGTACAGCTTGTCTGAGAAAGCACTGAGCTGCGCAGGAAACATTCTGATCCTTGCATGGTAGATTTCTGGATGCTGCTTGTTGATTCTCAGTTGCAAAAATACGCTTCTACAATTTCCATATTTAAAAGAAACAAATCTTTATCCCATTACAGGGCTTAGATGATGAATATCAAGAGGAAGGCACATTTCTTGGACAGTTTGTCTATGACCAAGAAGGGGAGCCGCTGCAGATATTTACAGTGGTAAGTCTGGGTGATGCGATTTAAAGTGTCAGGAGAGATTCATTTTCTATGGCAGCACTCAATGACCTGTGAAGAAAAGGGCTGCATTCTCTGCTGGGCAATATAAAAACAGATGTAGGAAGTATTTGCCTATCTGCATCATAAGCCATCATCTAAATAGATAAGAGGAAATGTTTGTGTCCAGATGGCAGAAACAACTGGTGTGAAGATGATAAACTGACAAAGGATCAGCTTCACGTTTATTCTGCTCCCTTAACAAGCAAGAAGCAAACAAACTAGGAAGGTTCTGTTCAAAGTGGTGTGAAGTTCCCTAACTCTGGTTTGTGTATTTGCTCTTTCTTTCTTCAGGAGAAAAGTGGAAAGGCATTCCAGATAGTGGAACTGAGAATCCTTTCTAACTGGGGACATGCGGAATATACCTGTCTTTATCGGTTCAGAGTGCATGGGAAACCTGCTGAGTAATCCCCTACACTACAGCTTGGGTTGCTTTGTTGTACATTTTGTTTCCAATTTGTATATACTGGACAGCCTAGAACACTGGAATCTTTAAAGGACGAGGATGCAAGATAGATTCTACAGAGTTACCAATCCTCTGATAAAGGCAGAAGACTGTCAGCACAACTGTACAAAATAAAACTCATTTGCTCTAATGCTCAGCTTGTAATTGCCAGTTAGCTTTATATTTTCGTGTCCATGCTGAGAGAAATAATGCATGCAAACGGCTCTGGTTCACAAAGCCCAGTTAGCAATCAGGTGGTTCCTATTTTATTACAAATGAATGTATATGTGTTTTTTTTTGTTGTTGTTTTTTTAAAGAATAAACCACACTTTCTGCAACTAGGATTTTTTTTTTCTTTGAATTCAGGACTCAGCTGCATCCTGCTGTTAGCTTAGCACTGCAAGCCAGATAATGCCGTGCAGTTTCAACAGCCTTATGGCTACCGGTGTCCTTCAGTTGACTTTGTTTTGACCTGCTGGGGGAATCCTAAAGGGCTTCTTCAATAAATGTTGACTATAATAGATATTGCTGTCAGGGAAAGTTAACACAACCAAAATTAATGTAAACACCAGCGACCGAGAATGCTTTACTGTAACTTTGTGGCCATGAGTTGCTTTAAAATTCAGGGATAACTTCCAGTTATTTTAAGGGGTTTTTTTAACCACGGCAACTTGATGAGCTTGTTTAATTGCTGTACGTGAATGTTTACTGCACAGTTGAACAGTTTTATCAGCTCTTCTCGCTTAGTCCATCAAGGCTGATTTGGATCGGAGCCCTTAGAAGAGCTGTCTGAACTCCTCAATAATTCTCTCCTTGGGACGACGTTTCCTTACAGTGGTTCATTTTATGGTCGGTGAATGTTGTACTGCAGCATGGGGACATGGAACGAGATGTACCGTGTGGCTGTTCATTAGCTCAGCCCCAAAGCACGTGCTGAGGCTGCTGGGGGGACCCCCTTTAGGATCACTACTATTCAGGATCCTTTGCATTCAAGGCTCCCGCGTGCACTCTGTGTGCAGAGCTTTGATCTGGCCGTTCCCATGCCTTTGTATTACCTGTGAACTGTTACACACGGAGCTGCTGACTGGTTTTCCGAATAGAGTTCTGTGTGTTGCACAACAGTCCTCGATGTTCCAACACAGTCTCTGCATGGAGAACTCTTCCCTTGAACCGGAGCTCGCGCAGAGGAGCTGCATTTATATGTACAGCTGTTTTCATATGTTACATATTGAACTTGGAATGATCCTGTATAAATTGGAACGGGGCATTGGGGGGTTGGGAGTATTTTGGATAACACTAACTTATTTTGTAAGAAAGCCAGACAGGACTTTGTGCAATGTATTTTTGTAAATGCTTTTTTCCAATCGTCTGTTCTTCTCTTTGCTGCCTCCAAACTGACCGGATGCTATTTGAAACGTTTAAATAAATAAATAAGAGTTTTAATTATTATTTTTTTTTCTTTTTGGAAGTGCATGGAATATTTGAAACAAAATAAAGGTTTGGTTTGGTTTTTTTTCTGTATCTTCCATGTGTAAGTAATGAATACCCCCCTCCTCCTAGTGCCGCCTTGGCTTTGGGGCGCTGCAGCGGGTGGGGGCGGGGCGATCCCAGGCTCCGCCCCATCGGCACCACGTGACTCCGCGCAGCCGCTCTCCTGAGCCTCGCGGGCCGCCGTCGCGCCGGGCGGAAGCCGGGCAGTGAGGCGCGACGTCGCTCCGTGGCTGCGCGCGTCTGCGCCCGCCTCCCGCCCGTCCTCCTTCCTTCCCTCCCCCCCGGACCGCGCTCCGCGTCGATGGCGGCGGCGATTATGGCGGCGGAGCAGGAAGCGGCCAAGGGCGGCGGCAGGAACCGCGGCGGCGTGCAGCGCGTGGAGGGCAAACTGCGCGCCAGCGTCGAGAAGGGCGACTACTACGAGGCGCACCAGATGTACCGGACGCTCTTCTTCAGGTACGGCCCGGCCCGGCCCGCCGCCCGCCCCTCCCCCGCGCGGCCTTCCAGAGCCTTCCCACGCACTGCGCCCCGCTGCCGCCCGCCTCGCCCACACCCTCTCTCTATTGGCCGTCGCTGCTGTCTATCTCCGTCTCTCGTTCTCTCATTGGGCCGCGCGGGGGCGGGGCGGGGCGGGCGCGCGCATGGCAGGATGCGGGCGGCACGGAGCTGCGGGGTTCGGCCTGCGGGGCTCGGCCTGTGTGCTGCGGGGTTCGGCCGCGGTTCCGTCCATCTCCGCCGTCACTCGTGGGGACTCCGCGGCGCTCCGGGGGCCGCGCGGGGAACCGTCGCTTGCGGGGCTGGGGAGGCGGGCTGTGCCCGCGGGACCCCCGCGGCGCTGTGAGGGCCGCAGCGCTGCTGACGCGGATCCCGTGTCGGCCTCCGTCCCGATCCTTGCTCAGATACCCGAACCTCTCGTTCAGTCGCCCAGCTTCGTGCGGGCCGGACCTTCCCTAACGCTGCGGCCTTCCCCACCTCCCTCCTGCAGAGCCTGCAGCCATCCAGCGCAGCACTCCGGGCTCAGACGCATCCCGCTGTGTCTCGCTGCGGTTCGGGATATCCTGGCCCCGAGATTGGGCTATAAGTTCATGCATTACTGTGGAGGCACTGAGGCTTTGCCCCTGTGGAAGCCGGCTCGCTGCCTGGCACCCGTTTCCACACTGCTCCTCAGCTGCCGTCCTGCTGTGCCTGTTGCTGTCTCTGGGCAGCTGGTGCTGCCTTCACCATTGCCCTTCCCTGGCAGCTTTAGGCTGGCCAGACATATAGGGGAAGATGCTCTCCCTTTCTTGTCTATGTGGCAGTGAGTAAGTAGAGGAGACCTGAATGCTCAGATACACTACTATGACCTTTTGCAGTATTTCTTTTCATTGCTCACATCCACGGCGACTTGCTGTTGTCACCCTTTTTCTCATTCAGTTTAAAAGACAGACCATTCTGTGTGCCTTCCAGGAGCCCTGAGCGGGGCACCCCTTGTAGGGGCTTCATTGGTTGGCCCTGGCTTTGTTCCCTTGTGCTAGTGCCAGGATTGGGATGTTGCCCTCAGCAGCCTTGTGGCTCCATTGTACCCTATGTCCCCAGAGCTGAATGGGATCAGTATGTGGGTACCACTGGCATACAGCAGCCAGGGGCTTGGAGTGCTGCACACTCGGTGCTGTGGAGCCATGGGTAGAATGTCCTCAGTGCACTCCTCCCATTGCTGCCATCCCTGCAACGTACTGAGCACCATCACACAGCAGTGGTTGCTCTGCTTTAGTCTTCTGTGGGATCAGTGCGGGCAACATCGGAGTTTGAAGACTTAAGCTGTATTTGAGGATATACATAAATCTAAGATATAGTGCAGCCTATTTGATAGGAGGGATTACGTGAGGTGGTGGCTGCAGTGGTGGAAGATGACTTTGTTCAGCAGTTGTTTCACATCTCGTGTTTTAAACGCATTAGCTCACATGCTTTGCTTAAGCCTTGCTGTATTAATTCGGAGTGAGAGTTCTTGGCTTTTCCCTTTTAAATGCAAGAGAAGGAAGGTGCTCAGTTAAAGGGAAAGGTGATATTTGTGTAGCTACGGAGGGGATTTCCTTCCAGGCAAACAGATAGAATGAGGCAGAGATTTGTTTGGAAAGTCACTGAGACTGGGAAGGAGTCCCAGACAGCTCTTGTCTGTCCTGTGTAAATGTTTGTTAAATGTAAACAGTCTTCCAGAGACACATCAGCACAGAGTGAGGTGATCTCAGCTGTGGAATTGTAATTGGGATGTGCAGCTTTGATTCACTTTGATCACAACCAGCCTGTAAATGCTCGTCTGTTCGTCATCCAGTGCAAGTCAAACCTGAAATCCTGACTCAGAGCTTCAGCAGGCAGAAGCCAAGATATGCTTGAGGTTGGAGGAGGGCGGGGAGGAAGGATTATCACAAACCTGCAACCTGCAGTGCTTGTCCCTTACTGAGCTCATGGCAGGAGGAAGGTGCTGCTGCTGTCCATGCAGCAGTATGTGGGCAGTGCAGGCGGGGTGGAGCCCATCACTGTGTGTGCTCTGGAAGTCAAATCAAAGGCTCAACGTTACTGCCTCTGTAGTGACACTGACTTCTGTTTTCCTGATTGCTTGTAGGTCTGTCTGGTATGGATCATCTGTCCCAGGATTTCAGTTCTGAGAATGTTACTGTTTGGTTCTAAGTGCCATTTAGATTCACAGAGTGAATATTTCTATTATTATTATTTTATTTTTTATATATATATATTTCAAAAAACAGTTCTTCAAATGTGTTTTATATTGTAAAGTCTTTATTAGTGTCACCTGTAGGCATTCCCAGAGCAGGAGTCTCCTAGAAATGGCTCTGTGGGAGGGGGATCTATGAAGAGGTCTGGAGCTAGAAGCCTTGAGGCACACCTGGGTGTGAGGCCAGCTGCAAAATGCTGCAGGTGCTGAGCTGCTCAACTGATGCACAAGGCATTTACTGTGGCTCTGAGCTGCTGTGGGTGCTTAGTCAGAGAAAGCCCTACTATTTTCAACTGCTCTGTAGGAAGTGCTGCATTTCTAACCTGGAGATGCGATGGTCCAAGAGCTGTAGTTGCCCATTGTGGTGATGTGCAGGAGACTGATCACCATGCTGTAGTAGGAGGCAGTTCTTGGGGTCACTGTTGGGAACCAGTTCTGTCCTTCATTTCTTGGTTTACCCCTAAGTGAGGAAGGGAGGAGCTGCTGCAGGTGTGTTTGAGAGAACACTGTGATGTGGGGTGTAGAAGAGCCTGCAGGCTGCCTGCCATCAGAGAGACAGGCTGCATGGTTTCAGCGTGGATGGCTGATGGCCTCAGTGGCTGCAGAATCAAATAACTTAATCTTTTCAATTAATTGATGCTTATGCAACTTGTTTGTAGTAACTTCTATCAAGGCTTTGCTGTTTTTTCCAGGTATATGTCACAAGGAAAATATGCAGAAGCAAGAGAGTTAATGTACTCAGGGGCTCTGCTGTTCTTCAGTCATAACCAGGTATGTTGATGTTTTCGTGTGATGTTGGGGGTTTATGGGGTGAGCAGTGAATTCCCAGTGGCAAATGTTAGGGTGGTTGCTTTGTGATATTTTGCTTTATCTCTTTGTTGGGTTTCTCTCCATAAAAAAAGATGTTTCCAAATTGGAACTGTGAATGTCCAAACATAATCTGAACCACATTTGTTTTGCTTTCCTGGAGGCTTCTATGTGTTGGTATCAAATTAATGTAAACTTTCATACGAGGCAACTGAAATTTCCTGTTTTTCCTTACCTGTAACTGCGGATAAAAGTACTAATGTGCCTCTGACAAAATTCTGTGTGAGAAATGAACTCTTTCATGATGTTTCCTTTGATTCACTGCTACATTCATCGCTACCACTGTGTGTTTGTTTTTTAGCAAAACAGTGCTGCTGATCTGTCCATGTTGGTTTTGGAGTCTTTGGAGAAGTCAGATGCAAAAGTAACAGATGACCTTTTAGGTATGGTGACCTTTACACTCAGTTTGTTTAGGTGTTCTCACTTCTCGGTGAGCATTAATTCCTGGAACCTTAAATCACTGTTGTATGTCATCCCATGTGGCCGGGTAGTAGAAATGGATGGGAGGAAAAATTTGTTAGAGAAAAAAATGCATTCCTGATAACTGACAGTGCTGTGAGCAAATGGATATACTTTGAATCAATGTGCCGTCTTGTAGCATCCTCCTTTCCTCACTGCAGGAGGAGTGTGTTGTCTGCACAGTGACTTGGAGCTCCAAGGCCTTGTTGGATGGCAGTGTCTGTCATAGCAGTAGTACTTGTCAGTCAGCCTCGCACTTTCTTCCCAGTTGAGACTTAGTGAGCAGACAGTTTGGGAAGACCTTAAGAGCTGCCTTGCTGGGCTGCAGTGTGGGTGGGGGCAGAAGGAGCAGAGTGCTGGGACAGACCCTTGGTTGTTGCCTTAGTTCTGCTCTGACTTTCTGTATCCCACCGATGACTTCTGGTGGTCCTTTTTGGAACTGCAGGCTTCTGTCTGCTGCCCTGTCAATGGCAAGCACTCCTGTGGCCAAAAGCCGTCACTATTCCCTGGGGCTGCTTGAAGCTCAGAGATTCCCTGTCCCAAACCATGACGGGACTGATGTGGTGTATTTTCTGCAGTTCAAAATCACTGTTTTTTATGATGTCTTATAAAGACTGAGAGCAGAGCTCATCTTATTAGGAGTTCGTATCTTGAAGGTGCTCCAGGGTCTTCCTACTTCTGTTAACATTATGTATTTGTGACTGTTATTCCTTGTAGAGAACTTGGCTAAACTGTTTAGTTTAATGGATCCAAATTCTCCTGAAAGAGTGGCTTTTGTATCCAGAGCGCTGAAATGGTCTAGCGGGGGATCAGGAAAACTCGGCCATCCGAAATTACACCAGTTATTAGCCATTACCCTGTGGAAAGGTAAGAAAAATGAACTGGCTTTCTTCTGTTTGATTTTGAAAATGTGGAGAATATGTAAGAGATGTATTTTTGGGAATGACTTAGGGAAGCTGAGATGAAATCATTTCCAAGTGTTGCCTGCTGATCACAAAGTGATGGTTTCGGGGTTTTGTCACTAACAAAAAAAATAGGCTCATAAATGTCTATGTGCAAACCCCAAAACACAACTGCTGTGAAGCTCTTTGGTAAAAGGAGGGATGGTCCTTTAGGCACTGAGGTAGTTGGGCTAAGAATCATTAGGAGGAAGCTTGCTGGGGAGCAGGGCTGTTCTCTTGGCTTATTATTACATCCTTGATAAACCTAAGGAAGATTGATACACATTACAGCGTCTGACCACCAGGTATCCGTGAGATGCTGAAGAGCTGCCTATTTCGGGCATTTCCCATTCGTAATGGGATGTCAAATAGACCAAAATGCTCAAAATAATTGTATTTCATAGTCAGTTTTTAAAGTCTTGAGTTCAAATCAGAAAGGTGAATGAGAACAGCTGAATAATTAATGGTTTCTCATCAATTAAACACTGTACAAGGTGATTGCTTGTTTACTTAACGTCCTTCAGGAGCTGTGATTGCTGGTCATGGCTTTGTATGACAGTGACAGTGGTCAGTGTGGCAGCTCATTGCCTGGCTGTGTGTCACACACAGACCCAGGGCTGTTCTCAGGGATTGGCAGTGGCTGCCACCTCCAAGGGAAGGTTTTCCTCAGTGTTAAAGTGAGAAGCTGTGGTGTGATGAGCATAGGAAATGTTGCATTCTGAAAGCAACAACCCCTGTTCTATCGCTGTCTGCTTGCCCTTCTTTTGCTGCAGATCAGAATGTGTGTTTTCTTAGTAGCTGTTGGAAGTCATCAGAAATGGCTGTGATTTTTCAAACAAAGCTTTTAAATTCCAGAAATGAGCAGGTTTCCAGTTATGATTTGTCTCTGCCTTACTCTTGCACAATACTTGGCTTCAAGTTCTAACAAAACATTTTCATTTCTTGCACCTTTTTTTCTGCATAATTGCTGTTCTGTTCAGAACATGAAGGCAGTGTTAATTTTGATAGCAGGAGTGGGCTATGCTAAAAATAGGGAATGCCTTCTTTCTGTGCATGTAGAAGGAAGGATGCTGAAGGTGCTGTTGGGTTTCATCAGTTGTCTATAATGTACAAGGGGAAAAAGTGCCCCTGCTTTTGGCTACTTGTCCTGTTTATATACAGTGTGCAGCTCTTTCTGAGCCTAGCAAATGTGTTTTTATGCTCACCTATGATGAACTGATTTCTTAAATACCATTTTCTTTTTCCTTTTATAGAGCAAAACTATAGTGAATCTCGGTATCACTTCTTGCACTCCACAGATGGTGAAGGCTGTGCAAACATGCTCGTGGAATACTCCTCGTCCAGAGGCTATCGCAGTGAGGTGGACATGTTTGTAGCACAGGCAGTCCTACAGTAGGTGTTGTGTTGTTGTTTGAACTGTTGTGTTGAGATGATGCTGTGTGTGAGGCCAGTCTAATTAGATCGAGATAACTGTGGGGTAACTGAACGTCCTTCCAGAGGAACCTGAGAAAGTGGCCAGAGGTTCCAAAACTCACTATGTGTGGTAGCAATAGAAACCCATCTCAGAACTCATGTGGAGTGGGGATAAAATGTGTTAAGGTCAAAAGCTGACAGCTTGAAGAGTTAATGTGATTTGTTTGAACCTCAGAGCATAAATCTTACTTTTTGTTAACATTACTTTGTGCCTGGTTAGTTAGGAATTACCTGGATGTGCTTACCAAGCCTGGGACTAAATGGGCTCTGTGTTTACATGCAGCACAAGACTTGCTCTCAGTCTCATTGTCCTAAGAGATTATTAACATTGTGTCACCCTGGTGTATGAGCAGCACAGACCGGTGGTTTCTCAGAACTGCTGGTGGCTCTCATTTTCTTGAAGCATTTATTTCGAAGGATGTGGGAGTGCAAGCTTGTGTGTGCATTTGCAGAGCTCACCTACAATTGAGGCTGACAAAGCCAATTTTACTGAGTTTAATCAGCGGATGGCTTCCTGCAGGCAGGGAAAGCAGCTCAGGGGGAGGCTGAGCAGGAGGTGCAAGCAGGACTGCAGCACGGACAGGAGGTGCTGTGAGAGGGAGTGGGCGAGAGTGAGGCTGCATCTTGGCAGCCTCCAGCTGTCATGTCGGATGTGTCCTGCTTTCCTTAGTTGGTTGCTAGAGATTGTAGTGATGGTGAGTGGTAGAAAATCCCTTCTGTAAGTCCACTGTACATAAGACTCTTAATGCTGTATTTGTTTCTATGAGTATCAGTTACAAGTAAGGGATTCTTTTTTCAGTGTTTAGAGGCAATTTTTGAGGCCAGTAAAGGATGTAAGAAGCGTCTCAGATACCATCCCAACTCTTTTTATACTCTTCTCTGCTTTTTAACTTCCCCTGTTCTGTTTCCTTTTGCAGATTTCTCTGCTTAAAAAACAAGACCAGCGCCTCAGTTGTTTTTACAACGTACACACAGAAACATCCTTCAATAGAAAAGGGTCCACCCTTTGTGCAACCACTGCTAAACTTCATCTGGTTTCTGTTATTGGCTGTCGATGGGTACGGTGTGATTTTTCTCACTCTGCTCCCAGTTTCCTTTTCATTTGTTTCTGAGATCACATTTTTGGTTGTTTCCTTTCTAGGGGAAAGCTAACAGTATTTACAGTATTGTGTGAACAGTATCAACCATCCCTGAAAAGAGATCCCATGTATAATGAGGTGAGTTACCGGCAACTGCAAGCAGGATGTAGCCCATGGAATTACTTAAATAATGGCTGATGATTCTGAGTACAAACCACGTGGGTCATTAGATAGATTAATCAATCTATCAGGCATGGCATTTCAGTTGTTCTTGATGAGAACAACATGAGAGAAATTGAGAAGCAGGATGTTTGAATACGGCTTGTAGACAGGAGTAGGCAATCTCACTTTTGTGCTATTTCCACCTGTAAATGAAGCCTGACATTGTTCTCCATCTTGTGTCATTCCAGTACCTAGATAGAATAGGACAGCTTTTCTTTGGCGTCCCCCCCAAGCAGACATCGTCCTATGGAGGATTACTAGGTAAGGTTTGTGCCAACAGTTCTGGTGATTGAAACCAGCCCTACCAGGATGGTGGGAGAGCCGTTAAAAAGCTTTTAATGAGAATATGGATCCGGTAAGTTAGGTTTGACTGCCATGTACTTGGTTCTAGGAAACCTTTTAAACAGTCTGATGGGAACTGGAGAAGACGATGACACAGAAGATGGTCAGGAAGACAGCAGTCCTATTGAACTGGACTGAGTATTTTTGCCATAGGGGGCCGCGTACATCTGACGATTCGATGACTCCAAAGACAGTTTTGGAATTTGAATCCTGCAGTTGTTTCTTGGCGCCTAAAAGGGCTCCTCCAGTCTTTTAGAAATGGTTGCTGAAATGTTTATAATGTTCGGTCTATATTATTTATGTAAACAAAAGAAAGAAACCAACAAAAAGTAGCCAAAAGAACCAATGGGAGCGATTGTTAGCAGGTTTCCGATGCAGCAGCTGGTGACTTTGATTAAAATATAGTCTTCTACGGTTTCTGATGCAGTATTCCCTTTTGCACAATAACTAAATAAATATGGGTCTGCTTCACGACCCACCCATTACCATCTTTGTTACAAGAAGGCCTCCCTGACCTCTGCCACCTGCAAGGAACATCCTGAAAGCAGGGTGAGTCACTGTGTAACTGAGGGGTGAGGCTGGTGCCAAAAGTGCTGTGAGGAGCACAGTGAGCTGCACAGCCAGGACACACTGTGACACCAGGAGCTCCCTCTGCTGCAGTGAGAACAGCACTGCCTGTGTCTGGTGAGCTGGCTCTGGCTGAGCCCACGTGTGCGTTTAGCTGGTACTTCTGAAAAGCACAAGGTTGAATTGCTCTCGAGTAAAAGCTGATCAGTGGAACGCAGGTAATTGGCTCCACGTGGAGCTCTCTTGCCTAGGCTTAAAAATTTGGCAGCTGAAATACCTCCTCTGGCTGGTGGCTCTGCTCCTTTGGAACATACTTTCTCATTCTGAGCTCACAACCCTATGTGACAGTGAACCACCACGAGCAACGTCTGCGTTTGAACTGCAGCTACATGTAAAGAAAAGGGATACTGCAGAACTTTTGGTTCTCTATGATATATTTATTTTTCTCGGGTGATTGATTGATTCATTTAACACTTTGTGTAAAAAGGATAAATCAATAAATAACAGAGTAATTTCAACCCCAGTGGTAGGCATAGCAATTCCACATCTCCTCTTTAATGCAGCCCACCCAATGGTGGTGGTGCAGCGACCGAATGAAATGGGGAAACGCTTTATTTTTTCACGATGGAAATACGAAGGCTTAGATTCATAAACAGCAATCATGCATGGGGGAGGGAGGGCTTCATCAGACTTTACTGACTGTACGAAAAAGAAAAGAAGGCGATGAAAGGCAGATTTTGTGTTAATTGTGACGTCTCAAATAAACACTTTATACCAGGCTCTACGATCCGGCCGCTTTCTGAGAGTCTGTGATGGCTGCAAATGGCCTCGCTTTGCAGCCTGTTCCTGCTCAGCGTTATTGCATGGTGGTATGGAGCAGCCCTGAGCCAGGAAGGATTCATTATCACAGGTATAACATACCCACAATGTATGGGCAGTCTTTTTCTATTTAATAAGTTATAACTTCTAGTAGTTATTACACAGGTCCTCATTTTGCACACACGCACAGTCTGTCTCCCTCTGCCTGAAGCCACAGCCACTGTTTGTGATGGGGCTGACTTAAGTGAGAGCAAAAAGAAATACACTTTTATTCTGTAAATTATATATATACATAGACAAACAGGGAGCAAGCTACACCTCGTATACGTGCATTTCTGCGTCACGTACTTAGCTTAAATTACAGACAATGCATAAACTGATACATTGCAAATTAATTATAAGAAATGCATCCCAATGTTAATTTAGTTACTAAAAAGCAGCAGTGCAGGCTGCAGATGAAGCAGCACCATGTGTGTTCAATACATTTACCTTCCATGCTTGTCAGTTAAACACACTGCTATAAATGCCTATCTCTGCACACTGTGCTTATAAGTGTGATCCCATAACACAGCAGGTGCTCTGTTGGTGCAGTGGGGTGAGTGCTACAAAATACCATTTGTGAATGTGTGCATCCACATCCATCCATACACACACACACGTACATAGGAGCAGGTGTTTCTAGCACAGCCCACACAGCACAGCTCTACACACACACACATACATACAGTACATAAAGGGAGGTATTCCCACCCCCAACCTTTCTGCTTCCCTGCACCCCCCAGACCCAGACAACACCAGCACCCATCTGACATCAGCGTTTATTGGTGCAAATGACACGTAGTACCACAGTTCTTACCAGTGACATTACAGACGGACACAGCCCACGAGAGGGGTTCGGTTACAAACACCGACAGGAGGGACTGAGCCCCGGCCCCCAACCCAGCAGTTACAGTGCTCAACACAGCGCTGAAATGTCACTTCAAGCAGCTTTTGTGTTCTTTGCAGGAAAAAAAAAAACAAAAACATTAAAATAAAATATTAAGAAAATTATTGGAAAACAAAGTGCACCAACCGGATCGCAGAGGACCGTGCCAAGGGCAGCAGGGACACAGGTAGGCACAGCCCAGCCTGCTGCTCAACCCCCGGCCCCACAGCCACCC
This sequence comes from Excalfactoria chinensis, assembly GCF_039878825.1. Classification (NCBI taxonomy): domain Eukaryota; kingdom Metazoa; phylum Chordata; class Aves; order Galliformes; family Phasianidae; genus Excalfactoria; species Excalfactoria chinensis. The sequence continues at coordinate 11,286,990 of NC_092838.1, read as the reverse complement.
GTGGTACCCATCAGTGGGCACTGCCGGGCTGTGCACTTTGGTAAGCAGCTAACGAGGCCAACGACACAGACAGCTGAAGTTCTACACCCTGCTCAGAATCAGCCTAGAGACAGCATTGCCACCACCTGGGAGGTGCGATGCTCACCCACACTGACGTCACCTATTCGTAATGTACCTCTATGACACCGGGAGGATCGGTCATTTAGCAACATGGACACATCAGGAGAGCACACCTGCCCAACAGCTGCATCCTGCTCACACTGCCCGCAGGCACCAGCACCCCCAGCACAGCCCTCACGGCCGGCTCCATCCACCTGCATGACACCATGAGAGCAGCGGCCTCAGCTGGGATGAGCGTCACCCCCTGCTCCCCTTTGGGAAGGCAGAAGCAGGCATGATGTGGGCACCCATGGGTGGAGGGCTGGGAACGGCCAGGGCACTGCACAGGACCAATGTCCATGGGGAGTAACACGGTGATGGGCTTCCTACCAGGAGGTGTTTTAAGCTGCTCTCAGTGCTGCTTCTCCTTTGAGTTTCAGGGAGTGTGGAGGACACAGGCAAGGACACATTTCGGTCATCTCCAAACTCCCCCACCAGTTCAGCTGTAGATTCCTACACTTAAAGACAATGATTTCTCTCCTGTTTTTAGGTGTCAGCATCTCAGGGTCTCCCTCTCCCCTGGAGACAGCTGGCAGGGAGCAGGGCGGCAGGCAGTGTCCAGGGAGCAGCAGGGCCATGGCTGAGCCTGGTGAGGTGAGGTGGGGGGAGCTCCGTCACCAGAGCACAGGAGGCTTTGTGCCCAGTCCGAATCCCCTGTGAGCTGAGGCAGCAATGAGCCATGGAGGAGGAAAAGCAGCTTAGCACCAGCCCCAGCAGCCAGCTGCTGCTGGGATGGGCCACAGCCTCACAACCCCCCACAACAGCCATCACTTGCCACAAGGAACCCGTGTGGGTTTTGCACCACAGACCACATTGTCCAAAGAGTGTCCCGTCCCCAAGAGACTTCACCACAGGGCAGGGGACCCTTCCAGCAGCACGGTGCCCTACCTGCAGGAGACACGCGGGCACGAGGTGCAGGGGGAGCAGAAATGAGTTCTGGGTTGGATCAGCATCTTCTCCCATGTTTTGCTGCTGCCTTTCTTGGTCTCCGACATGATCAAGTGAATGATGAGGGGAAAGGGAAGTATTATTATTATTATTACTGTTATTATTATTAATAATTATTTTTTTAACATTTCAAATAAAACCATGTTGTGTTGTAAACAGAAGCTCATTCCTCAGGTCTGCCCAGCCAGTCCCATCTAAGGTTTATGCTTGAAATGGGCTTCCACTGAAACAAAAGAACAGAAAATCCAAGTTAAAGCTGTGGGCACAACCCCAGCAAGGACAGCCCGGCCCTGTGGGTCTGATTGTCCTCAGTGCTGGGTGACAACTGGATCCCTTCCAACCCAGCCATCCTATGGTCCTACAACACCACTGCCCCTCCACCAAGCACAGAGCCTTGCAGAGGAGTCACCCCATCCCTCCTCACCCCTGTCCATCCATCCCCTACTCCAACCAATGGGAAATGAAGGGGCTGAGGCTGTTCTCCACACCTCGTGAGCACACACCTGCGTATTCCTGAGGCAGCATCGGCCTGCTGATGACTTTCTGGAAGGTGGTAATCCACTCCAGCTGGTCGTCCTCCGTCTCGCAGGCAAAGAGGAATTTCCTGTCCGGGGTGACGATGGTGATGCCGTGCTGCCAGTGATTTCCCTGTGTGGATGGTGGGAGCCCTTCCAGGACTTTGTAGCTGTTTTCCTTGCTCCCAATGAACACTTCCCCTCTTGCAAAGGCATCCTAGAAGACAGCAGCCAGGAGCACAGAGTGCAGCAGCTGAGACCAAAAGCATCACAGTCCCACAGAGCCCTCCACCAGCAGCAGCCCAGACCCGGCAACACAGAATCCTAATGCATTCTGCTGAGCATCAGCCTGGGCTTTACTGCAGACCATCCCCTGTATGCAGCCCAGGCCCCTTTGTCTTACCAGGGGATCCTTGAAATACATGAGCCTTCGGTCATCCATGGTGAACCATCGCTTCTTGAATCCTTCTGTTTGCTGCAGAGTCAGACAGTGCTCAATTACACACCAAAGTACGAAGTGCTTTGCTTATCAAATGCAGCCTGGCAGTATCAGGGCACAGGAGCAGTCTCAGGTGGTTTGGAGGACCCAGCTGGGCAAGGGGTGGCTGGGAAAGGCAGCTGAGGCCAGGTGGGCCTGTGGTAATGGCCAGAGAGCAGGGGAATGTGCTGGTTCATCTGTGAGATGTTTCTGGATTCACTGTCTTTTGGTTCCAAACCCAAACTTCAGGTGGAAAGTGCGTATTAATGTGCTTACAGTGTTAAGGCTTCACTTCTGCAGAGAGGACAAGTCCCACCAGCAGACCCCCATCCCATACAGAACAAGCCTTGGTTTTGGAGGTGTTGCAGAAACACTTATAGCCTACCTTGGGCCCTGTTTTCTCCATGTACCCCTCCTTCAGGTAGTTTCTAGAGAGCTTTGGCACCAGCTGGAGCAACCAAGCAGGAGAGAAATGAGAGCACAGCATCAGCTGGAGGCAGTTGGGGGCACCTGCCCGAGCCCACCAACCCCTCTACCATCAGATCCCAACCAAGTGGCTGCAATTCCACACAGGTGAGCCGACCACAGGTCCCACAGTGGGCTGATGAGGTGTTCCCTTTGGCTTTTAGCATTCGGCTCATTTAACCCTTAATGTGAATGAGGTCCCAAAGGCCCTCGCATCGCAATCATTTTGGCACGGTAATGGCACAGCACACACTGAAGGACGGAATGTTCCCCAGAGCTTTCCTGCTTGATGCTAAAAAGAAGGCAAAAAGAAAAAGGATCTGGAAAACTTACATCAGCATCACTGGCTCCAGGAAATGCCACTTGTAAGTAATGAAAACGTGCAGCGCGAATGGCATTGAACCAATCCACTATTTCCTAATAAGAGGAACAGAAAGCAGTGAGTACCTGCACACAGCAAAGCAACGCCGTCCTGCTGCACTGCAGCTCTCCCATCCCTTTCGTCCCAGTGCCCTGAGTGCAGTTTGGGGCTAACCCTCAAAAAACAACAAAAACCCAAACCATGAAGATGATGACCTGGTAGCGCTTCTCATCCCCACTCCCCATCTGCTCCTGTTTAAGTCGGGTGTGGGAGGGGGAAGGTCAGCAGAGGGAAATCCAGCTGGTGGCTTTGAAATGAGACTGCAGGTGATCCCGGAGCCATCGCTCAGGATTAGCAGAGCCTGAAGTGCTGGGGAGCTCCGGGAGGAGGGGCAGCAGAACACACAGCACCACGGGCAGGGTGATGGGCAAAGAGCTGGTGAGACCCAGCGTGGAGATGGCAAGCCCAGAGGTGAGCCCAGTCCTGTAAGCACAGGTTTCTTTTCCCCTCACTGCATCCCCTCTGCACACAGATACAAATCCAGGCTGACAGCTCCACCACCTGCTCTCCACCCCCAGCCTCTCCCCTCTGAACACAAAGGATGTCTTCCACATTCTCAGGTCACAGTGAGAATTCCTTCCAGATCCTGCTGCAAGAGTGGCCAGACATCTCTTCATCCCTGCACTGCAGCCCACCCACGAGTCCCATAATACCCAAGACCCAGCTCGATGCCCAGATGCTGCAGCGCTTCTCTCCTTCCTTGGAAAAAAATCTCTTTCCCTTTTATTTTCCTCTCCAAAACAGCTTGGATAACTCAGTTTTGAACTCCTCTGTTGATTTGCATCTGGAGTCCTCACTGGAAAACGAGAGGCAGGGAGTGCAACAGCTGCACCTGTGTGCACTCTGAGCTGCAGGAGATGGCTGTTATGGGTGCAGGTGTTATTGAGGCACACTGGAGCCTGGCACAGACCCTATCCCACTCTAACCCTCTGTCAGAGCACACCTCAGCCCTCAGTAAGATTTACAGATACATTCTCAAAAACCAACTGAGCTAAACAAATAAAACACCCCCCACACAAACATCAGGCTCTTTAACACGTTACTCTGGAGGTCTCATTTATAAGAAGTCCAACTTGAGGTGCTCAAAAATGGTCTGTGGTATCCACGGCTATCCTTAACAGCTCCATCCCGTGTTCTGCTCTGCCTGGTTAACCTGCTTCATAATGAGAGGGGAGAAAACGTACCAGGACACACACAGACAGTGCTCTGGAAAACTCTGACCTACTTGTCTGAGCTTTTACTTATCACTTGCTTTTCTATCTTAAGCAGCTAAGCAGACCCCAGATAGCAGCACAAAGAGGATCAGCCAGAGGAACAGACTCCTGAAGTTAATGATGACCATTACAGGCTGGAAGCAATGAAAAAGAAGCTGTGATGTTAAAGTGGTGATGATTCACACAATCACCGACTGGAAGGCAACTCTGGCTTCATGATGTGCTACATGGGGGTCACCTCTCAGACCAGCAGGTCCCGCCATGCAGAAAGCAGAGGATGAATCTCTCACTGATTTCAGACCATCAGTTGTTTCCTAGAGCCAGGACAATCCATTGCTGCATCGCATCTCTCTATGTAAGCAAAGCCAGGATGCACAGCCTCTGCTCTATGCCTGAGCCACTTGCACAGCCATAGCAGTGCCAGGCAAGCAACCCTGCATGAAAGTGCATCATTTCACTGCTCTTCCATCTCATCAGTCCTGAAGTCAGCTCCTCCTGCTGCTCAGACTGACCCCCATGCCACCTTTGCCTACTCTGAAAGCTCCTGTTATAGCTCAGGAACATCAAAGAAGAGCGCCCAGCTCATTTGTCCAGAAAAGACTCAAAGATATTGGTTTGCACAGCGAAGAGAGGCCTTTCCTGGAGATGCAGCCTCTGAGGATGCTAAGGATGATGGTCACCCTGGGGATGGCAGCAGCACAAGGCAGCAGGCTGAGCTGCTCCTGTGATGGCTTCAGGAGAAGTCCTGCAGAGGGAGCTTCAGCCCCGGGCAGGAGCTCAGCGTGGTGAGAAATCAGCTTCAGCACTTGGTGTGCGCCTGAAGCCCTGCCAGCATTGCTGCCTTCAGCCAGCAGAGCTGGTCCGAGTGCACAGAGCCTGAGAAATGGAACTCCAGCAACTCTCTCCTCTGCTCCCCACCTGCAGTTCAGGCCATCCAAAGGCTGAGTGCCCTTTAACAAACCGTGCTCCCAGCAAAACAGAGCCTGATGAGGCTTTGTTGGCACTGGAGAAAGATGCCAGGTGGAAACCTGGGTCTGTGCTCTTTGTTAAATGGCCACAGAGTGCGATGCAGGAGCTGCATTGATCCAACCAGCTGTGAGTGCTCTCAGACACTGAAAGCTCCTCAGCTCCTCCCACACACAACAGGTATGTTGCTCTTCATTTCAAAGGAGCTCAGCACAGCTGATGAGCCAGAAACCCCATTGGTGACAATGAAGTGATCGCCTGAGAGCATTTGTGCCCACCATGCAAAAGGAAGCACAGAGGAATGCTACTGGTGGGATGACCTGGTTACTTGAAATCTGCATCTTGGGTTCATTCCACATGTATTCTCAAGCTACAACCCTCATTATGCATCACTGCCTCCCATGGCTGTGATAGAGACTGGCACTTCACTGCACAGGGAATCAGGGATGGGGCGTCTCTTCAGCCTGGGATGGCTCATCCCAATGGTCTCGGTCCATCTGGTCGATGAGCACATCCTAAGAAGCCCTCAGTTGCATACAGCTGCCCCATCCTGCAATGCTCTGGGGCAGCAGCACGGCAACCCAGGTTGTCCTTTTGGCTTCAATTTCCCTAGCTGCCTCATTTCAGTGAAGGCTATCACCGGTGATGAGTTTTGTATCTTCATTCAGCCAAAGGGGCAGAGCAGTTTCAAGCAAGTTGAGAGAAATTCAGCTGAGGTGTTATCAGGTGGCAACAGAGCTGCCTTCCCAAGCACTGGGTAGGCAGCAGGAGCAACCATGCTCGACCCGTGAGATCAGCCCTGCTCACAGCAACTGCCTGCATGCCACAAAGCACTCCTTCCACGTGGGCATCTGGCAGAAAAATCAGCTTTTTCAACCCAAAAAACGCAGTCTGACTGTCACAAACCACAGACAGAAGCACAATGGTGAGATGCAGCTTCTACAGGAAAGAGCTCCTTCCTTTGGCTTCTGTTTAACTTCTGGCTATGAAGCCACAACATACACTGCATCACCGCAGCACAGCCCTGCAAGCACAGTGGCTCCACTTGGGCTGACCCCTTGGGCACACTATGGGACTCTCACTGCAAAGGCTATTGTGTCTCACGTCCTCCCTGGGCAAACAACAGCCCCACATTCCTGAACACTCCGCTGATTTCCACATTACGTAGCCCCACAGTTCACAGCTGGGTTACAGACAGGTGGGACCCAGACTGGTTGCATGTAGCACCATCCCCCAGGAGCACACACAGGGCCCTGTTACCCCTCATGCTCTCACCTTGCCATCTTCGTGATAGACAAAGATGTTCCTTGTGCTATTGTCCTTCAAGTACGTGATCTGTAGGCCGTGCGGGTTCCCGATTTTTGCAGGCTGGAAAGTTGCATTTAAGTGTTCAATCTTCATAATTGCTTTGGGTTCTTTTGCCTGGAAAACACAGCTGAGTGAGCAAACACCTGAGGATTGGCTTTTAAACCAGAAAGCAGTTTACCGTGTCAGGAAAAATAAACCTCACAATTGAGGGCATCACCTAAAATACGATGCTCAGCCCACAGACCTGCCTGGTGGTAACACAGCTGGACCTTTGCTTGGGCACCAACGAATGCTTTCTGCCAACATGGCAAAACACTCCGCTGCTCTGCAAAACTCAGCAGAGTTCAAGGAGATAAAGATTTCAGCCCAGAAGCAAGACAGATAGGTCAGGTCTCAAAGACAGCAAGGATGCTGCGCTAAGAGCAACTTCATGACTCACAGGCAGTGTGGTAGCACAGCAGGTAGCCTCAAGCTACTGGAGCTAACAGCAGCTGAATCCAGCACAACCACTGCTGCAGCCATGATGGGGGCTCTGCCTGAACTGCTCTCAGGGCTCCACTGGAGCTGGAAGCTCGTACAGCTGTGATGGAAGCATCATCCTCTCTGAAGGTGATCGTTATAGGTACCAGAGAAGACCAAAAGGTCATAAAAACACCTCGGCTCCCCCTATTATGCGGTGCAGAATAGCAGAACACCTATCCAATAATCAATCACAAGGGCAGTTTTCATGGTGACAGCTCTGTATCTCCATTCCAGTACATGAAACCTGCTCTGGGGAGAAGGATGAATGCTTCACTGCGTGGCACTGAAAGAGGAAATCCTGAGGGCCGTGAGGTGGTGCCACAGGCAGTATTTCCTCCCCAGAAGGTACCTATGGGTACAAAATCCACATCAGTTGGGTTGGAACTGAGAAAAGTTCATCACTGGTGGCGAATGAGAGCCAAGGGCAACACAGTAGGTGGGTGGCTGGTCAGCATCTCCCCACCACTGTGACTGGGGATGAGAGCACAGCAAGGCAGCCAACTGGGCTGTGCTCCACCCACAGGGGACACAACACCTATGGAAACTCCAGAACCTACCAATAAAAGCCATGTCCCATCAATGCCCTCACAGCACCACTTCCCAGCCCCACAGCAGCCCCAGGAACTCACGTCGTTCTTGTTGAAGTATTTCAGTGCACCTTCCCTCTCCGACAGCACAAACTTTCGGCTCAGGAACTGCCCGTTGTCCCGGCCCCGCTTCCACAGAAACCCTTCTCGATACCCTGCGGCACAGAGAGCTGCCATTCAGCAAAGGGGCAGGGTAAGGAAAAGAAGAGCTGCCTCCCATTTGTCCGAGGCAGGACTACACACCAGTCCTATGGTAAAAGCTGTTCCCTTTCCTGTTGGTTTCAATCCATTCAGATTTTTGGCTCAGGCTCTCAGGAGGTAAAATTCTCAAGCTGTACATTTACAACGACTTGCTGCTTCGTTTTTAACACCTGGATGTGAGGATGTGCAGAAAACCTTCACCCAAAGCAGCTCTTCAGGCCGCGGTCTGTATGACGTGCAGTAATGCAGGATTCGTTTACTAAAAACAGATTAAAAGATGCACAGAAATCCCCCAGCCAACCCTCAGGGCTCACCCTTACAGTACAAACTGTTTCCGTGCCATAAGAAATGCACAGACACACACACACTGCATCAGGGCAGACAAAGGTAAGAGTGGCACAGACAGCAGCTAATGACGCCAGCTGAAGAGAAAGTGCCTGCCTGGCCATCCTGCCTCTGCTGACAGTCAAAAATACCGCTTTCTTTCACTTGGATGCATGAAATCCTCTGCAAAATGCTTTCTCCAGATCCTCGGAGACCTTTGCGGAACGCGAGGCAAAGCTGTCAACATCTGGCATCAATAAGTGCCGTGGCAAACGCTGTGCTGCTGCGAATGCTGGATGCCAACTGCAGAGAGCCTCACCACCACGGGCTGCACAGCAGGCTGCTGGCACACACTGCTGCCAATGGGCTCATTGCTTGGTGCAGATGTAAGCAATGGAAATATTTAAAGCTGTCAGCAGTCCTTCCCTTGGCTCTTCTTTTAATATGGGTCACGCGTTGCAGCAGGGCTTTCTTTTAAAGCACAAAGCTCCACTTAGAGCCCTGCAGTGCAGAACACACACTCTGGGTACTCAGGGCACTGACATCCAGTGGCAGCACTGCACAGACACCAGCCCAGCAACCTGAGCACCAAAACCAGAGATGTCGGGGGCATTACAAGGGCAGAACTCTTACCCTGCCCAACCAACCACCCTCCAGGCTTTGGAGAGACCCCTCCAGAGCCACAAGCAGCACTGATGAACTTGGCCAATCCATTCTACTCTACCTCAGCACCAGCTGCAAACTTGTTGTGGACATTTCCCAACAACAAAATACAACCAGCCTCTAGGAAGGCACTCACAGCACGAGAAAGAAACACACAGAGCAAAATCATCCTTGGTCTGAGCAAGTGGAAGCAGCAAAACCAGCCCAGGGCAGCAGCGCTGGCTGACCCCCTCTTATCACCTCTATGGCACACATTAATTCTCCCAGCATAGGGAACACCACCATTCTGACAGGCTGTGTCAGCAGAACCACTGCGTGCTCAGTAGTGGCTGAAGATGACAGAACTGAACAGGGATAAGGGCTGTATAACATGGGGCTGACAGCAGGCACAGGCAGCAGATTCTGCCTGGCTGACATGGTTACCAAATGGAAGATTTGCTTTACACAAGGGAGAGATGCTGGTGGGTAGAAACCTCTTAGTTGAAATACACCCACCTGTGTTCGCTCAGCTCTCAGCTGCACAGCCTGACAGCGGCTCCCTGCGCAAGCCCTGGCTGAGGGTTGCCTTCATTCATTCATCCAGAGTGCTTCGCTATGAGTATCCAAATGGCACAGGGTGTAAGGGTGCCCTGTTTCTCTTCTCTGCAATAACATTTCTTGTACTTTCTCTTAACACTGAAGGGGTAATGGAATAAAACTAAAACTCGGTGTTTCCCCAAGGAGGATCTCCAAGAGCTGCAAATGTATGAAGCTCACTGAAAGTGAACCCCTGTCAGACTGGCACCCCAATGGTTTTATATGAGAAAGTGAAAGCAAGAAGAGGGCTGGAGAGCTGCCCAGGGCAATACTATGAGCCAGCGTCAAAGCTAGGCTGGAAACCAAGGCTTCCATGCCCTCTTATGTATGGACACTTTCATCATTATGATCTCTGTTTTTTTCCAGCCCTTCGAGCCAAACCACAGCATCTGAATTAATTCCACTCTGTTCTCCTTCGGAGAAACTAAAAAAGAAGAAAAGAATGCTGGCACTTTCCAGAACCACCGTCTCTGCACAAGAGCTCCCGGCTGCTCTGACAAAGCCAGCTGCTAACTTTGCTGTACTTTGGCACAGATTTCCTTAAATCCTTTGCTTGCTTCTTTTCTTCCTTCCTTCCTTCCTTCCTCCAGGGCTGTGTCCTCAGGAGCTGCTCCTGTGCTCTGCCCAAACTTGCTGCCTGCTCCCCTGTCAATGCTGATAAATGCAAAACACAACGAACTGGACATGAACTGAACATGAACTCATCCAGCTTCCCCAGGCAATCAGTACGTCAGCAAGACGTGTCCTCAACATCCTGATCTAAAAGACAGCACAAATGGCTAGAGAAGGTGTTGAGGAGCAGAACTGCAGGATGCTGGAGATGCAGAACTCCCACTGCACGTATCAGAGCTCCTCACATCCATGGGATGCCCTGCCTCAGCATCAGCTTCCAGTTCAGAGCAATCCAGCCAAACCCAGACCTTCATCAGGGCTGCTCCCATGATGATGAAGCAAAACAGCCAGCAGCTCAGCTTTGGGGCACACAGCACCTGCAGGGGCAGAACAAAGGCTGCAGCCGCCTGCTGGCATCGTGCTCAGCCACCAGCACACAGCCATGAGTGCCAAAGGGACACTTGGTGAAGGCCAGCACTGTTCAGAAATAACATCGCTATGCTTGGGCTGCTTTGGTGTTGGGCAGTTCTGGCACAAACCTGGCTTTTCAGAACCCACTGAGCAGTTGTGGCAGTTGGCCAACAAATGGCATGCACATAACCAGAAATCACACCCCAGAATTGACCCACTGTGTCACTTCCAAGGTAAAATGAGGAATCACCACTTCTACACTCCTCGCACCACCACAGCTTAAGCTCCTCAGGGGAAGGAAAATGGGGTCAGCACACTGGTTGCCCAGAAACAAGACGGCCTTGTGCCAGCTGTGCTGAGTGCACGTCTGCAGCTTCTGAACACAGCCAGACCCCTTTGGGTGCTTCAGCCTAACCCAGCTTTATCACAGTGCCACAGAGGAAGCAAGTGAGAGGATTTGCTACGAAGACAGTCTCGCATAGATAGCATCTTCCCACCCAACTTCCTCCAGCCACTTGTTCAAGTTCCCTATTTTCAAGAAGAAGAATATCACCACTTCCCCAGCCTCAGAACCCCGTTATGGCACGTTGTTACTGACAGGGTTTTTAGTCCCTCTGTGCATGTGGATTATAGGAAGTACACAAAATTACTCTTTCAGTTTCGGCCTTTGTTCTCAGAGAACAAGAAATGAATCTGAAAGAGGGTGATCAGATCCAGCATCCACCGGCTGGAGAAAAGAACACATACTTGGACTTTGCTTTCTCTCATCCCACTAAGTATTCTAAACTTGGAATTAAACTCTATCTGTTCTCTGGTCTCTTTGGTGCTCAATCTGCTATTTCAGCTGGGAATGGAGGCACCACTTGTTTCTATGATGGTCAGTGGCATAACAGGGCCTGGTGCTTTGAGGAGAAACATTCATCTACCCCAAACCAGGCATAGTAATAAAGGCAGCACTACACCAAGGAACAAATGCACTACTGTGCTGTCTTTCTCTCCTGGTCTCACTGCCAGACTGAGCATAGAAGGCTGAGAGAGAGGAAAACATTTACTCATACATGCAATCCAAGAGCAACTGCTCTTTCCTCGAGTTCAAGCAGGGCACCTCCACCTCCAGAAATAGGTTCTCCTTCCTCCCAGCAGTCAGACAAAGTGCTCTGACCCCAATTCAGAGCTCTGTAGATGAAGAAGATTTAAGCATAACTACATCGCATCGCTTTGCTGCTAAAATTACAGGGTGCACATCACCACTTCTGCACGTCAGAAGCAGAGCCATCTGCTGTATTAACATCATAAGGCGTTAATTAAACCAGAATGGGAGAGAGGAACTCGCTGGAGATGACGTGCCAGCTCGTTCTGCGAGGTTAAGGAACGGCGTAATTACTTGGAGCAGCTGAGTGGAGAATCCCTGAGAGTGATGTCACAGCCTCCTTTTAGCACAAAGGATCTGAAGGATATTTCTTTCAATAAACCGTTTTGTCCATAATCAGAGATCTGGACAGAGACAGTGACACGTTCCACACTTTCCCAATGGAACAGACTTCAAACAAACATCCCCGAAAGAACTGCAAACCTCGTTTGGTTACAACAGTGTCAATTGTTTGGTTTGATTGCTTTAAAAATAGCATTTCTTTGTGCTCTGGAAGCAAAAGCCTCAACAAGGGGCAAATGTCGAGTGACCCTGCAATGCAGACAGCGTCCTTGCCCCAGGAAGGGCACCATGGAGGTAAAGCTGTTGTGTGCCCTATGCCGGGATGTGTGCCCGGCACATCTCATGTCCTGCCAAGTGGGGCTTCTCCATTCTGCAGCACTGGCAGCAGTTCCACCCTTGAGACACCTCTTCAGCACACCCCAATAGAAGACATCCCCAACCCATTACACGCAGCCCGGGATCCACCACATGCCGACCCCGACCGCGTGCACACATTACAGAGGGGAGAATTTCCCAGCTCTTAATCAATCAGTGCTCTCCTAACGAGCACTTAACATGCAAATTACCTTTCCTAAAAGGCCATTTTGCAGAGAAAGGTTTCTCGTTGCCATCCAGTCTGCCTCTGCTGCCATCCAGGAGCTCATAAAACAATTATTGTCCTGCTGCATTGTAGTGCCTCAGCTATGGATGCAAGCAGCTGATTAGATTGATTGCTTCCACAATACCCAATTAACCCACTCACTCTGCAAGTGATTGACTTAATCAAAGGCAATTAGCGCTTGAATGGCTACATCACACACAAAGCCGGGATTTAGGTGATGATTGAGACAACACTTACCGACCTCACGTTGGCCAGGGGAAAACATCGCTATTAACGCCCAACTCAGCCTGGAGTACCTGAACCCACAGCTCGGTAGTTTGGGGTGGCACACACAAGGAGCAAGGACAGCTACGAAGGGAGCGATGCCACACGCTACTGCTCGGGGGAACCTCACCAATGCCAACGTTCCCTTTTTCCCCCCTTCTCGCTCCTGAGGCCGGGCAGCACCAACCAGCTGAGAAAGACCTCAGTGGACGATTCCCACCCCTGGCAGCTTCAGAGTCAAACCACAAGTGCCCCACATACGAGGTTGTCTCCCATTACCAACCCTCCCAACAAACACGGCCTTAAAAAACTCTCTTCATGCTGAGCTCTTGCAAGGTGACTTCTCCCACAACGTAAAAAAAGATGCACAGAGAAACAGGTGGGGATCCACTACCAAAGCAGTGCAGAAATACAGGTAGCACTGCCCTGGGTAACTGCTTTGCCTCTGATCAAACCTCACAGAGCCTGCCTGGCTCTCTGTGCAGCACAGCACAGCCAAGGCAAAGCCTTACAATGGGATGGTCAGGGAGAGAATCCCACCCCTCCTAAAATAAGGGATAGAGAATGTCGTACAATCATCCCTGGGACAACCCACACGCTGGGGATCAGTGTGTGAAACAGAGCCAAACACATTGCCTCAGCAGAAAGAAATGCATGGGACTGAGCTTAACAGTGCATCCAGGTCCTGAGTTTGATGGAAAACCAGAAAGTCTGTCCCCATACATGGTGTGTGGTATTTACATGCAAGGTCAGTCCCTGGGTTTCCAGTCTCTTTTAATGTCACACACTTGCATTGCTGGCACACGGCTGGAAATCCAAATTGCTTCTAAGCAAAGCCCCAATAATAAAGCCGAAATCCATTAAGCTTGTGATGTTTGCCGCCATTTAAATCTGATTAAAATCATTCATGACACCACTAAGCCTAACAGTCAGAAAACACTCCTGTCAATTCCGATGTTTCCCAGTGTAATCCAGACCCCTTTCTTTCACTGAGCTGTCAGCTAAAGGGAACCATAATAAGAGATTATAAACCTAATCCATCTTGCTAAGCTGTTTCTAGCCTGTTTCTTTAATCACATGCTATCGTTCCCTACGGAGTAGCTCTCAGGTGACAAAGATGTTCATACAGCTTTTAATGCTCCCTGAAGGTATCTTGGATGGGATTGCATCACACCTTGCCTGGGTGAGAGCGACCAAACTGAGACACATGGGGACAGCGGGGTGCCAACCTTGGTGGGGATGGAGGTGCAAAGGACACTCACCAGAGAAAAACTTCCACTGGATACAGCGAGTAAAGCTGCTCTCCCAGTCAGTGCTCCCCTCCCTGAAAAGGCTACGGAGGAACAAACAGTGGGGGAATATAACGAGCCATAAAATCCCCAAGTCTTTACCTGACCGCTGTAGGCAGAGCAGGTTTGGCTTGTGCTGGAGAAAATAGAGCTGCATCCTCCCTTTTATCTTCAGTTACTTCATAACTGATCATCGATACAGTACAGCTTCCTTGGTAACTTAATTACGGAGCAAGCGTTTACATACTGAAGATAAGGCAATAGTTAGCTGCTGCAGTGCAATTAGATTGTATCTGCATTGAGAGGTTAAAACCCCCTGCTACAGAGCACGTCTTTACTGGAAGCCTTGTGCTTGTGTTACTGAGAATTGAACGTGGAATCTAATTTTACTTGGAAATCAAATGCTTCCTCCTTGAGTGGCATTCCTGCACGGCCACCTGGGAGCTGCCGGCTGCTCAGAGAACACCACTTACAGGTAAGTAACCTTCACGTCTTCATCTCGTGAATCCAGTCTGCTATTACAAAAAGGGAGATGAAAGCTGAGAGGTTGGCAGTGCGATGCTCATCCCTTTTACCAGCACTGAATGCATCTGAGATCTGATTGAGAGGGAAGCTGGGAGAGAAGACATTTAAGGATAGGCACGCAGCACCAAGTCATGGCAGCTTCCCTACAACAGCAGGGAACTCTGCTGCAAGCTGAAGTTCTACAGCAAAAGCCCAAACCAGAGATCGGGGCAGGACATGAGCATCCCAGCAAGTCCTCCCTGCAGTCACTGAGCGCACAAAAGCTGCACAGAAGGATGCACTGGCAAGAAGGAAGCCAAGGCGTGAGGACTGCAAGAAAGCACTGAACTTTAAATGCCCAAAACCCCACTCAGTAGTGGTGGAGATGGGCAGCATCCCCTCCCTCAGGGTGCACCACAGATGGGCTGTGCTGAGCTGTGCACTGCTGAGGCTTTGGCTCCAAATGACTGCAGAGCAGCACCCGAAGGCCTGGGCTTCCCACAGGTCACAGAAAAAGCCAAAATACATTCCAAGCCCCAAAGAGTTTTGGATGGATTTTCTGTCTCCCGTACCAGCAAATAAAACCTCAGCATGGGCAGCTGCTCCCCTCGATCAACCCAAGCAAGGATGAGAGGAACTTAACTGCTGACCAGAGCTTTGCTGCAGCCAGCAGAGAAGTTCATCACTGTGACTTCAAAGCAGTTTAGGATCCTCCCTTCAGGGCATCCCCTCACACAGGCTGTGCTGCAACATGACCATAACTCAGGAAAGCCCATCCTCACACACACATCGTTCCTCTTTGTTTGCTTGGAAGAGAAACCCAAATGACTGTGAGCACATCTGCTGCAGTGCTAACAGCTCCTGATCATCTATTATTGAGCATCTGACACATTCACAGTCAGGGCTATTGCTTTATGCAGGGAATGGAGAACTTCTGGTTTAGGGCTCATTGCTCTCCCAGCTGCCCCAGAAAACCCTGATCTGGATGCTCCCAGTGCTGTGGGATGGGGGGAGGGACATCGGCAGCACAGCCACAGCCTGCAGGGGGATGTTTGCACACATCTGGACATCGGCTTTACTGAACCTGCTGCCCCTCAGCCCCATAGCAGGGTGGTCCCACTTTATGAACTCCTGTAATTGCATAAATCTGGGCTCAATCCTGGCCTGAATAAATCATTGAGCAAGATTCCCACTGACATCACTACACTAAAATTCCTCCTTCCAGTCTCCTCAACGTGCGTAAGGTTGAAACTGCCCCCCTGCAGTGCACCTCACTTGCCTTTCAGATGATTTTGGGGATGTGCTGCTGTTAGCAGCGTGTCACACCACCACGTCCCTCAAGGGCTGCTCACAGAGCTGGCTATGGAAACAAACCAGGATCATCCACGCAGCTGCTGCACCCCCACCCTGACCACAGCAACATCTTTAGAAACAGTCCCACTGGGAGAGCCATGGAAGCACCTTCCAGTCCCATTTTGCATTCAACAGAGGGCAGGATGTGGACAATTCTCCCTCTGCTGCATCCCAGGTTCCAAGGGGAAAACTCAGACAAGCTTGCCAGCGGGAGAAAACACTACGCACAGCAGGAGAAAACACAACGCACACCTCTCAACTCTCTGCTGCTCCTTCTTTACACTACAAAGCAGCTCTCTGCTGAAGGCCCGATAAGCTCACCCATAGCACACTGACCTGCTCCTCCATCATGCAGCGCTGCTCTGCGTCAGATGCCAAACCTTCCCCATCCCTCCACAGCATGACAGAACTCACAGCATTTTATTTTAGGAGCACAGAATTAGGAAACCCGCCATGGAGACGGGCTGGTGCTGAGCAGAAAGGCTTTAAGAAGTGCTCACACTTCTCAGCTGAGCCTGATTTAAGGCTCAACAACAACAGCCCAGGCAAACTCCAGAAAAAGACATGACATCACTCTGAAAAAATGTTCTTTATCTGGTGAGAGACAGAAAGTGCCTGCACAGGTCTCCAACACAGAACGGATCTTTAATAGCAATTCGATTAAGCTCAGATGCGCTGCCATGAAACCAGCGCTTTCCATGCACTGAGTTACAGCTTACTTCCTCCCCATCCCCACCCCTCTGCTACCCAAGATGCTGCAGCAACCTTCTGGCCCCAGGGCACAGCGCTATGAAAGCTCTGCAGAGATCAGGACACAGAGAACTGCTTTCAGAAACCTCCAGATGCAGAAAGGACCACCTCGCCTGTTCTTTCTCCAGAAGCACAGAGAACCAGTCTGATTTTTTCTCTTTAGCTCTATTCCAGCTAAAACATTAATTCATTGACTGTAGAAACCCAAGATCAGAGGAGCAGGCAGTTTGAGCAATGCTAAAATGGAGTATTTCAATACTGTCCCAGCCAGAGAAAGCTACTGAGGACAGACATCAGTCACAGCAGTGTTTCATACACCGCATGATCCCACAGCCCACACTCACCAGGCGGCCTGAGAGCCCAGAGGCACAGCAGCTCAGGGACCCCCAGGAACTCCCCATCCCAAAACACAGCGATGCCTTCAGCCCCCAATGAGCAGCAATCCCATGAGAAGCCCAACTAACCCAGCACACACACCTGATGCCGAGCTGACCACAAACTAAACATCTTCGAGTTGAGTTGATGGATATAAATCTTTCTGTCGGGGATGATGCAAAATGAAAGAGCACCTCTTACTCATTCTTTGTCTGGAGGGGAAAAGAACCAACCCTGACCAAACTATTTGTACAAAGCACTTGGAGAGAAAAAAGAAAGAAAAAAGAAAGAAAAAAGACCAAACCACAGCTATTTAACATTTCATCAGCCAGCCTTGTGCACTTGGAGTGAGGTTTGCCACCCGCTCCATTCTGCCTCCCAACGCTGCTGCTTCAATTCTTGCAAGAAAGCGGCTGCTGCTGTTAATTATAGAAGCTTGGATGTTGAAGGCAGCCTGACAGCACCAGCTGTTAACATTACAGCTGGAGCCCCAGGTAGCTGTGAGCACGCAGCCTCAGCTGGCAGAGCCGCACGCCCCGCAGCCAGCAGTGCCAATGCCCCACTCGGCCAACTCCAGCTCTCCCACTCAGAGCTACACATTCTCACCTACTGTTCTGACTGCCCACGTGCTTTAGGGAAGCTGAAGCCATCAGCACGTTGCTCTGCACTCCTCGCACATCAGCTATCTTTAAGAGGAACACTGATTTCCCCTACCCCAGCACTGGGTCACTGCAGCGCTCATGGTCCCTGGAGAGCACAGAGCAGCCCCCAGCCTTTAACCACAGCTCAGTCAGAACAGCCAGAAAAAAAGTCAAAATGCACCGAAGGCATTTCTAAAATACCAGCTTTTGCACTTGCAGCTTTTTCTGTTGTCTCGTGCTGTTGGTACCGGGCATTGCACCTCCCTTTGATTTGAATGGAACCTTCATTAGGCGGTATCACATTTTAGGAGGGGCTGCGGGTGTGAGAATCAGCACTTAACAGCACAGATGGAAAGCAGCAAAAGGCTGAGTCAGTCCCTGGGCACATGACATTGCACTGCCCTGCCAAAACACAGCCTGCCTGGCACCAGGACACACAGCGCAGGCACATCCCTGTCACTGGGAACAAAAAGAAGACAGCCGTGCTGTGATCGCATCCTTCTCTCCAGTCTGGCTTGCTAAACAGCTCTTTGATGCACCTTGTCTGTGCTGCAGAGAGGTCTGTGTTTGATGTTTAAGCCATTTGTATTGCAAAGCAGCTGCTCCCAGAGCCAGGGCTGTGCAGGCAGCTCTCCAACAGCCCCAGCTCTGCACATTGCCCCGGCTGGATCCGCTGCTGACATCTGGCTGGAAACCACATGCAGTGCTGCTTTACCTTGGGCATGTTTTTCTGATGGATGCCTCCCCTGTGAGCCCAGCCAAGCATGCTGACCTGCCCTGCGCCACACTGCCCTCCTGCTGCCCAACAGGAGCAGTGGTACCATGCACAGAGGAAGAAGCAGCAGCAGCCATTTGATCTGAAGCAGTGACTGCATGAATTGTCCTCAAACCAAGGAGAGGATGGGGAAAGGTTTCCTGGAGTAGGTGCTGGTGGGGTGCTGTGTCATGTTAAATGCAGGATTAAACCAGGAAGACATATAAAGGAGACCGAGCATTGGCAATTGGCCATGCAGATGCTGTCGTGGTCAGGACCGAAGCACCGAGCAGCAGAGATGCCAACACTCTCAGTCCTGCTGGGGAAAGATGCTCAAAAAGAGCATGCTTTTCTCCCAGACCACACAACACCACATCTGGGCTCCAAGAAAAACACACACACAAATCACAGAGTGCCATCACCAGCTCTGACGGCAGCCAGGCCAGCAGGAAGGATGCTGACCAAACCCGCACACCAGCACTCCTCTTCCCATCAATGTTTTGTGCATGACCAGCCTCCCAGCAGTTCAGACACGGCCATGGAAGAGCACATGGGCTTTGAACAGGCACTGTGTGCTCGGTGCCATGTCCAGCAGCTCCAGGGCTCAGGAAGGTGCTCCCAAAGCCAGTACCCACGGAGCCTGGCTCCCAGCATGTCACACCTTTCAGCCACTCGCAGCTGATGTCAGTGCCAGAGAACAGAAGCTCTCTGTGCCTCTGGCCACATGAGAAGGAGGCTTCACAAGGCTGTTTGCTGGAGGGATGCTTCTGCTTTAACCCACTCCTGACAAGGGCACACCAGACTGTGGTAACCTTGATATTCAGCTTGGATAAATAAATAAATAAAGCTCTAAAGTAGCTGCATCGTGTTGGCAGACATTCAGGTTTTGCAGTTTCAGTACAGACACCCACATACCCATCTCTGCTGAACATTCTTTGATTATAATCTTGCCTGAGCAAGAGCACTTTTTGCACCTCTGCACCAAGTAGAAATCCACGGGTAATGCTTGCCCTTGAAATACAGTGACATCATTTGCAAAACAATTGCACTGTCCTTGCAGGGCTCAGTCACTCAGCTTGCCCTCCAGCATCTCCCCACTGCTCCAGGTGCACTTTCTACTCTTCTATCAGAGCTAGAGACTGAGCAGCCAAGATCTTACAGAGAAAGGCAAGATCGAGCACAGAGATTTGTAATAAGATTTTGCTGAAATCCAGTAAGAGCCCAATAGCAGAAGCAGCTGCTGGGGATTTACTGGAAACCATGATTTAACAGAAAGCAGTGGTGATGCAATCATGATGTGTGCAACAGCACACACTGCACCATCGCGTCTTCCTACCACAAAGCATCTCTTCTCCTCTGTCCAAAGCTCAGGCATACAGGAATCTGCACCAAGCCCCACAAAACGCCGTGTGCCCTCGTTTGTGCTGCTTTTCAGCAGCAGTCCTCTTTTCATCTCAGTTTCCACATCCATAAAGGACCTGCTCACAGCGATGGCAGAGGGAAGCTAGAAGGGCTGCACTAAAGGCATTGGACTGGGATGGATGCTCTGCAGACCACTGAGCACAGCTCACCTTCCTGCTGCACTGCAGCTGTGCCTCAGCCTGCCCCAGGAACACAGGATCCAGCAAAGAAGGACACAAGTGGAACGTGCTGGAGCTGAGCTCAAAGCTGAGCTCTAATTCTCAAGCCTTTCAAGCATCAGAAGAGAGTTTCATCCATTTTGCGAGTAACATCAGATAACAGTGACATTAAAAACCAGCCAGAGCAAAGCAGCAGCTCCACTTGGAGGCTAGTCAGCAGAAATAAATTAACTGGTCTCTTTGTATTGAAAATGTCTCTCCATGGGCTAAGACTGAGGCTCACTAAAGCCTTCTGACAGCTCTGCTGGCCCATCTGTCCCGCGTGCATTGAGGTTAAATAAAGATTTGCCTTCACAGAAACTCCTGACACACTCAGGTCTTTGGATGGAGACTGCAGACAGAGCTAAGCTGTATCTTCAGAAATTCAAGAAGAAGAGCCCGTTATAACCGAGCTTTTCCTAAATTTCTCTGTATGATGTAAATCAAGACTCTCAGTTCTCTGGCATTAAGAGAAACGTGCCAGCATCAAAACAGAAGAAGGGGGAAAAGCTCTTAATTTACATGGTTCTGTTCTCTTTACAGACACGCAATACAGGATGGGCTTTAAAGACTGCTTGTAACATTGCATCCTCCACATGGATATGAGACCTTTTGGGCATCTTCCACTCCACCCACAAATGAAAGGTGGGCAAATGAGAAGCCCGCTAATTCACTGGCTGCATTCTGAGGTTGTGAACTCACTGAACTTGCCCATTTCCTGCTCTGATGACAAAACAAAGATAAAAACCCCCAACCACTTTTCCTGAAAAGCTGCAACCCTGCTGCCTTCCTCTCCTCCCTTCTCTCTCTGCTCTTTATCTCACAAAGAACCACAGCTCAGAGGACTCAGCCCTGTTCAGTCCACCTCTGCCTGCACTGCCAGGTCCCACCATGCACGCCAAGCCAAGGGGATGGGGATGACTCACACAGCACTTCAGCCCCTTCACTCCCTTCTCCTTCAGGACTGTGTGCATCAGTGTCTTAACAAACAGCATCCCAATGATGCTTTATTTCCTCGCTCTGATTGCTCCTGAGGCTGAGAGAAACGCTGGAGCACAGTGTCACCATGGCACTGCTGGCTTGTAGCTGAAACGAGGAAGTGACAGCAGAGGATGAGGTTTGTCAGTTAAAATAATTGGCTTTAAACTGCAACGTCGCTCACCGCTTTGTCTGATCAGGCCCAAAATAAACTGCATTACATCACCGCAGGTCAGGCTGAGCTAATAAGGGTGTCTTTCTCACAGTGAGAAGGAACATATTCATGTTCTGTGCCTTTTCTCTTTGCACTCAGAGCACCTTCCAACTGTGCAAATGCTGGGGGACAAATTAATTCGGATTGCTTCCCAAGTTATGCAAGAGCCACATGGAATAGAAAGTGCACATTAACAGATTCCACTATTTCAGGGCGTTCATTTATGTCTCATAATTTATCATATTTGGAGACAAATAGAAAATAACACATAAGCAAAGCAGTCCCCGGGGTGTCCAGAGAACACAGTGAGGTGAACAAACACCCTCAGGCAAATGGCACCCTCTGTAGCTCACTCTTCTCAGCCCTCAGTAACCACAGAGCCATAAATACATACATAAATACATAAATAAATACTCCATGCCATAAATACATGGAATACAAAGCAGCAGAGGCCAAAGCTACGTGAGGCTGAAGTAACACTGTATTGTCTCATACCCTGCAGAGCAGTAGGCCACCACCCTCAGGTATTTACCTACCAACCAACCAAGGTCTTCTCTGCCTTCCATCTTCAGCTGGTGTCAGTCTGAATTTCTCCACTGTTTCTATGGGACCTGTGACAATTTGCACCAGTTGAGGAGCTCCAGCCTCCCATGACTAAAGAACAGAAGCAATGATGCTTGCAAGCATTTACATCCTTTCCAAATGATACATTCCTATCCTGAATGGAAAGTGTCTCAACAGGAAAGAGATGCAACAGCATCTGCTGTGAGTAAGGGAGAGCTGCCATTAGCCAGTCCTAGCAGGATGTGATCACAGTGGCATACAGGTTTGGTAGAGGCACGTTTTACCTGTGAATCTGCTCCTGTTATTGACTGCTCTTCCACTGTCTGCAAAATTAACAGCAGTAGGACTCGTGGCCTATTTATAGGAAGTGCATGGGAGCAGTAATTGCAGCAAAGTTGCAGAAAGCTGCACTTGGTGAAGCTGTTGCTTGCACAAAGTTCATCCCGTGCTCACCATCTGTTCACACTGTGCTGGGAAGCAACTACACTCCCATCTGAGCCAGTAAATCACCACTGAACTATCTCAATGACCCTATTAAATAACAATACATGGCATAAATCATCTCTTAGCAGTACACACCACTTGTAAATCTGCAGCTCACTGGTGAGCCCTGCTCTCCTGTGCTTGGACTCTTCAAGAAGACCAGGGAGTCGGGATCTTTCTCCCCCAAATGAGATGATCCTGCCTTTGCTTAAAAGTTTACAAGTATCTGGTCCAATGATCTTTCATATGGCCTCAGCCACTACTGCTGTTGAGCCACAGCCCAGTCTGCTGTTGCTCCTTGTATCCACAGTGCTCACCTGGTTCCCTCACAGCATCTCCACAGAACAGAGATTCGTGGCAGACCTGGAATGAGGACAGCACTAAGGGCAGCCCTGCTGGAAAGAAGGGTACCAGTGCAGGGATCAGACCCAAAGGGAACAGTCTGCTCCAACCTACGCGGCTTTGGCAAGGCCAGGGGAACACTGCACTTTATCTGCATGGTTTGCATGAACATCCAGGACTTACCCAAAAGTAACACCCGATTACAGAAAGACAAAGCCACTGATTTCAAGAAAAAGGTGCCAGCTCCTCTCACACAGATTGGCCACTGCTGGAGATACCCGTAAGCTCCATCCGGATGCACTAGCCACACTCAGCCCAAGGATAGGTGCTTTCCTGACCCTAACTGTAAAGATTGGCCATTTTTCCTGACAACAGTTATGAGACTGAACAGCAAGTATAAAGCAGGGCTCCTGTTTCATTTGTTAAAGCTGGGTGCTCCTGGCATCCTGCTGCTAAATGAGACAAGTCCATCAGAAGCCAAAGCCAGGTCTGAAGGATCCAAGGGCTCCCTTTGGAGCCCTTGGTCACATGCACATCCCCTTCTCTTGTCTACGGCCTGAGATGCATTATATCAGCTGTACCTTTAACAATCTAGAATATCATAATGCTCCAAACCTAAAGCCACTCTTCCATTACACTTTCTCCATACCTTCCCTTGGTTAACATAAATCCACCTGGTAAAGAGCAATCAAAAGCACTCAAATGAAGCAACTTTCAGCAAGACATTCAGAAGGTGTTGCTACAACTGCTGCCAATCAGCAGCAGGGGAGGACATCCAAACCTTTCAAAAGCAATCACACAAACCTTTTAACTACCTGGACTATCAAATCCTAACTTGAGAGCAACTAACAGCAACCTTTGTTTCTAGGAGAAGTCAGTGCCTGTGCCTCATTAAGCTCCTGGAGAGGGAACAATTAGCTGGAGACTGACGGGAACTGAGACAGTTCATTTATTAGAAGGGATAAAATTAACCTCAAACACACTAATGTGAGGGTCTCCAAATCAGTTTTACTGTGTTGTTGTACAACAGATTCATCAGCAGCATGAGAGGAAAAAACACCGTGTTAATCGTGATTACTGGTGTGTAAATAATGCTTTGCCTCATAACATCTAGGCTAAGACAATCAAATTATTTAGCTCTAATACGAGAGCAGAATTAAGAACTCAAACACATAACAGGGTATACTTAAGAATCGATAGTGGACCACCGAAGCATTTAATCACTGCTTTACTAATCTTCCTGCACTACCTGAACTCACACCAACTCCTCACACTAAAATCAATGGTGCCAGAACACTCATTAACGACACCTCATTGGGAAGAACAAAATGAGACTGAAAAACTAAGCCATGGCAGAGGAGCTGGAGGCTGCAGCTGCAAGCAGTGCATGTGCTCGTGCCCATCAGCTTCCTGTGAGAGCAAGGAACTGTAACTAGGAATGTGCACTGAACTGGTGGGCTGAGGGAGAGCAGCTGTGGCTGCAGGTATAGCAGCACATCCACAAAGCGGGGTCCATTGGGTTTGCAGCTACAGCACTTCTCTGGGGTGCAGCTTGAGAGCTTGCTTGAACACAGCATTGCCCACCACGGGGATTTCTGTGTGAGAAAGGTGTCTTTCTGCTTCCCAGCTCCAGTTCTGCTGCCTTGCATCACCTCCCACCACACAGGGCAGTTTCCCGTTGGTTCAGGGGCTATGAAAGCACCTGGGGGCAAACTGTAAGAGCCAAGCACTGCCTCCGCATCCCACACTCCTCTGTCTCTCACTTACACCCCTCACCAACAGCTAGCAAGTTTGCTGCATCCTGCTGGCAGGCTGCCCTGTGTGATCTCTCAGCGGCTGACCTGCACATCTGACACTCCCATCCTGGGACTCATTTCTCCCAAGTCTGTCAGTTCAGCTGCAATAGATTCTGCTTGGCATCTACAGACTCCGGACAGTCTCTCCCCAAAGAATTTTCTGCAAGCAAGACACTGAAGTTCTGACCAGAGCTTCGTCAGGCTGCCTGGAAAAGGATGTTACTCAGAACTGCTCAAAAACAGCATTTTCTTATTTTTATGCAATTGTTGAGCGAGTGTCAGAAAGCAAAATTGCCCTTGGGATGGGAAAATGGAATTAAATCTTCCAGCAAACACCAGAAAATGGATACTGACGTCTCTATTAACAACAAAATGTTTCATGCTTAGAAATTGGTAATCTAACACTCCTTCAGGGAATTCAGAATGGTGAGAAAAAATGGTCTAAGGCAGTGCTGGAAATAAAAAGAAATACATTTAAACGAGACTCAAACTCAGGGTGTGAGGTGGGCAGGAGAATGGCCTTAACTGGTCCCATTCCAGTGCATCCCTGTGCAGTTCAGGAGGTCACAAATGGAAAGCAATGGCCCAGATGCTCTGCAGCTCCCAGCAGGCACTTGAGGATCACCCCACACAGAGTGCATCTTCCAATTGCTGCTGTGGCTGCCAAGCCGAAACGACCCCTGCCAGCTGTGGTATGGGCAGAGCCAGCACTCATTATATGGCTGAGCTGCTTCTGTAAGTGCCAGACTGCAGCCTGTCTTGGAGTGCTTATGGATGGCACAGTTCAGACCAGCTCTTTGGTGGCACTGCTTCACGCCAGATGGGAAACGGGTGGCCCAACACCACATACCACACAAGCCGTAGCTCTGAGAAACAGCTGATCCCAACCTAACAAGGAAAGAGCTGAAAAGCAGTGCCCCAACTGAGCTATGCCATGCTATCCAGAGGAAGCAGCACAGTTTGGCACAGGCATGCACCCACACTTTGGAGTTGTTATGGTGAAGTAGAAGGGAAAAGTTGGCAGTGGAAGTTTGGTCCCCATCTCCCCCTTGCTATGTTGTGACACAAACCTGGTCAACCCAGGGAGCAGACAAATGTTCCCTTTGGAATTTCCCATCCAGAAGAATGAACAAACAATATCTTGGTCAGCGTTGCACAGGTCTCTTATACAGCTCCTATGCTGGATTTAATGACAATACAATTCTCAGAGAAAATATATAACTAAAAATATCAATACTCAGCCTATGAATGCCCACCAGCCTGCCTTCCCTTCCCCTCCTCCGAGGGCTCTTCGTTTAAAATGATTCGCTATGTTCTCTTCCACATTTAACAGTGGCTGAACTTCAAAGAGGGGAGAAAACCCTACTGCTCTGCTGTAGTATTTCTCAGAAGGCTCAGAACCTCTGCCCTTCTGCCCAGACAGCACTGGAGGACACAGCTCACTCTGTGTGCTTAGAATGGGGCACCTGCCTGAAGAAGCTACAGCTGAATCCAGGCTTTCACACCTAAAAGCCGCACGGTATAAAATAGCATCGTTACTGCTGGGTGAACATCATACACGTGTCAGTAGATGTATCTCAAATCTGTCTAAGAAATCAATTACTCGCTGTCAATACTACATGTCCAACTCCAGTAGATTGCTTTGAAAATCTAGAATACAAATGTGCAGTGTACTGTACACGAATACAGATAGCACACATACACAATGTGCAGGTTTCATATATACAGAACAGCAGAGTGGAAAGACTCTATGCATAAACAGAGTCTGCACGAGAGCAGATTTTTAATTTCAGTTTTAATAGCAGCCAACTGCTGGAGTTACCCGCTTATTATCAGTCCTGAGAAGCAGCACGAAAATAGTATTTTAACCTTTCATCTGGAACATGGTCCTTGCTAATAAAATTATCCCAGAGTCATCCATGCACATAGCTGGTGACAACTACTTAATATGCAGAATAAATTAAGGTCCATTTGCATCTAGCAAAACAGCGTCCAATTAATTTCGGGCACCTTAAATGCCAGTCTTTATGCTGGTGAAACTACACAGCAAGCCCATCCAAACCCCAGAACCTCCTCAAATTCTGCCCTTGTTAAATCAAAGTGCCTCATCCCCTCCTCTTAGCACTTAGCATTAACGCCACCTCATCCTTTTCAAAGCAAAAGTAACCTTGATAAGACAAAAGCTCTTATCTCCATTTTAACTCGCACCTCCTGCTACCAGGAACAAACCTGAGCGTGGGTGAAAAGCCAACTGAAGTCAACAGAAAGACTCCCAACCATTGACTTCCTCCCATCAGGCGTTGACATTTCCAATATTTCCCAATCAAAAACAGGGAACATCAGGATGAATCCTTCCCTAAAGATCACACTTCCTCAGTGACATATGAGCAATAATCAACGCAAAGTAAATACGAACACCAACAAGAAAAAGGGATGGTGATGGACATCAAAGCACTGATCTGCCCAACGTTTCTTTGGCTACCTGCAGAATAAGGCTCCTGCTTCTCGCTGTGAATGAATTCTTTCCTTTCATATTTGGCTCTGATCCACTGTTCCCGCAGCAGCCTGGAAAAAAATAATACACAGAGAAGTCCAAGATAAACTGAGGAAGAATCCATAATCATTAATTCTGCAATCAAAATACAACTGGGATATAAAAGTCTCCCAAACGTTACATAGCACACTCCGGATTCAAGAGCTTCCCTCCACGTTCTGTTAGACAACAAATCAATTGTTTCCCTGCACATCTTATCTTATTGGAACTGTACTAAAGAAAATCTACTGATTTAGCACAACAGCCCATTGCCACCCACCCAGGCTGCCTCCATACAGAATTCCCTCACCACGCGAACAATCCTAACCAAGCTCCTCAGACTGGATTCTTTAGTAAAAGGGATCAATGAATGAAGGAGAAAAAGAACAGAACCACAAACGAGAAAACAAACAAACAAAAAGAGATCTTTGTGCTAAAGCTGTTGTGAGAATAGAAACGTGGTATACTCTGATGTACGCACACGATGGCCCATAGGTGACACTTGTGACTCAAAGAGACTTGGAGCTCACTGCAAGGTGTCATGGAGCTCCCAAACTAGCAATAATAGGAATTCAAGCCATAGCTGGTCTCTGACACTGGTCACTGGAATGGACTGCCCAGGGAGGTGGCTGAGTCACCATCCTTGGATGTGTTTAAGAGCCATTTGGATGCGGTACTCAGAGATATGATTTAGCAGAGGGTTATCAGAGTTAGGGTACTATGGTTAGGCTGCGGTTGGACTTGTTGATCTTTGAGGTCCTTTCCAACCTGAGTAAGTCTATGATTCTATGAAGCCTTGAGAAGACCAGGAGCACATGGCCGGCTGCTGGGGCATCTCTCTTCTGCTGTCACCCTGTTATACCCTGGATTGAGTACAGCCCATCTTCAGATCCTCGCATGGGGCTCACGTGGGTTTTGCAGAGACATGCACAGAGATTTCTGGGTTGAGCAGAAGGCTCTTCCTGGATCCAACATTGTCTGCACCACATTAGGCTGTAAGTGTAGAAGACTGATGATCCCGACAGCAGAATTCAGTCACCTGTTCCTACACTTCTATCACTCATTGAAGTTTGATCACAAAATCAACACCTGTACTTAAATTTCTAACTGTTCCTTCCATTCTGCAGCCTGCTGCTGCAGACAGCTTGTTATCACCATAGCCAAACTTGGACCTTTTCAACAAGACAATCAGGGATTTAACGATAAGGAAGAGAATTCACACCACCCTCAGTTAGAGCTGATTTCAGTGGATCAGCAAGAGCTGCATCTGTTCCAAAGCTTTCCAATGTGAACACTTAAATAAGGTTCACATGCAGCAATAGGAAAATGCTCATGCTCTATCATGCAAACACTACAACAGATACACCCTGTTGGTCTCACGCCTTAGGGAACCCTGTCCTGCAATGACTTATTTCCCAAGGTGCTGTCAATGACAGTGGTTCAGCCTCTCCACAGCTGTTGTGCCCGAGAGCACAGATTAATCAGCCACGAGGCAGCCAGTTCAAATGAGTGTCCTGAGAAGCTGCAAAAATCCCTTGATAACATTTCCAGCACTCAAGCCAGACCACAGGTGGTCCCAATGGCGAGTCCCAAGGTAGGCAAGACCCCGGCCATACCACATTCCCAACCCACACAACTCTCAAACAGCTCACGTGCTCTTCCTCTGTTCTGCATCATCACAAACACAGGATCTCTCAGTTACAATTTCCCCAAGAAGTCAACACACATTGAGAGCTGCTCACCACTGGGACAGTTCAGTGCAAGCTCAGTAGCTGCAGCTTCTGCTCCAGTTGTTATTTCCAAAAAGCAGAACCAGCAGAAGAAACCAAAACAAAGACCCAAAGAGGACAGCAAGGAGTCCAGCATCACCCTTACGGCAACAGAGAGCTTGAGTATGCACTTGACCATACTTCCTACAAAGGACTAGAGGCAATCCTGCCATAAAAAGCTGCTGTTGAGTCTGTGAGGTAAACCCCAGCATCACTGGCAATGCTTGTATGAATCTAAACAGGGACAGGAATTCGTCCTGGTATCTACAGGATCTGAAGGCAGCCAGAGGGCAGGGCCAAGTCTCAGGTCCCTTAAGTCCTATAGTCTCCACGTTGTTTCTAGTAGACTTCAGATCTGATCTCCATTTCATTGTCAGTCTGCCTTGAGGGGGCTCTTAGATACCTGCTGCTGACAGAATTCTCTGCTTTTGTTCGAGTGTATTTTTCTTGAGGTGAAGATGTACATAAAACAACCCAGGGCAGATATCACATGCCCAATACAAGACCCTGCAACACAAACCCTCTTTGATTTCAATAGCTCTATCACAGAAGTGACTGCAGCACTTGCCTGCTGGGATGTTACGGTATTTCTGGTGATGGGACACACAGCAAACACAGTTTGTGTTTCTTAGAGATGCGCAGCTTTCAGGATCAAGTCCAAAAGCCTCAGCAGCTCACCTAAAGTCTGGCAGGCTGCTGCTTACAGGGAGACATCATTTTTTTTGGCAATTAGAACAGAAAGGTCTTAGTAATTAACACGGCAAGAAACTGCGAGCAAAGGAAAAACATCATTAAGGAAAGACTGTATTTCCAGCAGCAGTCTCTTGAATGGAGTAGTAGAATGGACAGCACCCTCCACCTCCTCCATCAGCTCTCTTTGAGGTATGGTTTTTCCATCACGAGTCCTTATAAAGCCAAAGCCCTGTCCTTGGAAAACAGGGGGAAAAGCCGCTCTCATCAAAGCCAGTTTTCCTCCAAAATGAAGAAAGAAAATAAACAACAGAGCTGCCACGTAGAGCTGGATGTGCATCATCTCCCTGGGATGAATGCTGCACACTGCGGAGACTGCAAGGTTCCTGGCAGCTTCTCCTTGGGCTCCCTCCCACAAAGCACAGGTGCTCAAGCAGTAGGAGAGGTAAGAGGTGGAAGCATTTTTTTTCCTTAAGAAAAATAACCCTGGCAAGATCAATGCTCAGAGCACACACAACACAACCAACACAACACAGGTTTGGCTGATGCTCGAATCGTTCCTGCAGTTGTAGATGCTGTGGAAACTGCTGCCAGGAGCCATTTTAGATCAAAACTGAGATCTACCAACAGTGCACAAAGGAATGATATGTTTTTTTTTTAATACCAGGCAGCACTGCTCATACCTGGGTCTTCCCAGCCTGGGGAATGGATGCACTGCTGAATGCACCACTGGGATATCACAGAGATGACAGGTGTCCTTTCTTTTTCAAAATAAATAAATAAATAAAAAGCTTTCTGCATGCTGCAGGAAGACAAATGCAGGAATAAGAGTACAAAGTCACCTTGAGGGTGCAAAAGATGCTCAGAATCCCTTCAGCTCACCTCCGGGGTGATTTCGGACCAGGGGAACACAGCAGAACCTTCCTACCCAGGGCCAACATCTCACAGAGGGAGTCCTACCAGTGCTTCCAGTGTTTCCATTTGGTGCATCTCAGAGCCTGACACACAGACTGGGCATTGCCATAGCCCAGTGCTGAACAAAGCCTTCCACTGCTGACACCACCCAGCTCAAGCAGCACTATCAGGGTTCTCAGAGGCTACTACTCACCTGCTTGCCAACACAAAAACATACAGACCCCCATCAGTACATTGCAGGATTGAGTCAGAGAAAACAACCTCATGGAACAAACAACATCCATCCATCCTGCTCAGTGCAGCCTGTCCTGCCTGCTCAGCTGCCTCACTCTGCAAAGCCTGCTCCAGCTTAGCAGGGAGGCTCAACTACAGAATACAGCATACAGCAGCTTCTTCCTTGTCCCCATAGAAGGAGATGTGTGACTCCAAGAGAAAATGAAGAAGGAAAAAAACAATCTGCCCTTTTGACATTTAGAAGTAATCAGCCTCTCCTATATCAGGAAAGCGAGTTACGTTTTGGAGCAGAAAGGCTACTTGTAAAGGCAGAAATCAATGGGTGGAAATTGGCATCTTTGTAGCCTTAGGAACTTGTAAGAGTCTGGGGAACAGACAAACTATTGACTTCTCCACATCATCTCAACAGGACTTCTTTAACAAGATCCCACGCGTGGAATAAATCCTACCACACACGCTCAGAAGAACACTGATTTTCAGGGCTTCCTATAAACGCAATCCCCTCTGCAGCTGAAAAACATACCACGCTAAAACTAAAATACAACAGAGGCTGCAGCTGCACAAACAAGCAAAAGCTGTTTACCGGCAAAGCTCTTTACTTACTGACAGTCAAGAAATGTTGGCTTGTAATAAAACGGTGGCATTTTCGATTCATATTTTGCTTTTGCTACGTTGTTCCCGTTTGAGGCCATAAACTGTAAAAGAGAAGAGAATAAAGAGAAAGAATTAAGAAATGTTAATGCTTGCGTTTATTTCCCCCGTCCTCCTTTGCTTCCTCAGAGCACTAAACTAATTGGGATGGGGCCACATCTTTCCCTATTCATAAATTTTACTTAATTAAAGTCACTTTATAAGCCTAAGAAAAACATCCTCTTCCGGGCAGTCCCGTGACAAATGTGTTTTGTCAACTGTACAACCAGAACTACAGGTAAGCTTGTCGTTTTCTTTATTTCCAATGGGTTTTTTCCCCTCTATTTTCACTTTTTTTGAGGTTCTTGAGTTTATATATTCAGCCGACTCAAAACAAAAAGCAAAATAACCAGGGAAGGAAAAGCCCCAGCAACACAAAGGCCTATTTTTCTCATAGAACACATGACTGTGAGCTGCGGCTCTGAAAAAAACCTCAAATGTACAAAACAAAACGTAAGAAAAAAAATCAATGACTGGAATCATTCTGTGTGCCCTTAAAGATAAGAACAGTCAAAGTACACAGGTGCCCCGGTTGGGTTTGATTCAGCAACATCACTAAAATCTGTTTGGTTGCGTTGCACATAAATAGAGAGGATTTGCACTGCAAGGGTACAGTTCTTTATGACACTGAGTTTAAAAGCCTTCAGAGCTCAGTGGAAGAGAGCCAGGAACAGCCGAGCCGGGCAGGGACAGCAGGAGACAGCAGATGTAACAGGAGAAACAGAAGACGGTCCATTTAGGATCAATAATTCCTACACAATCTATGATCATTTATAGGGGTGGGGGAAATACTCCCAACCTCTTGGTGGAATAGTTATTCCATTTTTCAATCAGCTTTCATAAGTATGACACACCACAGGCTTCAATTTAGAAATGCTCCCTGGGAATCATGTTTGCTGTGCCTTCTTTGGACAGGACTCAGTTTTACTGCTTTGCCGGTGAGGTGGCATTAAGAGCAGTGATGCGAGACGCAATGACACGATGCTTGCTGGCATTTCAAGCCTGAGACACACATACCTCCACTTGAGCATCATCCCAGTCATCCAGACGGACCGACTTCACCTTGCTGACTTGTGGAATATTGCGATGGATTCCAGAACAGTTCAAACAGATGAAAATCCCCAGGCTATGAGATGCCCAGTCTGGATCTGAGAGAAAAATGGAAAGGAGAAAGTGTTTGGTGAATCAAATTCAGCACAGGAAGGAGAAGTGGGCAGGACAGGTAGCAGCAGAGGAGGTCTGGAGTCACTGGGTTCAAATTCCATCATTGCAAAGGCATCAGATTAACACACAAGTAGAAGATAGGTGTTAGTTTATACTAATTATCACTATAATTGGTATAAGTGTCAGCAGGCCTGCAACCCCAGCAGCATCACTTAGTCACAGAAACTCAATACACAGGATATACACACAAGACTCCCCCAGAAGTCAGTCCTCACTCACACAAAGAGCAAAGCACCCAACCTTCACCAGCAGAGTCCACCCAGTGAGCACCGTGCAGAGCAGGAACAGCCCCACTAAAACAAGCAGCTCAGGGAAACCCTTGTGCTGCTTCCCTGCCTCGGTTGTTCTTATTCTGGGAGGTTGTTTTCTTTGTTTTACAGTGGGAACGCAGCATGGAGAATGCAGAAAGGGCTGCCAGGCCAAGTCCCATCACCTGCTGCAATGGCAAAAGGCTGCAGTAGCAGCTCTGTGCTTTCTCCAAGCAGAGCTGTGCTTCGCAAGCAGCTCTTAGCTGATGTCTCACACAAAGCACTTTAAACACCCATCCCTCATCTCCACATTCCTCCCCAGAGAGCTGCAGGCAGCCATCAGGCAGTGCCCAGCACACAGACAGACTGCAGGGCAGGCAGGGTGCACCCAGCAGTGCCTGTCAGCAGGTCAGAAAGCCCCAAGAACTGAGTTAGCACCCTGCAAGAAACTGCTAAGTAGTGAATACCCCCAAAACCAGCTCAAATGCTAAGGGAAGTCTTTCCAAAACACCACTGGTAAAATAATTAGCATAACACTATAATGGGATGAAAAGGAAAGCAAAAATAGAAGGGTGGCAAAGTCTTTGGCTGCAGCAAATGAGGACAGTCCCAAAAGTAGCAGCCTTGGATGCAGGAACAAAGGAAGAAAAACTGCTTATTGCTGGAAGAGCCTAGGAATACAGGGATCAACAGTGAGATGCCCTCACCTCCACTGCCTGCCCTTAAATGAGGGCTGGGAAGGGGTGGATTCTGGATTCACCTTCCGGGCCACTCAATGCATTGCACTGCATGCACCTGAGCTCCCCTGGGATGGCCCTGCCTTCCCACCAGGTGCTCCATCACTGCCTCCAGCCCTGAATTAGCATTTCCACTCCAATTAGCAAATTTGTAAGCATCATCTAGACAAGGCAGGGGGTTACAGACCCAAGCAAGCCTTCATCCTGGTGCATCCCTATGGCCCCATGCTGCCCAAAGGCACGAAGGAGGGTGCAGGATTCCCCTTTCCATCTTCTAGAGGTCTGCACCAACACCATGTCCCCTTGGCACACACACCCCACACACCTGTGACACAGTTTTGAGCAGACTCCAACTGTGCAGCCTCTGTGCCCACAGACATGCAGGGGCTGGGAGCAGATGATGGCAGTGAAGAGTTCCCCAAGCACATCAGTCTCCTTCTGTCTTTGCTTCTGCTCTCCAGCACAAAAGACATTTAAAAAAACCCCATCTTATGGCAAATAACAACAGGTCTCCAACCCTTGTCTAATCGCAGGCTTCAAGTCTTCAAACAACTGCACAAACAGACTCTGAGATAACGTTTTATCAAGCACATGATTAAATCCATGTCTTTACACAACTGGAAAGGGAAATTTTGGTGTAGATCTGCTGGCATCTTTTTAGCTCAAGGGAATGAACTTTTGCTGCTGCATGGCCAGATGTCTCCATGGCTGGAGCATATTCTCCACTGGGAATTCAGTGACTTCATTTAAGCCACTTCATCTGCTCTGATCCAGCAAAGACGGTCACAGCCACACACCCTTCCCTCTTCCAGATCATGATGCATTGCCACCGCAGTGCGCTACTCACAACTTGGGCCATCATCAAAAAAGACAAGTCGTTTTCTAAGCCTGCAGAGCATCAAACAAACAGCAGTGAAGCCTAATGAAAACTCCACGGCATTCCTAAGTGCCACACAAATGACTTTATTCCATTACATCAAGCCAAAAGGAGTAAAGGCTAACAAAGAGTGAGGGAAGATTACACCAAATGCACTCCTGTAACACAGGAGGCCTCTCGTGCTTCAGCATCACTGCTGCAGGATGGCTGGTGTCTGCTCTAGAAGGCTTCCACTGCACAACATGGCAGAGATTTTTCATCACCTGCAAAGAGATGAGAGCAACCTTAAAAATAAAAACCTGATACAGCTTCTTGAAGTTAAACAAAGAGATGAACAAAGCTGAACTCCAGAGAAGGATGCTGGGGGTGACTTCTTCACATCTTGTTCATCTGCAAGGGAAGACAAGGCCAGAGCTCAGAGAAGCACCCAAAGCAAAACTGAAACACTCAGGCCACACAGCTTAACTCAGAAACCAGCCCTGGCTGTTATAGCAAGGCCCAGGGACAGCCAGCACACAGCAAGCCAGCTGCGGCTTCAACCCAACATCACTGAGCATAAGAAGGGACCTGGAGGAAACAGAACTTCTCCTGTCTGAGGCAATAAGAAGCAACAAGAGGAGAGAGGAGGACCTGCCCAGGAAGGCAGAGCCTCTTCTCACCCTGCACAAGAAAGGTAACATGTCCTGTGATAGATGTAAGCACAGGGATTTCCATGTAATCAACATATGCAAAGGCCTTTCTGCTGCCACTCACTGCTGTTGGTTTGCAAAATAGCACAGTGAGGAGAACCTCGTGCAAAGCACTGCAGTTCTGTTGCTGTTTGCTTTGGGAAAAACCTGGGAGGTTAGTTAGCAGGCCCTGGTCACGCGTGTTTAAAAATAACAATAAAAGACACTAAAAGTGAAGCCCAACAGCCTCCCACCAGCACTCCTCTTTAAGAAGGAACATTTTTCAGGCATTAAACTTGCCAAGGCTTTAGATTCAGCTGTCAGGCTCCAGCAGGAGCAGACAGAGCTGCCCCTCTCAATGCCCTTTGTTTCAGAAGGTCCTTCTCCCTGCACAACGTGGCATCAAGCTAAGCATGCTGCCATGGGAGCTTCCCCCCTACACACACACACCCCCTTCCCTCTGCTCTGCTTACACCAAGGTAGAAGAGCTGGAAAATTCCTGGGAAGAAAAAGAAGTGTTTCAGCTGGAGGACAATGGAGGTGCGGGAACAAGTTTCCACTTTTAGCTTGAGAACGAAAAGACGGCATTGGAGCAGCGAGCTTCGGAACAGCTTTCCAGTGGGAGGTGGTGGGGGCAAAGAGACAGCACGAGCTCCAGCACACAGCCCTGTGCTCTGCAGAGGGATGGGATGTCAGCGTGGATGACAGGACCCAACAGCTCAGTCACCTGCCTTCAAATTGCTGTTTTTAGGCTAGTGAGTGGATAGGGAATAAGAGGCTTGAGATCCAACCCTCTCGATGCCCTCCTTAATCCAGAGCAAATCAAGCGATCCCTGGCACTCAGCTGCTCTCCTCTAATCATCTCCCTTATTTCAGGAAATCAAGGGAATGGAAAAGCTTCACCTGCTCCAGAAATCACACAGTGCTGGGGCTGCAGGAGGGTGTTTGCAACCCACCTCAGCTCACAGTCCCCTCCTCAGGCTCCAATACATACCACAGCACCAAGACACCAAACCCCCTCTGATACAAGTCTCCCCTCTATCACTCAACCTCTGCTCCTTCCCCACCTCACACAAGCCCTGAAAGGCTGAATTTCCCCATTCTCCCTTGAGGATCCAAGTTGCAGTAATCCATCCCAAATAAGGAACATGGAAACGATGTTAAAGACAAACCAAAAAACACATGAACTGCTGGAGGGTCTGAACTGCAGGACTGCTTCAATGGGATTCCTCCTTATGTCTGCAGTGACACACTGTCCTCCTGCACTGCAAAATGAACCTCACTCCGTGGAAACACAGCCCTAAGTGATAGAGAAATGGAACAAAGGGAGAAGCACTCAAGGTCTGGTTGTGCTCTGAGATAACCATTCATCTCGTGATGCAAGGAAAGATTGCCTGAGACAAAGAATCATTTAGGGAAGAAGAAAAATACATTTAAATAGGCCTGTCTGTAATGCACCCAAACAAGCATGCCGCAAATGAGCCCCTGGGAGCCCAACCTCCATGCAGCAGAGAGACAGCACAGCACCCTATGTTACCTGCAGGTAACAGCACTGCTGGGACCCCACCATTGGGTCTCACAAATGCAGCCAAAGCGGTCTCATCCATTACAGATGGCAAACATGTTTTGCAACTTCAGTATTTTTCTCACTCAGAACAACCTTTCCTCGCAAACTAAGGTCCTTTAAAGACACAGTTAATGAAAACCAAGCTAGGAGCCTTTTGACAAGCAGGAGCTGCATGAGTGAGAAGCAGCCACAGTGGTTTTTTCATCACTCTTGTTTTCAGTTTCAGTATTAGCATCCTTTCCACACTCCCAGCCATCCAGGCCTGAGCGCCACAGCCCTGCTCCCTCAGCCTGAGACATGCCCTCAACACCTCATCCAGGAGAACTCAATGGAAGCTCGGCTTTTGTACTGGAGATTTTCCTGCCAGCCCACACAGCAGCCCTGGGGAAGGCACAGAGCGCAGACCTTATCTTGCTGAGCATCAGATTCAGCACCATTTGAGATCTGACAGTAAATAGCCTCGGTTCAAGGATCTGGATACCTCAGTAAATGGCAAATGCTGGCTCAGATCCAGGCTATGGGTAGGCGTTGTGGAGCTCTCACCAAGGATCCAGCCAAGAGCTGACCTACAGGGGACAAAAAACCTTACACAGACCAAGAGAAAAGGCACTGCCAGGGCTCCATAACCATTTGGGGGCTGATTTTTGCATGGTCACAGCTTAGTCACAACAGTGCAAGCTCTTCTGTGCCAGGAACCCAGCTTTAGTTGCATGAGCCTGTCACACCTGGGGCAAGCCATCGGCCCAGGACTGTGGCTGCTGTTCTGGCACCCAGGTGAGTCTCATTAACAAAAGAAAATGTGTTGGGTTTTTTTTTTTGACAGCAGGGAGGGAAAAAAAGCTCCCACTGATGGGTCCATTTCTGAAAGAAATATGCCCAAGAACAGAAGAAAACCCAGCTGGTTTCCAAACACGTGAATAAACTGGCTGACACGGAATTTCCACCTGCTATCCCTCAGAGCCATCCTAGCCTGTTATCTGCATCCCTTCACTGACTGACTTCTCTTACTGCGGCTCCAGCCCAGGATTTCAGGGAAAGGAACACGCTCAGCTGAGAAGCAACCACAGCCATCAGGGCTCCTGACCTGCTGCTTATCCCAGCTGCACCACATCAGCAGCACAACCGTGTGGGAACACAACACTGCACGATTTCCCATCTTTTGTTCATTCTCCACTCTTTCTATTCTCACTTCACCTTGTCTGCTTCATTTCTTTTCCATCCCTACCTGTCTGCCTGGCACCAGCTCTCGCCCTTATCTCTCTGCATATCCCATTTCTGAACAGATAACAGATGCACACTGCAGTCTGGAGGCTCTCCAGTCTCCTGTCCCGCATCACCAGACTCAGAAAGATGTGTCCTGCTGCCCCTGCCCAGGATGAGTAACAGGATTCAGCCTGAATACTTTCAGTATCACCCATAGATGCCAGTAATGCCTCTTAGTCCCTGTGGAACAACCCAGGGCAGCCAGTGTCCACTGCCACCCTGAGTAGATGACCATGTTACAGCACAGCAACCAGCTCACCTTTACCAAAGGCATCAAAGCAAAGCGACCACTAAAGAAATTGGGGTTAAGAACAGAGATGTAGTTCCAAGGAAGTAATGCTGTGACAGAGGGCAGGATGGTATTAATATAGCACACTTCATCTAACAAAAGACACTGGCCCCAATTCTCTCTGAGTTTCACGACATCTCTGCACACGAGAATCACCAAAAGCAAGACGGCTTTGTTACTTTACAAACCCAATTAGAGACTTCAACAAGAACCATCTTCCCTGTTTTACTGCCCTACAGCTCCATCTCTATCCTGCTGATGCTCAGGAAGTCCCCATTTTGCAGAGGGGCTTAGCACTACACACAGGGCAAGGAAGCGTCACCCCATGGAAACGCACGGCGTGGGCTCACTGCATCTCCCCTCTCCGGAAAGGGAAAACAGGGATACACCCACTGCTGTGCCCACATGGCAGCTGGGGGTGGGCAGCTGCAGCCCCACAGCCCGCAGATGGGTGGGAGCAGCCCTGAACAGCAGTTCTAAATAGCAGAAAGTTCTTTGTCCTCTCAGCTGGCACCGGGGACGCAGCGCTGCGCGAGCTGCGGCTTCACGAGATGTCGACTGTGGCCATAAAAACACCCGGTAATGGTACCGCTGGTGCTGCTTGGTGGCAGCCGACAGATCTCGAAATCCCAAATAAATCAATACCCAGATGGTCGAAAAGCAAAGCTTCCGCTGAAGCAGGTTTTGTTTCTTTTTTTGGTAGGTTTTTAACCTACAGCGTGACCGAGGTTGAAAAGGACATCCCTTCCCTGCGCCTCCTTTAGAGCCATGTAAGCTCACGCACGTTTCGGTGTTCCCATGCGGTAATCGGGAAAAAGAAAACGGGATGGGGGAGGGGGTCATTGGCAACGCGATCGCCTAAGGCTCCCCCAGGACAGTCCTGCCGCACCAGGCAGGCGGTGCCCAGCGAGAGCCAGGGCCGGGCTGTGCTCCCCCGCGGCGCACGCGGCCCCAGGGGGCGAGGAGCGATGTCCAACGCGTCCTCCCCACCGCAGCCCGGCTCCCAGCGGGGCAGCCCAGCGATGAAGCGCCGCGCGGAGCCCGGACAAGGCAGCGGCAGCGCCGGGCGGAGGTCGGAGCGCAGACACCTGTCCTACCGCACGGACGGCAGCGGCGGCACGATGGCACGATGGCACGGCGGCACGGCGCTGCGCCGCAGCGGGGCGGAGGGGACCCGCCGCGATGGCACCACGGTCCGGCCGCAGCACTGCGGACGACCGCGACGCAGCCGAGACCCCCCACCCGGTGCCGGCGGGGGTTCGGGGTACGGACGAAGGTCCGGGGAGGAGTGGATGCCGCAGCCCCCGCCCGCGCTTACCCGGAGCAGCGCAGTCGGCGCACGCCGCGTTGCCCGGCCGCTGGAGCAGCTCGACCAGCGCCTTCCTGCTCCTCTCCTTCGCCATGGGGGCTGCGGGCGGGTCCGCCGCGGTTAGCGGCACCTCATCGCGGGGCGCGGCGCGTTGGGCGGCGCCGGGGCTGCTCCATGCGGCCCCTCGCCCCGCGCAAGGTGAACGGCGGGAGGGGGAGCGCCGGGGCGGTTTCAGCCGCGGCCGCCTCCTCGCCCCGCAGCCTCTCTCCTTCTCTCCCTCCCTCCCGGCCGGGCACGGCGCCGGTTCCGCCTTCCGCCAGGCCCCGGGGGCCGGCAGCTCCCCGTGCCGCTCGCCCGCGACCTCCAGCGGCCGCTCTCCGCCGGAGCCCCGCAGTGCCCGGTACCCCGCCGCGCTCTGCCCTTGGGCTGCTTCGCTGGTCGGGGCCGCCTCTTTCCCGGTAACGTCTTTTGAAGGACTCCCGAGCCCACCCGCTCTGCACACCAGCTCTCCTTCACCGCCGTCCTCAGGTGCCCCCCGGCAGGATTGCCCCTCCAGGCGCTCATCACCCATCCGGGCGCTGGGGACGCGGCACACCGCCGGCACCGGCTGATGTGAGGGTCCCCGGGGCATCGCCGCTGCGCTGCTGGGGCCAAGGGCTGCGGCCACCCTCGCACCTCATGTGGCCAAGGGGCGAAGGCCGTGTAACAGCTCGGGGTGGTGATGTGGGAAACCCTCTGAGAGCAGGGATACAGATCTGCATCTCTGAGGCTGCCGTCCTCACCCCTGCAGAATTCCTCCTCTCAAACACAGGCTGTGGGCATCTGTGACGCTGCTCTGAGCGCTTGTGGTCCACACAGCCCTGTCTGCTCCCTTAAGCCCCACTGTGCTGCTGTGGGGCAAAGGCAGCAGCGCCTGGAGGCTCCACGTAGCTCTGGGAAACCTTCCAGCAGTGCAGCTCTGCCCGGATCTCACCAGCCTACACGGATGTGAGCAGAGCCACAGGTTCCAGGGAGCGCCTTGTGCAAAGAAAAAAATCAGCCTTAAATAGGGGCAAAATCACGGCCTGATGGGTTAACAATGCTCTCCTTGTCTGGAATACATTTTCCTGAATGACCTTTGCATTTGTGCTGTCAGGCGAGCGACTGTAACAGAGTCAATTTCTGATTGTTCCCAACTGACGTCAGGCTGCTCCTTGCTGACTCTGTGCAGCACTGCGCCGAGGGTTG
This sequence comes from Excalfactoria chinensis, assembly GCF_039878825.1. Taxonomy (NCBI): domain Eukaryota; kingdom Metazoa; phylum Chordata; class Aves; order Galliformes; family Phasianidae; genus Excalfactoria; species Excalfactoria chinensis. The sequence continues at coordinate 11,246,421 of NC_092838.1, read as the reverse complement.
CTGCTTGTACACGTGTAGGCTGATGACATCTGCAAACTCGTTCCCATGCTAACCAAAGGCATAATCCCAAACAGAGCCCTTTTGTTGAGGTTTGGAGCCGCAGCCTCCAGCTGGTGTGGCTGCAAGCAACCTTGCTTGTTCAGTCCCTCTAACCTGGAGCAGAACACCAACATCCACCAGGGGCTTAAACCCATGCCAAGGAGCTAATCTGGTTCCAGCACAGTATCACAGCCCCAGTCCTCCCAACCCCTGCCATGTCGAGCTGGTGGGATTGCTCCTCGGTGTAAAAGCTTACAGGAGCAGAGCTCTAAACCCAAATCATAAAGCACGTTTATCACCTGCACCTCAGCCCCAACACAGTCCCCTCCCTCCAGCTTTCCCAGCGCAGACACTTGCTGAATGCCTCATACAACAGCCAGGATGCCGCGAGTCATTGGGAACTGAAGGGGGGCAGGGACTGGGGGAGGGGGGGGGTAAAGTCTCTGTTTAGCTTTCCATTAAGTCTTATTGATTCTCTTAATTTTTGTTCTCCTGGTTGCTAGGCAATCCTTCTCTGCGTGCTGGAAACCAGGGCTGCAGACAGGAATTTATATCTCGTAATAAAATCAAATATAACAGAGCCTGTTGTCAGTGATGAGAGGGGAGCGGCTGGCAGAGGAGCGGCTGCGCAGCGGAGGTGCTGAAGGGAGCCAGCCAGGATCAACCCGCAGCCACCGCAGCGCTCAGCTCCCACCACCACCGCCGAGCACCCCACGACACAAACGCAACGCTGCAAGTCCTGCTCCCAGCATCCAAGTGGGAAACAGCACAAGTGGATGGACAGAGGGGGAATGGAGGGAGGTTGGAACAGGACCAAACCACCCAGAATTGAAGATAATCTGTTCAGTGGGAATGCAAGGCTCAGCCACAGCCTGTCCACAACAAGGGCACCTCCATAGGCTCACTCCTGGTGCTAGAGGATCCTAGGGGCTGGTGGCAGCTCAGCTCAGGTTCACCCACATCACGCTGCTCCTCTTAGGATCCAACGCCTCACCTGAGCTTCTCCACACACTTTCCCTGTGGAAGGGACCTGCCAAGGAGAGTTTAATGAACTTGGTCCCACTTCTCCTCTGGCCGTACCATCAGGGGATCAGCTGTACCAATGTGCCATCCTCATTCAGATGGCACCCGATGCTCCGCTGCTGAGTGACTCATCAAGTCTGATATAATTCTGTACACATATGCACACAGATACACATGTATTTATGTGTACAATGCGCTTGTTTATAAACACCCACACTTTGAGCTCAGTCTTTTCTACATCACAAGGTTGTTGTCTTAGAAACGGACGATATCTATACGACCTCCCAAGGTGCTACGCACAGTGATAGCCAGGGCAGCCTGGAAATGCTGGAGCGTGAGGGCAGGAAAAAGGGATGCTCAGAAAGGATGCTCACCTCTTCATCTTCATGATGGCACAATGAAAACGTCCAGGCTCTCCCCAGAATATGTTCTCCTTGCCCCTCCATAGCTTTCAGTTAATTTTGCAGCCCCAGCCCTGACACAGCTCTGTCAGTATCACAGTCACTCAAACACACAGGTATTAAACTCGGCCCCTTATGTGACCTGGGAGCACATTCACACTGCAACAACATTAAAAATTCCTGTGCAAACAGCAAACCCTAACAGAAATATCAATAATTCATGCCACTGCAACCGCATTCGAGCACAACTCTGGAGCAGCAGATACAGCAGCCTCGGTCCCTTCTGCTTCCTCAGCACTACAGCAGAGGCAGCTCTTGCAGCTCAGGGTTTGTGTGCACAAGCTGTAGCACTCACTGACCGCTCCCATGCTAAAGCAACTCGTTTCAGTTGCAGCGTGGTTTCCTGTTCAAATGAAAAAAGAAAAGGAACAAAAAAAGGCATCCCCTCCATATAAATAAACCTTTACAGCTGTCTGTACTAAAATGTGTGTGTATATGTAATTTATTGGGTTATGGAGCTAAATGAAGACTGGCAATGCCTGGGAGGGAGAGGAATGCCATGAAGCAGAGAGCTCAGAGCAGGGCAATTGCAAACCTTCGACGTGTAAACCTGATACCAGCACCAACTTTCTTTGATTTTGAGCAAATTGCTGCATGGATCCCTGCAGGGTTTTCTCCTTCTGTAGGACAGGAAGAAAGCACAGTGTGTGCTTGTTTGGGATCTGTTGACAGAGTTGAGGAGGACAATGCAAGGGAAAATGGTATGAGACTGCTCAAATAGCAGATCCAACACCTATGCCTGCAGAGCAGCTCTGCACCTGCAGCAGCCCCCAGTGACAAAAAGGTGTCACACAGCTCTCAGAGACGGGGAGTGATTTGCAACTCAAAGTTTCACCACATTTGCACAGTGGCCAACTCTGCTGCAAAGCTCAGAGCAAGCAGTGTGAAAAAGCAGCCTGTTCCTCCCATCACTTACTGTCTGCCTGGGTAACATTGTGCACCACCAACCCAGCGAGTTCCTACTCATGGGAGACAAAACAGGGAGAGTGAGAACAGGAAGGGGTTGCAGAGCAGAATTTCCCTGCTGATTTACCTGGGCACTATCTTTCAGGTTTCTGCAACTCTCATTGATTGCAAGTTTTGTTCCATGGCTACACCCCGGAGCTCAGAGCTGCTCTCCTGCAACCACACTGCCACAGAAAGGAAAGTAACCTCAACTACTGCTCTCAGCTCACTCATCACACACTCAGGCCTGTGCTGTTTCTTCCCTCAGCATGAGTGCTCTTCTTTTCCCCTGGGCTCAGTGCAGAAACAAGCTGGTTTTGGAATCAGTATACAGAGGGGCAAGATCCTCACCGGGGCTGCAGGGGCTGCTCTGTCACACTGCTGGATGGCTGGGGACCCAGACGTGTCCTGGGGAGCAGCATGAGGGTGTTGGGGATTTGGATCTGTTTGCTGCACAAAGGAAAGTCTCAAAACAAGAAAAAACAAACAAACAACACTGCAAATCTCCTTTTGCAGTTGTAGTGCATCCATTTCATAGGACACAGAGGGACAGCACAGGGAATGGGCTCTGAGGCAGCTGCTGTGTGCACCTGACTGGAGTTGTGCTGCCTAATGACACTCAGAGAAGTTTAAATTAGACCAATGTAGTCAATAATTCACCTACACCCACATTACACCACTGCTTTTAGCCTTATTCCTGATACAATAATTAGGAGACTTAGGTCTGAGGAAGTCCTGAACAGAGAAAGCCAACATATGTGTGAAGAGATCGATACATCAGGGCCCCAGCTCCTCCGAGAAAAGCAAGCAGTTATTCAGAGCTTACCATCATCAGTTCAGCCTGAATCAGGGACAGGTTTGACATGCAAACTGCAGGGCAAATACTCATCATGGAAATTGCTTTTGCTCAGTTCCAATAACTTAATTTCTTCCTGGCTCAAATGCCTCATCCTTCCAGGAACAGCTTGGAGACATTCAAGTGGGAGACAGCACTGCGTGATGCCCCATTGTGGGGTGTAGAATGAAGCAGACAAGGCAGCTGCTGTGCAGCCCAGGGGACTCAGTGCAAAGGGAACGATGGAGAAGCTGCTCATAGGACTGCTGGAGAGCAAGAAAGGAGCAGAAGCTCAACATATCACTTCTGGTCTGGAATTCCCTGCAGCAGAACCAAGGCTCTCAGAAAGAAGACCAGCCATTTCAAATGGGCACACAGGAAAAGAGAAACTGGGTGCAGCTACAGCACCTGGGATGGGCTGCTGCTCTCAGCAGCCCGTCCAGCTCAGGGGTTTGAGACCACATCACTTTCTGTAAGATTACTCAGCTGTGATTTGAATAAGGCATTATGTGGAAACAAAGCTGTGTTCTTTCTCTAGAAAGAGATTAGAAATGACAGCCAGGATGAAGCTGCTGAACAGCTCAAGATGGTATTTGAGCCTCCCCCAACTCAGCTTTGTCCATGGGAAGTCAAGGACTATGTCCTTCCCTTCCTCTGGCTGCTGATGGGATTGTTTGGATGTCACTGCACACCCTGTAACAGCTCCCACAGCATCAGTATACAGAACGTGCTGTTCGCTTGTTTGCTTCAGTGTGCTTTGCCAAAGAAAAAATCAGCAAAGAATTAATTAACAGCAATTATTTCTAGCAACAACAGAGCAGCCCTGCTCCAGAAGCCATGAAAACAACATCATGAGACCCCTGTGGCTGAAAAGCCTTTATAAGCAGGTGCAAAAATAAACAACTTTATGGCAGGCTATAAAACAAGCCCAAGCCAGGTTGGGGAATGGCAGGGGAGAGTGACAGAACAGCCATTTTAGTGCTGAGTTGAAGCAGCTGCCCAGGTGACTTCTGTGAAAGAGCTTTAATAACCAAACCAGCCCTGAGCATTGGCACCAACCTGAACCAAGGAACCAGAGGACCAGCTTAGAGCTGCCATAGCAGATTTGCTGCACCAGCCAATGTGTTATTAGTGCTGCTAATATGATTTAGTCTCAGCCAGTCCAACCTATTAGAGCTGTGATTAGAGCAGCATCAGTTTCAGTGATAAACATCTCTCCTCCCCCTTACTAATTTGCTAAAACAAGCCAAAATAAAGCTATCAATCCAGTCATCTCTCTGCTTCAGTGAGTCCTTCTAGCAGGCACCACCACACCTGCAGGTCTCCTGGTGTGAGCCTTGAAAGGGTGGAATGAGATGTTCTGAACTCACTCTCATTTTTCACCCACCTGGTTCTTTTTCAGCAGACCGTAAGCTCAGCATTTGATTCTCTGAGCAGAAATTGTACACCTTGAATCACTAAAGCTGTGTGGTACCTGACCGTGTCTTTGTCCTGTACACGGATGGCCCCACCAACCACATCCCCATATGAGGAAGCCACATGCACCTCCTGCCAGAACTGCTTTCTGGGAATTAAATCCTGGCTCTTCGGCAGCTTTATGAGCACAGGATCTCACCCGCAAAGCAGCAGCTCCACCACCTCTGACAGAGAAAAGAATCTGAGTACAGTCTGTACGAGAGCAGATGATCCACACAGGGGCACTGATTCTAGTGAGGTCTCCATAAATCCCGCTCCTCTCAAGAAAGTCAGGATTTGACATTAGATTCAGCTGAGCACTTGCAAGGTCTGAAGCATCCCACAGCATCACATCAAATCCTCACAGCAGTGCCAGCATCCCAGATTCTGCAGCGCTGCGATCTCCTGCCTTGTCCTGAGGAGGGATGCAGTGCCTCCTAAGCTTGTTGAAACTCAGAACAGTTTGATAATGGAGAAATGCAAATTGAACGACCCAAAACTGGGCCTGACTGCTTTCCAGAGCACTTCCTCTGTGCGACTGCCTTCCCATATGCCCTCCTCCATTGGCAGCTTTGCAAGAATGATTAAAACCAGGCGAGTTAACGATTTCTTGCTGGAACAGGGCTTGCTAGCATCGAGGACACCAGAAATTGGAGCTGTCAGCTCCTAGAAAGTTACTAAAGATCTCAGTTGCCCAAAGGGAACGGCTGCAGAAGCTGCCACCACTGCCTACTTTTTAAAATCATCAAGATAAAGTTAGAAGCCTGAGTCATTCTGGATTCTCTCCTTTACTTCACTACCCTGCTTTCTTTTCGTGAGGCTACTTTACATCACTGCTGCCATCAGTTTGTCATAATTCCTATGACCTGAATAGAAGAGCATCTGCGGCACTGGGTGGTGTAAGGCACTGCTCATTATCAGCCAGCAGGATGCAGCCAGATGGACCACAACGTCCCTCCCACGTCAGCAGAACCTGCCTCACTCTGTGTGGAAGCTGGGAAGACTATTCATGCAGACAGGTACACATCCCACCAGAGCTGGAACAGCACTGACTGGATTCAGCCCACCAGAGCTGTTTTACAATCACAGCTAACTGGTTTTTGCTGGGCTACGTGGTGAATGCCACGCTTGTCTGGGGTGCCTTTCATGCAACCAAGCCCAGCAAGAATCAGCAGATATGCAATTGATGTACCTGCTGATGCAAGTCCCAAGATCTCTTGGAATACAGGGAATGAAGAATCCAGCAGTGAAACAGTCTGTGCAGTGCTAGGGAGAGAACGTCAATGTCTATGCAAAGTCAGAAGAAACCTCTCCTTGTGTCACTATCAGTCCCAGGAAATAAAAAGATGCACCAAGGTTTATCAAGTCCCCTGTACACGCATGTTAACTTTTAGGTGACTTTCTAAGATCTCATTTCTAGCAGTGATCACTTTTGCATTTCAAGCCATATGGCACCAGACGGAAAGCATTTTGTCTTGAAATCTGCTAGCTAGAAAACTGCTGCATCCTGACGGAAATGCAGCATTACCAGCTATTCAGAGAAGCAGAGTCATTAAAAGAATAAAAGAACCGGGAAAAGATTAATCAGACATCCAATCCCCATTGAAACACCCAGGAAAGGGAAAATAACCCTTGCAGGTACCTTCTCCGAGTCTTTTGCTTTCTTAATCTGAGTCAATCTGAGAAGGTAGAACAAACTGGGAAGAATCTGGGAGAGGATTCAAGACCTGCAAGGACAGCTGGCTGCACCCACTGCCTGTCCATAACTGCACTGACTGCACAGCCCCTCTGCTACACCTGCTATCCCTCTTCCAAGGGGGCAGCCCTTCCTTACCACAGAGGCACAAGCTGAACGTACAAGACTTGAGGCCATGGCCCACTTCCAGCACAACAGCAGGCTGCTCTCTTTGCACAGACTTGTGTGATTTTCTGGTTCTAATTGTTTGTTTTTTTTTTTAATCAAAAGAACTCTTAGAGCCTTGGAATTGTTTATTAAACCCTCTATTCCTTGTTCTGCAGCTCGTTGCTATTGTTTGCAGATAGACCTAGAGGGTTGGCTTGCAGCAACGTTCTCTTTCTGTAAATAACTGTAACAACCAAGGTTAAACTCTGTGGTTGAACTGATTCTAATCTGAACAAAGAAAGAGGGTTTGTGTGTGCAAGGTTTTCCTAAGTGCCAGCACACACAGCACTGCTGACCTGGAGCCCTCTGGGGACTCCCCAGCACAGGATCCCAAGCAGCAGAGCAGCTAGTTACTTTATAATAGAGGTTTGGCTGGAATAAAAGCTCTAGGAAAGACTATCACAGCCTCCTTACTTACTGTTTTCTATTATTGCTTAACAGCTTACATAGATCTTCATTCCAACACAGTCAGCACTTCCTCCTGCTTCAGGCTATGCCATCCACACCTGTACCATTACATCTCAACAGGCATTTTGTACATTAATCCGAGCTGAACATCATTTTGCAACCGTTTGCATTTCTCCAAGTCCCAGGGACTGTCAGCAGGTGGTGCTTCATAGCAGCCTTTGGAAGGCAGCACAGTGCAAGCAGGCACACTCACCAGCTTCTCACATGAAGATTAATACACTTGTGTAGGACTCACCTCGCTCCTGGTGCCACACGTAGCAGAGCAGCTCGTTAACTCTGAACAGCTACATAAATAAATCAGCATCCCTGACAAAACTGCCTCCTCCCGTACCACACACACTGAGCTTCAGCTCAGCACTTCCAGAATAAACTTACCCAACCTGGCGTCAGCTTCTGGAGAGCTTCCCCCTCAGTACAGAAATAGGAAAGATTAGCCACAAACTTATGACTTGTTTGGCTTAATGTACTGCTGTCATTGTAAAGGAGCACAAAACTTGATCCCACGAGCAAAGCTAAAATAAACAAATTTTAGAGGAAGGTTTTAATGAATGGTCTGTGTGCTGGCAGGAATAAATTGAAGAGAATTCCGGGAACTTCCCCCACATGGCTCTGGTGTTGCAGTGACTTGTCCCCAGAGCAAGTCAGGATTGTCTGACCCCAGGCTCAGCATTGATTAATGACCTATTTTTCCACCACCTCTCAGTTACATTAGATCTCAATTGAAAAAATTGATAGCCCTCACCAACTTTGAACTCACCTCACAATTCCACAGAACATACCATCTTCTCCAGCTAATGCCTCACAGCCAGGAAATAGATGCTCCTGTCAATTTCCTGAGTTTTCATCCATCTACTCACAGCCTTTTGTCTTGTCCTGGCATGAAAGGAACAGCACTGTGAAGCTGACTCACCTCGCTGGAAGGCAGGATGAGATGTACTCATGGATCTGGATGATGTTATCTCTTCTACAGGCTGGTGAGAGGTGCAGAATTGCAACCCCAGCAGCCCCTGCTAGGATGGCAGTGACCACTTCTGCAGTTACCGTGTGAAGGATGAAGCACACTATTCCCATTTGGCAGGTCAGCAGCACAGTCAGCCCATACTTACAGGGTCCTGCTGGCCACATCACCGAGGTGCTGTGGGAGAACTGCAGGCAGCACAAAGCACTGTTCTGTTGGTATGGAGAGCAGCTTTCAGAAATTACTTTTGCTCCCACAGTCCCTCCTGCAGCAGGTCCAGAGCTGGGCCTCAGCCACCCTGAGAAGAGCCCACATGGCTGCTCCCTCAGCATGTAATCTCAGCTGCTGTTTAAGTGCACTGTGTCACTCCAGCTCAGCAGGCTCCATTCAGTCACTGAAGATTTCTGAACCACCACCCCCTTCTACTCTATAGTAACAGCATCAACTGTCTCAAGAAAAACATGAAGCAACCCCTTGCTCGTATTCCTGTGCAGAGTAACACAGGAAAGAAGTAACAACCTCTGATTATTCCCCACTGCTGCTGGTTTTCTGAATCCCTTGTAGGTGTGTCACTTTGCAACAATCACGGGGCAGGGAAAATGAAATTTGATTGCTTTCAGCCGAAGATGCTGGCAATTACTTTAATTTTTATTCGGCAGCACTAAAAGAAAGCTTTTGTTCAGCGGCTTAATGTGAAGTCTTTTAACATCTGTTTCAGCAATAGAACCTCTGCTTTCTTTTCTGTGAATGTACTAATCTAATCAAAAGACAGACCTCAAGCAGCGGAATGAAGCAGACAAAAACACACTGCAGCAAGCAAACTGAATTCTCTTTTCAAACAGAGATCTGCTCTGAGCTGCCTGCACTCCTATCAATCAGATCAGACCTGAGCAACTATTTAAACCTCATTTCCACCCACCAACATAAAAGGGCAGAGCGTGTTGTTTTACTCTTTCCTGGATCTCTCTGAAAACAGAAACAGGAATGGCTGGATGTACCAGAGGACACTGAACAAAGAAGGAAGCATAGAACAGCACCAGCACAGTGTGTGCATCCCTAAAAACATGCTTCTAAAAGAAAAGTCCAGACACATTTATATAAATAATTCACATTTACTTCCAAGGCAAATAAATACCATTGCAATCTTCCCCTCGGTTTCACCACATGGATGTGAAAAATAACATGGCAGCACTACGTGGAGAAACAAAGACAGCTGTAATGAAAGACTTCTGGTTAAATGATGAAATAAAGGTCAAACGTTTGCATAGGAAATAAAAGAATAACTACTGGGGAGGCTGGAACAACAGCCTGGTGAGAAGGAGATCATCCCAGAGAAGGAAATTAACGCCAGCATTTAATAAATAGAAATTTGCAAGTACTACAACAGCTTTATTTCCACCTGAAAAGTGTGTACTGTAAGCACATTAGTAATGCCCACATAACCTCAACCTACAGGTGTTCAACAGAGGTGGAGGGTTGTTGTGTTGCTGCTGCAAGAGTTTACTGCCCTTGCAGACACAGAGAACAGCTCGGGCAAGCACAGTTCTCTGCCATGTGAAGCAGAATCAGTGATCTCTAAGGGCAGGCTGGAGGATTTAAAAGGAAGAAGCTTAGAGACACCTGAGGAAAGTAAAGGAAGGCAGTGCTTTGGCTCACTGCAGCAATCCTGTTTCAGGAAAGCATTTCCTATTGCAACACGGGTGTGAGCTGTACCACACAGAAGATTCGTTTCCTGTCCATGTGAGCGGTAAAGCTGCCTTCCTTCCTCACAGCTTCCCAGCTTCTGCTTCCGACTTCTCCTCTATCAGATCCTTAAATCCCAGCTTTTCCAGCGGTTCATTAGCCATCAGCTGCCTACGTTGGGAACAACAGAAACAACGAGTTTGCGGAGCAGATTCTATCACCGAACAGCATCGTTTTCTGCTTTCATTTCCTACTCTTTGCCATAGAGGAACCCCCCGGCCGCCACCTGCCTGTCCATGCGGCACTGCAGGTAGGCCATGGCGCGCTCCCGGCACAGGCCGCTCTCGAAGCCGCTGTCACGGAGGCACTGCATGAAGCGCTCCTTGAAGGCGCTGCACTCCCCTGCAACACACAGCGGAAGGCTGCGATGCCGCCGGGCTCGGCCTGGAGCCCTCGAGGCGCTGAAGGGAAACGGGACCCGGTTACCGCACCGAAGTGATCCAGCGGGAAGGCGCCCTTGTCCGGCGGCCGCGGCTTGAAGCTCTTGGCGCCGAAGTTCATAGCGGTAGACATGGCGGCACCAGCAAGGCCCGCAACTCTCGCGAGAGCGCCGAGCGCGTCGGGCAGGGCACGGGATCAACGCGTCAATAAGGGGGCGGGGCCACGTCGCTATGGAAACGGCATCGGCGTCGCTATGGTAACAAGGGGACGCGTCCGCATGGGGTGGGGAGCGTCGCCATGGCAACATGGCGGGGGCGAGCGTGACGTGACGGCCCTTCATCAGCTTTAAGTTGATTTTCTTTTAATTAAATGACTGCGATAAGTAGAAATGATGTGAAACGGGATGGGACAAAAAAAGGAAACAGTTGCAATTGCTGGGACGGCCATTACGGAAATATTACCTGCAGCACCACTTAAAGGGCTTTCTTGTTTGTGCTTTGATCGCTTTCTTATTACAGCATTGGAAATTGTAAGTGGAAAATTACACCGTGTTCTGTTACATAAGTGACTGGTTTATGCAGCCTGAAGGACAAGGTTTCATTTATTACTGCGTTCTACGAACAATAGATGTGTTTATTATTATTATTATTATAGGGTAAATAGCACTTTTCCACTTGACTTCATTATAACAGTTAGCAGCAAAAAGGAGATGCTCCTTTTTCATCAGCTCACACAACAGACTGAGGCCGAGGCTCCTGATTTCAGCTGAGCTCCTCAGTTCCCATGCGATGGTTCACCCCAATTCCCTCCATGCTGAAAGGAGGAACCAAAGGAAAAGATATACAAAGAACCCATAGCGGGATTATTCCCAAACAGAGCCTGTGCAAAGGCTCCATCACCTGGCTGTATTGTATTCATGTGTTTTAACTGCCTGTTGATCAATTCAGTGTCTTCCTTTGGAGTCTTAAGTTTTTGTTGTAGCTGAATTCAGGCAGCAGGTGTGTGGTTATGCTTACTTAATGCTTTACAGCAAATGCCAGCCGTATCTTCTAGAGTTTCCTTTAAAGGTAAGGTTCATCTTAGAATCTCATACAAACGCTTTAGCAGTTTAGTATGTGTTTTTTTTTTTCCCAAGGAGATCAAATAAAAACTCCATTAGATAACACTTGTTAAGAGGGAAAAAATATATCTCAATTTGCAGATTAAGCCAATGAAAAGAACTCAGTAAAAGCAGAGGCACAAAGCAGTGTCACCAACAAAGAATCAAATGCTTCCCACATATAATCTTCCACAGCAGTGAGAGGTTTCATGGCACAGGGGGATCAGGGAAAAAGGTGCCACTAATACAGGAAATATCAGGTCATTTGTTGAGCATCCAGTGTGCTGCACAGCTTCTACCCTGCAGCCCTTTCCACAGGTTAGAAGACTCAGAATGGGTGATTCCCTGAACTAGGGAAAACCTTGGGACTTACAAGTTTAACTTGATTTAACAGCTTGAATCAGAGCAGTTAGTCATCAATTATGTACTAAAGCAAAAGCTTGCTCTTTTACAACGCTGTCAAATCAAAGGGAAAGCCCTTAGCACTGTCGGTGCTTACCTGTCAGCTGTACAGATGCACCTGCAGATGGGCTTTGCACTCACCCCACACTGCTCTGGGAAGCACCACCGAGATGCACCACGTCAGAGCAGAAACCAGAGCCTCTTTTCCTTGGTGGGAGCATTGCAAAAGGCTGTGACTGTTTTTATTCCCTCACCTTGCTGCATCTTTTGAGAGCCTCCAGCTCCAAGCCAGCACGTAGCTAATTGGAAAATAATTTATCGACAAGCTGCGAAAGCCTTTGAGTAAAAGCAGGAGGCGATTTTACAGCTCAGCTTGGTATAGCTGTAAGAAATGAATCAGTTGAACAAGACCAAGCACATTCAGGCACTGGAATTTGTGCCCTTGAGACTGCTGTTCCCAGCTCCGGCACAGAACACACCTCAGAGAAACATCCTTCCAGCAGCTCGCTGCTCGCCTCACCCTCACACCGTCAGCTCTCCGCCAGCTCTTACATAAAGTCTCTTGCTACATCACTGCCACGGGCTGTTGTAAACCATTTCTCTCCCCTTTAATTCAAGTTCCTAGACAAGCAAAAATGTAGATTATTGCCAGTAGTCTGGGGAACGGGGATTTCTGTTATGGATGATTAATGAAACATCATTGTTTTGCACTTAGGGGGAAATCATAGTTTCATGCCAGTGAGGTCAGGGCCTTTATATGCTATGCGTTCTGCAAAGGTGTACAGAATGATAGATCGTCTTCTGTGACGACTGAGTCAAAGCCTCACCAGGGCAGAAGGAAACACAGCAGAAATAGGAGCATGGTGGTAAAAGCTGAAGCAAACTTCTTATTATGTTGCAAGTTGCAATTACGGTATACCTAAACCCCCAACTCTATCTGCTCCAAGACAGGGGCCCCAAAACTGAGATGCTGGAACACTGGTTCTAGATATCTCCCCACTAATCCTCCTATCCGGTATGTCCCGAACTGCTCTCAAATTCATACTACTTTGGCTGTGCTGTGTTGGGAAGATTGAAGCTGCAGACCTGGGACAAAAAGAGCCTTGGTGCTCACTGAGGTGTTGGAATTCTTCAGCCCTGTTTAGGAAATAAATTTGTCACAACCTGGACTCCTCAGCATTAACTTCTTAGGTCAGGCTGCCTCGGCTTGTTGATCTCAGACACAAGGGGCCAACTGCAGGTATTTTTATAGGCGTGCATATTATAAAGCACACCACCAGCACCAAGTCCCAGGACGTGCCGTATTGTTTGTGACACAGCGAGGCTCCTGAAGGAACGACATCAGTTTGAAAGCAATGCTTTTAAAAGGAGCAATGTTCCTGAGAACAGTTTGTTGCTAAAAGAGGTAAGGACATAAAGTATGGGAGACAGCGTCACCTTAGGCTCTGCACAGACAATACGTTAAGCCCACGCAGAGGCTGGTTTTAAATGTTTTCCTTCAGACCCATCACACAGAATTTATCACAATCCTTCAGTCTTTGGAAACTTGTTGTAAAATGATTTTTCAAAGCATATTTTCAGGGGTTTTCCTTTACCAAAGTAGGTGTGTGTAACAGACTGATTTGACAGGCAAATGAGTAGAAATCCAGTACGAGTTAGCTGTACCGAAATGCCCACAGCAAACACTGAGCGGTATCCTGTAGTGATCCCACAGAAATACTGTTTTGCAGGATGGGGAGAAGCAGGTGGAATCCAATAAAACACTGCAATAATTACTGGAAAAAAAAAAAAGGAAGGAGGTCAAAGTCCGAGGCTTTTCATTTCTTTTTGCACTGGCATTTGTCAAGGTGAGCAAAATCCCTTGGCGAGGAGCTACCTGAGTTTTAACACATCTGAGTCTATAAAAAGGTTAATGTTTAAAAGGGTTTATGTATCCCTGATAACAGTGCATGGCTGATAGGCATCTCATGTGGTTGTAAATGTGTTGCAGAGACTTGCAAGGCATACAAGCCCTCGGTGTTCACTCGTGGTTTATTATGTTATCAGAACTCATTGACTGAGTTATGGCTTTATAATAGCTCTTTTTCTGCATTATCCAACTGTTACCATAGCATTATTACCCCACGTCCCATTAGAAGATTGTATCCAGATTGATTCCAGATGAACACACAGAAGTTAGACGAGTGAGGCTGTTTAACGTACAGGGTCCTTTCCTAGGAGGAACCAATTATTTCCCCGAGCTATGCCCACAAATCCTGCCTTCCTGAAGGTGGTATCGGTTCTGGCTTGTGCTGGTAGAAAGACAAAGACACTTGTGGGCAGAGAACAGGATTTACCACCCAGCCCTGTAAAGCCAACAAATTGGCTGGCACTGCTTAGGGGTGCATAGCGGAAGCCAAGGTTTGTGAGGAAGAGATGGAGGCGAGGAAATGGCATTAGTGGTACTTTAAAACTGCTGTGATCATCTCCCATGGAGACCTCATTCATCCTGTCCAGGCACGGCTCCAGCAGGCTGCAACTCCATCAGCTCACTGCTTGAGAAAGGATTTCATGCTCCCTTATCACCAGGTACAACTCGTGTTTGAAGCAGTCTGAAAGACTCCTCTCTATAGCAGTAGCCACCTCTGCTCCAGTCGAAGAGGACGCAGACAGAGATCTTCTCACATCCTGAGAAGGACACAACTATCTGTTGTCCTCCCACCTTCCCTTGTGCTTCCTAAACCTCTTCTGCAGGATAAATCCCCTTCTGAAAAATCTCCACCCCGATAACCAGCTATGGAGAGCAGGCAGACATGCAGGCACCTTTTTTCATGTCAATCTAATTGGAGTTTATTGATTCCTCTTGCCTCCAGCTAATGTTCTTTTATTATTATTAATAAATAATCATCGTTTTTCCATCAGTGGAGCCCGTGCCCAGGAGCCTTGGAGGATTCTAGCAAAAAAAGTATTATTAAAATAAGGATTTCTAAAGGGTGGAACAGCAGCACAGCCCGGTAATTGGACAGAATATGCAAGAGGGGAGCAAAATATCCCCAACTGAGAATATGAGAAGGAGCATCACATTGACTTCTTCCCCTTAGGCCACCAATTACAGCTGTGGCCTCCTGTTGATGATCCTTTCTGCTTTGCCGACATCCCCCAAGGACACAAAAGGTGCGGGTGGCTCTTGGTGAGCTGTCACCCCCCCCCCCCCCCCCAGGCATGCTGGCTCCTGCGGGACTGTGCCCTGGCATGGTGGATGACTCAGACTCAGTGCTCAGGGCTTTGTGCTCCTCCTGGTTGGCACCCGCTCTGCAGCTGCTCCAAGCAGCCTCTCTCCTCTGCCCAGCCTGCTGCCCAGCCCTGCTTCACTCCACTGACAGTCATGCAGGGTCTCTTTCCCACCCTAGGCAGAAGTCTGGAGGTCTTTACTGCGCATATTTGCTCTTGGAAAGGCATTAACCACCACACCACCAAACTAGACAGAGCACGCTGCCACTGACCAGTAGGCTGCTGAATAGGGACTGAAGTGATTTCAGGGGCCTGTGGCGATGGTCAGCAGAGGACTTGCAGGACAGTAACAGTGTCTGCCATGAAAACACTTGAAGTTTTCTAGCCATTACTGAGAGCTTTCCCTCCCATGCTGTGCTTCTCCCATTGACTGTCCAGTGCTCCAGCCAAGCCCCATGCACCAGCCATGGGAGAACCCAGCACAGCCCTTCCTTCTGCACCAGAAATCACATGGACCACAGCATGCACATAACACTGGAAAACAAACACCTTGCTTTGTTCTTGTAGAAGAAATAGGAGCTCCAGATTAAGTTAATCCAATTTTCTCAAAAAAAAAACCAAACAATAGGTTGCCTTTTTGGCAGGTAAAAATGTACATGTGGTCCAAATGGAAGTAAACAAGACCTGAGAGCCTTTTTCTCTGTGCAAAGCCACTTCCCCACGAGGTGTGCTCAGGTGATGCCAGACGGGCTATAAAGGAAGCCCCAGGATGCTCATGTCCACATTCTGGTTTCTGATCCAGCCATGGTCATAACAAGCTTGCTGCAGTGTGGGGCCGTCAGCTCACTGCTCTATCTGGCAGCAGGGCTGGCCTTTCTCCTTTACTTCACCACCAACTGGAAGAAGAGAGTCCACAATTTGCCTCCTGGGCCACAGCCTCTTCCTCTGATCGGAAACTTGAATGTGGTGGACCTGAAAAAGCCATTCCAGTCACTGACAGAGGTAGGCTGGGAGCAAGCAGGCAGGGGGAAAGCATGCAAATCCCGGAATGCAGCTAAGGAAATGGAGATGTAATTGTGTGCTGACAATGGGGAGACCCAGTCCTGCTAAGTTCACCTGGGCAGCCACAATGAGAGGGCCTTGCAGATGCTCAAATTCTGCAGTTAGTGGTGGAAGAAGGACTTCCTGGGCTGTAAAATGCAGATTGCCTACAGCACTCACACAATGTCCATCAGCCTTGATTTATGGTTCCACCGGGCTTGTGCAGAGCAGTTTCAGTGGCTGTACCATAGGTATGACCATAGGGAAATCACTACTTCTGGCAGTCCTGGGGGATCCCATGATACAGATCTCTCCTGAAGGCACTGGATTCAATTCCCTTAAGCTTCCAACCAGCTTTAGGCTTTCAGGTGTGCTGCATCCAATCCTTGTGTTGCTGAGTAAAACCAGGGCTGACACCAAGAAGTCCTAATGAGAAGAGATAACCAAAGGCAGGCTGGGAGGTGGCTGTGATGCCCTGCCCCAAACCTGCTGCATGCCTGTTCGCTGCCAGGGAGGCACGAACCAGCGCTCATGTTATCTCCTGAACTGTCAAATGGTCATTTGATGAAAGCAAATTTAATTTGTCTGGTGTAATAACAGGAGCTGCTTCTAATCTGAAATTCAATTTTCAGTATGCATCTAATGCATAGCAAATGGTAACTCAGGCATGTCGGAAACAAGGAGACATTTGGAGCGGATGGATCTCAGTGTTTAAACTAAAGCTAAAATACCAGTGAGTGATTAGATTGTCAAAGCCACTCTTCTGTGTGACAGATGACTCATATTTAATTTCCAATAAAAGCCCAGTGCTCCTGTGACATTATCTACAAGAGAAATGCTTCCTGGTTAGGCTGAAGTTTCTGATGGCCAGCAAATAATTTTGCTATGACTGCAACACTACCTACCTTGCAATAATGAGGGACAAGTGCTGTCCTGAAAGAGTTATTGTCTAGCTTTGTTTTTGTAGTGTTTGTGGCTTCAGCCCCGAAGCGGTGCGCACACCCGTTTGCCTCAGGTCAGCGGTATTAAAATAAACAGCCTCCACACAGTAGTATTGCTATGCTGGCCTGTTGCTGCAGAACACCACAGGAATGCAGTGCTTTTTTTATTGACTGCTCATCTGATAGGAGCAGCGATAGCAGACACCTTGTTGTGCAAACAGGGTGCAAGCAGAGATGCTGGCAGTGATAGCCGTTGCTCAGCAGTTACAGTACAGCAGCACCTGGAGACCTGGAGCAGGGCTGGGAGGGTCACTGCAGGATGGAAACTAGCTAGGGAGGTAGTGTTTGGGGCCAGCTCTGGTTTAGAATGAATGTATTTATTCACTCTGACAGCTCTCCAAGCTATATGGCAACGTCTTCACCGTGCATTTTGGACCCAGGAAAGTTGTGGTGCTGGCTGGCTATGAAACCATCAAGGATGCCCTTTTAAATCATGCTGAAGAATTCGGAGAGAGGGCAGAGATACCCATATTCAGGAAAATGACACGAGGAAACGGTAAACAGCCTTTGGGTTGTCACTGGTTTTTGTAGTTGGTCTGCAGGGACTGCAGAGAACGTCATCTTCTAATGACTGCCTTTGGTCTGTACAATCGTGTACTGAGCAGCTCTGTAACAAGGTCTTACAAACATTTACTAAGCACGGGTAGCATAAGGATTTGACACTTTCATTTTAGGCATAGCATTCAGCCACGGAGAGTTATGGAAAACTATGAGAAGATTTACCTTGTCCACACTGCGAGATTTCGGAATGGGAAGGAGAACGATTGAGGTCCGAATCCTTGAGGAACTAAATTCTCTAATTAAATATTTTGAATCTTTTCAAGGTGAGTGTCAAGAATTTCATTGGGAGACAGAAAATGTGTCTAGCAGAACGTTAAAGACTAACAGAACTTTAACATTGAGTAAATGGTATCTGATGGTTAAAGTTCAGCATGTGCTTCGGTAGGTTATTAAACAGAGGCCTTAAGACATTGAAACCAGACTCCCTACTATACATCCTGGGTGGTGACTGGGAGTTTTTTTCTGAGGGAGCTCAGGACCACATTTCCACAGGAACGTGACCGAATCCCTGTCCTTTTCCCATGCCTGGATATGGCATTTTGTACAGCATTCCCTGATAATATCTAAGGCCAGCCAGCGGTTCCCTATATCAGCAGCACACCCCTGAATCACAGGGCAAAATGGGCATCATCCCATCATCATTTTGCCTGAACTACAGGGAAACCATTTGACACGAAGATGATCCTCAACAATGCTGTATCCAACGTCATCTGCTCTATACTGTTTGGAGAGAGGTTTGAATACGATGATCCAGCATTTCTCACTTTGCTGAAGCTGTTAAGTGAGAATACCAAGCTTCTGGGCTCTCCAATGGTGCTGGTAAGGGCTTGATTTTAAGTCTTAACCTTTGGGGGCATGCCTGATTGATGGTGTTTGTCCTCATGGCCTCCCACAACCTGTTCTTGAGGGGAGAACAAGGACATCACCAGCAGCCTGTATTGAACACACTGCAGCTCTGTATCCGCAGCACACAGATTCCCTGGTCTCTGGGCTCCTTCTCTGCTGCTTATCAGTATGAGAAAGAAAAACAGCCTTCACCAAAGGAACTAATTCACCCTCTTTTAAGAGGAGAAGCATAATGCGTCTCTCACATCAGATACTGGTGCTAAAATGCCCTCTCAAGTGTGCCTCCAGAACTGAAACTGTCTGGGGGACTCCATACAAAAGTGCCCACCTCTCATGGGAGGATGGAGGTGAGACCAAACTTGCTGCATACACCATGTCCATATGACACACCACAACGCTGAGCTCAATGCAGCTCACATTTGTGATATATGTTCACAACATCAACTAACAGGCTTCTATTGCTCCACAGTTATATAATTTCTACCCATCCCTTGGATTTCTCTTTGGAGCTTCCAAGACCGTGCTACAAAACATCAGCGAGCTGAGTGCCTTCCTCCAGAAACTTTTCAAAGAGCACCAAGAAGAATTTAATGAGAACGACCTAACAGGCTTCGTTGATGCCTTCATGATGAAGCAACAACAGGTACTTCAAAGCCAAGTCTGAGATTCTCTTGGCTCTGGCTCATTATTAGGACTGATCATCTGTCAGGGACGGAGGGTGAGTAAAAACAGAACTGCAGTGAGCGGAACATGTTGAAGCTCATCCTCATGCTGAGCAGTGCTGTATCACTCCATGACTCCGCTGGAACTGCTGGTTGGGTTTGTGCTGAAGTAAGCTGCCATCCAACACATGTAGGGAGAAGACCATCCACAGTCTCCCTGCAAGAATAATATGTTGGCAAACCTCACTGCAGTAACTGAGTTCTTACAGACCCAGTATCTGGATTTGGAGGCTGGATATACACAAATTCTATACACTGTAGGTCTCAATACTAAAATGCAAAACATTTTGTTTCCCACAGCATGTCGACCACAAAAACCTAAGATGCAGACAAAGGTGGTGGCAATGTAGTCACCACTGGTATCACTTACAGCTGTTTCCTGTTTGTTTTGAAGGAGTCAGAGAAACCCCACAGTATGTTCCACAATGAAAGCCTGCTGTTTTCAACCCTGGATCTCTTTGCTGCTGGGACTGAGACTACTTCTACAACCATGCGCTGGGGTCTCCTTCTGATGATGAAATACCCAGAAATTCAGAGTAAGGCTGAGAATTCCTCTTGTACGATATTCTTTTGCATGCATAAGGTTTGGGTTATGGAAGAGAGTGGAACTCATTCAGCACTGTTTAGAGTAATTATTGTGAGTGCTCTGAGGGAGATAACAACCACCGACTTTACAAAGGGGTTTTGTTCAGATGGATTGCAATAAAATAGCCCAGCCAAGTGGGAGAGGCTGAGGGCCAGCCTGAAGGCACAGGAGGGCTCCCTATCCTTCTTCTGCAGGCTATCAGCGTATGTCACTAAAGGTCTGCCATCTCCCAGGGAGCTGCTTCTGACCTGGTTTCTGTTGAAGGCCATGGGGTAACAAAGGTGTGCAGTCAGAGCCAGGCATGGGATGTCCTGTAGTGCTCCATTCAAGTTCCCTTGGCTCAAAGGAAGAACCACACCATGACCTGACTTACCCACCCCCCTTCCTGCTCTTCCCAACTGCCTTTTTCTTAATCATGGCCAAACTGAAGGCTATTTCAGCTGTAAGATGAGTATCAACTTCCTAATCCTTTCCTTCCCACAAGGAAAAATTCAGGAAGAAATGAACCAGGTCATTGAACCAGGGGAGATGCCGAAGCTGGAGGACCGGAAGAAGATGCCTTACACAGATGCGGTGATACACGAAATACAAAGGTTTGCCAATATTGTCCCAATGGGTGTGTCACGATCAACACCTACTGATGTGAACTTCCAAGGTTACGTGATTCCTAAGGTGAGCTCTGGGGCCAGCAGCTTACACTGCACCAATGAATTACCACGTTATCTAAAGCTGATAGGAAATATCTAAACACCTAGAGACGCCTTGATGCTTTCTTTAACCTACCATGTAGTTCTTTGTTTTGGATGCAGAAAACTGTTAGAAACATGTAGTGGATTGTGGTCTGTTACAGCCACCTGAATCCAGAATAACCAGACTTTAATGAAGTCATACTGGTTTGATTCTATTATGCCCAATGTGAAATCTATACTTCAGTATACTCCTTCAAAGATCTGTCTGAATCTGCAAGAAGAAAGCTTTCATGGTGCAAAAGGAGAGCAGCAAATACTGATAACAATATAGCCACAGTGGGGCCAGGAAGCATCCTCTGGTTCTGTTTGCCATTCCTCAGTCTTATTTGTTTCTTCACACGGGAAAAAAAGAAAGCTATCCCAGCTCCCTTCTGCACCAAACAGCTGCTTCTTTGATCCCTTGCAGGGTACAGAGATTATACCGCTGCTGACCTCTGCTCTGAATGACGAGCTGCACTGGAAAACCCCGCATCAGTTCAACCCTTCCCACTTCCTGGATGCTGACGGGAACTTTGTTAGGAGAGAGGCATTTATTCCATTCTCCATAGGTGAGAGAGGTAATATGTGTCCATCCTGGGGCTAGGCTAGCAGCACTGTGCCTGCTGACCCCAGGGAAGTATGTAAGTGAAGGACACTGATAAGGCAGGATAAGAGGTTTCTGGCCATTGGTCCTGTCCTGCTATAACCTGCTGTTCCTTGGGAGATGTGGCAGACAATGATTTACCCCCAGGGACTGAATGATCTCACATACCTACAGGCTTCCAAGCAGCTTGACACTAAGTCAGCAGCACCCCCTCCCCCCCTCTCCAATATACAGAGAAAAGGAAGGCAAAGCTTCCTACCTCAGCTGCACAGACTGCATGTCCAGTTTAGAAGGTCTCGGGTGCCATCACCAACAGTTCCACTGCATAACATTTACTTCTGGTTGTTTTCAGGACGAAGGGCTTGTGTTGGAGAAGGCCTGGCCAAAATGGAGCTGTTCCTCTTCTTCGCAGGCTTGCTCCGCAAATTTGTTTTCCAGCCCCCTCCAGGGGTGAACAAAGCAGACCTAGATCTCACTGCTGACGTCGGCTTCACCCTGACCCCCATGCCTCACCTGGTCTGTGCTGTGCCCTGCAACTGATCATACGACATGGAGGTAGTGTAGTGGGCACTTCAAGCTTGATTGCAAGTCTAGCTAAAGGGGGAAAGCTGTCTGCCCGAGCACTGGGGAAAGGGCACTGCGTTCTGCTGTTTGTCTCTTGTTCACATGATCCTTTCCAAGTACCAAGCTCTTGTACCCTTGGCACAATGCAAACCCTTCAGACACCTCTGAGCAGTGACCCACTCACTGGAACACCAGAGATGCAGTCTGCAGGGCTGTTTCAAAGAATGACATCGTTTTGAGCCTCCTCTATGGACATAATGCACCAGGGGCTCTCCACTGAGAGCCTCCATGGGGAATTTCTCAGCCTGAATCCCAGCTGTATAGCAGAGATGGTTATTGATGGCCCAGCTGGAGACAGCAGATCCTTAGAGGGTCTAGAAGTCTCCCTGAGATGGCTGTTGAGCTGAGCCTTGGGCTGAGCTGCCATTGTGCAGCACAGTCTTATCTTTATCACAGCGTCGCAGACACTCAGGTGTGACATGGGCTGATGCCAAGAGCCAGGCATGGGCCAGCTATCAGGAAACTGCTAAGTGGTTTGGAAAGTGGGCTCGTTCCACATTGCACTGGATGTTTTATACTGAAGAGCCTATTTATGAGGGGGCCAGTCTAGCAGCTTTCACACTAAGGCAGGCTTTTCTCCCAGTCCCTTGCCTCTCTGGGACAGCAGTGGTGGGGGGACATGGAGGGGCAGAAAGATGGGGATGTGGCTCTGACACACATCCAGACACGCTCTGGGCCAGCTTTGTCCTTACACTGACAGAAAATAAGCAGCCACAGAAAGTGAGTGGTTTCTGAACCTGCACACGTGATGCTGCACACAAGCCTGAGGCAGTGCTGCAGTCACCTGCATGGGAACCAATGTTACAAATCCAGAGCTGAAAATGCTCTCACTGCCAGCAAAGTCCCTGCAGTGCTGGCAGAGTTCATAGGATTTTTCCCATAGCCATTAAAAACTGTAAAACTGGAAAGAGAGGTGTGTTAGAGCTTACTACCCAGCCTGTTAATGTGCCGTGAGCTTGGTGCATGGGGTCTGTGCAGAGAGCTGGTGTCAGCACAGAGGGAAGCCTTCCTAGGGCGGCTGCTTGGTTAGAACAGTTAATGATTATCTTCTGGAGCAGCCATTATGTGTAGGAACTAGGAGCTGTGCTGCAGAGGGAAGGTGTGAAACCTGAATGATGGTGTGGGTAAGAGGAGGCTTTGTCTGTTAACACAGGCAGGAAACCAGATGTGGGTTAGAGAGTGGTGAGTCACTGAAGATGCTCTGTGTTGCTTTGGAAGTGAGAAAGGCAAGTCAGGATGGAAAGAAAAAAGGGAGAAACTGACAGTTACAGGGATTGAGGGGGTGGCTGGGGCAAGGCTAGCACAAAATGTTACTGTCATCCAAACCTGATCTGTGCTGCAAGTGGAAGGAAAGGAAGGAGCAAGAGAATACGAAGAGATGACAAAGTAGTCCCTCTTCCTTCAGCCAAGGCTCTGACTCTTCACAGCTTTAATTCACAAGTAAGGGCAGCACTCTGACAGCTGCACTGTGCTTTGTCCCAGTATTGCACTCGTATGTTCCCTGGGCTTGTACTGGGGCTGCACTTTCACTTGTGCTGTGCCTTGGGGCCAGCTCCAGCTTCCGATCCAGCTCAAGGAATCTGCTGAACAAGCTGTGTAACAAGAATGCCTTTGCTGCTCCGCTTGCTTACATTCATTTTGCTGCTGCTTTGTTTGCAGTCTAACTACTGCAAGCTTGACCTTAGCTTCTACTTAACAAATAAATATTTTGCTCTGTTGCTGTTGATCTATCTGGTGCTGCAGGATAAAGTAGATTTGGGGTCAAGCTGATAAAGCTGGGCTGCACCTCCTTTTGTACACCCACACGGAGTGCAGGGATCCCTGGGCAACACGCAGCCAGAACATGTTTAACAATGCAAAGTGTGAGCAATGCCCAGAGCCACAAACAGCTCCAAGGAAACCAGGCTGTTTCTAGAAGGTCACAACCAAAAAGGCTTCTTCAGTGCTTTGGTATTCGTCCCTTCAAAAGTATCCCTTTTCCTAAGCATTGCGCAGTCCACAACTTGATGCCATTTGTAAGAAGGGAAGAGTCTTCAGAGCTGATTATCTGGTGAATCGAAGTCCTCACACACCTACAAGATGCTGAAGATGCCATGCTAGGCTTTTTCTTGCATTGGTTCCAAGGAGGCAGACAAGCAGCTGAGATGGCTTTGAGTTCTGGCTATCATTTTCCTAAAAGGATTTACTGACTTGTGGAGAATTTGGGATAGGAGGAAGGGAAAACAGTGATGGAGAAGGAAAACCCTTCACACAGACACTGGCGTGGAAGATGTGTCTGTTTGCTTTAATGAGGAGATGGACAAGGGAGGAAGGAAGGGCAGGGCCATGCAGTGTCCCAGAGAAGGTCGGAGTCATCTGCTGCCATCAACCTTTCCTCACTGCAGAGGGAAAATGGAAAATTAAAGTGAATGGCAACACGTTTCAGCTAATAAAGGAAACAGATTTTTTCTGCCCGTTAAAAACTCGAACACCAGAGAATGGATACAGCTCCGTGTTCTTTAAGGTAAAAGCCAGGTCAGGTAGCAATTCGAATGCATTGCCTCGCAGTGCTCACCTGGAGCCCGCACAGTGCTGCTGCCCAGCAGGGCTGTGTGCTGGGTGCCGGGCAGGGCAGCACGTAGCAGCGCGGCTCCACAGCAAAACACGTACCAGACGGGTTATTGAGACAGGAATTTCTTGTCATCGCAACAGCTTGACTTACCTTTGTCATCTTAATGCATTGCACTCAGAGGTTGGTAGGCTTAAAAAAACCCAACGCGCTCTCCCCCTCCCGGCCTTTCAGACATAATTTAAATCTCTCTCTGAAAGGCTTTTTTATGATTTTGGCGGCTCCCAGGGCAGGGATGACATACCAGGAGTGTGGCAGTGGCACGTAGCTCTAAGGTCAGACCGAGCCCTGCAGGAGCACACACAGCACAATGCCATGCCCCCACCCTGTACCTGTGCCACCCCGGTCCCACTTGCCTGCTTTGCACCCCTACCGCTCTGTGCTTGCTGCAGCAGGGCTGAGTCACACGAGGCATTGCTCTAGAGAAAACCGTCGCCTCCAGCCCATTTCTTGGAAACTAATAAAAAAATCCCAGAAATGTTGCAACACATTCGCTGCTTCTGCCACAACCGCCACATCTCTGCAGCATGTGTGCACCAGAGCTGCTCCGCGACCATGCTATGCACCCTGCACAACAGGCCTGCTGCCTTCCCAGCCCTCTTTGCTGCCACAATGCTGAGGACACGCTGCTGAATAACATCCCCTACATAATCTAAGCTTTGGGTAAAAGGAGCTTTGTGCTTCTTGATCGCATCACGACAGACCTTTCTTCCCTGAGCAAATGTATTATGGTAAATGGTTTATTCTCAGCATCCCTCTGGCAGCCATGGCTCAGCCTGACAGACCTCAGTCCCTTCTGCAGGGGATGGGAACCTTCAGGAGGTATTCAAGCTCCAGGTGTTTCATACCTTTGACTCACAATAGGTTCCATTCTCCATCATGTTCAGGTTCTGCAGCTCTCCAGCTCAGTTAAGTTCATTAAGTTCATTAATTTCTCCCCTCTGTCTCTTAGAAGCTGCTCTTTCCAAATGAGGAATCCCCCCAGCAACTTCAGATCCAATTTTGCCTTCCCATTTAATTTACACTGCATCCACTCACGATCACTTGACCCATGCTAATTTTCCGTGGCCAGCTCCTACACGTCCTGCACCTCAGAACTCTGCAATCCCATTCCCTCCAGGCACTTTGCAGCCATTCTGTGAGCTTTATGGGCTACAGCACCCCAGGATACATGGCCGTTACCATCATTAACAACCTTTGATCTCCACTCGACACAAAGTCAAAGCTTTTCCTTCTCTGCTTCTCTCTTTAGCAGCCCCAAGATCTCCATCCAAACCCAATGCTGGGGGTTTCCTACAAGGCTCAGAGGAACCTTTTCATTCTCCCATGTCAGCAGCGTTCAGAGGGTCACAGCGCTGCCAGTGAGGGACCTGGAGGTCTCGGGTGGAGGAGGCAATAGAGGAATGCCAAGCACCTTTTCCCATGTATATGTTCTTGCACACACATGCATGGGTTTGTAATTTGAAACTCTCTTTACTTCTGGACAGGCTTTGCAAACTGCTTAGACCACATTCTCCGAGGTGTTTAAAGAGGGTGGAGTATGCAGTATTTATTTAGGTACTCTACAAACCTTAATAAGAATCGAGTGCTTGTAGCGATCGCAGAGAACAAACAGAGAGCCAGCTGGCAGGAGCCGAGCGCTGCCGCTGCGCTTTGATTGCTTCTAACACCAAAAACCAGAGTAGTACTTTATAAAAAAAACAAAAAACAATGGCTTTCTTAATTTCTTGTATCTCCGACCCTGTATTAATGGGTCTGTTGGGTGCAGCAGTGCTGTTAGCTGTACTCTATTTTTCAACCGGCTCTAAAAATGCAGCGTTTAAATTGCCTCCTGGTCCAACTCCTCTTCCGATCATTGGTAACCTGCATTTGGTGGACATCAGAAGGCAAGATAAGTCACTAATGAAGGTAGGACAAAAAACCCAAACCTGGATCCTCGTGCATTTTAAAGCTGCCTGGGTTATAAAAGCGCTAATTTTTGGTCTTTTTTATATAGTATGAACTAAGTAGTAAAGGTGTGGAAACTGCTCTGTAATATTTTCTTTCTGGTTTTCTTCTCCAAGCCAATGTCTGTGTTGGTGCAGTGTCATTTATGAGCAATCAACCGTTAAGTAAAACACCTCTGGGTAATACGAGATTTCTTCATGTAATTGTGATGATGTACATGAAGTCTGCAGCGCTTGTGGGACTTTAAATATTAATTTGACAGCTCTGACACCCAGAAAATGTGGACAGCATTAGGAAAGAACTAGCGTGAATGGAAACCGCTTCTTTCCCTGCGTCCTAGAGAAGCAGAGGGGGAATGTCGCGATGCAGTGACTCCAAATCCAGATGTCCCATTGCAAAGCCCATTTTCCTTTTGCATTAAAGTCTGGACGGCAGAAGGGTGGGATGGGAAGGCTGAGCTGGGGAACCAGAAGAAGCCTGGAAGCTCTTCCATTGGCATGCAATCAGAACAGCTTACCCTACTCATGCCGGAGCTGTGTGTTGGTGCCAGGTACAACTGGCACAGCTGGCACTGCGGATCGCTCCCTCCTCGAGTGAGGGCTCCATCGCTCCGGTGCTGGGTGAATGCAGGTGGCTGTCGGGTGTGCAGTGCTGGACTGAGGCTGCATTGCTGCCTTATGAGCAGTGCAGGGCTGGGGTAGCTCACCCAGTGTGCTGGGCACAAGTTTGCCTTCGGGTTGTTTCTGAATGACCTCTGCATGCTCTCACTGCCTGCTCTGTTGTATTTGCAGTCACCTATATTTGACTTTAATTTGGGATTAATCCAGAGGGGTTATCCCTGCTCCTCACCCACAGATAACATTAAAGCAGTGTCTGCACTGTACTACGGCTGGCTGGGCAAACTGCTGGGGTGCTGCTGGGCAGGTGGGGATGCATTTTCTCCTCTCCATGAGCTGTGGCTGCACTGCGTAGGCTGAGGCTCAGTGCATGAAGCTGGGCAGCACCTGGGGCCACCCACTGCCCTCCGTCAGCCATTGCAGACCCTCCTGCATGGCGATGCTCTGCAGCTGTTGCTCCAATCCCTTGATCTAGCAGCAGCAGAAGCACAGGAGAAGAGAAAGAGCTGTCCTGTATAACAGTGTCACTATTTGTACTATTCTGGTCTTTCCCTGGTTTGGCCAACCTGCACTGCCATCCAAAGTCCAATTTAACTCCACTTCTCTTTTTTCACTTTCTCCTTTAGAAAGAGACTGGATTAGCAATGCACTGACAGGGGGTGGGTAATAAATTCAAGCACCCTTCTGCTCACCCACGCAGAACATCCCATGCTTAACCACAGGGAGTGCTGGCTGAGGGACTTTCCCCCATTGCTGACCATCACAGCTTGCCTCTCTTTCAGCTTGCGGAAGAATACGGCCCGGTCTTCACTCTCCATTTTGGCTTCCAGAAAGTTGTGGTCCTGACTGGGTACGAAGTTGTGCGGGAGGCGCTTGTGAACTACACAGAGGAGTTTGTAGACAGACCATCCATCCCAATATTTGACCAAATTCAGAATGGAAACGGTACTAGAGCAATGAGGGGGGGTGGGAGGGACGGCTACCCTGCAGCCTGGCTTTCAAAAACCCCCTCGGCCCCCCCCTTTGCTGATGGTGTTCCTTCACTTTCATGCAATGAGTTTTCACTGCCATTATTTTTTGGTAGCACACTTGCAGCCAACCTTTATCCTCTTGTTGGAGGATGAGGAGTGGAGTTTTTAAAGGCACAGGTTTGCCCTTTCATCCCGGTGCCTGGTGTCAATTTTGGACGCAGTCAGTCCCCAGCATCTTGTCTCCCTCCACCAAAGCTCTCAGGTGGGACGTGCAATCTGTTCAGCAATGGGCTGAGGCTGGAAATTCTTCCCCCAGACATCCCTGTGGTTTTCCCAAGGACATCAGAGGACATCCTGCCTTGTTCCTCCAGCCACTGCTCCAGCCAGGCTCTGGTGTGAGCAGCCAGAAGGCAGCTCTGTATGCTGGTCACAGGCCAGAGTTGGGATTACAATTAGAAATTAAATTACCCAGCCATAATATCAAGAGATGAATTTATCGCTACATAAGGAAAAGGAATTGATGGCGGGAAAAGCATCATTCAGAGCTAATTTACACATAAAATATCCCTGAGGGAGGCTGCCAGTATTGCTGTATCGGATCTTTCTCTGTTACCCTCTCAAACCAAGTCAGAGCTGCTCAGAGGTGACCCAAAGCCATAAATTCACATGGGCTAAGGGTAGCAAGGGTCACAGATTTTCTGAAGAATCACTTTTTCTCTCCACTCCGAAGTGGGGGTATTTTTAATGTTACTGGGAATCTCAGAAACCAGTACAGCAATGACTGGGATCAAGGAGAGTGAATCATCCCATCCCTCAAAGATAACAGATCTTTATGATTGGAATAGAACAAAGGGGGAAGCTTCAAAGAGTCGAGGCTGTTGCTTGAGGCCCCACCTTGCAACCGAACAGGGTCAGAGAGGTTGCACAACTGACTCAGACCAGCTCCCCCCCAGCCCCATGGTGTGGGTCTGACAGCCCTCCCCTCACCCCGCAGCCAGCAGCCTCAGTGTGACCAGGAAAGCTGAGCTGAGAGGGTGCAGGGCTGCAGCGCAAAGAAATGGGGGACCCCAGTTACCCAAAGCCATGGGAACTGGGCAGCAGAAGCTTGCGGAGCTTCCTCCTCACCCAGCCCCATAACTCACTCAGTGTGGTGTGGCTGCCCCAGGTGTGTTCTTCTCCATTGGCGATCTGTGGAGAACAACGCGCCGGTTCACCGTCTCCAGCATGCGCAACCTCGGCATGGGGAAGCAAATGATGGAAGGGAAAGTTTGTGAGGAGCTTCACTTCCTCATCGAGAAGATCAAATCCTTCAAAGGTGAGCAGGAGCCCATCGCGGTGCTCTGCAGCATCCATGTCACTCTGACACTGCTCTCCTCCTCCCACTGCAGGGGAACCTTTCAGCCTGAGGTCCTTCAGTATTGCTCC
The DNA here is from genome assembly GCF_039878825.1 of Excalfactoria chinensis. Lineage (NCBI taxonomy): Eukaryota > Metazoa > Chordata > Aves > Galliformes > Phasianidae > Excalfactoria > Excalfactoria chinensis. Next base: position 11,217,218 of record NC_092838.1, on the reverse strand, counting down.
GATCAACATCACCTTCCTCATGCTCTTTGGAGACAGGTTTGACTACAAGGACCCAACATTTCTCACTCTCCTAAGACTCATAGATGAAGTTATGGTTCTTCTGGGATCTCCGTACTTGAATGTAAGTAACCTATCCCAAAGGTCAGCATTTTTTCCTCACCAGTCTGTTACTGGTGGAGGAACAGTTTGCACTGAACAGTGAAAAAGCTTAAAATTGAGTTGTACTGCATTAAGGCTGATAGACTGCAAAGCCCATCCGTGTTAAAATGAAGCTGAGCCTTCCAGGACTCCCTGGGATGCACAGATAGTACTACAGACAAAACTCAGCTCATCCTCTGTGCCTTAGGGAGAAGTTAGTTCAGCATGTTGATCCTCCTGCAGACCTAACACTTCTCTGTTTTTAATTTCTCATTAGTATTTCAATTTCTACCCATTCCTTGGATTTCTTTTCAAAACCCACAAGATTTTGCTTAAGAAAATAGAAGACGTGCGTGTCATTATAAGGCAGTACATGAAGGCAAGCAGGGAAGACATCAACGAGAACAGTGTGAGGAGCTACACTGACGCCTTGGTATTCAAGCAGCACGAGGTACAGGACTGCTTGGGCTCTGCTGGCTTTTGTGATGTCTTCTTCTCTAGCTTTTCTAGATAAAACAGTTGTGGATCTGGATTTCAGCCCTGTCACGTAACCCTACTGAAATTAACACCGTTGTCCTCGTGGCACTGAAATCAGATTCCAGTCTTGTACGGTTGGTGTACTTTACTGCAAGGATTTTTCTATCCAAATTGAAATGTGAAAGCCATTCTCTCAATCCATTCCCCAAATAGCAGTGCTAATAATGTGACATGAAGTCCTAGTTTGTAGTAGAAAATGCATGAACTCACACGTAAGCTGACTGTGCTTTTCTTTTTCTGACAACAAATCAATTAATCATTGATACTGTTGCTCCAAGATGAACGATACACTTAAAGAACTGGAATGATGAATGGTCGGTACATTTGCGAGCCCAGCCCTGCATCTTACTTTAGTAGAGACTGCAATTTCACACATCAGTTGATTTCATTCCACACAAAGTATTTGTGCTCTGAGTCTTTTCTTCTTTCCCACTGGAAATGGGCCAACGTGAGACATTAGTCTTCTTCCCATCACTGTGGAGGAAGGTTCAGTGCAGCCTCCTAAGGCCCAGGAAAAGTAACATCAGGCCATTTACCAAGCTGTTCCCAAACACACAATCGTACCCAATGGCCTTCTGGGTTATAAAGTATTTCCCAAACTTGCTAACACCAATATAAATACTACTAACATACTACTACAGACATACTACTAACGCTATTGTAAGAGCTTTCTCATGCTTGTCCTTTTCAAGGAGAAAAACAAGAAAGACAGCCTGTTCCACGATGACAACTTAATAGCATCCATACTTGACCTGGTCATGGCGGGCACAGAGACCACGGCCACCACGCTGCAGTGGGCCATTCTGCTGATGATGAAGTACCCAGAGATCCAAAGTGAGCTCCTGGTGTTTTAAGACTCCTCTTCCTCCAGATGCTGGAAAAACACTTTTTTTTTTTTTAACCAAAATCAGGTCTGAAGGGGGAGTTGTTTTCCTCGCTGAGATACATCCCCATTCTTTGTTCCTTCCAGAAAAGGTGCAGGAGGAGATTGGAAGAACTGTCAAAGCTGGAAGCTGGGCCACATACGAGGACCGCAAGAACATGCCATTTACAAACGCGGTGATCCACGAAGTGCAGAGGTTCATCACCCTCCTGCCCCATGTTCCCCGCTGCACTGCTGTGGACACCCACTTCAGGGGATACTTCCTTCCCAAGGTGGGTACAGCCCAGCCCAGGGGCACACCGTGCTCCTCTTGTTTCCAGTGGCACTACAGACCAGCTCCTTTGGAGGGAGCCATAGGACAGAAGCACAAAATAGATGTCCAGAATTACCCCAGAAGAGTTTCTTCCTTCACAGCAACTCTGCTGAGCCCAGAGAGACCAGTACTATGGAACTCAATTCAGGCCCTCATGCTCAGCATTTCCACACTCCAAGAGTGACCCTGCTTTAACTCTGATGCCATCTGCCCAGTGAAGTATTTGCCAGGCAAAGTGCAGGATCTGACCCTCTGCCTGAGGTCCTCACGGTGCCAACGTGGCATTTGGCTTCAGCCCTTGGCACAGCTGGGTGTCCTGTTGGTGGAGGGGATAAAATCCTCAGGGTCTCCACCTGCCCCACTGGGAGCAAATCTCCCACAACAACAAATCTATATCACAGATTAAAGCAGCACAGAGCGTCGAGCCCTGCCTTCCTGCTCAGCCAAGAATCTTACTGGCAAAGCAACATTTAGAGTTGGAGTGAGATGTTTTGGTAAACCCACTGTGGAAAGGACTTCTCCATAGAGCTCCTTCTCATCCCCAGCCCCTTCCTCACACCCCTCACCCAGGACCCTTGGTGCTGCACCACGAGTACCCCTGGGCTTTGCTATTTCTTGTGTCTTCTCCCAGGGGATAATTGTCATCCCATCGCTCACCTCAGTGCTGCTGGATAAGACGCAGTGGGAGACACCGCACCAGTTCAACCCCAACCACTTCCTCGACGCTGAAGGGAATTTTGTCAAGAGGGAGGCTTTCCTGCCCTTCTCCATAGGTACCAAAAGGCCTCGGCCACACTGAGGGGTCCTCATGGCTAATTACTGCCCCTCATTTGGATGACGAGCTCAAGGGTTGGCTCCCAAAGATCCAGATGGGGAGAGGACCTTTCTAGGAAGGACAGCCCTGCATTGGGAGTGGGGAGGAGGGGTGGTAGGGCAACGTTTAGAGTTGGAGTGAGACATTTTGGTAAACCCACTGTGGACAGGACTTCTCCAGCTTGATACTTCCATCAAGTAAGCACGCTGCTGTCATCCGCAGGGCGAAGGAACTGCATCGGAGAAAGCCTCGCCAAGATGGAGCTGTTTGTCTTCTTCGTAGGGCTGCTGCAGACGTTCACTTTCCAACCTCAGCCAGGAGTTTCAGAGGCTGACCTGGACCTGACCGTCCCCGAAACGACTTTTACATTAAGGCCTCGGCCTCAGGCGACCTGTGCCATCCTGCATGAGTAGCCAGGGCCTGCAGCGGGGCGGCCAGGCAGGGACACTGCCAAGGCCCATCTTAGCTATGCTGGGGTTCATCACCCTATCCCGACATGCCACACTGTCATCTTTCCCTCCCACTGCCTCCGTCCACTCCTACCCCTACATCTCCCCATAGGTCACTGACCCGCTCTTTGCTCCCATGCTGTGGAGGGTGCAGGCAATCGATGAGAAAGCACAATCCTGGTGACCCTCCCAGAGAGGGACACAGAGCAGCTGAAGGACCATAGGGTGTATGCCCATGAGATGTAGGTGTGACATCCACACTTCAATACCAAAGAAGTGAGGCTCACAACACTGCAGAAATCTGCCCAGAATTCCCAGTCAAGACACACCAACCTTCACTGGGAGCCGCAGAAATACGCTGTAGGTGCTTCCTGAGCCAAGCTCTCTAATTAGCCAGAGCTTCCAGCAAAATCCCACTGGGGCAGGCAGCCAAGTCAAGCACTGAGAGTGCAAAACAACCCATCCATGGGCTGTGGGGATGAAGTTCTTCCTCCTTGAAACGCAGTCCTGAAAGACACCTTAAAGTCTGCAAACCTGTCTAGATAGCCAAGAGTTGCTGCCATCACATTCAATGCTGCTCCACAGTCTGAATGGAAAAAGATCTACATTTATAAGTTTGCAGTTTACATTCATACCAGCAAGTGACCATAAAAGGCTAATGATGCAGGAAAATAAACTGACTCATTTCTAGTTTTATGGATATCTGTCTTTTCTGACCTGGTTAAAACAGGAGCAAATACATCCCCTCTCTCAGGATCTCCTGGGCAATCAGTGCAGTTTGGAACAGTCTGCCCATTGGAACCAACCATGCAGTTTCTTTGCAGATGGAGCTTTGCATGCAGGCAAACACACATGCAAGGAGAACTGGGATCAGATCTGGTTGTCGTTGCTTTCTTTTGCTCTGCCTGCTGCCCCAGTCTGCAGCACTCTAATCAGCCATCATATACTGCAATCTCAATCCAGTTGATGTATAGCTCAGGATATTTTCCATCCAAACAGCTGCCTGTGAATCTCTGTTCTCCACATGCATTAGCTTATCATGTACTTTATCACATTGTTTATGTCTCTCCCTTCACGGGAACCCAATAAAGTTTCAGTCCTCCCACGTTTTCATTACATCAGATGTTTCTGCCACCAAACTTGGTATTCTGCAGAAAAGCCATGGAGCTGAACCTGAGAACAGAGTGACAGCAACACATTTGGTTCAGCTCGTACCCCATGGCTGAGAGGTACCCCATGCCCTGATCCTACAGACAAACAGCTCAGCCTGAGGGCTTCCATATCAGCAGTGCTTTCTCCAGGGCAAAGAGATTTCTCTTGGTGCTCAGCTATAATTACTGAGGACACTCCTGGCTTTCCACTTTTTTCCTTGCCTAACCCCCAGCTTTTGCTTGAATAGGCAGAGGGAAAAGTTCCCTTCACAACTTCCCTGACGTCCCCATGGCTGATGCCTTGAGCCTCTCTCTTGCCCTCCCAAAGCATTGCTTGCTGACAGTCTATCTCTTGGGGATGGGATCTTCACTGGGGGGACAGAGAGAAAAAGCAATGCATCAGCTCAGGGATGGAAAGCTTGGCCTTGCTGAAATCAAAATGTTTGCCTTTGGTTTCTGAGAGGCTTGGTTTGCTCCTGCTCCTCCGGGAGTAATGTAAACTCAGAAGACAGATGTTGCAAATGGAGTTTAAATCTGCACTCATTCATGGTAGAACCTCAGACCTGGTCCTTGTCGTGGGCTCTGGGGCTCTGTTGTCCAAGGGATGATGGCCAGGTGCTAGAATAGAAGCAACTTGTGCAATGAGCACCAGCCCTCTCTTTGCAGCCCCTTTGCACACTGTCCAGAGCAACAATCACCATGCAGAGCATCATCTCTATTCGCCTTTTGCCACGAGATGGCACCACGATCCCTCCAAGTCACTGCCAGCCCTGCAGTCCCCACTGGGCCAGAATGCCCTGCCAGCCACAACCACGACTCCATGTGGGCAACACCTTGCAACTTTATGAACCCCAGTCCAACTGCACTCACCTGGGAGCGAGGCTGGGAGCAAAGAGATGTGCACTATTTATTTACCATTAAACTGGGAGAATCAGGTGGTATGCAGGAAACGGGAGTTGCCTTCCTCCCATCCTACAGCAGACAGCCCCTTTCCATGGGGTTCACCTGTGCAAACTCTTTGTAGGGCATTGGCTCAGCCCAGCCCCCATTGCAGTCCTGTCAAATCCTTCTGGCCCCTTCTCTGCATTTCAGATCAAGGCAAAAGTGAGCTGCTGGAAACGAGAGTCCTATTGACATCAGTGGTGAAGGTGTGTGATGAGATCCCTCAGCGCACAGGGAACATAAAAAGTCATGGCTTGGTATCTGGGTTGAAAATCAGAAGACTGGAAAGCATAGGAAGGGCACCCACTGGACATGGTGCAGGTATCTGGGAGTAGCTGATCACAACAGGTACAGTGAGGAATGGGAGAAGAGCAGGGATGTGAGAATGAGACAATCTGTATCTAACGTCGCTCTCCAAATGAAGAAACAACCCACCAATGAGAAACATTCTCTCAGAAGCTGAGAACTAGGAACGTTTCCTTACACTGTGCGTTTAATGAGTGAACTAGTGATGGTTCTGTCACCCCCCATGTGTTAGGTGCTACTCCCCGCTCGCCTCAGCCACAGCTCTCCTCTGCTTCATACAAAACCATTTGCTTAACACATATTTTAAGCACAGAGCCAGTACTTGAAAGGCATCGAGTAAGAAGGCATTACTGCTAAACACTGCATAGTGACACCTGGTTTCTCCTGTGTGCATCTGCTGGGCTCCGCAGTGAACAGCTACTTGGGTTGTTCTGCTCTATGAGGCTCAGGCTCACGGCGCAGCACAGCGCAGGCACACTGTGGGTATGGCCTCATGGTGAACCCAGCCTCTGCTTTCATATTCAGCTCTGATTCCTTCACCCCGGGTGGAGGCTTAAAGGTGAACTTCTGGATCAAGCCCGTGAAGAAGATGAAGAGCTCCACCGTGGCAAGGCTTTCTCCAATGCAGCTTCTCCGCCCTGCAAAGCCAAGAGCACAGAGGTTTGTGGGGTGGCAGTTTCCTTGAGAACTCTTCCCTACAGCTCAGTAGAAACAGTGTGAGGGACAGAACAGGCTGCAGAACTGCAGACATAGCTGGGTGATGGTCAGCAGCCGTTGACACTGGTCTCCTATATGTATCTGAGCAGGGCTGCTTCACTCCAAGCCTGCAAGGAATTGGTTTGGGACAACCTAGAAACCATTCTTCCTAAGGGAGAAGGAAGGCAGAACTCTTGCTTGAGTCTTCTATGTCCCCAGAGGTGTCTTTAAATCCTGAAGCCTGGTGTGCTTCCCACTGAGGACTGCATTTTGCAATTCACTCAAATGTTGCTACAGCATCCCCACCGCTGACCTGTGCTGCTCCTCCCAGAGCTCACAGCCCAACACCTGGCTGCACACACAGCCCTCTGCCAGGCCAAACCCTTCTGTTACCTGTGGAGAAGGGCAGGAATGCTTTCTTCTTTACGAAGTTTCCATCTGCATCAAGGAAGTGATTGGGGTTGAATTCATCCGGCGTCTCCCACTGTGTTTTATCCAACAGCACCGAGGAGAGCAGAGGAATCACTGTTGTTCCCTACAACGTAGCTGTGTTCAGATTAAGGCCATCTAGCTATGCAACCCTTTTGGACCTTCCAGCAAACTTCCAGAGAGCCAATTTCTAGGTTTGTACATCATCAAATGATACCAGTTATTACACACTAGAATTATTGACTAACCTACGACTAAGTTGTTTTGTGCTGTTATTGAGTTCTGAGCAGAAACTCACACTCCAAACCCATCTGTGGCATTTTGCCACTGCCCATTCTTGGGCTGCAGAGCAGCACGTACCTTAGGTATGAAATAGCCTTTAAAGTGAGTGTCAGCAGAGGTGCACCGCGGAACGTGTGGCAGAAGGGTGACAAATCTCTGCACCTCATGGATGACTGCGTTGGTGAAGGGCATGTTTTTCCTGTCCTCAAAGGTAGGCAGGCAGTCAGGGCCAAGAACGCGCTCAATCTCTGCATGCACCTTTTCTGTGGTCAAAGGGAAGGCACTGAGTGAGAAGAGCATCTCCAAACCCTGACCTGTGAGGACTGCTGGCTGAACTGCCCCGGGATGCAGTGAAGATATGCAGCCCCTGGTAGTAGGTGTGAAAGCAAGCCCTCAGATCCCTCAGCCCTGAAGGGCAGCATACAAAGCTTGGACAGAGATGGATACATTGCAGGCACTCAGACTTTGGATGCCCTAGAGAGAAGCTATGGGGCTTTTATAGGTGAGCAGCATTAATGAAGTCACTGCAGAGTGCTTTAATTCCCCCTGTAAGAGAAATGGGCCCACAAAGGTGTCTTACTTTGAATCTCAGGGTACTTCATCATCAGCAGGACGGCCCACTGCAGGGTGGTGGATGTTGTTTCAGTGCCAGCCATGAGCAAGTCAAGTGCAGAGGCCAACACATTTGCATCATGAAAAAGGGTATTGCTTTTATTATCCTCCTGTAGGGAAACAAACAGAAAAAGGCAGTGCTGTCAGCATGAGAAGCCAGAACATGCAGCAACGTGGAGCAGCTCTACACAAGATGCCACATCAGTGATCACTGTAGTGCTGAAATACCTCTTGTTTGAAGACCAGTGCGTCAATGTAGCTCGTCAGGTTGTTTCCATTAATATTTGCTTTGCTCTCCTGGATATGTTTCTTTAGGATCACACAAACCTCTTCCACTTTCTTCAGGATCAGCTTGTGAGGTTTAAGAAGAAATCCAAGGAACGGGTAGAAATTAAATAGCTAAAAAAAAAAACCCACACGAAACCAAACATAAAAAAACACAGAAGAAAATAAAGTTCTGTAAAAGACTGCAAAACTTAAGGATCATAATGGAGAAATCAGTTGGGTGAGGAACCAAATGACACTGTATGAAAGTCTCTCTTTCTGGCCAACCAAAAAAAATGTAGTGTATAACAATGTCTCCCACTAAAAATTCTTTACAGAAATGAATGGGAGCTATCAGACTTGTCTAGACACAGCCTATAAACATGAATTAAAAGAACACAATTAAGGGAAAGTGGTAGTGAACTCCTGAAACAATGAAATTGTATTTCTAAAGAGGCCATAAAGCAAAAAGATAAAGCGTGACGCCTTAGCAAAGAAAACTCCAAATGTTTAGCAAGCCAAAATATGCACGTTTTGAAGCTGTCAGAGCATCGTTTTTAACTTTCACATGAATTATAAATCAATTACACTCAGCATGGGGGGTGACTTACATGCAGGAATGGGGAGCCAAGAAGGAGCATAACTTCATCGATGAGTCGTAGCAGAGTGACAAACGTTGGGTCTCCGTAGTCAAACCTTCTCCCAAAGAGGATGGCAAAGGTGATGTTGGTGGGAGCCGCATTCAAAAGCCGAAGTCGGAATGGCCCACCTGGAAACGGCCCAAATCACCTGCATTTGTCTTCCAGAGCAACCCCGAGGACTTTGCAGTGGCTCTGCAAAGTAATACAAAACACCCCAGCTCACCTTGGAAGGATTTGATCAGCTCAGTGAGAAACCGAAGCTCCTCGAGCATCCTTTCTTCTGCAAGCCGCTTCCCCATGCCCAGATCCCGCATAGCTGCCACAGTGAATCTCCGTGTTGTCTTCCAGAGCTCTTGGGAAGAGAAGAACACACCTACGGAGGAATGGCATGGCGTGGCTGCACAGCTGCCATGGGGTCTGCTCGGTACATAGGGGCTCTGCAGCCTGCAGGGCTGGGTGCTGGGGGAGGACAGCCCTGGGAGATCCCAGCCCCAGGTTCCATAGGGCAGGGGGCAATCTGCTGTTTACACCTCTGGGTTTTGCCTATTTATAGCAAAAACTCTTTACATGGTATTTGTCTCAGGCTGACTCGTTTTCCTCCAGGAAAACAACCCAGCTGTTTCAGAGAGCAAGGCTCGGAGCAGATGACGCTGCTCTGTCCATGTCATGAACAGGACAAACAATTTCTCTGCTGCACTTCAGAGGATGAACTTTCTTCTGTGCAAGGGGACAAGGAGGGGTGTCAGGGAGGTACCACAGCTAACAGCTGGGAAATCTCCCCAGCTGGCCCTTAGGTGATGCCAAAAGCTCTCCTGTTTGGCAGAGACCTGCACAGCAGGCAGCCCTGGTGCCACGGTGGTGCTCCCTGTCCAGCTGGCTCCAGGGCTGAGCATGGTCTACACCTTCACAGTGTACTCCTCCTCACCCTGGGCCTCACTCTTAAAAACAAGACGAAAAAGCCCTATACGCTGTATGCATTATATATGTATTAGGTCATCAGATCTTTTCCTTTCAGCCCTGGATTATTCCCTTCGCTGTTTTTCAATGTCTCGTCTCGGGCAATGTATCACTTCTTAGCATGCAATGCAGAAATGCGCCAAAAATCTGTTTACAGAAGTAATTGTCTGAGGTACAAACAGCTCGTGCTGTTGCGCTCCTGCCAGTTCTCGCAGTCTTTATCATGAGTCATGCATGATCCAGGCTCTGTCTGAACTGCCAGTAACTGCAGAAGAGAGATTGCATAAGGACCTCAGCCTTCATGTGAAAAATAATTTCCTTCCTTCTGCACTGCAGCAGAACTCTGGAAACGTGACCCAAGTGCTGCGAAAAGCAAACAAATGGAGAAGGCAAATAGGAAGATGCCCACAGCTGCTGTTCTGTAGAAAGCAAACTGCCCCAAACCCACCCAGCGTAGCCACTGATGGGCTCAAGACTCCTAAATGAGGTTGAAAATGAAAGAACACGTCTGGAAAACAGCAGAGTTGAAGGCACCGGTACCATTTCCATGCTGGATGTGATGGAAGATGGGGATAGCAGGTCTGTCCGCAAACACATCCGCCGTGTTCAGAAGCGCATCCTTCACTGCCTCGTAGCCACTCAGCACCACTGTCTGCTGCATCCCCAGCTGGACAGTGAACACGGGCCCGTATTTCTCTGAAATCTGCAAGGATTGGAAAAATCAGCGGTCAGTGGGAGCACGACGTTCTGCTCTGCTGGTTGGGTTGTTCGTGTTGGAGAAGACCTCTAAGATCACCAAGTCCAACATCAGCCCATCCCCACCACGACACCAAACCACCTCCCTCAGTGCCGCATCTCCTATCCATCCTGACCCTCCCTGGTGCAACTTGAGGCCATGTGGAGCCAGGAGTTGGACCTGGTGATCCTTGTGGGTCTCTTCCTCCTCAGGACACCCTATCCTACTCTACTCATGTTGTTCCAACAAAGCCACTCATGGTTTCAAATTATTTCCTCCATATCTTTTCTCTGGGCTGTGCTACACTAACTCCCATCTAGAAAACCAGCAAGACATGAGTTGGTAACTACAATTAAACATCCGCTTTTAATTTTGGCCATGTGGACACTCAAATATTTTAGAGTATTTCACAACATAAAGATGCCAAAGTTTAGGTTCATCCACCCAAACTGATGCAGGTACTCACAGCCTTCAGTGTGCGGGCAGCTCTCACGTAACCGACTGCCCACCAAACTCTGCAGAGCTGGGATTGAACAGTTTCCTTCATCATTCAGAAAGCTTTACATTCAGTTTATTAAATCCCGTTTTAAAACCCCCAGCATTTGGCACTGAGCAGTTACCTCAGAACTGCCATTGGAGGGAGAACTGCAGCCATCCCTCCCCCAGGGCCCCAGGTGCCATGGGTGCTTGCTCCTACCTTCATCAGAGACCTGTCCTGCCTCCTGATGTCCAGCAGGTGCAGGTTGCCGATGATGGGGAGAGGAAACGGACCCGGAGGTAAATTTAAAGCTGATCGTTTAAAACCTTTTACAACACAGAGGAGTGCGGTGATGAGAAGCGCAGCACAGAGCCCACAGGTGAGCAGAGGCACGAGGGCAGCCATGCTGGTGGAGCCTGCCCTTCTGCACTCCGCTGAGAGCTGCTGATTAGGACACTCACACTGTATTTATTGAGAGTATTTGATGCCAGGGCTGCTGCTGGGCTTTGCACAATCCTCTCCTCCACGCCCATACCTCCCCAAAACTGGGAATTCTTGTCTGCAAAAGGCAAAGTCCGAACACAGCTCGGGGAGCTGCGGGTCCCCACGTCATGGGGCTGACTGGGTTCATTGCAATTCTTCTGCCTGCAATAATTTGTCCAGAACCGGAGAGATCCACGCCAGTTTCCCAATTAGGCAGCAATCGTGAAATCTCTCTTTATATTCCCTTTCTCCATCTCTTCCATCTTCTCATTCAGCCTCATCTCTGGACACCAGCAGCTCTTCACCTTCCACTTTCAATAGCTTACAAATGCCAATCCCAAATAATCCTTCTCAGCCAGCACCCAACCCATGGCATAGCAAGGATGCAGCAGGTCCTGCAATGCAGTGATTTGCTCCAGGGGATGCTTGAAGCTGCACACAGCCCCTTCCAGCTGCTTCCCACTCCTGCAAAAGATTCGGGATGCACTCGTTACCTTCCTCTGCAGATTTGGAGCTCTGTTGCTTATCTCTTCCTATTTACTGAATCTGGGCTGTCCTAAAGCTCTACCTATGGACTGTACAGACAGAGCTACGCCTCCTCGGTGGCCCTGCAGCACACCATGTGCCGTCACATCACACCCACAGTGCACACAGCCTCGTAAAGTTCCTCTGCCCTGCTTCAGGGCTTGCAGTCCCCTTCCCAGCCTCACACAGGGGGTTTAGGGCTGGGGGCTGCCCAGCACCATTGGGTCCATCCCTGTGCAGGGACCCCCCCAGCTGCAGGGGACTGCTGAGACATTGGTGAAAAATGGATTCAGCACTGCCAAGCCCAGAGCCGTGGTTCTGTTCCATGCGTCCTGCTTTTATGAGTGGGGTGCACTTCTTCCTGTGCCCGTGTTGAGTTACCTGGTGCCACTTCCTCTCTTTCCACTCCAAAAGGGACACAAGACCCGTGTGTGTCTCGCAGAGCTGAGCTGCTGCGTGGTTGTGTGCCAGGCCTGCTGCTCCCACACTGACTGCAGCAAGAGCAGCCAGACAGAGGAGACCAAGCACGGCTCTCACCCCGCAGTGCTTCCTCCCAAACCTGCCCTCATTACACACAACAGCGTTTTCCTGCGGTGAGAGCAGGAGACCGGCAGTCTGGAGAAGTGCTGCGTGTCCCCGTGGGGACAACGGCCGTCTGTGCGGCCCTGGGCAGAGCACTGGGAGCAGAGGGCTGTGCTGTGAGGGCAGCCCTGGGCTGCAGCTCCCCTGGGGCCGACCTGGCATCACCACCGTCACTGCTGGAAGGTCTTCTGGGCTCCATGTAAAGGCAGTGGTGTAAGAATTGCACCTCTCACACCGTGGCACAGAACCGCATTGAGCCCAGCAGCGAATGGGGGTTACTCATTACCTCCTGGGTGAAGCAAGCCATGGAGGGGGCAAAGCTGGGCACAGATAACAGCATCTTGTGTGGAATGCAAAAACACATTCCCACGAGATTTAGGTTAAAAATTAAAACAAAAATTAATCTTTATCTTGGAGTAAATGAACCTTTCGAAAAGTCAAACCTCCCCAGGTCAAGCAGGGTCACACAGCACGGGAGAATCACAGGAAGAGAAGCCTTTACCCGGAGTGCCAACCACCCACGGGTCTGGAACTGGGAAAGGAAGTCATTACCCGGGTGTTTGCAAAGCATTTGGAGGCTGAGCCCTTCCCAATTAGCTGCTGTCTGACAAGAGCACCAGAACCAGCAGCCGAGCTCTCCTGCCTCAGCTCTGGGGCCAGTGAGGGGCAGTGGGACACAACGGCCCCATTTTGGGGGTGTCACACTGCAATTGCACAGCAAGGGGAACAGCTCACTGCTTGAGCCCCAATTGGTAACTATAACACGGAGCCTCTCTGGGCACCCTGTGCCACTGTCTGTATCATAAAAAACCTTTTCTTCATATCCAGTCTAAATCTGCCTTCTTTCAGTTTGAAACCATTTCCCTTTTTGTCCTGTGACAGAGAACCACCACGGAGCCCATCTCCTTCCCTCCTGCAGCCCTTTCTGTACCATACACAAACACGAGGTAGGAAGGCACACAGCAGAGACACCAGAACGCAGCCGTGACGTGCAGCACCACGGCCCTGTGAGCACGGAGACAACCAGCTGCCCTTCCTTTAACAGGAGATCGCCCCAAACTGCTTCCTAAGAGCCTTTAACGTGGACTCTATTTGGATGACTCAGTGCTGCATTTCCAAATGCTGTTCCTCCCATGAAGTTTGCTCTGGATGTTCATCCACATGCTGCTTTTACTTCTGGATCCTGCTGCTTGTTTAAGGCATAGAGGAGCAATGTGGGAAGAGAACTAAAGCAAGCACAAACCCAAAAGCACAAGACCATTGATGGCACTGCCAGCCCAGTGCACCCACCCTGCACCCCTGGGCAGAAGTGCCACTGCTCTCCAGCACCAGTGCCAACCAGCACCACAGGAGGATCCCAGCCCACTGTCCCAGCACCAGAACTCCCTCTGCTCCTCTGGTTGGCACCAGCAGCTGCACTGGGAGGTTTGGGAGAGGGTGTGGGGATCCTGGTGCTGAGCAGGTGCAACACAACAGCTACAGGTGGGTATGTGCATCCTCCTGCCAACATTAAAATGATTGCTTAACAACTCTGTGCTGCATCATGTCGTGTGACAGCCCAGCTGCTCACTCCTTGCACGGCCTCTGGGACCCCACCGAAATAACACACATATGCTTTTGGGGCAGAGGCCAGCATTTATCTTAAGAGGTGGTTTAGGATCAAAACAATCACCACTAATTCTTCCCGTTCACTACTCGGGATTACTGGACCACAAGTGACCTTTCAGATTCTTAAGATGTGGATTACGAGGGGCTTTATGGACTAATCCTAATGACTTGAGCTATGGCCCCAGCACCCCGACCTCTGAGCAGGCCTGCAGGCACAGCATTTCCCTGTGCCCACAGAGCAGATCGGGGAGGATTTTGAACCCATTTCAAGACAATGTCACATTGATGCCCCTTATAACGATCCAGTTGAGTTGCAAGGAAGATAAGGTGACCCGGGTAAAGGTCCTAGCCGAGTGAATGGCAGGACTGTTGGGACAAGCCCCCCTCATTTCCCATGCCCTCTGACGCCAGCCCAAAGGCAACACCAAGCAGCATCCATACAGCAGACAGGGACCACTAACACACTTCCATGAGAGGTGGAGGACCCCCACCCTGCAGTGATGCACACAGGGTCAGCTGGGAGCCACACTGCTCTATTGGCAGGAGGGGAGCATCAACAGCAGGCAAACGGACTGTGTCTGTCACACCCCCTTCATCCCTCTCTTGGAGAAGTGACCATCCATCGCACTCGTGATGGGGACAGCATCAACCCACACTCACCTGCTGAGTTTCCACCTTCTGCTGGCACTGAAAATACTACCCAAAAAGGACTGAGACCGCCTGTCTGCTCCTCGTTAACTGCGTAACTCAACACAAGTCCGTATTTTCTTATTAAACAACGTCAAAGATGTTCTCATGATCTCTCTGCGGTTCATTTTTTTTCCCCCTTCCTTTGTCCAAAGACAGCTGAAATAATATAAAAAGGGATTCAGAAAACAAAAGGGAAACCCCTGTTTTTGTTTTATTAATATTTTCTAAGCCTGAACCAATTTCTGGAAGCAATTGGCAAGCTGGCTGCTGCTTTCCTCCCAAGCACAGCATCCTGCAGCCTGGGCTGTGCAAAAGAAGATACAACAACCATTGCTGTGCAGCCACACAGAGCTGTCAGCCCACGCTGGCCATGCCCACACTCTGGGGGTGCTCGTGCTTCAGTGACACCATCAGCACAGATCTGTGCAATCCATGAGGTCTCCTGGCACGTACCTATGTTAGCGGTACCTATGCAACCATTGCTGTGGCTCAAGCTTTCAGCACACCCCAAGAGCTCGTAAACCAGTTGTTTGGTCAAGTTAAGCCCACAGAAAGCAGACAAATAAGATGGCTGCAAGTCTCAACAGACCGGAACCGGGCAGCAAGGCAAGGCAGGCGCCGGGCTGTGTGCCCACACACCGCGGCCTCACATCACAAAGCAGATATGTGCTGCCCTTTGCTTGGCTGCACCAGATCTGGGCAATTTCATGGGGCTTAGGGGAAGCCTGGCTGGTACAAAGGATGCTGCCAAAGGCTGCTGTACCTCGAGAGGAGCAGAGGGAAACGTGGCCTTTCAACAGCCTCCTCTGGGCCCAATGGAGCTCCACAATCAGTGAGGATTTTGGCAGGGCTGCAGTTAGCCTGGCTATTTATAAGCACATGAAGAAAAAGAAACGATCCTGTGTCCCAAGGCTTACAGTTTTCTCAAATACAATGAGACCATAAAGAAAACAGATGTCAGTTGTGACAGCAAAAGGCTGTGTACTATTTAAATTATCAAGAAACCTCAAAAAAAAAAAATCAAAATAACTAAAACTAATAGGAAATTGAACAGCCTTCAACTGAGTGCTCACTTATTTAGGGGAGGGGGTTGTGTGCTTGTTTCTAACACAATTCCCCTTAATTCAGCCTCCAGGTTGGAGGCACAGAGAGGTAGGACCAGAATCCTTCTGGCCATGTATATACATGTGGCATTTCCTGACCTTTCACTATTTGATTTTGGGACCTATTTACATTTTTGAAGTAGGTGTGTTTGTGGGTTTTGTTGGGGAATGCCAACAATTTTCTGCATGTAGGAAAAAAAGAGAAATCATTAAGAAAGACTGCATGAGTGCTCTGTGTTTATCCCAAGGGCCCTCCCTCCATGTCCCAGCCAAACTTTCCTCGCAGCACAAGCTTCTTATTCAGCTTTGTTTGGACAAAGAAAGATAAACCACTGTTTGGTGCCGCCCTCCCCCCATCACTTATACATCAGCTGTATTTAGTATGGTGTTCTCCACTCCTCCTAGGAAAAAGAGAAAACATAATTTGAGAAATAGTTATTTTTGACCACGCTGAGTTGTTGACTCTGTAAGTTCTTATGAAGAAGTTAAAATAGAAGGTAATTATAAATCATTGCTAAGCACCCTGCAAAGGCAAGGACATTTAATTGTGTCCTTGTATGACTGCAGTCGCTGTACACAGCTAATACTCCTATTTGCAGGCACAGAAATAACTGGCTCACTCAGCCATACAGAAAGGAAGACATAAAAGGAAACCAAAGCCCCAACAAGAATAAACCACTGGAAAGTTTTATGTCAACAAAGCTGAGTTTAAATTAAGTAACATCAATTCAGTATTTTGACTGTAAATGAATCAGAACATTAAAGCATGTTTTGAAGGGAATGCTTGTGATGAAACTGCTGTGACTGGATCCCACACTAAGTGAAACTAACAGGAAAGTTCCTACTGGTTTCTTCTGCGTAGCATCAAACCCACACAGCAGAGTTTACTTCTCCAGCTTTAATGCTGCCTGGTAGGCATAAATTCTGAATTCAGCAGCAGAATTGGTAGGAACACACCAAGTAAATGACTTACCAGCTACAACACAGTGGCAAGTACAGCAATGATCCGTCATGTTGCACATGAGTGATGGACTAAACTCAAAACTCTATGAAGATTTTCCATCCTTCTGTTTACTAACTTTCCTGCCTTTGCAACTAAAGTCCCTTTCTGTATTGCTTTTTCTGCTCTGACTCAGTGGCAAAGGTCAAAAACAAAACAAGGGAAGGAAATCCAACCAACCAAACCCCACCAAGCCCAGATTGAAGAGAGTTTCTGTACTGCCTGAAGGTGTAAGAGATAAGTCAAGAGTCACCTTGCTTTAAATGAACCAAAACACAGCAGAACTATTCTCCAGTAGGAGGAAATAAATGACATGTCCAACAACCACAATATATCCCTTCCAAATAAGAAGAGAGAATTCATTTACTCAGTAATTTTACAATGATGATAACAAATTAAAACTGTGGGCAGACAAGAAGACAAGAAGATACACAACCCACAGCCAGGATCAGTCAAATTAAAGGGAACTTTCCACGTTGTCAGATTCCGAGTAATTAGTGCTGTCATTAGAGGCACAATTCCAGCTTTAAGCAATTCTGAGTAATGAATGTTCCCTTATTTTGCCTAGAAGCCCTGACTTCAGCATTCTCTTCAGACAGGATCCTTCTAGCCGGAGCTCCACAATGCAGATTAGCCCACCGAGACGACAATTAGAGCATGCAGATGAAGATGCAGTTTGTCAGACCATACATGCAAACTGTTACTTCTCGCCTCGGACTCAATTTTTACCAACGCAGCAGCCATGGCATGGAAACCCAGACACTACTTTGTCCTGTCTGCAGCCATAGGATTGTCTGGGCTACAAACATCTGAAAACTCTACGTGACCAAAGGATGGAACAATGTGAATGAAGTGACTGGTTGTGTCTGCCTGCAGAGCTCTGAGCAGCTGCAGGAATTCCATAGCTGCAATTACCCACCTCATAGTTTAAAATACACCATTTAAAATACATCATGGAGGAAATCCTGATAAATATGACCGTCCAGCAATGTAAATTTCTAGGTTAAAATCCTAAGATGAGCAGAAGCTGGCCCTGTAGCTAACATACTGAAGTGACAGTTTGATGGCCAGAGGTGCCATTGAGTCTGCACACTGTGTTGGGTTCAGGTTCTCATCATCACATCTTTACAATGGGCCTAACAATCTATACAGCCCAAAACGTGCTTGCTTTCATATTTCATGGGTGTTTGAAGATGAACTGTTTGCCTACCAGCTGAAGATTCAAGAAAAGAGGAAAAGTAAAAAAGTGAAATGCCACTGAAGTGTCCTTTCCTATTCACACCACAACACCACATTTAAGACCATACTTACAATATCTCACACGGAGCTTTGAAACCCCATGACTTACAGAGTTATGACATGAAAGAGAAGTTGTGCATGCCTTCCAACTCATTGCCAGACAGCAGCAAGCAGTGCGATGCTCCAGGAGACATGTGGCAGACGACACCAAACTTTGCTTTCTCCATCAAACATATCAGAGCAACAGATACGCTTGTTTTCAGCTTCTGAACTTTCCATACATGGAAGAAGGAAAGGCCAAAGACCACGTCCCTCACCCAGCACTGGCAGCACTGAAGGGGAAGATGGAATTGCAGCTGAAAAAGAGGAGAGCAAAGCAGCATTGCACTCACCAGGACGGCACAGCTGAGAGGCTCTAACAGCTCTGTTCCAAACATTGCTGATCACACGGGCTCCAGACTGAAAGACTCTACATGTTTTTATTATTAATATATGTAAAAAGGAAGATGACATTCCTGATCTATAAAGCCTCTCTTCCTGCAATTATTTTTGATATTTGCCTGGAGCCAGAACAAAGGTTGAAGGGAGGCAAACTTTACCAAACCCGTCACACCCACATAAGGCTCACATCTTTTAACCTGGGCCTTACCTTTACCATCCTTCTCACAAACCTCTTCCAAAACATGTCTGCAATGTGCTTGTCGGCTTTGCGGTACAGGAAGTGCACAGTGAGGATCCATGCTTTTGTATGACAGACAAATCAAAAGATGCAATTCTCAAATATCTAAGAGAGATCAATTCTTCTCTGACACCTAAAATGCAATTATAAAATCCCAACAAGGCACTTAGAAAACTTCACCCCTTAGAAATTCATCTTCCCTTCTCACGGAGAGAAAAAAGCATCAGTTTCTGCTTGGGCTAACAACAGGTCTTCTTCGGTTGAAAACCTCATCTTCAAGAAGCCCAAATCTTAAGTTATTTGGTAACGAGTAACATATTTCATACTTCTAAAGGCTCGTAATTGACTGTGGAGGCCATCAAATCCACTCAAATGCTTCTTACTGAAAAATTAGACCAGCAGATCCATTGATTCTGCCCTCCTTCATCCATCCACATTAAAGCAGTAATTACCAAAGACAGCCACTCTTCCAAAACATGCATTTGATAAAGTTGTTGGTAATACAGTACGAACAATATCTGCAGAAAGATTAAAGAATCAGGTCAAGAACACAGTCTGATAGCAAGTGTTATTAAATAATAAGCCAATCGTGCAACTTTTGAGTGATTGATGTCTTTGGTTTTTACTTGAAAACCTCGTTTTTAGCACATTCATAGGAGATAAATGCCCCACGTCAAAGCAAATGAACGCAAATTTACTCTTTTAGACACCAATTACAGAGCAAAATGAAAATGCAATATTGGCAGGCAGCACTCAAAGTGTTGTTATGCAGCATTTCTCATCACAGGGTGAGTTTGGGTACGATCAGATGATTTCGCTACATATGGTCAAAAGATCTGAGCTGTTCCCATCTGCACATTATCTGAACATCTAAACAATTGCTGCAAAGCATTGAAAACCTTTGAAATATACAAGGAAAACTAACAAAGCTGATGGTATCTCCAGATAATCCCGTGAAGTACCAATAAGCAACTGTGTTATACAACCCATGCTCAACAGACTGAAAGTGATCTTTCCCAAATCCAAATGACACGCTTCTGAAGCTGAAAGTGATAGACTGCAGCTGGCTGAGCAAGCACTGCACTATAAGCTAATGCTACAAGCTGCCATTGTAAAGGAACCTCCGGGCTTTTTGTTGGCTGCTCTGCTCTTCTTGTTAAGGACTGCAAAGCTCTTCTTATTTAACAGTAATTAGACGGAGAGTTGGAGAAGACCTAACAAGAAAGAGAGATGTACTTCTCTAAAGATATGCACTGAGATTACTTTTCATCAGTGTAGCATGTCTATGGACCACATGTGGTGTTCTCTTTTGACTTCATCACCTCAAAACATGAGAAATATTTGTAGCTGAAAACATGAATACAAATTCAGAATATGCAGTATCCAGATTCATTATCAAAATACGTCTTTACAACAAATTTGAAGTATCTGCACGTGATATTCAATGCCTCTCTCCAGCAGACAAGCACTCAAGACAGCAGCTGCAGAACTTGGCGTATGCGCTCACACTTCTCCATCACGGTTGGGTCTTCTGCATCCGATCCATCCAATTCCTGCATTAGAGCTTCAGCTTTCTGCACAGTTGTGTCTCGCGCGCTGCCCTTAAGGCCCTGCAGATAGTCCAGTAAAATGGTGAAATACTCATCTGGAACCTGTAAAGAAAAAAACACGGAATTAAAAAATACCTGCTTTGTTTTCTTCTCTTTCAGTGTTCATCCACAGTCATGTCAAAGCATTACCTGAAAGGTAGGTGAACAATTGCACAGACATTTGCATCTGCTGCTGCTCACCTCCAAATGGAAGAGTTTCTTGCCAATGCTCAAAGCGCTGGGAAGGACAGACTGCAGTGAGAAATGTCATGGGCTCAGATGGGCAAAGCATCTGAGGGGAAATGCTGAGCAGATGTGGAAGTGATGATCAGCAAATGCAAACACTGCCTGTGAGGGCTGCTGGGAGGGATAAAACATACCAACCAGACCCCAGTTTTGGATACATGTATGCAAACCTTACCATACTCAGGAGAACGGCACAAGTGTGTCCAAGGAAAGAATTATGCTGGAAGTATCTTCACTCCTACCCAAAGCCATTAGTTTGCTATGATGAGATACCACCCAGCAGCACACAACAGATCCCGACTTTGACAGAATGCTTATGCAAAGGAACTGAATTGAATTTGCAAAAATTCAGACATATGGAAACAATTTCTAAATCACGCTGACTAAAACCGATACACTCCTTTAACACATCAGACATCAAAAGCAGTTCAGTTATCTGCAGTCGCCTTACCCCCATTTTACCTCCTTTCTAATTAACCAGTAAGAGATTAAATTTTAGCCTGTCTGGTACAACATACAACTCCATTAAGGACTCTTGGCAGTGACCTCGCATAGACTGCTGATGATTCTACAGTATTTTAAACCAACTTATTGTCAACAGCGTTCAGTGAACAGATCTATCTGAAGCATATCTTAACTTCACCTTGTGTATCTGTGGAGCTGGTTGGAGCCAATAAGAGCACATTTTTGCTGTGAATCAGGAGATGTGACAATGACCTCACCCCGCAAGTATGTTTCTTTGTTTGACTTTACACATACAACATTGCAAGGCGTACTCAGCGCAAGCAAAGCTAAACACATGCGTAAGTATTTAAAGGCCTGGAGCCATTGCACGAGGGCTGCTCCAATCCTGTGGAGTAACAACACTGCAGAGAAGACAGAACTTCAGCAGATGCTTAATTTACAGCTTATTTCTCCAGCAACATTTGGCAGAACAACTGTGATCACTAAAACTTCTATTGCCCTCCAAGAGGAGGAAGAGAAAATACTCCAATGCTGCCTTAATCAACTGGGGATATTACAGAGCAGTAAATCAAAGGCGCAGCCTGCATTCTGCTTCGTAACTCACACCCTACAGAAAACCTTTTTGGACTTCACACAAGCACTCCTGTGCTAAAGGAACAGTACAGATAAATATATATATATTCATTTTATAATGACTAACACTGAAAGTGATGATACACAAAGTGTGCCTGTAATATAAAACCAACACAAACCAACACACCGAAAGACAATGAAAAAACCTCAACACTTTTGGAACCGTTTTTACTCGGATTAAACAAGCTGCTAACAGAGAAAAACACGTAGATGCTAACGGTGCCAGCACGATGGCCCTTCAGCACAGGTATCAGTACCAGGTGTTTAAAGCTCAGCCCCATTTCTGCGTCCTACTTTAGCCAAATTAGGGGCATAATTAATGCCCCCTGTGCTCAGACCTCGTGGCACAGTCACAGCTCACTGTGTGCAGTCACACTTAGTTGGACTGTTGTAGGGGTTGCAATGTCAGGGCCTCTTGGTGAGGCTTTAGGAGCACTGCTTGTCTCTAAGCTCAGCTGGGAGGGCTGAAATTGGGTACTGAGGTGGCCCACCACAGCTCCAGCAAATGAAGTGATGTCTACAGGATCTCACTACTGTCATTGTGGTTGTCTTAAACCATTTTCCCTTTTGCTTGCTTTTAATTCCCTCTTGCACACCTGCTTTGCCTCTGCCATGTCCAACATGCATTGGAGCAGGCTAACGTGGAAACAGCCAAACATGACACAGTTACCATCAGCTCAGGAAGGGACACCATGAAAATGGGGAAATGCTAACAAATAACAGCAGGGAGAGAGCAGGTATCACTTGTAAATTACCCTGGCTTTTCTCATTGCCTTCTGCAGGAGCTCCACAACCCCCCTGGATGCACAGCCCAGAGGCTGAGGACAATCAATGTGGTTCTTTCTAAAATGCTGTGCCAAAGGACAACGATCAACAGATGATGCAGCGTTCATTCAGTGCAGGTTCCCAAAGAGGTGCACACACACACTGTAGGTATGCAGGCCTGGGCTCTGAAGCCTTCAGCCTACAGCAGATGGATTTTAAAGGCACTTAAAATCACTTTGTAAATGACTAGAAAACCTCAGTTTATTCCTTACAGAAAGAAGAATATCAGTACAGGAAACTTAATTTACCTCTTGGCATGGCTTTGCAGTAAGAAGACAAGTGACACCAAGAGATCAAAGACGTGGCTTAGGAAAAAAGTCTCCTTTGGTCTTTTAGCCATGCTCAGATACACAATGGATTTTATTCTATAATGGACAGGAAATCAGATTTGGGCATAAAAACACAACAAAAGCGGCCCTGCATCGTCCTGACAAAGAAAAAGACCTGATACATGCTCGATCATGAGTGGCTCTGCTCACTGCGCTGAATCTGAATGCAGATGTTAATCATTATCTGCAGCTCGTATACAATGCATCTTTGATTATTCAACAGTACAAAACATGTGAATATAAATAAATCCTTACGCTTTCATCACTTGGAAAAGAAAAAAAACACGACAAAACTAGAAAGGAGGTTTCCATTTCAGTGTCACAGAATACAGAGCGAAGCTGGGTTTTGATCTGTAACACAAATGCTACTTACAGTTAATTATTTCCCAGCATATTGCAACACAAAACCCCAAAGCAAACAGGTAAAAGAGCAAAAATGCCATTCTGGCCATAGAGCAGTTTCTAAGCAGAGTTAAAGAGCACACACAGACTTCGAAAGGTGGATAAACACTTTTAACAGCACAGCTTAAAAAGAAAAGGCAATGCAAACAACCTGGATAGCTATTATCCCATACGTATTTGGCAACTCATTACGCTGTGTGAACACTTGTTGCTTTCACAAAGCTCTGCTTTTAATCAGACGGTTCTCTGGAAGTATTTTTAGTCATAAAAGTAACACCTTCTGCCAGCTGGTTGGTGCCATTTGGGTCGGGAAGATGGTGATGTTTAAGTGTGCAAGTGCACACACACATAGTCAGCGACACCTGACTGAATGCCAATGGAATGAATCAATAAGGAGCTGCTGTGCAAACAGTGGGATGGGTGCTCAGTTACACAATGGGAGCACCAGCTGAAGTGCTCAGCTCTGCACTGCAGTGCTCAGATGCTGATTGGAAGCTACGTGGATGCTGTTTTTTAAGTTATGAAATGAATGGATTTGGGTAACGATGAAAGGCTGCCTTCTGGTTACGCCTAGTGCTTTTTACAATCAACATAAGGTCTCACTTCTAATTTTGATGAGAAAGCTATTTGAGCATCTTGGCAGTGTGTCCGTACATCTTATTTGGAGCAGACATCTGAAGCAATCCATGAGCCATGGCTTAGAATCAGAGATTCACCAAGGTAAGAATAGACCTTGAAGATCACCCGGTCCAACCATCCACCTGTCACCAACACTGCTGACCAAACCACATCCCTCAGCACATCTTACAGCTTTGGGTTCCACAGTCAGAAACTCAAATTAAGGACATGTTCAAATTTACCCTCATTAAGTTTCAGGTTCATACAAAGTGTCATTTCTTTCTGTCTGACATGCTTAAGTCTAGTGGTGTCCACAGAACGGCCACCCCAAAGCAGGAAGATGAATAGCTGAGTATTTTAGTTTAAAAGATTGCAATGGAATCATAAGTGATTAAAAAATATATTAGAAAAGCACACGGCTAATGCTAATGGCTTCTGCTTATTAAATAATAGCCACAATTAACATACAAAACTTCCCAACATTATCATTCTGAGAACAACTCCTGATAATACAAACCTTCTCTTTCTCATACATGTGTGAGAGCAGCCAGGTCTGTCTCGTCTTTTGAAACTTCCATTCCTTTGGGTTTTCAGACCAGCTGCAATAAATTGAAGACAAAGAAAGAAAAAAAAAAGCTTAAAATACCGCGTGATTGAAATAGTTATTTTTCATACAATATTTCCTATAGGGATTCTAAGGAACTCTGCATGCATGACATTGTGTTGATGCATAACGTTGTGCCGATGGGATATTAGTGCGTGTTTTTCTACAAGTGGCAAAACAAGGCTAGATGGCTTTTGTGCAAGGAGTGAAAAGCTCATAGGAAGAGACCACGGCCAAGAGAGACCACAGCCAAGAATGTGAAGTATTTCCATCAGAAAGCACTGATTCCTTAGGTCAGAACTGAAGGCCTTCCTCCTCTTGGAGCTATGAGTGGCCACTGCCCTCATGTGACACACAACCACTGCCAGCCCAGACCCACAGCCACAGCTCTGCACAGCTCAGCACGTGGGGATGAGGGGTGGGCGAGGACTCAAGCCTGGGCTTCAGAATGTTAGCATTTCCCAATAAGCTTCAATACATGTGAAACTAAGCAGCCCCTACACAGCTGGCTGGAGGGACTCATGCTTGAGGAGGGGCCACATCCCCAATCACTGTGGCTGAAGGACACACTGGGATGCAGGGGATGAGATAAGCCCAGCAAAGCTGAACCGCTGAGCACCGCTGAGTGCACAGAACACATTTTGCAGGAGCTGCAAGGCTTTGGTTTGCATAACGGTGAGAGCAAAGTGCTGGAGGTTACAGGACAGAAAATGCTTTGCTCCTCACTCTTCCCAGGAATGGCAATTCTATGTAGAACTTAAATACAGTTTTAAAACGGGTCTGTTCTGCTTCAGGTGAAGAAAGAGACCTTTGGTCCACCAAGAAATGAGCAAACCAGCAAATCCCACTAGAGAACAAATATTGGTTTTCAAAGCACGTGCCTGAAAATCAGCACCTTAACATGTACAACGTTTGTTCATACACTGAAATAGCGCTTAAAGATCCAGCAGAAAACACACAGAGAAAAACCAGAAAGTTTTCTACTTGATTTTTCTCTAAGGAAAGTCAAATCCCCAGGGGGAAGCTTGCAAGATGTCTTTAATGCTTCAGTTTGTTTTACACAGCGACAGAGAGCACAGAATCAATTGAAAAGCCAGCTGGGTATCAGAATTAGCATTGTTTAAACACTGTCAAGTCTAATAAAGCAAAAGAGCCCTCATATTCGGGGAATGCTGCACCAGCAAATGCATTGTTCAGCCCATTCAATGAAACAGAAATAAACAAGGACACAAGTCTGGGAGCCTCCACAGAACTCCCTGCCCCCTCCAAGGGCTTCCCTGGCTCAGAAATTCAGCTTAAAGAAATAACTGGCAACAGCTCGTTAGGGTAATCAGGAGCTAAATGCAATAAAAAACCCTGTAGCCAAAATACAAGGTGTATCATCAGAGAAATGACAGCGACCCACAAAAGGTCAGACATAACACTATAACTACAGCATAAGATATCTGACAGGATCAGGATCACTTCCACAAACAGAGCATGGTAGCAGCTTACATCACAACCTTCACAAGGTGGCAAGAGCAGGCTGAATGTCAGACCTGTCTGCAGAGCAGCCCCTCTTCTAAGGACAACCTGTGTACAAGGCACTACACGCTTGTGATTTACATTGCTTGGTTAAACACACTGCCTAACGCTCCAAGTATTTCATCCTCTGCTGATTTTATGCTTCTATCCCTTACGCTATCACCAGAGTGCTAACAGGCACTAGCTTGAAAAACACAGCCTCATTTCACTAATCTCCTATAAAGCTATATGATGTTACAATATCTTTATTACCTACTTTATAAACAACTGGGACTTACAAATGAGTGCACTGTAAGGTTAATTGCTCTTATTAGCCCGTTACTGAAACCATATGCTCTCTTCCACGCTTTGAGGCAGCCATCACGCTGCTGCACCCACAGCCACTTCCACCCCAGTGAATTCTCTTGTAGAAATGAACACGAGTTCCAGCCAGTCTTCTAGAAAGGCTTCCCTGTGATATAATTAATGATATAACCATGATAATTAACATACACCAACACTTTAACATAATCAACCGCAGTAACGATGCTCGTGCCCATCACAGCACCAGAGACTCTCCAGCCATTTCCCTCGGGTTGCACTTTGCCCAACTGGGATCAAAGGCTGAAATAACATGGGAAGAAGTTGCATTTCCCTTCACCAATGATAGAAGTGTTCATGCTTTCTCAAACTGCCATCAGGTTTTCAGCTGCTTCTCTTCCTTTGGTTTCATCAGTTCCTCTCTCTTGTCCCAGGAATGCAACCCTTCCCCTGACCTGATTTCCCACCGAACTGCAGCCAAAACACACACCATAATGGATAATCAAGACAAATAACGCGGCAGTTGCTCCCTGTGATTGGACCTCCCACAGTTATAAAAGTCTTCCACCGATTCCTATGACCACAGTGGCTTCTTCCCTTTAAAAGCAATGGACAGTGTCACTCGGTGACGACATGAGCAGGATCTCTCTTCTTACCAGAATGACACAACCAGTGCATTTTTGGAAATGCTCAACTTTTAAACTAAAGATCTTAGAGCTTCGTAATGCAGGAGAGGTCTCTGTTTTGCTGCTCATATGCAGATAAGCTTTCCTGACATTACAGCAGTAGAAAAGGATTTTCCCAGCAGTGGTTAAATATACAGAGTTAAGACCAACTACATCATAGAAAATAAAAATGCTTCTTAGAGACAAACACAATATTCACAGCTTTGAATTCATTTGGTGGCCTTTAGTCTAAGCTCAGATCTAATATAAGCTACAGAATTGGATAGAAAATAGACATGTTTAAAACATGCATTTTCCCAATGTGCCGAGGGCTAATTTCCAATATATTGTACAAACACTAATTGCCTTCTTTACACAGTTAATGTTTGAATCTCTCTTATGAGCTCCAGCTCACTGAAAAAACACATCAGCTGACTTTAGTTAAAGAGAGCTTTCGTGTTTGTGCAAACCATCGTCCCAAATTGAAATTGAAGATACGGAGGATACGAATCAAAAGCAGCAAGTTTCCAAAAGAGCTTTTGTTTTTGTTTTCGTTTTTTAGCATCAGGGTCTCATATAGAAGAGTTGCCCGAGATTCCCACTGGTCTATTACACAAATGAGTTTTAGCCTATACATTAAAATCACACGTGGCTGCATTGTGCCTTCCCAGCCTCTCACTGAAGATGCAATCTGCCTTTAAAATGCTTAATCCCATCCCTTTCACCGCTGTGATAGAAAAAGGGCATTTCTGAGTCCTGACAGCTAAGTAGGAGCACAGAAGGCAGCTGGCAGCAGGCAGGGCAGAGCACTCCATGGGATGCTGTAGTACAGAAAGGGAAGGGAAAGCAGTCAGATTGGTTCCAGAAAAGCAGCAAGAGAAAAAAACATTATTGTTACCAATTGAATTCAGGAAGACAACAATGCATCTGCTTAGGGTGCTGGCCAGGACAAAACACTCGGAAGCTGTTCCAGCACTTATATAATCTCCTGTGTGCAAAGAAAAGCACTGTTTGAGAACCATCCGTTTTACTCACTTGACTGAAAAGATCATTGGGTCGGAGACAAGTGTCAAGAAAGCAAAAAGGAAAGACAGACACACGACTACCAATAACCACCAGGCACAGCAGGAGAACAAGGACACCTGCACCCATCTATGTCTGCTGCCATTGAGTTGGGCAGACAGCCCCAGCCTCCCCTACTCCATGGACTGCACAAAGCAAAGTTCCTACACTCGGTGCCCTGTCTGTAAATGTGTGCAACAGGTGCTTCCTCAACCAGGAACACCCACACTCTGAAGAATTCCCCCAAAGACACTTAAAGCCGTGCTGCAACACTCAGCACTCTGATTTGCTCTCCTGTGTCACAGTGCAATACCTAAAGCAGCACTGACTGTAATGTACAGTGTGCTTATACAGAAGGTAAGATAACTGCCCTCACAAGGCACGAACTTGGAAACTGAACGGTGATTTCAGCTCAGTTCAATGCTACATATGGCCTACAGGTGAGCACAGGAACCTGGCGCCTCACAGAGGCTCCCTGGGAATGCTGGAGCATCATGAGTGGAGCAGAATTTGGCAGAGGTGTGTTCAGGTGGGAGAAGAGCAATTGCAGGGATGGAGCTTTCATGTGGATATATAAAACGTATGTGGATGTACATTTTATATACGCCCTCCAGTGCATATAGCAAATTAGGAATAATGATTTTTTGTCCAGTCATAACACATCCAGTTATTTAAAGGGAAATGTTAAGGAGATCGTTTTTATCGTATTTGATTTCTCTTGGGGCATTTGAAACAACTGTGTGTTTAAAAAGGCAGGTTTCTCATTCCTTTCATTGTCGGCGCCAAACCCATTTACTGCACAGACCAAAAGCTGCATCGACAGAAAGGGCTCCCAAGGACTGCATGCCAAGAGAGCCAGCCTGCAGCACGGGGCAAGCCTGTATGGGAGGTGAGAGGAAACCCCATCTCAGGTGTGTGTGTGTGTGATGCTGACTGACCTCGTTTGGAAGAAATACCCGGATTTCACATTCTAAATCGATTTTCAAAGGCTGAAGCAGAACGGCTGTAATTAAAATGTAGGACCCAAGTACAGATGTAAGGAAGAGTCACAGCCCTTATTTTGAACCGTGCTCACGCAATGGATGATTCTGTTATGTCCCAACTCCCATTCCTGGAAAAGTTAATACATTGCCACTGAGCTCTGAAATACAGCATGGAAGCTAATTAACTTCAAGCTTAGAAAAAGGTTTTTTCTCATTTTCCTGGAAGAGAAGAAGAGACATCAATGGATCTCTTTTGCCAGAAGAAACTTCTAAAATTGTCAACAGATTTTGGAAGCGGGGCCACATTTTTGGTAGAAAATCCTGGCACCGTTTCTTAATCTGTGGTTTAAAAACAGCTTTTAATGTATTCGTCCATCTGGTTTGTACAGAGCGCTGTGACTGCAGAGCTGGGAAAGGGCAAGGGGGGAAAAAAGGCTTCCTCTTAACTTTCAGTTTTAGTTCAGGAATCACATGAACAGGAGGGAGGAAAGAAACGTCCTTTTCAATACCTCCTTTTGGTTCTATTGTCTAATATAAGGCCAGATCGTATCTGCACAGTGAGTTATACAAATCAAAGAACTTCCTTAGAAAGCATTTACAAAGGAGAAGGAAGAAGCCTTTGTGCCTTCAAGCAAACCTTTGATTAGATCTACATTAAATGTTTATCACAGCGCATCTTTTATTATGCGCACTTTTATCACTTGCCATTATTTGTTACACTTTATTTTAGGCTCACATCCTGAAGCTCCATCCAAGACAAAAATGCCCTTCCTGCTCCAGCACAAGCACTGCTCACGCCCAACATGGAGCACAAACAGATGCCACAGGTGAGAAGTGGAAGGCAGGTCGACCCAGAAAGCTGAAACAGTGCCTCAAAAGCATAAGACATGTCATCCATAGAGCTCATACTTCTTATATACGGTATAATACACACAGGGCAACTCAGCTGTGATTCAACTTGTCAGCTTTTCATAGACACCAACCTACCTGCAGCTGCCACCCAAGTGGGGAAAAACACCCAATTAAAAAAGTAATAATCATTTTCTAGTACTATTATTTAGCAGCTGGCATCTGTTTTAGCTTGTCTGGAAGAAAACTGCGTTTGATTTGAAAATAGACAGGCTATGTCGAGAACCTCCTGTTGTTTCCAGTAGTTACAGTGAAGCTTGAAAGCAGCGGGCTTAAAAAACTAAAGGTAATAGTGCCACGCTAAATATGCTTCTTATTTTATACAGAGTTATAAAAAGAAGACAAAGTAGGAGTTGAATTATCACAGAAGAAGAGATTGATTTTGAGAGAAAGGAACTGAAAAGTGCAGCACAGCTGACAGCACACGTGGGCTTTCTCCATGGAGCTGCACTGCTCAGCAATGCCTGTCTATGCTCTGTGGTGTCCAGGACAGCACCATGTTGTCCTCTCCCAACACCCTGCGATGTGCACTGTGTTACCGAGGCTGTATGCAATCTGCTTAGAGAAACCAACCTGCCCACGACTGCTTCCCGCAGGTGGCTCTCACTGCGAGCCGACTTTATCCATATGAAAGTAATTACTGATACCTTTTGGGGCACCATCGCATTTATTACTGTGTGAAGGAGACGAGCTTTATTAAGGATCCGGTTTTATTATTTGAACAATATTGCCTGTTAGTCTAACGGGGGGTGGGAGGCTGTGATGGTTCCCTGGAGCTGATTAACAATCATTGCCAACTGCATTTTAAATGTTAATTTTGGCCTTGGCTGACCTGCCTAAACGATTCCCTACAGCTACGAAACCACTTTTTCTACCTTACTTTGAATGTTTGTGCACAATAGCTGAAGCGTGCTGGAGGAAGTGAGCTGCGGTGCTAATTCTCCTGCATGTCAATGTTGTGACACAGAGAAAACACGCAGCCTTCCCTTTGCGTTTCTGCCAAGCCAGGAGCACGGTCTGAATGGAAGAAGGTAAGTGACAGGAAATAGGAAGGAGTGTCCTTTCCTGAGTCTAGGAGATGGGTCAGGATGGAACACGTGGGCTCCATGCTCTGTGAACACACTGCAAATAGTTCCTTCACTTCAAGGGAACCCGCTCTGCAATCTGCTTTTGTTTAGAAACACCAGCAGGTACCTGAAGAAAACTGCCTGGGGATTACAAACTCCTGCTCCCAATCCCAATACCTCTTACAATACCAAACCCAATACCTCTTACTAGAAGTCATTTCAGATGAAAGAATATATTGAAGCTGCTTAATTATTTAATTGGATGCAACACCTTTGGAATGATGTTATGCGCAGATGAAAGCTGGGTCTCAACGAGAAATACCTAATGACTACATTTAATAAGCTGTTAAGAAAATTCATTTATGCTAAATTTTATTTTAGTGGAAATGAGAGCCATTAAGAAAGGATGCATTACATTTTCTTAATTAGGTTGGGGAAAAAATAGTAGTTATCTTCCAGGACAGAGAATCAGGCAAAGGAACCTCCAGTATTTTACCCTGATACCGATAGGCTTAACCCTTGTTACCTAATTTTTTCCATCTAAGGAAGCACTTAGACATATAGAAAGTATATGTTCAAAACAAGACGTGCTCCTGCCCTCCTAGTTCCCTTGTAAATACATATAGACCTGGACAAAGACATAAGTCTCTTTCAGAGTAGCTAGAATGGTTTGGAATATGAATCTCCATACAGCATTTGCACCCAGAAATCAGTGCAGATGTGGCCTTTAGGAGCACACTAACACAACATCACAGAAACAAATCCATGCAAGCTCCTCTTCCAAATTAAGAAATGGAGAAGATATCATGTCAGTGATGCTATGAAATACCGTACTGCCCCATGAGACTGTTGGAACCAAACGCCCAAGAAATGTTGAGACAGCTTTGTTCCATGCTGTCAAAATGGCAGAGGTGCAGACACAGAAGGTTTCCAAAGGCCCTCTGAGAAATGCTTTGAGAGATGCCCCCGTGACCTTCAGTAACCTTAATTCAAAGATTTGGAAGGACAAGTGATGTGATTCGGAGCCATAAAGCAGGATTAGAGATTTTTTTAATCTGTTTCTCCCTTTCTGTAAAATGTAGCGAGCATTTACGGTTCTGGAAAGGACAAGAAGAAATCTCCTTCCTCTGCCATAAACTAAATGGGATGATGAGCAGATTTAGCAAGACACAACATCCACGGATGGACACGAATTTAGCACAGATGTGAACTTCCTCCCTTGTTTTCTCCTCTTAAGCCACATGTAAGTGCTAAGCAAATGGGCCAGAAAGCCATTCCAAATCCTTTCCCTACATGAGATAGAAATGAGTTTCTTCAGAATGCTATTAATGGCTAACACGTAAGAGGGCTGGTGCCATGCGAGAGCAGCAGCTTTTCCAAGGCTCGGTTTAGTAAGCTGAATCACAAACCTCCACTAATGTTACCGGAACATCACGCAGTAGCGCATGTTATAATATTTATTTCCTCCTTTTGAATGAGCTGGAAATAATGAGGAAATATCTGCAGTATCTCAGAACTTCTACTGGAGCTCAGCTTACAGGTCTCATAATCTAACATTTCAGAATCTGCAGCCCTCTGTTTTGTCTCCCGAAGCCAGAGCTGCTTACTCAGTGCTTACATTCTTCAAAACCTTATCTATTAATATGGACAAGCCTTGCTGGAAATGACTGAAATTATAACATAAGTGGATAAATAATCTAGCTCTGGCCCTCTGGAACATTTCCAGGGCAGAATTACTGATACTCACAATGTATTTCCATGATTTTTTAATTTTTTTTTTTAATTTATTTTCTTTTTTCCTGCCCAGAAACTCTTGGTAAGGACAGCCAAGATTGAAGAGGCACGGCTTCTTAATTCAGATTCACCTGAGCACCACCCTGGTCCTCAGCTCCAGACCTGAGCCCAGTATTCCTGCACAGCACGGGGTCACACAGGTGCTCTCCCTGCTCAGAGCCCTGCAGCCATTTTCTCACCCAGCACTGCAAGGCTGGGCTGTTGTGACACAGCTGCAGACTGCAGGTGCTGCCCTCCTGTTTCCACGCGCCCTTCTGCATGCACAGACTGCACCACTCCACCTGCAGAGCTGCAGTGTTTACAGGTAGAAACAAAAACAAACATCAGAACAGAAATCTGCAGGAAGCAGCTGAAGCAAAGGTAGATGTTAAAGCGCTTTCTTGCAAAGTAGCAACGCTGTTGTAGTGGGACTCGAAAAAGCAGCTACCCCAACATGGAGTTAATCATTAATGCTTTAAAAGCAATTCCCGCACAACATGACATCCTGCTGGTGTCACAAGGGGGTTTAGGAGAAGGCTGGCAGGGCTCCAGCACAGCACTGCACATCACTTGCCCCTGAGACACTGAGAAGTGAATGCAGAAGTCAGTGGGTGCATCACAGTGGCCACAATCACGGTGTTGGGCTGCTCAGACACCCTGATGGGACAGGCGGTGCTGTTTGCTGCTATTACTGAGAGTGCAATGGGACACGTGCAGAATCCTAAGTGCACAGATTGAATAAGTAGATAATGAGGACAACAATGTTTGGAAATGTACATCGTAAATGCAGCTCTGGAATGGCAGTGCAACTGACTCGGCTGCAGCCAGGCTTCAGTGGAACACTGACTGTGGTTATGGTTGGTGCACTCGTGCAGCTGCTGTCATCAGCCTAAAACTGACCAATGGACCGGGAAGGGGGAAAAAAGCCAAGGTTTTCCACGTGTGGCAAATTAAACATATAATCACAATGTGATATGGCTCAAAGAAAGAGGGAGCATTGCAGATCCTTCACAGGAGAGGCAGGGAGGTTCAGAACTGTGAAGCAGCCAGGTGTGGGCCGTACTCAGCGTGGGGAATACTGTGATTTACAAAACCCTGCTCACTAACAGATCCAACGTAACCAAAATCACTGATTACCTTTCCTGCCTCATGTACCCTTGCACAGAAGGCCACATGCCTGCGTGCCTTTGCAGAATAGCCCTATGCAACACCAAACCTGGAGAGTGAGAATGCCCCCTGCATCCACCCTGCAGGAATAGCTGTGGGCATACTGGCACCCTAAAAATAGCCAAGGTGTGGGTGCTGTGGCGACAGCTTTGTAGGGGTTGTGAGTAATGCTGGGGCTGCTAGGGAACTGCAAACAAACTGACCGGGCTCCAGCAGATGCCACAGGGGACTGCAGGATGACGATAAGGTAACACTACTCTCCTATTAAGACAAGTCTACTCTCTGCCACGAACAGAGACTTCCTTTAAAATGAGGCAGATCTGTTCAACCGTTAAAATGAACGGGCTAACTTTCCATTTTACAGAGGGATTTTCATGCTCTGCTTGAGGCCAAGGGGAGGAATACTGCTCAGAGGCAGGTAGAGCTAAAAGTCAGCAGCACAGAAAGTTGGAGCAGTCCCGAGACAAAAGCTCTGTTCTGTGCAGTGAGGAGAAGTGCAAGCCTTTGAAATCAGATAGCAGCAAACGTCTGCCCAGGTTCACAAAAGCAGCCGCAGAACAACACCAAATGCAAATGTACCCTCTATCTGACTCCTGGATTCAGGCGGTTCCTTCTGTAACTCAGGACTGTGAAAGCACATATGAATGGATCAGTGACATCCGCAGCCAACAGAACCTTCAAAAAACAACCCTTCAATAATTAAAGCAAAACCACCCTGCACCACCACGACAGCCTCATCTCTGAGGGAAAGCTGCTCTTTCAGGACACTTTCATGGCCTGACTTTTGCTTTGGCTGAGATTCACAATTCAATCAGTGCTGCAATGGCTGATGAACTTAGGGGTAATTGGTGAGCTCCTACATTTACTGCATCTCCTTGCCACGGGGAACACTCCCTGCCCTGGCCCTGTTGGTGCAGTGTTTGCAGTGAGGCGTTCCTGCTTGATGCAGCAGTCGGTGTCAGGGCTCACAGAGCTCCGTCTCACAGACATGGCAGTCATTGCATCCCAGGGACAACGGCAAAGTTACAATTCAATAAGCAAAACATTTGCAAAGGAGATGCTTCTAACAACTTACTGATGCAGTTGTGAAGCCCCATAGCATCTAGAGCAGCTCAGCACCTCAGGAAAGCAAGGACTGACGCACTGGCACTACCTGTCATTCAGGTGTGTTAAGCTCTACTAGTCTCTGGGTTGAGATGGTCTTCCTATCTATTCAGGCATTTTTGATCAGATATTGGAATTCCAATTTTTTTCCAGCAGCTTTCTTCCCAAGGTTATCACCAGAAAAGCTGTCCAAAACATTCACTGCTATCTGCATTAGACTCGATATCATTTTGCTTTCGCATTGAGCTTTTGCGATACCCAGCATTTCACTATTAATATCAAGGTTTCCTACCAAAGAAGCTGTTATGAACGCCTCCGAGCCAACAGAGATCTCACCAAACCCAACACTTCCCCCAGATCTCCTGCGGGGCCACGACGAGAGCAGCAAAGTGCTGGAGAGAGGAACGGCCTTTGAAATGCACCAGGCATGAATGTTGATTTTTCATATGACACAGGCTATGTTTATGTTTGCGTAGTAGCAGCCATAATTAATTGCATAGCAATCAATCAATCAATAAATCAGGGCAAAACATTTTCTTCATGTCTGACAGACCCAGCCAATCTCTGGAGGAAGAAAAGACAACCCGTGATGTTCAGATTTCCGCACATTTGGTTACTTTTAGTACCTAAAAGCTGAACCCATGGATGGGGAAACATCAATCTTAACTCTCAAAATGAAAGACACCTATTAATGCCCTTCTCCAGCTTGGCCCAGGATGAAGCTCTGCTTCCATCCTGCAGCATGGCAGATGAAGGGCTGCCCTGGGCTGTGCACTGCTCCAGCAGCACTCCTGCACACTGCCATGTCCTGCAGCCACACCATTTCCCCACCCTGTGCCAAACTGTCTTATTTCTGTGTTCTGAAACGTGCCCTTCCTTCGTATCATTGTGGTAAGCATCTTATTTTTACTTTCCTTCTTATTTTCTGAGGATGATTCTGACATTCTCACCTACATTTAAGGCAGCAATACAAAAATCAGGCTCTGCAGAGGAAACTGAAAACACGATGCCCTGGGAAACACCCCGGAGACACTCTGCTGGTAGCATATAAAGCATGACAGAGAGGAAAGAAACACACTTCAGCAGCTTATTTTTCCAATGTAAGCACCTGGTAGATAACATTGTAAGGCTGAGGTAATTCACACCAATATCCATACAGTGCTGTTATCCGATCCTTCTACAAAAGATATCAGCTTTGTAATTCCACGTACTTCAGGTGACACCTCTTCTCATTTCTATTACATTGATGGGTGATGCAGAAATCCATACGTGCAGATCCATATAGCAGCAACTTGCTGAGCTAAACATGGGAACAGAAACATTTCTAGAGGAGGGTGACTTGCCGAGGCAAACAAGTTCAGCCAACATTTTAGCACCACGGAAGGTCAGTTGGGTTATAATTACGTCTAATTAGAATTCTCATGAATTGCAACATCTTTTCACTTGAAGGCACTCATTGCTTTAAAAGGTATGACATTTCTTTCCTATTTTCTATGAACCAAAGAAAGGAGGCGTTCTGACTTTGGATTTAGATGTGAATCATCCTAAAAGAAAAGCGGCACATCACTGTTAAGAGGAAAAGCCCTGTGCAACCACCAGCACCAGCTCTTCCCTCCTGCTTCACTGTTCCTTTCCTCCTGTTCAGCACCACTGTTATTTTTTTCAAGCATCATTCCTCCTTTTCTTTCCTCCTTTCCACAGTTACACAACCCTTCCGTCTCCCTTTTTTGCTTTAGCACCCTATTTTAATCCTCTCTATCTACAGAGCTGCCCGCCTGCTGTTCCTCCACGTTAAGATGTTGGTATTTCTCCCTAGAAACACAAGTTGAATTTTCTGCTGAAGAATTCCTCTTCATTTCATCCCACAGAGCAGAAAAGATGGCTGTGCACTCTGAGAGAAGCACCACCTCTGAATGAACGTCTGACCTACAATACAAGCTGGATGTTCCCTTGCATGTCAAAAGTCTGCATGCAACAGAACTCTTCCACTGAATGAGGTTATCAAAACTGACACAAATTCCCAATAAAGCTGAAGCCTCAGTTGTGCTCTCGTGATGTGAATAGTCAGTCTCTTAACTAATAAAAATGGCTGCCTTAATTATTATATGGTACTTCAAGTTCCACCTGTAGTGCAGGAGATTCACTTGTCATCAGGGAATTAAAATGCCACCTCACTTAGCGTTATTTAATGTCAGGTTTTCTGCTGTAGGTGGGGCAAACCATAAACCCGCAGCACTCTTTTGTTTACGTCCCATTGCACTGCGGTCCTGCATCTGTAGGATGAGCTTCCCCTTCCATGTGTCATTCACACCTGCAGCCCCACAAAACCACACAGACTGAAATCCCTGACCCACTGAAGGAGTCAGGGCTTTTACAGTGGGCTCCCAAGGACACAAGGAAGTCACAGGACACACGGGGCAGAACACACCCTATGGTTACGTTCATTTGGCAGTTCAGCCTCTTACTGCTATCCCTGGTAAGCGCACAAAATTCAAACCATCTGTTGCTGACATAACCCCAGACAACGTGCTGCCATACCCAGAGCTGTGGGGTTCTGCTATTACAAGAGCATGCTGTGTAGCCAGCATACTGCTCGAGGTCATTTGGTGCAGGTTAAGCAAAACTCTGCAGTCAAATTAGTTCAAAGACAGTTTCATACTCTCTCATCTAACAAGGCACAAATCCATACAGATGGAAGCAGAATATCAACCCAAAAGCCCACAGCTTGCTCCTTTGCTTTCCAAACCTGAAAACCATTATCTCTAGATCCGCCACTTACTTGCACACATACCAGAGTACAGTTGAAGCAGATGGTTCAAAGATAACTGTCAATCCATCTGCAGTTCAAAACAGTGCTGAACCATTCCAGCTGTTTTCCAGATCAAAACTATTATTGTCATTTTGCTATCTCTGCGTGCTGAGGGTTATGTAACAAAAATGCAGCACATGTCCCTCTGCCTGGAATGCAATTAATTTCCTCCCTCCCCACTGAGAGTGGTAAGTAACAACTCAGACAGTCTGCATGCTTCAGTTTTAAGCGTGGCCAGAGATGCAGCGATGGAATTATTCCCCGTGGTAACCCACTGCTGGTAACACGCCAGCCCTCTGCAGGTTTTAGAGACAGGGTCTATTCTGTAGTTCAGGGAAAAAATAAATACTACTTTCCTGCTTATACATGACCTCTTACTGTCTGCAGCATACCGTGAATGCTTTGTTTCAGCTATTTTAAACATAGATGTTGCTTTATGTTGGAATTCAAAGTATTCCAAATCAGTATGCTAGCTAAAGTAATTGCTTCCGATCCGAAATAGGCCACTGGACTCCCTGTATACTTTGGTATGCAGAATTAAGGCACCGTACACAATCCACTTTAAAATGGTGGCATAATCGTGTCTTAATTCACAAATATCCAAATATCACGCATTAGGTTAAGCGAGGACTCTAAAATGCAGTATGCTCACATAGAGAGAACACCCAAATCTCCTTTGTTGAAAACAGAACACTTAAAACTCGTTCAACCTCAAAGCAACCTTTTCTATAATATGCCCTTCATCTCTGTGAGTGCAGCTAATCCAGGGATATTTATATATCAAGTACAGGATCTCTGGGACAGGAGCTGTCTGTCTATAAAATGTTTGTGCCGTACTCAACATTCTTCAGTTGTTACTGTGCTGTACATAAAATGAGGAAAGGGAGTCAACTGAAATGAAGCTTTAGCTTATTACTTAACTGCAGCAGTTTCCTCTAACACTTTGTTTCTTGGTTCAGCTTGTTCAGGATTCCTGGCATGGTTTACAGCTTGCTTCTACATGGAGCACCTGCAGTGCTGCTAGCAGCCTTACCTGGTTAAATAGGCCAGAGCCAGTTCAGATCCCGACAGCTTCGTGGGTTCTGCCTTCTTAGTAGAGATTCCAGCTTCTCTCATCAGCTTTTTTTCCTCTTTCTTGCACTCTTTTTTCAACTTTCTTTCCAATTTCCTCCTTTCCTCTGGGGTAAGATCTTCCTCTTCATCTGCTGCCTGAAACAACAAACATTTAAATAAAGCAATTCTGTTTCTATAACAAGGTGAACAAAACATTCATAGACACAACTGAAAGGCACAGTTAATATTTTAACCCAGCAGCTTCGGGCTTCCTAATTTTACCATACACCGAACTTCTGTGAAGCTTCTACATTGTTCAGCTCACAGAACTGCAAACGCTGCGCTTGCAGAAGTTGCAGAGGCCTTTTCTGTCCTCTGCAGATGAGAACACCGATCTCAGCAGTACAGCAATCAGAGCAAGCACTTCCTTTGCTCGGTACTAAACATCATTTCCAAGATTTACTGTGCTGTTTGTGCACTCGTAACAAGAAGGGATACGAGCAGCAGAGGCTGTTCACAGTGGAGGGAGGGTATGGAATTTTTTAGCACATACACATGTATATGGGAATAGCATTCCCTTAGGACTGGGACCGTAAGATCACACTGTCCTGGACTGAGAAAACCTCTGCCTTCCAACCACGGACCTGAGTTCCCTTTTGCCAGCAGAGGAGCATTCAGCAGACACGCTGAGTTTATCAGGGTGAAATCACGCAGTGGAGAAACAAAGAGCTGCTCCACAACAAGCCGAGGCATACCCCAGTGATTCCCAGCACTGCTCATTCATCTTTCCAGGCAGCAGTCCCTCTGGTTTGTTAAGTACCAACTGGAAGCATGAAAAATTCCAGCTGAATGGCTGTTACTCAACATCCCCCTGTGATTTCCACATCCCAGTACGTTTTGTTTTCCTGTACAAACACTCTGCAATCCAAAACTAGCAGTGCCTGCGCTTCTCCTCAGCGATGCTCTGCAAGGACAAATATCACATCCACCAGGCCTTCAGATCTGTAAGGTATTCTGAAGAGATCCAGCCTTTGCAGGGCTCTGAGTACTCTGATGATCACCTTGCACAGACCTCCATGAAAATGCAGAAAAACACCTTCAGGGTATCCCCACGGACCTCAGGAGGCAGTGGTGATTTGGACACAGCAAAACCAGCTCTCCTGTGCCACTTCTCAGAAACAATTGAGCAACAACAACAAAAAACCCCATGAAGTTTTGCAAACAAGACTCTTACTTTCGGTTTGAATGTTTCCAGGATGAAGAGCAAAGGGATGGCACTAATTCCTAGCTTAGGTGATCATCAGAGAATCATAGAATGGCCTGGGCTGAAAAGGACCTCAAAGATCATCCAGATTCAACCCCCCTGCAATGGGCAAAGTCATCAGCCACCAGACCAGGCTGCCCAGAGTCACATCCAGCCTGGTAGTTACAGAGCTCACATGGTCCCAAACAGAACTGTGATGCCTTTGCTGTGGTTTGATGCTTCCCAGGCATGAGCACCAAGCACTCACCTGCTGCTAAGCTGACCCTCAAAGCAAGGCCAGGTAAACAGGGAAGCACCTGAATGCAGCCTGATCTGGCAAAGGCACCTGCCAAGGATTCAGTGTCATTTCCTGCATTAACCAAGCCTACTCTGACCCATCTTTTCAACTCTCTCTTTCCAAAGACCAAAAAAGGATGCGAAAGTGGATGTCAGAATAAATGGCAGTAAAGAGGATATGCTTTTTTCTTTGGTTTGAAATGCTTTTCATTTCTTGCTACGGAAAGCCAGCATCCACCCCAAAAAACCAACGTATGTTGCATTTGTGTAGGTAACATTTCATATGAAGAAATCCCATCTAGGTGAAGGTGGGTACTGATCTGTTCCATAGGAAGCGAGTTTCATTGGAAAAGCCATGGTGGTACTCCCTAAATAACAGCCCAGCACACAGCCCTGGGAGCACTGAGGGTGGTCGGGTATGAAGTGTTTGTAAAAGCTGACTACAGCAGCTGCCCGACAGACGGCACACTACGCTTAATCTTCTTTGAAAAATAATGTAATGAATTTGTTTACTTTTCTGCAAGCCACGAAGCTTTCAAATAAAGTGCCTGTGGCACATCATTAGAGCTGCTCTGATAAAGAGGCCTCCGCTGCTTCGGACTTACAGTAACTGCTATCTCAGTACCTTCCCCTCCCCCACGCATTCCTCACATTATCAAAAAGCTTTTTATCCCTCTCCCGACTGCTCCATTAAAAACAAAACAAGTTGCTCCCTCCCCATACGTGGGTCCCAACATAAATACCAGGCCCTCACAACGCTTGTTTCCAGCGTAACAATTGGGGCACTGCAGGCCATCTGAAACACAAGCATTGTTCTCCTTTTGAGGCTGGAACCTTTCCAGGGCTGAATGAGTGAGGATTTGCAGCTCAAGGTACCCTTCCCATAGCACATACCGTCATTTTGACCATCCAAAATGGGACTCATGAGCTTCTGCTGGGAGCTCCCAGCACACGTCCTGCAGTTTGCTCAGACATCTCTTGCTGCAGATGCACTTTGATCCGTGATCAGCACTGTGTACCACAATCTGTCCTTGACTGGTTTTTAATGTGAAAACCTCAAGTCTCAGCTGGTTCATTAAATGTGTGAGTTTGGGAGCACGATTTCCACTGAAGCTGAGGTTAGTTTTATCATCATTAAAAAAAACCCACAATCATAGAACGAACACAAAACAGCACAACAGAAACCAATCTTCTCCAGAATGTGGGACTCAAAAGCAAGCAAACCCAGAGCAAACCCAGTGAAATGGGAAGCCTCGTTGTTTTTCCTTCAGCTTAAACTCCCACTGCTATGGAGCTCCACTGATGCATCTCTCCTTCAGGCCAGCAGCACTGTCCTTTCATCTTGCTGTCCCTGCACCATTAGTGTGACTGCTGTTCTAACAGACGCGCCCAAAGTCTGTGAGCCATTTAGATGCTGATTTTTAGCAATAGCTCATCATTTAAATTAAAAACAACGCAGAGAAAAACAAACAGCAACCCAAGCACCAAACCCCAAAACCAACAGGGGACTCCATTGTGCTGAGGCCATAAATATCCCACGTTGTCTCCTTCTATATTTATAACGTGACACCGCAATTTGTAGCGCTGCAATTTATCCTCGCTGCGCCATTGTAAAGTCCCTGTTTGAGCGTGCCATACACTTGTTTATTGACGTGATAAATTTAAAACACGTGCGTACAAGAAAACCACAACGCTCGCTTATGTGCAAAGCCTGCAGAGAGCTCCCGCAGCACCTTGGGCCGTGGGCTCATTAGGTCTCCATCTCCA
Organism: Excalfactoria chinensis; assembly: GCF_039878825.1. NCBI lineage: Eukaryota > Metazoa > Chordata > Aves > Galliformes > Phasianidae > Excalfactoria > Excalfactoria chinensis. Next base: position 11,175,247 of record NC_092838.1, on the reverse strand, counting down.
TGAGGTCAGGTCAGGTCAGCGCAATTGAATGAGCGACACTGAGAGGAGAGGCAGAGCTCTGGCGTGATTAAGGAGGTGGGAGCCTTCCATTGGAAGTATTCCAGAAGGCCTGAAAAGGTGCTGTGAAGGGGGTACTGCCATTGGGGGCCACGTGTTGAAAAAGAGATGCGCCCTCAGATCTTTAGCATATGTGCTCAGAAAAATCGCTGTCGTACTTCCAAGGGAAAGAAGCCGTGAGCTCAGACGCCTACAAGCAAATTGCAAGAGTTGATGCTACACTACATCAATCTGCACGCAAAGGACTGCGACTGCCAATAGAGCCTCTCATCAGTGGCAGCCTCGAAACTTCCAGTTTGCATGTAGGCTTCATAATACAGCATAAATAATCTGAGATATCAGACTCGAAAACTCTACAGGCACTGCTAGAGATCAGTTAACACTTTCCATTATTATCTGTTATCTGGAAATATCGCCTGTATTTTAAATACTTTACAGGTTGTCTTTAGTATTGAGTTTACCTCTCATAAAGGGGGGACCCATTGCAAACTGAAGCGAGCAGTGGATGTAGCAGCGCCACTCAAAGGGTGGTGAGGCACTGGAACATGTTGCCCAAGGAGGCTGTGGATGCCCCATCTCTGCAGGCATTCAAGGCCAGGCTGGATGTGGCTCTGGGCAGCCTGGGCTGCTGGTTGGTGACCCTGCACACAGCAGGGGGGTTGAAATCTTTGAGCTCCTTTTCAACTCAAGCCATTCTATGATTCTAGTGTGATTAAGCAATCTTGCTAAGCAATTCCAAACTGGGAATACCAACCCTAACAGTGAGAGAGACTGGAAAAGCAGAGAGGTGATGAAGAGGAAACCTGGCAGAGGTAACAGGAAGAGAGCTGGAGAAAGGAAGGAAACCAAAGTGACTGTTAGTACCAATGAGCCCAGTTCCTCCAAAAGTCAGAGGGCTGCTATCTCCTTCTGCCAGCACAGCAGCAAAGCAAGCAACATCAGAAATCCAGGGGAATCAATTTAGCACTCCCGACAGTGACAAATAAGGCTTATAAAGAAGGCTTCACATTTGTGAACTCCAAAGAGAAAGAAGGTGGAGCGGGGATACAGCTTGCTTCACAGTAGCAGCACTGTGCCGCTCTGTTTGCTCATTAAGCCGATGTTATTTCATAACCTTTAATATAGAGCAACGTCAAAGGGGCTTTGTTTGCTGCCCCTCACACAACGCGCTCTGCCTACCCGCAGCCTCCTGCCCACGTGTGCCCTGCCTATCACAGCAGCACACAGAACGCTGTTTCCATCACACACAACACACACAACCCGATCGATACCCGGCCATCCGCCAGCTCCACTGCAAAGAGCAGAATCTATAACCACGGCTCCAAACCTACAAAGAAGAAAAGCTGGTAAATCCTTCGCTGCAAGGTTCATGGAAGAAAGGCTGACAAATGATTTACTTTTGAGGCTTGCCAAAGAGCCGCACCGCAACCACAGCTCTAGAACCGACGCTAAATAGTTCAGAGCCAGATTGGATTTAAATAACTACGTTCTATCATTTAGCACCTGATGAAAACAAAGGGCATCCCAAATTTCACTGCCACGCAGAAAGCAAGCTTTGATTCAAAGAAAATGGCTGTAGAAATACATTTCCTTGTATCATCTCCGTGGGACTTACAGAGGGAGATTATTTTAATTATATATTGTACAAAGAAATAATTAACATTTTTCATGAAAGCCAGCTGTTGTTGACATCTCAGATCTTGGCAACAAAAACGCTGGGAATACATTACACTGAGTTGATTTGGAAAGGTTTGTGTGGATGCAACCCAGGCAGAAAAGCCTCAAACAAGTTCTGCAGGAAGCCAGACTTAAATAAGAACAAGCTTTTTATCTTCCTGATCCAGGAAAGGGTTTTTTTTAGCAGTTGTGTCAATGTTAAGAGCAAAACAAACATGTCCTTACATACACAGGCACGGCAATCAGGGGGCACTGGAATTTGCAGCTGTCATTTGCAATGGGTGCACCTTGAGATCAGACAGTGAGCAGCGATGTGATCTTTATGTGTTTCATAGACCTACACCCCATTCTAAAGAGCACATCAAGTGTAATCATTAGGAACTGCTGAATAAGAAGAAATCCAACTATTTACTAAATTAAATGAAAGCAGAGCAGTAAGGCTTACAACAGGAGCTTGTTGCGTTCCGCTTTATAGACTGTTAGCTCCTATAAAGTACATACTGCAACAGATGAAGCTCGAAAGCATAACTGAGGACCATCTCTCATTTTTCTCCACCAGTATCAGAGTCCTGAATGCAACACAAATGTTGAAAACAACGGCACGACTGCAGCTCGGGGAATGCAGTTTTGCTTCATTTGCAAGCCCAGCACTGCCAGGAATGTTCGCATATTTGCAGAAGGATTTCGCTTACTAAGGGTAAGAACCCTTAATTAAACCACATTCACCAATCAGGGGAAGAGAGAAATGAGAATAAGGAGAAAACAAAAAGGAATCCTGGGGAAACATTTGTATCTACATCCCCGTGGCTCACCCACAGCCCCCCATAACCAGCAGTGCACGGAGGGACTTCCACAAGCATCTGAGGCTCTCCCAGCTGCCGGTGCTGCTATCACACCATCATCCCCCCCAGCTCTATCTGGGCTCAGTGAAGGTAGAGGCAGAGGAGAAGCTGTTTTGAAATCAGTGCTGGAGGGAGGGGAGGGGGTAAAAAAAAAACACAACCAAAAAAAAACCCAACAAACCACGAGCTCCATCTCCTCCAATGAAAGAGGTACCACAGGGTGTAGGCAGGTTGCCAGGCGCGCTCGGCAGCGTGACCGCACTGCATTGAGTTTCTTTAATGAAAGCCAGGAAAGAACACATTACACAGTGTTTCTTCTGCGAGCTCGCTAGCCTCCAGTGATTGAAATCAATAAAAACAGTCGGCAAGGGGCCCAGTGGGGGAAGAGAGAAACCTCCACTACAGCATTCAGTTTGCTTTGCACTTTCTCCCTCCCCCCTGAAGTTAAACTCGGATCACCATGACGAGCTGCTCGGCTCCCAGCGCTCGCACCGGGATTTGAGGGCAGGGAGCGCCTCGGCTCCTGCTGCCCCGCGGACAGAACCACGGCGTTGTGCTCAGCTCGAATCCCTCCTGGAAGAGTTCACTGGACAAGTGCACTGCTCGGCACCGGAACGGGAGAGCCCTGCAGGAGGATGGTAGAGGGGCACGGGGAAGGAGAAGGAGCCATCTGAGCCAGCAGGAGCCCACATCCTGGTGAGGATGCCAAGCCAGGGGACCTGCGGATCTGTGGGACGAGCTGGCAGCCAGCAGCCCGGCTCACAGCGACCTACACCATAGGGCAGCCCGGCACTGGGCAGCACATCAACACGCACAGAGCCAGGTAAGCAGGAGCCACATTTAATCCTTCTCCGCTTTGCGACTGGTATCGGACCGGGACCTCTGCACCTCGCGTCCCTCCTGATCCCCTCCCAGGTGTGCCAGCACTAAACTCGTCCTGCTGAAAACTTGCATGGGGCCGCTGATCCTTGCCGAGCTACAAAACGTGCACAAAAGCCCTTTGTTTGCCAGTTTGGGGTCGATTTGCTCACTGACAAGGTAGTGCGGGGCCATTGCGTAACCCCTGTGCTGGAGCACAGCCCTGGGCTGCTCGCGGCGATGGGACGCAGCCGCGCTGAGGCTGCCAGTAATGAATTTCTAATGGGGTCCATACTTATCTTTGTTATTTATGTATTTTAATCACCATAGCAGCCACACACTCCGTACTTGCACCGAGCTCCATGTGGTTTGTACCACGAACTACAGCAACTTGCTTGCACGTGGGTTTCTTGGGTTATTATATCAAAAAGGAGTTTGTAACCATCTCTTAATAGAGTTAAAGGGGCTTTGGGGCACACTGTCCAGGAATGACCAACATCGGTTTACCCAACACTTGTATATCCCACCACAAATTTAGTGTGTGCTGTTTTCCTATAGATTAGCCCCATAAAAATGGAAAAGATGCAGATCATGACTGTAGACCCCCCCAGTCCTTCACAGGTTTTTGGTCAGCTTTAAATAATATAATTTACCTAGACACCAGCGAGACACGGAGGGTGAAATCCAAGCTTGCCTTTTGCTAGGTCAGCAAAAATGGTGGTGGCTCTGGCTCTTTCCCAGCGATGGCAGGAGCTGAATGGGACAGCCAAGCAGCAGGGACCTGCAGAGCCTCCATCCCCTGGAAGGCAGGCACAAGGTCCGACAGACTGACAGCCCTCCCCATGCCTCCCACTGCAGTGCCACAAGGCAGAGTGTAAGGCCAGAGCTCAGCAAGTGCATCTGTGTGGGGGCAGGTGCAGATCCACTTGTTTCCTGCAAAACAGCCTTTTAGGGGTGACTGGATTTTACATGGAAATGTAAATGAGACCCACGCTTTACAGTGATGTAGAGAACATCTCCATGACTAGGACTTATTTTTGCACAGAAGTTTGCCCCATCTTTTTGACAGCACTGCAGGGGCAACCCTTAAACACCAAGAAGTTTTTTCAATTGATTTGATCAGTCCAGTTTTGTACCCTTTGTGGAAAAAAAAAAAAAAGGTCATAAAATTACAGATGGATGAAAGTTAAGAACAAAATATCCCCAAAGGAGCGATTCAGAATTGAAAGTGGCCCCTTCTGACATGTGGGACATACCCACAGGCCCATAACTCACCATACTATCACAGATTTCAGAACCTGTTCTGTGCTCTGCCTGTCCCTGCAGAGATCTCTTGCAGAAATCCCAGCACCCATTGAAGGTGTCAGAGCAACTGCATCCCCCCCACCTGCAGGTCTGCTTTCTATTGCTTTCAGGACTAAATTTATCCTCATGCAGAGGAACCCACTGAAGTCTTTTCTTAAAATCTCTAAAAAGAAAAGCTTGGGTGGGACAGACAATGCACATCATTCCAGTTCTAATGATATTCCTCCCCATCAGCCTCCCAGCAGAACGCATAAAGGTTATCTTCACAGCAGAGCACAGGGTGATTTGTTCATAGCAGTACTTTTCAGAAGTGAAGTGCTCTGAGATTCCCTAACACTGCCAACAGATCATGTTCTTTTCAAGCACACAACAGGAAAAAGAAAGAAAAAAAGCACCATGCATTTTCTTAGAAGAAGCTTTAAGCAAACACGGATACTGTGGCCGCCATATCACACAGCAAGACTTGTCCACATTTTGCAGTTGTGCCCGTGGTATTTAAGCAGATTCACTCAGTAGTGACCCAGTCTTTCAAACTCTTTTAGACTGTGGAGATTGGGAAGAACCCCGTGTTGCCTCCTTGAGCTGGATGCCACAAAATAGGCCCAATGTCTTTCCCACACTTCTACTAGAATCACAGATTTAGAGCTAGCCTTGGTAGTCTCTTATCACTAGAAGTACTTCACCCTCTGCTGCCTTCAGTATAGCTGAGAGCTCCTAATGACACACACCAGTTGTCCATACAACAAAACGTACAGGCAAAAGAGCTTTTTGAGAACAGCACATAAGGTTATGCAACCATCACCAAAGTAGGTGAAATACTTCCAAAGGCAGAAGGACAAACACTTCATTTTTATCTCTCTTATCTACATCTCAATGAAAGGAAGGGTCTGGAATTCTACAGAACGATTTGAATGACTCTTCCAAAGAGGGTGAAATTCAACAGTGATGACAACAAGGAAGTGCAGCTCTTGGGATGTGCTGAGCTCCAGGGCAGGCAGTCCTGGCTGAAACATAATACTTGTGTCTGCACTGGGAAAAAGAGTGTTTCCATCCCTTTTGAATGAGCACGATCTGATAGTTCTTGAATACTGTAAAGCTTTGAGATATCTCCTTTCTTAATTACACCGGAGGATCGTGTTGACAGTGCTGGAGTCATTCAGTCGAGTATATTTAGTCTGCTCAGTTTCAAGTGACAGCTTCCCTGTGATGTACCTATCCTGACAAGAAAAAATGGAACGTAACTAAATATACAGTTAGAAAAGGTGCATTTTTTCCCTAATCTATAGGAAAGAATAGTGAAACTGAAGATTAATTCTTAAATGAAAAACGGATGTGTGCTGATCCCCAAGGAAGGTGGTTTACCTTGTAATTCCAATAGGTTTGACTAAGGAAGAAACTTTTTGTTACAGACAAAACGTCTGCATCATCAACAGTCTTGCTTTACAATTCCTGTGAAATGGTTACTCCTGGAGAACGAGTATAATTTCCAATAGACCCCTGAACATCTATGTGAACCTGTTTTAAGAAAGAAGTGCTATAAAGCTGCCCTTGTATCTCCTGCGCAGGAGGAGATTTCCATTCTAAGAAGTTTGGTCTCAAAGAGAAAGGGAAAGGAAGGATGTTTCCAAGAGATAGCACACATTGCAGCCTCTTGCCTTCCTCTCGGCCTGCCTGCTCAAAATCATAGAATACTTTGCTCAGCTAGCTCCATCCCCCTACTCTTGATGCAGCCCAGGATACAGTTGGCCTTCTGGGCTGCGAGCACGCATTGCTGGCTCATGTTGAGTCCTTCCTCAGCCCAAGCTGTACTGGTTGACTAAACCCAGCTGGCATGAAGAAAGAACAGGAATGCATGACTTGCCAGCTTGACGTGGTCCCCTCAGAGTTCCTTAAGAAAACTCCATCCACAGCTTCTATATTCTTAAAGTGCGATCTCTTCCTGAATCCCAATTAGCAACATTCCCCTTAATTCTATTGTTAGTTTTTATAGCATCACGTGTTCCTTCATTATGGAGAAGGTGCAAAAAATTGAATAACAATTATAATTTAAGACCCTACATTAAAACCTGTCGACTGTTTAGTAAAAATAAACTCCATAAAAGCTGTTTGTGTTTCCACACTCCAAGCTAAAGAGTGAATGCGGCACAAAGCGAGTTGTGGTTGGCGTTTGCTTTGAAATTAAGGCAGCTAGCAAGGTATCCTACAATAAAATGTCACTCGTCTACATTTCAGTAATAACCAACTGACACGTATTTATAAGGTTAATGCTGTGATTTACATGAACTGAATTTATAACTCACTTTGGCTTTATGCTGCTGTACTTTCCTATTGAAAATTCAGCTAAACATCGAGATGTTCCTTAAAATGCCTTAAAGAAAATGGCAATCTCTGAATCAAAAGAAAATCTGTTCAGGCGAAGAGGTTCCCCCCTTTTTTTCCTTTTATTTTTTAATCCATCTTTAGAAATCAGTATTTCCCCTTGGAATACTGGGAGTTAAAACCATTACTGGAAGGTTGCAAGATAGAACTGGAGAGTATTGGCTTCCTCTCAGCATACCAAGACAAAAACATTTCACTTCTTACATCTTTACAAATCCCCTGCACGAACTCTGCATTTCCTTCATGCTTCCACAAAATCTGCCATTGACTTCTGTCAATTAACAGAATTCCAGGCCAGCCTGGGAGTGCCGACCTCCCTTCCACCCTACATGAGCACGACGAGCAAATCCACAATCAGCTCCAGCTTTCAAGTTATGTACAGCGCCATGATTCATGCTTTTCCTGCCTTGGAAAATGTTTACAACATCACTGTATTGTACCTATACGCTCAGATCTTCCTATAATTAGCTTTGGGATACAACTGGGAACAAAAGATAATATTCTGATTCATTAAACGCTCCCGACAGCTTTCATGGCAGGAAGCGTGGTTCATGTTGGCAGTTTTAAGGCAAACTCCACAACTCACCCAAAGTAACAAATATAAACCAGTGGTGGATCTCCTCAGCTTAAAACTTCCTCACTCTCAGGCATATGTTCAGCCAGAAGAGCGTCTTACAGAATGACATCTTCTCCTTCCATACAGTGCTTATTCATCTTTAGACCAAAAAAATAATCAAACATTCCCAAACTGATTTGCTTTGTGCACCTTTTTGCAAGCCAGCTCTGCTGCAGGTTACTGTAGCTGCCCCAGCTGGCTGTGCTCACACAGCCCCAGTGCAGCTCCAGCAAACCCTGCACCGGAGAAAGCCCGAATAACAGCACAAAGCCACTCAGACAACACTCTTCTACATCTGCAATGGAATTTCATAATTACTTTGAAGTTCCTCCTGTTCCAAAGGCGGCCATGGGGCTGCAGGGATGGCCGTGTTCTACACGCTGGTGCAAAGCAGCACAGCAATACGTATTGGAGAACCCAAACGTCACACAAAATGATGAGAAAAATATGAACTGTGTACATGATGTACATGAGGCCTTCACATACAGAACATATAGAATGTTCCTCAGCTGACAGCTTTATAACTCTAACTGGTTCTGCAAATGAAATCCAAACAAAAGAGCGGAGATGTTCTTTAAATCATTCAGCAATTTCTGTTTAGCAAAACCAGCAACCACCAACTCCAGCAAACAAAAAGAGGCACTTTAAGTGAGCTTAATGAATAGAAAAAAAACGTCAGGATTCTTTCTTCCGGCTCTATTTCTCTATATTCTTGAACCTATACACAGCGATTCAGTTCACCCTGACAAGTATTGTATAACCAGCAATCAATCACATCAACTTTTTATATGTTGAGAGAAGTCAGATTCGGAGCGATAAAACGAGTTCAGGCAGAGGGCACATGTTAAGCAGCTGTGAGTCCATTTAAGCTGTCCGTACGCCTAAGCACTTAATGTCATTACCCCGAGCTCTGATTTCTTCCTTTCCCACCTTACACTGAAATGTCCATATTATATTCCAATAGAAATCATTAACTTACTGGAGGAAATGTAGTCACAGAGTGACAGCAGCAGCCCAAACAATATGATTGTAAATTAGATGTGGTGTATTTTGCATGCAGGAAAAGACTGCACGGCCACCTGCTCTGTTCTGGCTCTAAACAGATTTTTTTTGGTGAACAGCAGCATCTCAGGTAATAGTTCCAGGAATGATTTAAGCCTCCATAGGGTGGTTCTGCTGCCAAAAGACACACTCTGTACTTTCCTGCCTCTCCAGCCCTATTGGCCCCAGTGTTGGTACAGCCTGTAAACACCTCTGGGTTCAAAAAACCTCCCCATCCCATGATCAAACTATGGCCAAACCACGACACCCACCAAAAGCTGCTTCAAACCCAAGTCTGGGAATGGCCGTGGCAGCAAAGGAGAAGATATAAAGGGTGGAATTGTATGGCTGGACAGCTCATGGGATCGCTTCTGCACCCTCCGCTTAAGACACCATTCCTTGAGAGAAACAGAAGTGTGAAATACTTAAGGTTGCCATGTGTGTCCTTCCTTTTAAGTACAAGGAAGTGATGACTTTTTGCTTGCCAGCCCAAATAATCACCAATCTTCAATCCAACTCTTCTTACCCTTGCGATTACATTCAGTGGGTGAGCATTTGAAACAGGAAAGGGACAACGAGGATCAAATACCTTTGCTATAATTACATTTTGAAAAAGCTATTTTTCTGGTAGACACAAGCAAGTAAATTCAAACACAGACAACAGATGACCAAAGTAGCTGTCTATAGGTTTTTAGGCATACGGATTTCCTCTTCTCACAACACTGAAATTCTTCTCACACAAGGTGGGTCCCTCTCTGCTCTCAGCCCCAATTCAGATGTGCTCAGGCTGCTCCCCGACCCGGCACACACCACGACTTCCTGCCACCCAGAGCTCCAAACCACATCCAGGAAACAAACAGCAACGGAAGCAGACAGGGCTCCGATGGGAGCTGTCAGGTTTTTAGCAACTTGAATTTATAGCACTCACTGGTTGGCTTCTGCATTTTATTCTGCATGAAGAAAATGCCTCACGTTACCGGCGTTAAAGAGCACTATGATTTGACCAGACCTTCCCAAGTGAAACTACTAAAATTCAAACGCACCACTGCACCATTTCAATGTGTGTGCAGCCAATAAGCGATAAGATTCCTCCCAGTTGCAAAAGCATTTTGTTTTCATCAGAGGGCTCTTTCATTTTGACCTAAGTACCGAGGGTCATTGCTATGGGACCAATGACACAGAAAAGCATTCAGGTACAAGACGTTTAATTCTTTGAACATTAGGTTAATTTGTTTTATAAACTTAAACCAATATTTGAAGGGTTGAACAAATATTTGAAATGCTTTGGGCTAGTTACCTAGTTAGAAAGGGAACAAGTTATTTCAAAAGGACTTTTTGCCCCTCAGGCAACACAGAGCCAAATTCAGACTGATCTCATCACACCCTAAGGACATTCAGCTGGTCCGAGCCAGACCCTTCCAACAGGTTGTTGTAAAGATGCATGATAGGGTGGAATGAAATGCTTTAGGAACATAAGAGCTAAACAGGGAGGAACTATGCTAAAATATGTAAAATATTAAATAAAAGAGTCAAACACATCATGGAGGTGAAAGGAATACACAAGGAATACAAGCTGTAGGGCTTCAGATTTATCACTGAATCACAGCATGGCCTGGGTTGCAAATGCCCACAGTGCTCATCCAGCTCCAACCCCCTGTGTGCAGGGTCACCAACCAGCAGCCCAGGCTGCCCAGAGCCACATCCAGCCTGGCCTTGAATGCCTGCAGGGATGGGGCATCCACAGCCTCCTTGGGCAACCTGTTCAGTGCGTCACCACCTTCTGGGTGAAAAACTTCCTCCTGAGATCCAACCTAAACCTCCCCTGTCTCAGCTTAAAACCATTCCCCCTTGTCCTATCACTGCCCACCCTTGTAAACAGCCGTTTCCCTTCCTGTTTATACACTCCCTTTCAAGTACTGTTAGGCCACAATGAGGCCGCCCCGAAGCTTTCTCTTCTCCAAGCTAAACAAGCCCAGTTCCCTCTGGGATCTTTCCCTTTCTTCATAGGAGAGGTGCTCCAGCTCTCTGATCACCTTACTGCCCCTCCTCTGCTCCACATCTTTCTCTTTAAGGCATACTTTGAAAGTTGAAGTGAGGGAGATGCCATTTATGAGTTCTGGTTTAGCATAGGTTCTGAATGTAAAGTTATTTGAGTGCTACACAATAAATAACATGGCAACATACGCTTTCAACACATTTGGAAGCTAAGTCATAAGAACAATCTTATTTTGGCTAACGTGGAAAAAATCTACATGCAACAAATGTTGCAAAGGAGAAGTCACAAAATCCACTACAAAGACGACAAGTTTTGCAGCATTTCCGAGGCTCTTTCTCCAGACTGATAACCAAAATTTAAACAAACGAGGCTGCAAAACACCTCGCACGCTTACAAAAAGAGCATTTAGTCTTCAGTCCTTTTAGCTGCGAAATCAAACGCGCCTAATGGAACACAATAAGGAAGCCACATCAAACACGTGACGCAAGCCATCAAAGAAACAGGGAAACAACCTGAAGTGACTTACAAAATAGACTGTCCAGAAACCACTGAGTGGGACAAACACGGCTCTGAGTGGGACAAACAGCTCTGAGTGCCACTGCTGTGATGGCCTAAAGGTGTGAGAATGGCAAACAAAAACCCTTCAAGATAGAGAATTCTGACCATCTAAAGGACAAAGTAAAGAGATGGATTGCACTCTCCATCAGACAAACCACACTGATGGGTGCTATGGAGCTGAGAATGTTGTCACTTCTTCTGGACAATGAAACAAAACCACAGAAACCAACAGCAGCAGCAGCCAACTCTTACCACCCTATTTGGCCATTATGGGCCTATAAATACACACGTAGCATCTAAACAAGGGAACGTTTTTCATTCCCCTTGTACGAAAATGATCAGCTGTAGCACACTAATAATACACTCCGAAATACCGAGGGACAAGCATCAGTTTTCATGTCCTAACGCCAGAATGTGACTTGGCGCTGCAACGGTAACACTGCCATAAATGTGCAACAAGCACGAGCAGCACACGCTGACAGACACACACAGCAATCCTTTACAACACTGAAAGCTCTGCTTATGTCACGAAGAAAGGAACACAGAGTCACGACAAAAGCATTTCACGAGAAAAGCCCCCAGCCTAAAGATTTCATCTAATTTAAAGAGAGACAGAAGCAATCTGGGCCAGTGTGATACAGCATCGTGGCTCTGTTCATCCACAAAAGCTTGTAGCACTGCCTGTCATTCAGCTGCATGAGGATATTATCTAGCAGTTTTATAATCGAGATAATATTTACTACTGGAAATGATGTCAAGTAGGACAAGGATTACATTGAGCATTATCAAATGGGGCCTCAGAGTTATGATTTCTAGGCACAGGCAGGAATTGGGTAGCAAGGCAAAGTTTAAGAAAACAGTAATACTCTTGTGTATTAACAGAAGGCCTCTTCTGCTCTGTAGTGCACTACCCAAGACCATTTCCTTCCTTAGTATTAAAATTCTGATCAGCCTTCATTTCACCTACAGAAATGTATGACCCAGGCTATGCTCTGTGTACGGCTATGGAAACAAATAGCCCTGGAGTGTGAGACCTGGTGTACTATAAATCCTTAATTCAACTATCATAATCTGTACATCCACAAATAGGGAATATTAAAAACACACCAAGCGCCACTCTGGGTAACACTCTGCAAACGTCTTTGTTTCCAAAGCAGCTGTATTAATTACAGGTTTGATGTTAGGATGCTAGATAGCAGCACTGAGGAAACCGGGCCCAATGCAGATAAAAGGAGAATGGGTAGCTGTGAGAGGTACAGACACTGCACAGATTCTTCACCCCTTTGCCTTCAGCAGTGCTTTCTGGAGCTCTGCAAGGAAAACCAGGGAGATGGGCCAGCAGGGCAGAACTAAACAGGAAATGGTAAAGTCTCCCAACAAAATACCAAACACCAAGCTCAAGCTGCAAACTGTAGCAGTGAATCTGGAAGACTACAGGTCTGAAGCACTCACCTGGCCTTCATGCCTCTTCATGCTTTAGCATATTTATGTCAAAACCAAGGGGTGGGCCAACAAAACCTGGTGTAGCAATACTGTACTGCACCACATCCACCTCAGTGTGAAATCTACTTCTTCTGTTCACTGTAACAACACTCAACCCCCCTCCCTTCTGTGCTTCTCCATTCAGAGCAGTGCAGCATGCCCCATCCCATCTTCTGCCTCCCTCCTGCAGTCCTCACCACCACTGGTGCTTTGTACCAGTGTCAGACACAAAGCCAGCTCTCTCCTCTTACATTTTTAAAGCACTCCATCCTTTCTGGAGCTTTCTGATGGACACAGCACTTCTCCCACCTGCTTTCCCAGGACTCAGCTGCTCCTAGATAAGGAACAACAAACCAACAAGAAATAAACCCTGCACAACTGTGATGTGCCTCCATCTCAGAGGGACAGAGGATGCCAAGAAGAGTGTGGAAGAGGGGCTGACATGCATTGTGTACAGGAACCAAGAATCAATCAGGACATTGCTCTATTAAAGTTGTTTGCTGGTGCAATTAAGATTTCCATCATACACAAGTCACCTGTGAAGGCACCGAACCCTGGTGCTGCCATTTGCAGTGCCTGTATGGATGCACAGCAGACACATGTGGCTACAACGCAGCACCCAGAGCAGCAAGCCTGCTGCTCCAGAGTCTGCAAACCAGTGCCTGGGCTGAGCTCTGCACACTGTAACCTAGCAGAAAAACACTGAGAAGCATATCAAGCCAGGCTTGTCAGCCTTAATATTTTCTGGTGATTAGAACAGGGCCAGGGAATACAATAAGCATCTTTACAAATCCAGTTGGCTTTCCTTCAGATCCAGAAGCCCGTCTGTAAGCTGCACAAGAACAGGAGTCCACATGAAGTCACATTCTGAACACAGAGCCAGTCCTGCTCCTCAGCCTCCCTGCTGAAACCTGCCTGCAGCAACACCTCCATGAGCACATGCAATTGCTCTTTGAAGTGCTGTTTGCACAGCTACACTCAGCTTCAGGATTACTTCTTATTTAAAATCTTCTTTTTCAGGTAATTGAAGTATTTCCACTGGCACCAATGAGTTAAAAAATGTGTCAGGTTTCCTTGCAGATTTTCTTTAATCAGGCTGGTAAGTGTTCCCCATTCATCAGTGCAAATCAGCTTCATTTGCTTAGGAGCTCAAACTTGGAGCACACAATGGTGTTTTCAAACCAAATAGAACACATTAAAGCGAGGGCAGTCGTGGTTCATCTGAATCATATGGTCAGACTGCAAATCTAAGCCAAGGAAATAGAGGTTGTGACACCCCACAGCTGGGACAGCCTTGGGACAGCAGTGTTACATCACGGCCACGGGGCCGGCCGGGTGCTCGGCTGTGTGGAAGTGAAAGATCCCATGAGAACATTAAAAAAAAAGAAAGGTTTTCGTGTCCTCGCCAAACCCCTTCCTTCACTTAATGCTACCGCGGGCCGAGTTTCTTCAGAGCAAATGATTGCAGGAGGTTGCTGCCAAGCAATTGCTACTGATTTATTTTCATCCGATCACACAGAGCGGGAATTAAGCGCTGTGCAAAACACACGGGTGACTTAATTACAAAAGGTCTTCTCCTGCCATACAAACCAATGCCAAGCAATTGAGGCTGCTCACAGAGTGCCCTGACACAGCCCCAGCTCCACTCCCCATCAGGGGACAGAGGGGCTCCGACACCACACAGACACAGCTCTGGGCAGCAGTGCCAGCAAACACAACACTACATCTACTGCAAACGGGGCTGCTTTTCCTTCTGTCTTTTAAGCAGGGAGGATGAATGAGAGCAGTGCAGCTCGGAGGCTCGGATTGCGCTCTCTGGATGCCAGAGCCACACTGTGTGAACATGTGGGTCCATCAGAATATTGTTGGGAGCAGTGAATTCTCAACCTGACCCAGTGATCGGGCTCGTGCTGTTTGAGGAAACAAAAGGGGAGTGCAAAACCACACACGGAAAATGCTTCAAGCATTAAAAGGAAGTACAGTGTGAGCAGTGCTGTGCTGGATGGGCTGCAGACCAGGAACTGGTGCAGCGTGCTCTCTCACAATGTTTCTTTGCAAATATTCAGTTTCCCTCAACATTCAGTCACATTTAAGTACCTTTGAACTAACTGATCTTTCTTTTTAGGGGAAAACATGCATTCGATATCATGGATTTGTTCATTTGTCTAAGCTGAAATGCTTAAATGTCTTTAATTGTTGGGTCATCACCCTGGATGTGGTGCTCAGGGACATGACTGGGCTGTTAGATTTAGGGTGGTGTGGTCAGGTTGCGGTTGGACTCAATGATCTTTGAGGTCTTTTCCAACCTGAGCAACTCTATGATTCTATGAATATGTACATATATATAAGTCACATCAGCACACTGAAATGCTGCCCATGCTCTGATGCTCTGAGCAGCCACACACCCCCTCCTTATTGTGGCTGCAGCTCACTCACCTACCCGCTCTCCATCACTTTCCCCACTAGGAATGCTCTGCTTCAGCTTTCACCCAGCACATGTGATGTCAGTGAGAAGGAAGCTGTGTGCTTCTATCTTCAGATCAATACACAGCTTATGTTCGGGAACCTCGATTCACCTCAAAAATGTAAATACAGCCATTAACACCACAGTGATTCACCCACTCTCCCATCAATTCAGTGGCAGTGCTGAGTCAGTCGGTGCAGCAGTTCAATGCCAAACATTGCAAACAGTGATGTTCTCAACTTTTTAATACAGCACCGTGTGTTGGAAACACCAAAAAAAAGGTGCTGAAAAGTGTGGTATGGTGGAAGGGAACAGATAAATGAAACCTGTTTCTCTTTATCAGAATGGATGAAATTTGCTTTTCAACCACTTACAAGCAATTGTTTCACCTTTCTGTTTTGTTTTCCCTTCCAGTGGTTCCATCTTCGAGTGACGTTCTGGGCTGCACCTCATGTAAGTACAGGCATTATTGCATGTATTTTTTTTAATCAATGTACAGCAGTGAAAATACTGACCAGCACTGTGATTTCTAGACCTTCTGTTTACATCTGTGAAACTGTACTGGCAAATTTACACAGTCCCCCTGGGGAGGTCAGTGAAGGCAGTTGCTGTTCACTCCCAGCTGGGTCTCCTCAGAGCTCACAAACAGGTCACCATATAGGCTCATACAGACATTCCTCCAATGTACTACAGCTGAAGCTTTGGGAAATTTAGACATGGGGGATGCAGCCCGTGATCCTCAGGCACTCAAGGACTCTTTGCCAGGCAAGAGACCCCCTGAGATCCAGAGAAACTGCAGAAACAGACTGGAGGAACATCAACACCTGGATGACTGAATTGGCATCATCTCTGCTGCTTGCCCATCCCTGCCAAGAAGGAATCGAGGCAGTAATGTTCTTCTCCCCACCTCCACCAGCAGGCCATCACGGCAGCTAACACTGGAAGCCCACAGCCCACATGAAAGGCTTTTACGCACTGACAAAGGCTGCCCAGAGCGAGCTGCTCTCTGCTTAATGAGCAACGGACCAGAGCCAGGAATTATTTAACGCTAACACCAGCCCTGCCAGCACTGAGTGCTGCTCTGCAGCTCTCAACAAACCACTTCAACTTCTTCATTTTCTCCTCCATACAACGAACACAACGTTTCTGCACCCAGCATCCATCTCCCCAGTGTTTCATTCCCAATTCGATATTCTAGCCGTAAACGCCTCCCTTCCTCTCCCTTTGATTAAGCACACTCAGTATCAATAGGCAACACTTTCTAAAAACTTATTTGCAGCTATTGTGAAACAGGAGCTGAATGTTTATGGAGTAGTTACTTTTTATGTCAGTTTACCATAGGGCCTCTTTAGCCACAAGCTTACAGCGGGAGGCCCCAAGGCATTTTTGGGAATGGAAACTTTTGGAGCTCAGCTCTTTACAAATTTCCAGCCCGCAGTATGTTTTTCATTAGTCTACATGGTGTTATAATAAATGATGCACTTCCTCTTTCATTTTATGATTTTCTTAAACATTCAACAATCTTTTTTTTTTTCTGCCTGTTTTCTATTACTTTAAAACACTCAACCACAATCACCATAGGGTCTACTCCGCGTACAGCGACAGAAGGGATATACTGAGTAAGATATCAGCTAGAACAAGACAAGCTCCTCATTTAAATTCTTCATTGAAGGCCAATCATAACTGCACTCAGCGTATGCCGCTCCATTTTTAGGGGCCAATGTTAGAAAAAAACAGCATTAAGTCTGGGATTCCAGAAGCTGAAGTTGGCCCAGAAGAGGCTCCTTACCTGCAGGACACAGCTAAAGCAGTGTGAGCTCACTGGCCAGATGCTAAAGCCATGAAAACCTCCCCGTGCCTTTGCATAGCAGAATTACACAAAGGGCTTTCTTTTTTGCATAAGAAGATAGAAAAGCGTTTATTTGTGTAGGTTTGGGCCCCCCATGCAAGAATGCTTTGGACAAAGTGTAAGAAGTCGAACAGAGGGACTCTAGGTTCTGGTGGGCAGGAGGGCTGCAGGCCCTGCAGGGAGGGCTGGGACAAGCTGATGGCTCAGCTCTCTTAGGAAGCACAGCTCCTAGTGGTCTTAGCTCTTATTTTCCTGGGACAAAGCACCAGGATCCCTCAACTGCTGCAGTGGGTCCTTTACATTACATTAGAATTAGACCCCAGAAAGGCCATAGGTATTTCTCTCCTTCAGAAGTTTATAAACAACAGATAACAGCATCCCAAACAAACATACTGTAAAGCTATCACTCTAAACAAAACAAAGGACAAATGGAAAGAGAAAGTGTCTAAAAAAAGAAAGAGAGAAAAGCAAATAGCCAAGCACACAGCATTTGAGAATGTAACTCTGCATCCTAACAGCGCGACTACCCACATTTAAAGCAAGCCAAAGCTCTTTGCACTGCCTTGTTCCTCTCAGCCCAAACTAGTTTGGTGAGCTCCACAGGCAGCTGAAGGAAAATCAAAACCAAATGTCTAAAACATCTCAGAGCTGATGTTTGAGAACGCAGCATTATCAAGAAATGCCCATCTCCCTTTGGGCTCCCTTGCACATGTTGGTAGTAACTGAACTCAGCACATCTCTAACAGACAAAGCATATAGACAAGAATGTCTGTATTTGTTCAGTAATACTCGGGGACTTTTGTAGGTGAGAGCCTCAGAACTGAGAAAGAGGAGGAAATGATGCTAAAGAGAATCCACCTAACAAAGGCCATGGTGGTGGTGGGCTCAAAGTTGGACTAAGTGATCTCAGTCTATTCCAACCTCAGTGACCCCAAGATCAGCCTTTAATGCTGGGGAGATGCAGCCTTCCAATGTCTTTTTAGCACAGAAAAGAAAGTGAAGGCCATCTGCCGCCACTGCCAGCAAGGAGGGAGGGCTGAATTAAGCAGATCCTGTTAATGACAGGACCCAGGGAAGAGAAAGGATTATCATTACACAGCATTCAGTTGTCTGACCCACTTCACCAGATTAGAAAAACAACAACAATAAAAAAGAAATACAAGTTTTATAATCACATCCCAAAATAACAGCTCATTAGACATTGCAATTGCTTAATGGCAGAAAAGTACTCACTAATGGGAGCAGCAATTCTCCACTAACATGCCCAAATCTATATTTGAATGTTTTTAAGATGATGCATGGTTGATACATTTATTTTTACAGAACCTTTTAATGTTCTCCCTCTATAAATAATTCTCAATAGGAACACACTCCCAGGGCTGGCAGCACCAGGAAAACCAGGCTATGCCAACAAGAAGGCATTCCAGTCCAACTTCATCACGTCTAGCACACCAAGTTCCATTTACAGATCTTTGATTTCTATATGAACGGCAGTTCAAAGTACGTTTTAAAGACAGCTACTTTCTGCCTATGTATGTAGAGATTGCTAGAGATTAAGTCACTTTAATTAAAGACTTCGGGGGTGTCACTTTGTGATACTCTTTGAATTGTGTGTTCTGTGATTACTCAGAAGCGAGCTTTAAAAACATCACAGCTCTCCCCAAACACAGCAAAGGAAAGCTACTGATGGTCTGAAGTTTGGTGCTGCTCTGTCATTTACATAACATACACAGAGCTGAGCTGGAAGCAGCGTTCTGAAATGCTTAGCAATAAAGAAAAGCCCTGGAAGCAGCTGTGGGAGGGAAGCCCAGACCACACCAGACCTACACATTTCAGTGGGGTTTTGTCTAGCTTTTTATACACATATTAAACTACCCAAAGTTAACTTGCAGTGTCAAGGCCTACAGCAGGTAATTTAAAAGCATTTGGGATTCAAATGGTTTAAACATGAAAATGGAATTATTTCTAACTCATCCTTCTCTCTGTGTCACGCGTTAGGGTGACAGCAATACGAACCCCCTGTTTCTCCATTACTCAAAGGTTCGTTCTGGATTACTTCCTTTTTTTTCTTTTCCAAAGATTAATTTCAAGCAATCTGATGAAAATGCCTCAGTATTTACCTTAATATTTTTTGAGTATATACTGAATTCAAAAGAAGTGATTTCGAAAGTTCCCCTGGATGCTCTTCTCATTTTAAGATGATAAATATTGGCTCTCACAGATTTCCATTATACACTGTCTGACGGTATTTGCTGCTGCTGACTACATGAGCTGGCTGCTAATTCTTACAGCACTAATGACAAAGTTTTGTACAAGTTGGGCACGGATGACATTTCAGTTTCATACTCAGTGCAGGTGTGACTGCAGATAAAGTAAGTGCAAAAATTGGTAGTACCAAATGCATCAATTCCCTCTTGATCCTTTCTTAATAATTATACCATCAGCAGCAGCTACCTTCAAACTTGCCCCCTAATCCTGCTATAAGTGATCACTGACTGCTGACACCTGAGGACAAGGGAAGGGCACAGACATACTTGTATAACCCGGAGCACAGGGAACAAGCAAATCCCAAACTGAAGTCCTGAAGCCACAGCAAAGCCATGGGCAGAGCAGAGGGAGAAATCAGTGATGGATGCAGATGGCAATCTGGCAGCTTAGGGTCAATGCATGGCATATGGTGTAACGACTCAAAGGCAAAGCTTACAATGCACAGGAGGATTTGCACGAGGGCACAATTCCGGGAGCTCCAACTTATCCTAAAGAAATAACTGCGCGGTTCTGATGCTGTAGGAGAGAGAGAAAGGGCAGAAAGGGGCAAAAAGAAAGACGTGTTCTGTTGCTCCAGCAGAAAGGTGCAAATCTGGAGTGACTGCAAAGGTCTGAGTGGCCAACAGGTGCTGTGTGACTGTGTGCTCCAGCTGGCTGCGCTGCTCCTTGTCCACAGACTGCACCAGGGCTCACCCATGGCCAGAAAGGGAAAACCACCAAAGGTAGGGAAGGTTCTCCCAGTAACCATGTCAAGCACAGGTTAATAGGAGAACATCATAGGGCTGCTCCACCTCTAGGTTAATTTGCTGGGGGCTGGTTGTGTAACTAACAACAGAAAGGAGCCATTTCCAGCTCGTTTGGCCTCCTGAGCCCCAGGCTGCCAGGAGGAAGCAGGGAGCTCAGGAGCAGCTTTCCCTCCCTGCCTCTTTGGGTGTTCCCCTTTGAAGTGGCACCCAAGCAGCCACTTGCTCACCTGTTCTGTAGGTCATCTTTAAAGCAATGCTTCCCACCCTTCGAGCTTAACTACAGAGACATGCAATTAATTAAGTTAGTGGCATATAATTCCAGCCTTTTATTTCCACTGGGTGTTAGAGCAGGACACACGTACTGTCTGTAGCAGGATTTCAGAGGCTCCACAGAAAATGCCATACTTTACAGACCCATCTGATAGGGTTTGTGCAACACCAGCCCAACCTGTGTCAGAGGAAACCAAATAGCTACCGCTTAAAGGAACCTAACAGCCTCTGCTGCTACTGTGCTGCATGGAGCTGGTGCATTACCCCTTTGTTCTGACATGTTTTGTTGGGTTTTTTTTATGACTTTTTATGCTCAGCTGAAGAGCGAGCCTAGAAGTGAATTTTAAGTGGGCTGCCTCCAAATTGGACAGGATAACAAATCTTCATTTGTCAGCAGACAAATGGAACCCTATTGGCCAGATGGCTGCAACGCTGCATAAGAAATGCATGGAAAGCTGCTTCTAGCAGTAGTATCCAAACACCACGTTACTGCTTCCCAAATATTTTCTTGGGCTCCAATGTTTGTAAACTGAGCCCTCTATTCTTGCAAGGCTGCCAGGAACATTCTCAGCAGTTTTAGTTCTTAATAACAACAACAAAATAATGATAAAATAAAAATCCCCACATCATTAAAAAAAAATAATGATGGAGAAACGATGACAAGGAATCTATCCCAATATAATGGCTCCCTCCCATCTCCACATTGTGCGTGCTGTTTGTTTTCATTCTTGGAGCACAGGATTTTATAGCTGTAATTATCTCATTTTCTCATGGTACAAACAGTCCAATTTTTATTCATTGAGGCCAACATTTTGGTAGCGTTCTTCCTCTGGTTTTTCTTCCCCATAAAACTTGCTGTTATTAACGAGCTTTACATCTATTTCCATTATTTACATCTATATTTTTAAATGCAACAGATTCATACGATCCAAACACCTGCTGGGGGAGAGGTTCTTTAATAAACTGTGTTTTCAAATCAGCATAGAACAGAAGCATCAATATGACAATGAATAACTAGAGGGAATGATGCTTTAATCCATTTCTGAGGTTTGAAGCATGTTATGGTGGGTTTTCTTAAATTAGTAGCATTTAAAAGAGATGGTTTCTCAACAACAGCCTTATCTTAAAAGATTTCCATGCAATAATTTGCCCCGTAATCTGGAGCGTGTTGGGAGGTAATGTTCAACCAAGCACACCTGGGGAGCAAGGAGGCAGTGCTTCATGGTCAGCTGGCTATGGAATCCTGCTAGCTGCCTGCAGCCCTGCATGCAACCCTGCTGCTTTAGGTCTAAGATTTTCTTAAGTGTTAAAGGACAAGGAGGTGCACCCCAGTGTTTATAGCAAGGAAGACAGCACAGGCCTGTACTTCTGCCCTGCTTAAACGGTACCTGTGCCATTTCCCCATGCTGGGAAGCAAGCTGGAGCGCCTGCAGGTGCAAGACCTGTGGTCTTTGCAAGAGCAAGCAGAGGGTGAAAGCTGTTCCCCTTCACAACCACCTGAGGTCTGCAGAAGGAAGAACTTCTGGGAGCCTGGTGGCAGGGAAAGGTCAGGAGCAGGGACTTATATTCTGTATGTTTGGATTAGCGCACAATGGTTACATAAACTGACTTAATATCTAATGACATTTTCAAACAATAGCTCATAAAATTATCCAAAGTATGCAGAAACAAAACCTGCAGACAAACACCACTGTGGTCCCTCAGACATCCACACAGCAGGGCGTTGCAGTGCTCTGGCTGTGCAGATCAGAGCTCAGGTATAAATGAGCCCGAGTGAAAAACCTCCTCAACAGAAAAGACAGAAGCTCTCCTTCCTGCCTTGCCCCGATTATCACTCCCACTCGTATGCAGCAGTCAGTTTCTGTCCCATGCTTTCAGCACACAACCACGTTTTTGGAAACAGAATCACTGTGTTTTAAAAATACAACAAAAAGAGCATTACTGTGATGAATCACAAGCTCAGAGCGCTCCCAGAAAGCCGCTGGGAATTAGCTGGGTTAGCAGGTCTGAGGGATTGCCACTAAAACCACATCAGCATCCTGAGTCACGTCAGCTGGGGAAGGCGCTGAGATGGGACAGATGCTGTCACTGCCCTCCAACCTGCTCTGTGCTGCTCCCATACCAACAGAGCTGGCGTTAGGAATATTAAACTCAGGCACCTGTCTCAGCAGCTTGAGCTGCTTGTGAGGCACCCTCCAAAAGCACACCTTTGTGGTCCTTATTGAAACCCAACTGCTGATGCTGCAAACAGGGCTGCAAGCTTCATTAGAGCCAATGGGGGAAGCTGTTTGAAATGCCCAAAGAGGAGTCACTGCTGCTGAAGGATTAGCATGAAACCGCCGGGCTGCAGCTCAGGTTCAACAGTGCTCTCCTTCTTAAAGGGGCAAAAATTGTCCTCATACAAAAGACATCTCTAAAGCAACTCATCTGATATTTGCTGAGAAGTTTCACTTGCTTCAGCTGATTTGCAAATACTGTTTATTGATTCTAGGTAATTTCCAAAGCATTTTGGGGCATGTAAAGCCAAATATGAACTTGCTGAATTCTCATACTAAGATAAAAGAGAGATAACACAAGTCCTGAGTGGGTTCCCTTCACATTACTTTTTAGTTCAACACTAAAACTGAAAAACACAGAAAAGTATCAGTTGGTGACTGCAAGCATCTGTGCAATGGAACGAGGAGAACCTCCCTACCACGTACCAGGTGATGAGCTGTTTGCAGTCCTCAGGAGGCACCATGATTTCAGTTTGGACTAAAAGCACGCTGAGGTTCTGACAATCCTCCCAGTTAAATAATTATTCCTTATAGACAACTTCCACATGTGTAGCAAAGGTCCAAACACACACCCAGTATGCACTGATGCCACACTGATGCTTCAACCAAACACTTCAGCTCATAAAAGCAATATCCTAGCAAGCACAGTCCTCCATAACTACTTTTACATTAGTCCTGTGAATTGCTTAATCCATCCTGAGCAGTGACTCTACCTAAAGCTGAGATACTGTACCAAGCACCCCTAACAGATCAACCTCGGTGAACAAAACTGAGCAGAACTTATTTGTCTTTGTCTCACTTAGCTTCCATAAATGGACAATCAGAGCAGAACTGCCCATCAGTTTGTAGCAGCTGTCAGAGATGACAGCACCTCAAACACTCCATCTTTGCAGCACCGCAGAGCAGGGTGCAGACATGTATATTATGTGCAGGGTGCAGACATGTATATTGTGTACACATTCCTCATTCATTTTAAGCATCAGCTCCTTTTGGGTTAGTAAGTAAAAGCATCCACTGCGCTTCTCTGCTGTGGGCAGGGAGAAAAATATAAATTAATTCTTCATTACAGTTTTACAGAGCAAATTATTTAGCAGCAATTTGTATTCAAGCTCAGTACACAGAACCATGATATTACACTCTTTTTATTCAAATGTGAGGAATTTACATTTACCTACAGTCTCATTAAAGTAAGAATGATGAAGCAGTAGCATTTTCCTTTGTAGTTTTTTTTTTATATCAAAGCGTTCTTTCCGAATGCTTAAAATAATCCTGAGGTTTACATTGAAGTATTTGTTCAGATAGAGGTTTGCTCTGTTTCAGGTCTAATGCAGCTTTCTGTTTAAAAACTCCCAGGCCAGGTGGGTGCTGAAGGCTTCTGCTGCACAGCAGTGCTTTGCAGAGCTGAGCAGGGTTTGGCTCCTGATAAATACAGCTGTGAGAGCAGCTCAAAGAGAAGTTCAGCTTGCTGTGCCCAGGGTTTGCTATGCTGTAAGCATGCACAGCTTTGCAGAATAGCTACTTCCCTGGTAAGAAGTCCTGCCTGGTACAAAAGCAGCTCCTCCAATGGATGCAGCCACTATTTGTCGCTGGTTATGCAACACCATCAAGGGCTGGGCTATTCCTGAACCAGTCACATCCTTCCAGCTTGTACTTCAGAAACAACAACAAAACCCTTCCGTGGTTACACGGTGGCACACAGAACAGACCTTCTGGCAACACTGGGCCCTGTGACCAACATCCCTGCACCCCTCCGACTGAACCGCGCTGTGATATCGCTGTGCACGCTGTGGTTTTGCAACTGCCCTCTCCGCCAATAGCAGCGTGCAGCTGAAGCTTAAAGGATTATGTGTATGTATGTGCAGGGGAAGTCACATGTAAATACAGACTCGGTGCCATGAACAGGGCTGGTGCAGCCGTCAGCGGGCTGCTGCTCAGCCTCCCTATTGTTTGCTCTTGCTAGAGAAATGAGAGGTCGGAGTTTCTGCTGAGCTTACCTTGGAAGGGTTCTGAGTTGACGGACAAAATGTTTCTGCCAGCCATCACGGAACAACAGGGCACTGCCTACCAGGTGAGATTCTTCACAGTTCACCTTCCGGAATGCTTTTGCTTTTTATTCTGAGCCTGGGAACAATTTGTGTTCATGCATGTGAGCTCTGGGTCAGTGCAAACAAACAGCTCGGTTGTTACAAACCAGCAGTCAGTTTTTAGAGAGCAGCTCTTTAGGAAAAACATCTATGTATAAATGTGCCGTGCTAATACTTAGATCTGCCGGTCCAATAGAAAGTTACAGTGGGCTTCCTTACGCACAACAGTTTTCACTCTCTTACTCATTATGCTGGGCTTTTCACTTACTGTTTCTTCTATGTATGAGTATGTGGTTCTAAGTTTTTCTTACTAGTTGCTCTGAATATATGAGATCCTAAGTTTTTAGTTTATATTAAACAGTACAGCAGAGATATAGCTGAGAAATCGATCAGATATCAATCTAATTAGTCTTTAATAAAGAAGAAAAGTCATGGTGAAAGTGAGACACTTGTGAATCTCCTATTCAAAGCACAACAAATAAACACGCAGCAAACCTTACTGTGAAATATTGCTGCAAAGCAGCTAAAAGACACTGCAGCAGCTAATTAACTAATTAATTACAATTAGGCTGCATTTTCATTTGTATTATAAAAGAAGGTAAGCCAAAGGCAAGCATCAAAGCACCAAAAATCTCCTGCTTTCAGCAGAAGCTCTGAATAAGCAGAATGACTGCTGTCCTTTTCAGCCTCCATAAGCATTTTTAACTATGCTAATCACCACAATATTTGCAAACCTGTTTTCTGCTGCACTTAGCACAAGACCTACTTCGCTTTAGGGCTCTGCCTGCTGAACTTTACGTCCCTTTCACATAAATGCTAAAGCAGCATAAAAAGGCAGCACGGTATTTCTTACACCAGCACCACATTCTGAACGTATCTGATTGGCCCAATGATTCAAGCTAAAGCAGCGTCCAATGGATTCCAACAGGATTGGAATCGATTCTGAAACTATGAAAAATAGAAGTTAATCAAATGTCTGGACGAAGTGATTCATGTGAACGTCTGCATTCATGACCTGAGCAACAGAGTGATTCACTTTAACTGCTCGGTTCGGGGTCTGAACAGCACTTAAGACTTTATCAGGATATCAGCGTATTTTCCACAACAGCTAAAACAGTGCTCATGTACACGAGGATGGAGTAGGCAGCTCCAGCAACCTGCCTACAAACAGTGGCTTAGTGTTGGTATGCACCCTGTATCTGTGGGCCATGTAACAACAACCATTTATCAATCATTACTAAGAAACTGGCTCTGTGACAAACTAATTACTCCTCAGGCTTCCACCCATTAGCACAGAAGGAAGCAGACACTCAAGGTGCATTTATAATCAGGGCTTTATGCAGCTCCGCAGTAACAAAATCTGCTACAGAGGTTGTGCTTTGTATGAGTTTTTAAATGTATATACACCAAAATCTGCTCAAAGGACATGTAAATTTTAACTGCTTCACGGTCTGTCAATCACTACAGCTAGGAAGCAGTAGCCTTTAGTTAATGTCATTTATTGGGCTGCCTTCCCAAGGACGTGTAAAAACCCTAACCAATGCTTCTCAAAAGCCTGTGGGTTGGACAGAACGTGGGCTAGCAGGCGTCACAGGTAGTATCCTCCATAAGTAAACCACTGATGTTTCTGCAATGAGAGATTCCATGCAGAGAACCCTGGGTTATAGAGCCCCAAGACTCCCTTGCTCAATTCTCTTCCCCCACGAACTGCTTTTGGTTTCTTCCATTGGAAACACTTGTGCAGCCTCATAGCGATACTCAAACAGAACCGACCTCTGCTAAAAATGACTGAGGGAGCAACTCCCACCTGCACACCTGTGAAGGCACACCAAGCACTGCCACATCTCCAGTGCCCAGCAAACATCACACAACAGCCAGCCACCAGGGTCAGCGCTGCCTTCTTGGGGTCTGATGGACCGCCCCATACATGTAGGTGCTGCAGGGTGCCCTATGAGTGATTAACAGCATCAATCAACTGAAAGTGCTGATGAATAGCAGGCAAACCCCCCAACGCCAGTGTAGTGGAGAGGGGAGCTGCAGCAGACAAGCAGCTGATGGACAAATCTGAACTTTCTGTGCCAAGGAGACGCCTTCATTAATTTCAAGCTCCCTGTAAATGAAACTCTTACTCCAACAGAACAGTCACCCTAATGCCAGCATTAATATTATACCAGCCGTCCTAAAACCTTCGGTTAAAATACTGTATTCAGCAATGACAAACGGAGTATAACTAAATCAGTAAATATGCCAGTTTGTCTCAAGGAAGTAAGCTGGAAAATGGCATTTCCTTCACAGAGCACAAGAAATTAAAAGCCACAGGAGTGTCAGGAACACTCAGACTTTTGCTGTCCATTACCAGGAAGGTAGCAGATTATCATGGACGGATGTGACAAATGTTGAAGTCGTTTCAGCCACAGTAGAGCTCTGTTAAGGTCAGACTGTCCCCTTCAAACTCCAGACTCAAACCGGTTTCGTACTTATTGTTATCTTGGAAAGAGCTGTGTCAATATTTCTGCATTTATGAGAAACCTGGTCCTGGCAGCCTGAGCGTTTCACTAGAGATTGCTCTGCAGCCAACGCGGTGCCTTGTCGATCAGTCACGGCGTTGGCTTTCCCATGTGCCTCTGGTAGGAAATGGCATGATGTTAGAGCTTCCAGGAAAACTACCATCTGTGCTTCCTGCCAGTCGGGAATAGAGAATACCTGCAGGGAATGCTCCCATGCTGCCAACTCCGAGCAGCGTTTCCCATCACAACCCCTGAGCATGGGAAAAGAAAGCAACAGTGGTTAAGATAAGAGCGGTAGGTTCCACCCTGCCAGCTCAGCGGGCAGCTCGCTCACTGCCATCCCTGCAGGATCCCTGCCTCTCACACTGCCCTGCGGCGAGTTCAGTCCACAGAGAATAGGGATAATTCACACTGATTTTGGTAGGCAAGGACTGGTGTTCTTTAATAGAGTGATGCTGATGTAAACTGTAACGCTCAGCTCATACACGCTGCTTATCCCTGCAATCCTGAGCAATGCTGAAGATTCAGTGACCCAACCACATGCTATTGCTACGAGGTGCAAATTTGCACCCGCAATCTAAGCTAGGATATTAAGTATTAAGATGCTTTGTAATCTTCTCTTTCCTCAAATTAAAAATATCTGTCTATCTACACATACACATATATATATATATGCCTCCATGATCTGATCTTTATACACACACAAAAAAAGAACACTTGTGTTTCAAATGCTGGCAGCCACTACCTGAGCTGACCCACGTAACTACTCTGCTGGGCAGGCTGGCCTTCCTGTACCCACCTCAAGCCACAAGACATTCACTGTGCATTAGGAGCTGCACAGCTCGCTCTGTGGCGAAGCCCTCCCCACCACACAGAGATGTTACAGACAAGGGACGGTGAGATTTGCACGTAGAGGCTCTATCAGAACTCAGAGATAAAGCAAAGTCAGGAAGAGGCGGAGCAGGAGAGCAGTCAGACTCACTCATCTGATATTTGGGCACTGAGATAAGGGACAGAGCAAGCAAGTGACAGAGTTAACCCTGCAGAGCCCTGGGCAGCTGCTGCTGAGCACACAGAGCACTGCTGGCAATGCAGCTCCTGCTGGGGCTGTGTTCTTAACTGCATGAAGGCAGATGTGCCTGGCAGACAGCAGCTGCCTCTGCACACAGGGCTCCTCCTGCACAACCTGCAGTGCCCTTAGTGCTGGGCTGTCTCTCCCTCACAAGCTTTACTTTAGCCATCAGCTAAAAATAAACTTCCCTTTTTCTTCCAAAGGAGCACCTGAACTCACCTGATGCATACTGATCTGCGAGGGCAACCTGCAGAGTGCTTAGCTCTGATATGCCCTTATGTGAACTCAGGCTCCCAAGAAAGAGATTAACAATCTAAACAAAGTGTGCTAATGGGACTTTGTTCATATTTTGCATTGGAGGGCACTACATACATCCATACAGTAGTAATAAAACAACGTAAAGAAAACACTGAAAGGGAAATACTGCATTTATAGTTGGTAGGTTGCTACCAGGCAGAAGTGGGCTCTGAATTGCGCTGTAGCTGCAACCCAATGATTTACCACAATGGTGCTGCCTGTGGAATAAAGGAATAAACAAATTACAGTGGTTGCAAACATCTGTGGAGCAGCAGCTTCACAAGAGAGGGGCCCATGGGAAGGAGCTGAGCTGTGAAGTGCTCTCGAGCAGATGTTTGTTTAGAGTTTCTGTAAAAGCAGTGAGATGGGTGAGCAATCTGCAGGGATGACCGAAGCACAGTGTGAAGAGTGACTTCAGAAGCACCAGCAATTGTGTGCTCACTGGTGTGACGGAAATACACCCAGCGCTTCTGAGAATTCCATTCTCATTGCTGGCTTGACATGCCTAAGAATGCATCCAAGGCAGCCCGGGAAGTCCCATAGGAATGAGAGAAGAAAGAAGTGAAGAGTGTCATCAGAAGAACCTCGTGCTCCCTCTGCCAGGACAGGAATGGAAAGCGGTACTGCAAAAGGAAGGAAACCTCCCCACCCCCACTGATCTGCTCCTGCTCTTTTGTTCGTATGCTTTAAGCATCCGAGGCAGGATGTCAGATTTAATGCTACTTTATGCATCAGTTATTACTGTAATCCACTCATGGCTTCTTTCACGTTGTACTGCATGGGATCAACTACATTATAAAACGAAACTGATATCAATTATAAGCATACCACCCGTCAAACTGGTCAATGATTGCACCACGAAGACGCAAATGATGGGGTTGGCAGAGGCCTGTTTCTCAGCCCAGCACCCAGTATCAAGCAGGATTTTCTTCTACACTAATGTTTAAAGCATTTTATCTGAGCCATATCATTATATTCCAAACAATAGCAACTCAGCAGCCACACAACAGAAGTATATTCAGCATCCCACTTGCCTGCACTGCAGTATTTTTCCCTTCCCATCTAACCTGGACAATCTAGTTCTACTTTTCTGTCCAGCCAGCAACTCCTCTGTTAACCCCCGTGACACGCATATCAACTGGTAAGCTGAAAAAAAATGCCATGTAATGCAGACTTTGAGGTTTGTTTTCAGTCCCTGTAGAAATCAAGAGATCCCTTGGGAGCTCTACAAGACCTGAGGAAGGTATGAATGCTCGGCATCTGCGGAGACTTCGTTTGTTGGCAACAGCTTTATTAGCTACGTACGGCTTATAGTGACACTACAGTTTGTGAAGGAGAATACCTGGAGGTTGGATTACCTGTGTAAGGGCTCTGCCACATGCAGGTCAAGCAAACAAAAGCATTTCTTTACTAAGCTACACATCTGGACAGCAAGAGGAGGCTACGGCAGGATACAAAATTCAACACGCTACAAGCTACAGCTCAGAACCTCTTCCAAAGAAACGATCCATTTCGGGATAGAGAGAATGCACACACATCACTGCTTGTGTGCAACACGCAAACACTCTGAGCTCAGCATCTTCCCAGCGTCTCAAAGAAAGGAAACACGATGGGATTTGTAAGGCTGTCACAAAGTGAGGACCCTGTCGTACCCTCACAACACCACAGCAATCTCTGGATTCCATGTCAGTGCCCAGAAACCTGCCTGCCCAGCTGCTCGAGCTCACCCTGTGAGCAGGACAAGCAGCAGGACGCTTCTGAGCACTGTGTGCTCAACCACTGCCTGTTCAGGGCGTATGGCCTATAAAAGAGAAACCTCAACGCTGTATATCCTTACCAAGGGTTAAAAATAAAGCACGTGCTCTTGAGTGAGAGCCGTGGATTGCAGGGCAGGGAATGGGCTCCCAGATGTGCCCAGAGAAGCTGTGCAGAGAACCCCCTAAACAGCCCCAATTGCTGCCACAACCCGAACGTTTTGGGCAGTAAATCGGAAACCCGGAGGCTGAAGCCCAGCCTCTTGCTCCTTGAGCCGGGCTGTAAACAGCCAAAGGGAGGGGCCTCGTGCAGCCAAGCCGAGCCCAAAGTGGTGAGTAAGTCACCGGAGGAAAAACAAGTGCAGCGTGCAGCACCGGGGCTGGGAGGCGATGGGCTGCGGGAGCGGTGAAGTGCTCCGGCTGCTGCCCTCCATGCACGTCCCCTGCAATGCCCTCCATGCAAGTGCTGCCCAGGAGCGCCTGCAGGGCTGTGAGGGGCGGGTGAAGGTAAGGCTGGAGCGAGGAGGGGTGCGAGCAGCGGGCGGGACACGCGCCTTCCTCTCGGGTTTCCATTTCAGGCGCCGATATTGACTGCAATATGATAAAAGTGTGAGCCCAGACAGCACGAGGGGGAAGCACTGGGGACGGCTGAGTCAGAGCACAGTAAACAAGAGCACTACAGCATCAGCTTGCGCAACGCAGCCAACCTGGGACTGAGAAACTGCCTTTTGCTGGAATAGAGCTCGGTGGTGATCTATGGAGTCCTGACCGCAGAGCACGGTGAGGAATTGGCCCAGGCCAGGCTGGGGACCCAGTGCCTTTGTGGGGAGAAAAGCCAGCACAGGTGAGCAGTCAATGTGCCTCACCTGGCCGCCAGGAATCGGTAACAAAGTGTCGTTATTTGGCATGGGTCTGATCTGTGCTCCTTTTTGAGGCGGGTTTTCTCATTTCATAAAGTTACTATTTAACAGATATCCTGCCCCTTCTGTCATGAAAACAGAGCTGACTTATTTACCTGCAGTTAGAGAACATCAAGAAAATGGACTAATTATTACACACAGTTGTGAAACCAGACGTCCCACCGCTCTATAAAACACAAAGCAAATACACGCACAGAATGCAAAGTCTGTTGACTTCCTTCTGAGACAACGCGCAGGCAAGTGCTCATGGCTGATGTAACTCAGTCTGAAGTAATCGAAGTGTTGTGCTTAAGGATAAACCTACCTAATGGAATTACATGATTGTACCCATGCCTGTGCTTAGTCAGCCTTGCACTCGCTGTAATGCGTATATTTGCAATACCTTGTTCCAGTCTGCTGCTTTGCTTGAATCGAGCCAGAGCAGTTCAATGAAATGGAAGTCTGGTTGCCTTCAATGGTACGAGGCAGCTTTCCTTCTTCTTTTTTAAAGTTTTCAAACACCAGATGCTTCCTGAAGACACACTGGGTTGTTTACAGCGTTCAAAATAGAATGAGGATTAAGGGATGGTATAAAGATACCACAGTTTGTACATCTATGTGACACCCATGGTAAAGAACTGGTTTGAGAACACAAACAAAAAGGAGGATTTTATCCAAGAGGTGAAATAAGTCTTTGAATACAACAGACCTGCATCTAGTTAAAGACATCCCTTACCTGAGAAAGTCCAGCATTGGACTGTGGGTTCGTCTGCCCAGCTAAGTGGCTGCATTTCATCCTGCTATCTGGCTGTGCTGTTTAGAAGAAAATACACACAAAACAACTGCAGTGGGAAATAAAACTGAACTGGACGCGATTCTGGAACATATTCTTCTGGAATTCAGCTGAAGTGTCAGAGGATTAACGTTACAGAGATGGAACTGCACATCTCCCAGTGGTTACAAAACCCATACTGTATCCTTCAGCCATATGGCTCATTGAGTACAGAATGTTGTCCAATGACATTCATTTTAATTGCACAATGCTTCACGTGGATTCGACTGAATCTTGTTCTCTCGCTGGAAAGAATGCATTTGTGTACTTTCCTGTACCTGCTGAAAGAACACAATGCTGCGTATCTGACTATCTCAGACTACACCTGACATGGGAAATCACCTGCCACGCTGTCCCAGGAAAGGCCTGGCAGGAATGACAGCCATGATCTGAAGGCCTGGAATGTTTCCAGTTGTACCTTAGAGATTGCTTTAGAGATTATTTATTTCTGCATTTTGGGAAGAGTCGATTGCTTTGAGGAGTCCTCTGACCTCTGATGACAAAGGATAGCTGGGCAACAACAACTGATCTTAGCTTACGTTTTGAAGAATCTAAGCTATTTCGGGAGGAAATGATAGTTAATTCCTGTCTTCTTGGAAATTCAGGCTGCAGTCCTGTTAGGTTCCCTAGACTACAGAGGTCCATTGTTTTTCCAGTACAAAATGGTTGTAGGTTTGAAACCTGAATAGAGACTTGTAAAGAAAAGCCAACAAAAACCCAAACAAAGCCTTCCACCTCATTTCCCAGTTTCCTGTTGCCTTACCAGTGACTGACCCAGCATCCATTCACCAGACTGCCTCAGCTGTGCCTTCTAACAATCGCTTTGAGACAAAACTTGTTTGTATTTACAACGTAACACCATGCAGAACTCTACTTTCCATCTCATTGCTGAGATCTGCAGCTCCTCTTATATCCTTCAGCAGCCACATTTGCGTAGTATTAAATAAAGGCGCTGTTTTGTAATTTAAAGTACTGATATTGATGTGCATCACACTGATATTCCCTTTAAAGATATAATGTTTATGGCTGACTTCTTTTGAATATCTGATATCAACTCACTGCCACTAATTTCATTCTAAGGAATTAAAACCTGTATATTTATTTACCAGTCACCTGCCAATTTTGAAACACGGATGACTTTCTGATAGTGAGATGGAAAAGAATTTCCCTCACTGACCTTAAACTAATTGGTCACGTGAGCTGTGTGATCTTAAGTATGTTCTCTTTGTATAACATTGCATTTCACTCACACTGCAATATCTGAACGCTATCCTATTTCTCTCCCTACAGAGAAGCTGGTAACCAGCAGAGAAGACACAAGAGCTAAAATCACTATGTGGAGCTGTGAAACCTTAAACAGCACTGACAACAGCGAGGACCAGCATCTCTGCCAGGACTTCCACTTTGTGCTATCCATCTTTTCCCTTCTCTACCTCATTATATGTTTCCCAATTGGCCTTTGCTACAACGGCCTGCTGGTCCTGGTCAACCTGTACAACAAAGCTACTATGACGATGCCCGATGTTTACTTTGTCAATATGGCCATCGCCGGTCTCATCATCAACGCCTTGGCACCAATGTACCTTCTAGGTCTCGCCAATACAAAATGGGCCATCTGGAATTCTAACAACGAAGTTTATATCACCTTGCTTATTTTGTTCAACGTCTCATCTTTAGTTACCATGTACTCTACGACATTACTCAGTCTGGACTACTACATCGAACGTGCTCTACCTAGAACTTACATGTCCAGTGTGTACAACACCAAGCACGTCTGTGGATTCATATGGGGCGGAGCCATGCTCACGAGTTTCTCATCTCTTCTGTTCTACGTCTGCAACCACGTATCCACTAAAATAATTGAATGCTCCAAGATGCAGAACAAAGAGGCAGCGGATGCCATTATGGTGTTTATCGGGTATGTCGTTCCAGCTGTCGCTGTACTGTATGCACTTATTCTGATCTTGCGAATACGCAAAGAGGCCACACCACTGGATCAAGACACTGGACGATTAGACCCATCAGTGCACAGGCTTTTGATTGCCACAGTCTGTACACAGTTCACGTTATGGACACCCTATTACATTACCCTTTTGGTAAGCACATTTACTTACGCACGAGGAAGAGCTGCAGATGAAAACTACGGTCGAATATTACATTTTACCAAGGTTTTATCCAAATTCTTGGCTTTCTCGAGCAGCTTTGTAATGCCTTTGCTTTACAGATACATTAACAAAAACTTCCCCAACAAATTGCGACGGTTGCTTAAAAAGATACACTGTGGGAATCAGGGGTGTTCTCACGAACGCACAGTAGTACAGCAAGTCATGACGTAGGCATGAAACACCTCTGGTGCTCTGTTACTGCAGTTCTCAGGCTGTGATACAGCTGCGTTGGCACTCAGAGTCACCAACGTCAGAGCTCCAACCAAGAGGAGCCTTTGATGAATGAAAGAGTCTTAACTTTCCAAACGTTGAGTGTTTGCTGAGATCTGTAAGACTCTGGCCTACGTGCTGTAATACCTGTGACGTCTGACACTCAGTGCACTGAACTGCTTACAAAGCGTAAGCTCTGTCTCCATCATCCTAATATTCCTGTCTGAACGAATCACTAAGCAGCTGATGGAAATCTTGACTGAACACACAGCACCTTGTACCTTGTAGGGAAAAAGGCATTACCTTGTCTTCTGTACAAAGAAGCAACTGCGCTATCCTGGATGAAGTAAATGGTATTTTTTCAATGAAGATGATACGGGTGATGTTTGCTAGAGGTGATATCACCCAATTAAACATGTCCAAATAGTAAATGTTAATTATAAATTAAATTATTTAATTTCTTTCTCCATCACTGAATTCCATAATCCACCACTTTCAGAACCGTATCCTCACAAGGCCTAACCTAAGCTATTAACACGTATGGTAAAGCAGTTTTTTTCCTAGATATAACAATAACGTGTTTTATTCTTCCGGTGCTTTGTTTGCATCCTAAGGCATTTCAGGAATTCAGAAATATTTATTAACTAATTCTAGGGGAATTGAGAGATATTTTTGTTCCGCATATTAAGATGAAGGACGCGGTGGTTTACAAACTTAAATCGAAACTTAACGAGTAAAGAATGTCTGGCTAAGTGTTATGGTCCACATATGTTCATGTAACAAGAGTAATTATCTTAAAAATAAATATGTTTATGATTAACATTTTTTATTTTCAAGGGATACGTTCACTACAAATACATTGAAATCTCTTTAATCTCGGGGATCACTGGAAGTTTGGGAACCAGAAAGCCGTCTTTCAATGCATACAAGGTTTTAAGATGGGAATAATATGAAGGGTGCTCCGAAAGTAATGCCTCCTGATTTATTTTGTTTGTCCGCGATGTCAGAAGTGGATCTTGGTGGGATGGCAGTGTAGAAAAACAGTTTGGTAACTGAGAATTTGCTCTGCCAAGCAGCGTTGTTAGGCTTTTTGTAGTGCTTTCCATGGAAATAAATAGGAGGCATTACATCTGGAGCAACCTACATAGATATGAATTCCACTCAACTTCACCTTCTTGTTGACCTGAGAAAAAATGGAGCATCTCCCAACTTGATTCACAAACACACAGCAGAAGTACAGTTTCTGTATTTCACAGTGGGGATGGAAAAAAACATCATAGTTCCCAGTGTTTGAAGAAATACAGAGAAATACAAAGTGCTGCTGGAAACAAAATTACCCTGATCCAAACAACTACCTGCAGCTGTTGTTGCATTGGTGATAGCAGAGGGGACGGATGTTACACTGATATTCTCCCTTTGGCTGACGGACAGCAGGACTTATTTGCCTGCAACAAATCATTTCTTTGCTTTATCTGTCACAACACAAATCGTCCAGCAAGACTTCAGCCAAAAACAATGTGGGGTTCTGAGCCTCTGGTATAGAAAAACCATAGAGTAAAAACAGAATGAAACCTTTTCTATTGTGTAATCTGATCTCATCGCTGGTCATAATTTATAGGAAATTGGAAAAGGTATATGAATAGGAAAATGGTTAAGTTTTAAGTGGGAAGAAGGTGAGGAACACTTTTCTCAGATCTTCTCCCCTCTTTTCAACATAATTTGAGTCGTTCTCACAGCCATCTTCACTTATCTGATTCACGTACCATCATCTCTTACATTATCAACACCCTGCTCATCCATTGCTCTTTAGTTTTCGATACCATTTTTATCTCAGTGAACTTGTTCAACCATTGAGGCCCTACACAGCAAGTCATCTATTTGTGTGGTGGTTTCTCCGGGTGAAAGCCAGCCAGCACAGTCACACTGCTTTGCTTCACAGTGTCAGCCTGCTGATTAAACCCACCTCATGGAAGGAAGCCTTTCCTTATCACCATGTTCACTCACACACTAATTTATCCCTGTCTGCAGACACAATACTGGCTTCTTGGTTTTCATAACCTTTTTTTTGTTGTGTTTTTCTCTTAACTTGAGATATATTCTAAGAATTGCAAGCTACACTCATCTTAAGCATTCAAACTCACGCCCACAGACGTTCGCAGCAAATCTTTCCTTGGAACTGCTGAGCAAGCAGAGACTCATCTTCCCTTCAGGGGAACTCTGGGCATCCTACAGCACCGCGTCACATCTCTCACAGAAAAGCTGCTCAAGAAATTCTGACCCACGGGGCAGGAAAACAAACAGCAGCAAAGAGGAACTGGCAAACCTGGTGTGAGCAGAGCCTTGTGGAGCTGGGACACGGCCAGGGCAGTGGGCTGAGCAGGAGGCACAAGGATGGCTGTAACTGCTGTGCTGCTGCCCTGAGTCAATCTCCCCTCTTCCTAAGACACGCTATTTTCTGTGTCTAAGCAGGCTGTCACATTTAGTTCTCTTCTTTCCTCTGCAGGTTAAATTGCCCGGCCATGGCTCTTTCATCATCTCTCTTTTTTTTTTTTTTAATTCCTCTCATCTTATTCAGTTCTCTACCCAAATGTGCTATTCAGTTCCATTCTGCTCCTGCTCCTTTCATGCCTGGCCTTGCACACACGGTACTTCCCAACACTACCTCCTTCATGACATAAAGGTCTCATTTGCCTCAAAGAAACTGTGCCATGGAATGGACTGGCTGCTGTTCCCTGAAATTCTGAACTCAATTCCAGTGCTCACATGTGATGTCCCTTAAAAAGCAATATCCCACAACGCAAGAACTTCACAATATACATTGAAGCAGTACATGAGCAAGTGCATTAAAATACTTAAGGAGATGCACAGCAATATAACTATGGAGGAACCTTTATAGGCAAATTTATAATATACAAAGTTCTCAAGGGTGAGGCCTTTCCATTTCGATACCCAAAGGTTTCTATTGACTGTAAACAGGGCCTTGCCTACTTTGCATTTAAACAAACATGAAGAAAATGCTGCACATATGCAACATAAAAATCAGCCTACGGAGGAAAGAATAACTTTCAAATAATTTATTAAATTATTTCTTAAAGCAAACGTATCATTTAAGTGCAAACCTCTGAACAGTAACGTCTGCTGGATGGTTCGGTGTGTATATACTGGTATTAGAAAGTAAGCACTACTTAAGTGCCATTATTAACAGTGCTATTTTCTTACAAAATTCAACTGCATGTTTGAGATGAGCTGCGGCTTACAGCCCTCCTCCAGAAGAGCCAATTACGTCAAATCAGTGAACTAACAAAGACGTTCGTCTCTGCTTCTGCTGAAAGTATTAACACAGCCAGTTTGAGTCAGGTCTGTGCTGATGAACCCAGCAGGGGTCCTGGTTTCAAAAGTTTCCATTTAGGAATCAAATTGAGATGGTCTATGAAGACGTAATGTTCAGCCAAGGAAAGAAAGTGACCAACCATAGGAGAATTCCTGGTTCTGCCTAAAATAAAGAAACATGGTCTTCCATATCACGTCAAAGAACTGCGCAAAATGGCCTGTTGGCAAAGCTTCACAAAGAAACTACTGACTCCTAAGACTTAATAAAATGTGTTAAAACCTATCTGATTGCTAAGAGGTGTTTTTATTTGGACAAAAGGGCTACTTGCAGGCAAGGCTAAAGCTGTGCTGCTTCACTGAACCAAAACATCACAGCTGCGTGACTTGGATGGCAAACCAGGCGTGGTGAATTGTCAGATTTTCTAGGTCATAATTTTCTACATCATTAAAATCTAATTATGCCATAGCGTGAAGTTAGCTGGGAACGAAGGCAAAAAGTCGCAGCATAATGAGTTTTGCAACTAATAGGACAGAAAAATTGGTGCCAGAAACACAAAGTCGGTGGTTAATGTGTACATTGGCCACGTGCTTGTCACTTCCTGCTCTTTGTGCGAGTAAACCCAACTGATCATCAGTGTAAACTCAATGTACCGTCAGTAGGTTTACATGAGGCTGAACTGTACCAATGTGGCAGCAGAATCAGTGCTTGTCTGTGAGCACAGAGAGATCTCACTGAGGACAACCATATTTTGGCACCCAGACAGAAAGCACTTAACTGTTCTATTACAGGAAAACAGGCACCAAGGTTACCAAGAAAATACAACACCTATACCAGAAAAAGGGGAAGTAACACTGACAAATATAATAACCAAGATTTGGTTCTCTTTTTTGTGTGTGCTATGAATACGCACATAGCTTAAAAATTACTTATCATTGCTAATTATTAATGAAAGCAGGCTGCTGGCCAGGCCGGAGACCTGCTGATGGGCTGCTCTGCAATGGCACAGGGCTGGTAACTGAAAACAAAAGCAGAATCTGGCTTTGTGCCACTCTCAGTTCTTCTCTTAACGAAGCATTTCAAGAAGCACTGAGCTGGGCCTCAGCTTCTGCAGCGGTAAAGTGCTCAACACACTGATGAATCTGAAACATATGCTCTAAGATTAATTCTCGCAGCTTTTTGATAAGTAAAACCTTGTGTATTTCTTAACCATATCATGCAACACTTTTTCCAAGTGAAAGCAACTGAATGCACAAAACCAGCTGTGCAGACTCAAGTGTGAAATGTTTCCCATTGTATTTTCCTCAACTTTCCATTATATATCAAAACACTCCAACATTCGAAATGAATACATTCTCATTGTGTAGGAGAGCAGTGGATTTATTGTCTATTTCGTCACTCCACTTCCTTCCTACCAAGTCTTTTCCTTTCCTGGGAAGTGTGGGCCGTTTCCTCATGCTCCTCCCTTCTAAAGAATAGCACTTCTAAGTACATTCACAAAATGCTCACATTTCCTTGCAGTCCTCAGCAGACAGCTCGTGTCTTGTTACAAACCATGACAGGAAAAGACTTAAACGATACCAGATTCCAGTATTAACAATTCAATATTCAAATGTTTTATAAAAGGAAAAAGGCAAACCTTCCTATCAGAAGTTCCCCAGAACAAACAAGTTTTCAAACCAGGGGGAATGGATTCTCTTTCTGGTCATAAAACACCTGATGATGCTTTGTGTGAAGACAGAAATAAGCAGCAGCACAGATACTCCTGACTCAGAGGGCTGGAGAAAGGATTGGTAGGGAAAGGATTCCCAATTAGAGCCATCCTAAGGAAAAGTAGCTGTGAGTTTAATCAGAGCCGACAGCAGGAATAATGCTGCTAGAAAAACAGAGGAAAACTCTCGACTCTGGATCAAGTCAACTTCTAAAAGTGCAGAATTAATCTCCTATTTTAAAGTTGTTGTTTTTAAGTCATAAATCCCCCCTGATTTCAACAGGAGGTTCTTGGACTCATCACTTCTATGGAAGCCTATGTGTTACCAACAATACAAGCAAACTAAAACCCAAATATTAGCACATACATTCGCAAATTTAAGCTAAAACTCATCTCGGAGCTGGCAGAATTTCCACACTTGTTTCTTTCCTCACCTTTCAAACAAAGGGTATTTTAGATGTGAATTCTGGGATCAAAACTGTTGTACAGACACCACCTGGTGGTCACTAACAGAACGCTCCTGCATGTCACAAAGATGGTGTGATCCATACAACTATTAAAAGGATTTATGTTCACAATGGAAACAATATTAGATGAGTTTCTGGTGCTAAACGTACACACCAGCACGTCCTGTCTGCAAGCAGGTGGAAGAAGAAACAAAATTAGCCATCACTGCTACAAAGCTGCTGAGACAACAAGGTATGTAAGGGAAAATTCTGTTGTAAGAAACAACCCTCAACAATGTGTCGCTGTGTTTTTAACCTCACTGCAGGACATTTAACCACACTATGAAGTCTGATTGTTCAGAAGACGTCAATCTTTATTTTTCTTAAAGCATATGTTCCTCGTGTTTGATCTGAACCACCTGGTACTAAGCACTGCCATAGACAAGATGCTCAGAGATCAAAGTGCCGTTCCCAGCCAGCTCCAGAGCATCGTAATTCTTCCCAATTAAGTTACGGTTTCACTAATTCAAAATGAAATAGATTTCATTCATTATTAATAGAGAAGTTTCTGAAACCTTTCAGCTCAGCCTGTGTAAATTAAATAACCATTCCAACACCTGCAGGGCTACGCAGAGCCCTGTTCTTTTATAGAAGATACTGTCAGACAAATGTGTTTTCCACCCCTCATTAAAGCATTATCTGGGAATACAGCTATTTTCAGCCCTCACTGGGGAGTTACCTACACGATCTACCCATCTTTACTTTGTGACTGATGGAAACATCACTGTAGAGTAAGAAAATACTGTTTATAAAACAACAAGCAATGCCCAAATAAGCCAATATAAAATCACTAACGGGGAATCGTGGGTGAGCAAACCTGAGATGTGACAGCAGTGATAACCCAGCACAGAGTTCTAGAATAAGAGGCAGCAATGTTGATTTAGGAGCAGCCTTAGAGGCACAGGCAATTATTAATACCAGTGTCTGTGTACCCAACATCACCAGCTCGTGCTTTTTGAACCCTATCCAAGCAGTTTAAATGCCACAAATCCACATGGCTCCACGTACCTTACAATCAGTTTGTCTGTCTAATAAAGAGATGAACCAGCTCTGCAGTGAGCTGACCAAAGGAGCTCAAAGCATCCACATATCCAAATGCCACCGCTGAGTCCCATATGCTGTAGCTACACAACAGAAGCATGAAGCATCTCAATTCCACTTACAGATGAAGAAATCAAGAAGCCAACAAGCAAACAAACCCCCCACAAACATGCACTGAACTCAGAAACAATGAAAACATGGTTTTTATTCTAAAATCCATCCACAAGCAGAATTCCTTTAGCTCTCCAAGCTGGCAGCTCCTGGCTTTGTGTACAGACTTCCCTGTTGTTCTGTTTGGCTTTATGTTTTACCTCAAAGGCCCAAAGTTCCATGCTCTTTTAACTGAGGATGCAAATTTGCTTGCTGCTGAATAACAGACCAAACGAGAAGAACAATTTTAGAGTGACTCTCAACTGTGTGTCACTATAACAAAATACTCAGAATAGACGCTCTTCTCAAAATAATACTAATACTAGCAATACATCTGAATAAGTTAT
Organism: Excalfactoria chinensis; assembly: GCF_039878825.1. NCBI lineage: Eukaryota > Metazoa > Chordata > Aves > Galliformes > Phasianidae > Excalfactoria > Excalfactoria chinensis. The sequence goes on along the minus strand of NC_092838.1, from coordinate 11,133,660 downwards.
TTAAGAAAATGCCAGCCCAAGGCAGATCCCCTGTGCAGGAATCAGGAGTCAGTGCATTGACACAAGCAGCCCCAAGGCACCCAAGTGCCACCAACAGAAGCTCTGCACAGCCAGCTCAGCTGCAGAGTAGCACACTGAGCCACCCCTGGCCTCCCTGCGGTCAGCATCCCACACTCAGGTTATATTTGTTGGATAATTACACTAGAGGAACAACTGGGATGGAAACACATGATAGTTGACAACAAAATACCTTCAGGAAAAATGTAGGTTGTTTCTCAGTTCATAATTCCAGTAACACAACGTTGCTCTTCATCACAGCATGCTGGGAATAGGCAGTAACAACCATCAGATGTCCCAAAACAGCCCATTACAAAACAAAGGGACACTTTCCTTAATAACCCTCCACCAGAAAGGCAAGAGAAGCTGCCTCTGCCCTACGCAGAACATCATTACCACACTCACCTTATCCACTGAGAGCACACACACATGCTGGTCACTAATCAACATATAACTCATACAAATAGTGTGAAAATAATGCAGACATTCAACCACTTTTGTTTTTTGCAGTTTTCTGAAGGTTCGTACAACCCCACCCCAGTTTGCCACTGCTCTCATGACTTGTGCCCTGTGATCCTTTAAGCAAACGGAACTGAACTGATCCATTGTTTAAGAAAAGACCCAGCTGACCTCACAGCAGCAACATCTTGCTTTTCTTTCAGTAATGCAATAACTGGGATGGTAACAGCAACCTGGGCTGCTGCAAAACCACCCCGTGTAGCTGTTAGGATACCAACAGAGACAACACATTTCTCAGTACCCAAACTTCTCCCCACATAGAACATGGACACCTCCTGATGTTCTTTGGATCAACGTCCACATTCTGAAATCATAATGTGCTGCTTGCCCCCAAAATATGATAAACATTCTTTCCTTTAGATACAGCTGGATAATAACACGTGATATGGGATAAGATTTGTAAATGTGAACATAAATGTGAAGATGCAAGCTTTCCCTTTGGTTGGTTGGTTGTGTTTTTTTTAAGACAGGATGTGTAAGAAACAGCTTTTCTCTTTCTGTTTTTCTGGTTCTCTCTGTATAATTTTTCTCACTAGAAGATGAGCTCCCTCCCAGCTCTTCTTCACACATTGCATTAGCAGAAAAGCTGCCACTGAAACACAGGAAATGCAGCCTCAATGCTGATGTTCCCAGGCTTATCTTCACTTGAGTTACTCCTCCTTCACTGACAGCCTGACCTCAGAATAAAGCTTTATAAAGGACAATTTGAATCACCCTTAAACTTCTGGTGCAGACAATGATTTTTCTCTCTTTTACTGGTACTCACAAAGGGCACACTAGGAACAGATGAACCCCAGCAGGCAGTCCCAGCCAGAACCAAGCGCTGGTGAGGGACCCCGTGCTGTCAGAGCTGGCTGTTCAGTGTTAGCCTATGTATGCTCACAATCCATTCTCAAACCCAAAAAGGCAAGTTAGTGTCCTAAAATTCTCTTGCCTTTCCAACACAACCTCTGGATTGTTTATACAGTTCAGTGCATTCTCTGCACAGCCCTACATCCCATATAAAGGATAAGGTGACACTTCAAATTTGCGTAGCTCATGGAAAACCAACAGTAAAACACATCTGTCTGATTTGCACTCATTTACCCTTGTTAACTACATGAAATTGATACCAACAGAAGAAGCAAGGATTCAGGTACACCTCCAGACCAGCTGTGCCATACAGAACAGGTACACTACCCAGCCAGCTTCAAGCTTTTCAATAGCGATTTGGAAACACTATTAAGAACGAAAGGGAAGCAATGCACCCAGTTCAACAAACAATTATGCTAAGATGTTCAAAAACAAAGCCTGTGTGGGAGTTGGGGTGTTCTGAACAACACATGCAAGCTCCTCTAGCAAACCGCATTTCTCAGAGCTACTGAAGGGCTGTTTTGGGGCACAGCTACTTCACAGAGCCTGAAGCAACCCACTTCTGGTTTCAGAGAACTGCTTGCAGCAGCAATGCTCACCTTTGGGTGGAAGTACAAACCTTGGGCTGACACTGTGCCTCCAGCCAACCTGCAAGCCACATTCTGAGCCCTGCACCCTGCCGTGTGGGTTTTATTCCACTTTGTTGAAGTGCTTTGGCTTTTTCCATGCATTTTTCAATAATGCTTGTTAAAATGCAGCAGGTAAAATATCACGGAGACAGAAAGCACTGACCAAAGCTACAGCAAATCATTACAAGATTAGGAAAAAAACATGCTTTGCCATGGATGTGCTCCTAAAGGAAGCACGGTGCAGCTGATGCCTTCCAAGCAACAAGGCTGTGCGCACAGGAATAATCACGAGCCGATCCTTTCTTGCTCATTTCCATCTAAGGTTCTGAGAATACTATTAAACAGTCACTAAGAAGATGGATGCTTAGCCCAACCCAAAACATCTTACAGACTCAAAATCGTGGCTTTTAACACCTCACGGTCATTGAGGAGCATCCGGAACAATGATCTGCTGAATGTGCACAATCCTGGGGGTGTTCCAAGAGCCAGAACCCATGGAGAAACAGAAACACGCCGTGTTTTTAAACCGTGACACACAGTAGGTTCTTGTTGAATACTTGCCCCCTTTAGCGAGGGCTTTGGATCCGTATTTATTCAACTGGCTTTTCTTTTTCAAGAGCCCTAGGAATTAAAACAGCACACTTACCAAAAAAAGGAATAGCAAAGGCTGGCCGACACGCATAGAACTGCTTCATGAGCAGGACAAAAATTCCACTGGATGGCCTCACAGACTCAGAAATGGCCGCGACAAAACACTACTTTTCTGTTCTAAAATATCTCCCAGCAGAGGATAATTTGAACTTTCAAAGTCACATGGTGAAATCATAGGTTTGCTGAACATGCAATGTGTACGGTTTGAATGATGTAAACCCAGTTCCTGTTTCCCTTGCAGAACTGAATGTTTTTGTAGCCAGCAAGCACTGGAGTTTTTCACCGCGATTTACAGCAGCAAAAGAAGTTACTGTGATATACACACACTGCTCTCTGCATGAATAGAAAGGGCTACATCCTCCAAACAGTAATTATAACTCATCTGACTATTCACAGTGCGAGTCTCGGCTAATTGTATCTGTGGAGCATTTTCCTGGAAAGGTAAGTGCTTTATCTTACTTCAGATATGCAATGTTTTATTCAGCACGAGAGGAGCAAATTGTGAAGCTGTGGTTGTCTTTTATAAAGTTATTAATGTTTGCTTCTTTAACAACATTTGAACCAGACAAAATAGTGTCTCTGAGAAGCATCCCCATAAAGCTGAATAAAGCCGAGCATTAAACGGAGTGAATCTGACAACTGCTTTCTGCTAAATGCAGAACTCCCACCGAGCTGATGATGGATAGATGATGAAATCCCATTCAGTGCTGGGGATGAGGGACTCCATCAATTCCCTAAGAGCAGTCTGCTAAAGGATGGGCATTGTTGGATAATCTTAACAGGGTTGTAAGGGTTCTATAGGCAGGAAACACATTGGCAGTATTGCTGTAGATTATGCTGTTATTGCTGATTCATATTCTGGGAAAAGGAAAAGAAAAGCTTTCAGTTTATCAGAAGTTTTGAGTAGGATTTCTGAACTCTTTAGCCTCAAACGCTTTCCAAAGTGTAGGAATTTTGTTGTGGTGCCACTACAAGAAAAACGAAGATGGTATTTCACTGCAACCAACCCCCCCCCCTCCCCTCTTTATTCTTTTCCCACCACTTAGCCCAAACAGGAAGGTCAAACACACACGTGTTAACCCCCCACCCCAAAGCACCAGCATCATTTCTGCAGGGCGGTGCAGCCCATGCCCAGTGGCACAAGGAGCGCTGTGTGCATTGCTGTATGATGGGGGAAAGAAGCTTATCCTTCTCCAAGCTACTGGCAGACCGGCTGCCCTGCCCAAGCTTTTTATAGAGGGAGAGCTCAGCTGCCAAACTCCCTGTTTTAGGAGCTCTTCTTTCTAGACTTTAAACAAACAGAAGTTTCCTTAAGACCAAGCTCACCAGCTGCAGCAGTTAACCATCCAGTGCATGAGGGGGTAAGAAAGCAATGGAACCTTACAGACTGGGTCCTCTCAGAACTGAAAGCTGCTTTTCACTACTTGCTATTTTTCAACTACTTCTGCAAACATCATGCTCGTTTCCTCAGCTCCACCTATTGGAAGTGAAGCAGAATGCTTCAGAAAGTCTTAAAATCGAATGTATTCACTTCCATCTCCGGCACAAAAGGCAGGGTGGATACGAGTGTGGAAACAGTGCCAGACAAACCTCAGAGAACAAAAACTGAAGCCGTGTGAAGGAAGGATTAACAGCATGCAAATAATCGTCAATTAAAACAAAGTGGGGGGAGGGAGCTGAGGTGAGGAAGAGGATGGGTTATTGGAGAAAGGCAATGCAGGAAACCATGACTCAAATATCATGTTGTGAGTTTCCCTCATTAATTAACCTGAGGAAAAGGCCTGAGTTCTGCCACAGCTTCCATGTATGGGAGCTCTGATGGGATATTTTGGTATTGGTCTCAGTCACCAGTGCCTAAATAGAAACTATGAAGTCAGTTCTCCCCCTAATCAGCTGAGAGGAAGAACTCATTCACATCCTGAGGCGTTTACAGGGCACAAGGACAGTTCCAGGAAGCAGAAAAGGACCCAGCCCAGCAAGCACAGCACAAATACAACATGCTGGGAGCAACCACATCCAGTTCAGTGTGAAAATGAACTTAGAACACTGAGAACATTTCAAAACTGTCAAGACTTAGAATTTGTAAGAGTTGTTTCCTATGGTCGAGAAGCGCTGATGCTGAAGGGCTCTCTAAAGCTGTCCCCTCTGATACGAACAGATGCACAGAAAGGTTACACCATCAATCCCAGTTTTATTCAGCCCCGGTTGCAGGATGTGAGGGATGGGGTGGCTGCCAGCAGGGCCTGGCCATGGCTCAGCCAGAAGGGCCAACACAGCGACTTCAGGAGGTGAAGAGCAGCTCTCCTTGCTATTTCCCCAGATAGGTATAAGGAGACAAGACATCGCAGAAAACAAACAGCGTTAGGGGATGGTGTCATACAGCAGGACTATATACCTGTGTGAATGTGTTGCAGAGAAAAAGCATACCAATATTAGTTTGCATGAAGTATTAGGCATGTTCAATTGCAACCACGGGCACACAAGTCTTTCCTAACACAACCAGAATGCAAAACTGCCAATTGCTTTCTTTCAAATACTTAGTGAAGCATCATAACCAAATAGGAAAATAGTCTGACATTGCCATTGTGACTTCCTAAAAGCAGAATAGAGACAGTGCTTGGAATAACTTAAGAAAGAGTAACTACCTGCACTGTAAACTGTAATCTTATTTGACCAGCAAGGATTTCAGAACACATTACAGCTGCTAGCATTGATCAACAGGAAACGGAGCTATTTTTCTTCTGCACAAACACTTGATTGGCTTCCAGCAAGCACCCTGCACATACAGACTGAGCACTAAAGAGCTGCCAACAGCTTTGGCAACATTTTGTTAACACAGATAATTTTCTGGAATTCCCCATGAAGGCAATGCACCTAGAGTAGTTTCTTTTGTCAAAGCTTTACCTTATAGAGCTGCACTGTTATTTTCCCCTGAAGTGGAGGTAAAATTAAGAGTAAAACAAACAAACCAACCTTGCTTTGGTCAAAGCTGGACCCAGTATCAGAACCAAGGTCAGATCCTGAGCACATTTCAACAAGTTTTGGCACCTTGTTTTTCCTGCAATCTGATGGAAGGCCGTATGACCTCCTGTGAAACCTGAAGTTGCTTCCTTTGTTTCCTTGGCAATCCTGCTACACTGAGATGCTGTGCAAGGCCAGCGAGTGCAGCCTGGGGTAGAAGCTGTCAGGACGATAATGGAAAACTTCACAGAGCCAGAACTCCATGGGAATATTTGGTTCTGCATCAGGGCTAACAGGACTGGAAGGTGACCCCAGGAGAGCTGCTCCAAGCAGAAGTGTTTCTTAACCTCCTGAAAGTACTGTGTGGGATGCTGGCTTCCCGTAAGAGCAGGAGAGTTTCTGAGGATGCTCACGTGGTTCACATCCTCTGCAGTAGTGGCACACGATCAGGCTATGCTTCTCACCTCTCTTTTAATGGAAGGTCAACATTAGACTTACACTGTTTGCTTTACTGAGGAGGCTTCTCCATAGTGCTTAAGAGATGCGTTGCAGAAGTCAGACATTGGTGGCCTTTAGATTTCCAGGAAATGAAGAGAAACCAAAGCAGCAGATGGAAGCCGGGAGAAGGCCTGACAAGCTCCATGGCTGCAGTGACTACATAGCACAGTCAACCATGTTTATGCATGACAACATAAAAGAACAGCCACAGAGCCAAGGGGAGCAGACTGCACGGGAGCTGCTTGATTAATGAGGAATTTACTGGTATTTAAAGCACATCCTCAAAAACTTTGCATCTAAATCTACACCGACCAAAGCCAACTGCTCCTTTGTGACACAGAACTTTGCCACGCATGTCCTGTATCCCTGCCCTGCAACACTGCCTGGAACAGCACCTCCAGAAAGGGAAAGCTCTGACTTTAAAAAGAGGGAAAGAACACTGCTTAATCAAAACATAACTCTATGGTTTTATAGAAATGCAATTATAATTACATAAGATTATATATATACACTTAATCAGAGTCACTTGGATAAGTCAACTTTTTGAATTAAAGTATTACAATTCCAATTTTGAGGAGAGATTAAAAATATCAGAAAAGTGAAGTAGTGTCAGAGGTAACAACCACAAATGAACTGTCAAACAGCATTAAGACACTGACTTATCTATAATGAGCACTGCCTGAAAACACCCACGTATCTTTATGAACTTTTACCAATTTCAAGTTACTTCCACTGTAAGAGTTAAAATCACTGGAATCACTTGGGGCAAAGATGCATGAAATACAACTGCAAAGTGTAGCACTCTTGTTACTGAGTCTGTTATTTACTGAACTAACCTGCACAAGAAAGTGTGTCCTTTATGTCCTTATGGTATATAAAACATATTTACATGTATCTATTACACTACATTTTTCTTGAGTACATACAAGGTTTCCCTATGAAGCTTATTGACTGATCCTCCAAACACTGAGAGGTACCAGAATTACTGTATCAACATCTCCCAGGGTCACTAAGAGCCAGCAGCCCATCCATGTTACTGTTAAACTTCTCCAGCTTCAAGAGCTCAGAACTCAGCTGCAAAAATCCCTCTATGGCAGAACTTTACTGGGGGGTTTATAATGCACTGCTAATCGTTTTTTTCATGCTTAAGCAGGAGCAAAAAATAATGATTTTCTGCAAAGTACGTAATGCACAAATGAAGAGATGTTGCCAAGTGTACTTTTAACACCTGTTTCTCCTTCCTTATCCATTTCAGTTTCTAACTTCTGTGGGCAGGAAGGAGCACATTGTGCAGAAAGGATGAGTGCTCACAACATGACGTGGATCAGCTACGCAAGCAAGAGCCTGGCTTCCACCTCCCTGGAAGAAATCGAAGCATTCATAGCTTCTCAGAATGTCATATCAAGACTTATGCACTGTTACATCGCCTTCTTTGTGCCAACGGGACTGATAGCTGGTGTGTGCATTTTGGTCATTTTCATAAAGAATTACATGCAGAACAAAGCCATGGAACACTTAGACTCACTTCTCCTGCACTTCACCATCAGCAACGCTGCAATGATTCTGTTGTCATTTACAGTCATCAACAGACCTGACTACATAAGAGTGACCCACCTCGCCTGCAGCGTCCTGTCATTTCTGTTCAATTTCAGTTACTTCAGCTCTCAGCACTCTTTGGTGTTGATCCTTCTCATACTGTTACTGAAGAGATTTCCACCAAGGACTGCACTGAGCAAAGTAACCCAGCGCCCCATAGCGTGCGTTGGATGTCTTCTGCTATGTGCCTTCTGTTTGTCACTGACGGAAGCAGTGCTGGTTGGCACAGATAACTACCACTTGGAAACAGACTGCCAACTAGATCCATTATTTGCATGGCCTGAATACGAGATCGTTAAATTCACCTTTGGATTTGGAATCCCATCATTTCTTCAGATAGTCTCTTTTATCACCCTCCTTGCTAAAGAAGCCCCTGCTGAAGCTCCAACCTTACAACAGCACATTCGTACTTACCTTGCTGTGTTCATTATAAGCATAACAACATTTATATGCCGTCTATTTTATAACATTATGATTCTCTTCAGGACAACACTGAAATTACAGAAGAGCATTGGAACTCCGAAGGATGAGCTCGTGATGAATATTGCAGAAATAGTACTGTTCTCAGAGAGCTGTGCTAGTCTGGTAATCATACTCTGTTTGCACAAACCATGCATGGACAGAATACTTCAAGTCATACGGAGATGCCGAAGGGCACACAGCACCAACAGCCACCTTGAAATCCCAGTAACACCTATGAGCCCTGAAATGATGTCCCAGTAATACCTGCTTTTCTAAGAACTCTCAATCTACTTCCTATGGTTCTTCTGCTTTGTGAAGGACAACTGTTCTCTCTTTTGATCCCAAACTTGGACTATCATACAGCTAGCAGGACTGAAAGAAAAATACATTTAGTCTGCTATCTGCACTGACCTAACATGTAGAAACATGTAGGACCTGGGGGTCTGTTCCTATGTGTGTGTAAATGTTGTTTCATCTCCTCTCTTTGCATGTCACATAAAAGTGAGTAGGAAGTACTGCAGCCATAGAAGTATGCTTCTGTGATAGTAGCAATGCCTTAGTAAGGATGCACACCAAAACGAATCTCAAAGCAACTTTGAACTAAGGTAAAAATCTGCAGCCAAAGCATTTTCTCAGATTTGTTTCCTCTTTGGACTGAGTTTTCTTGCCCCACTCATGTTTTTGTAACATTGCTTAATTCCAGTAAGAACAGCAGAGAAACACAGGCTAAGAGTCCACTACAATCCCCAAACAGTGATACTGCAAGCCTGTTTCATAGCTTGCTTGTACTGCACACACACACAAAATGGGGTTTCTCTTCCCTTTTTTCTCTACTACATTTGCTGGAACTTCCAAGGTTTTCATCTGAATTCTTGCACACACAAAACAACAGAAGAAAACACCACAAAACCCCCTCAAATTAATGGAAACGTTGGTCCATAAAGAACTTTGTGTCCTTTCTGAGGCACTGAACTGGGAAGATGGACAGGATGGCTAATTAAAACTTTGTGCAAGAATGAAAGCTTCCTGTTAAAAGTATGCTTGGCTTCAACTTTGCATTAAGACTTTATGCAGTTATTGATTTAAGCCATTCTTGATGAGTTCATTCAGAAGTATGAAGTTACATGCCTTGAACAGTCACATTCCTTATTATCCTAACTGAAAAAAGAGAGAAAAACCAGACCCAGAACAGGAGAAGTGCTTTTAAAAAGGCAAAGAAGAAGGCAAGCCCCAGATCCAGACAGAAATCGAGGCTTTGCTGGAGATAGGAGAGGAACATCATACATTTTAGATGAGAATTCTCAGGTAAAGAGTGCAAAATGGGGAAAGAAAAAGAGCTTTAAGTCATCTTGGTAGGGTCCAGATCTGTGTGCAGTCAGTGCAAATTGGCATCAGCTGCCTGAAATACAGCAATGTGGGCACTGATCTACCAATAGGAACACGTTCTGCAAAGCAGCAGCCAAGTGGAAGACTAAAGGACATCTGCCCAAATGCACATAGATCTAGAATGCAGATATATGGATCTAGTCCTGAAATAAAAGCCCTGAAATTCATGGGCTCTGTGACTATATCCCATGTAAAGAGAGGGCAATCCTCCCAACATGACCATAAGGACCAATGTTTCCACAAGATGTAAAAATCAACTGGTGAAATAACTGCTCTGCATTATGTCAGCCTTTTCTCCCACTCAGCTCTGTCCTGCTGCCAGCACGAGCAGATGGATAAATAGGGAACATCACACAGAAAAAGGCCATTATTAGATGCTGTTTAGAAAGGAGATATGTAGATCAGAGTCACCTCTTCAAATACAAGAGTTAATTATATAGTTGTGAAAGGATTTCTCAGATGACATCAGAAGTTTTGCTTTGCATCTGAGGGAGTTTAAACAAGGTCTGAACATCAGCCCTGCAGAGAGGAGCTGTAACAGCAGCACATCAGCAAAGGAAGCTGAGAAATGAAGCAAAAGGACATGTCAGAAGATGCAAGCTGTTTATTTCAGTTCAGGCAGAAAACATCATAGTTTCATGGCTAAGTATGTTACTTTCTAGAATGGGAATTATGCACAGAGGATTCTACTTTATTTACTGCTTCTACATATTCAAAGGATGAAAGAATAAATATTGTATTGTTTCTGAGTCCTGTGTTACTGTTCAAGGTGCCTGAAAGTAAACCCAGCCAGCAAATACACAGGGCCTGGTTAGAGAATGTTGGTTGGGTCCTGGGAACTGGTCTGACATGAGCAAATCACACAGAAACTCCTGCAGGAGCCTGGAGGCTCAGCACATGTAGCATGCATGACAGTACTGCAGCGTTTGGGTCAAGCAGAACCATACCGAATGTCTCAGAGAAATAAAGCCTGTGGGAGCTACTGACAGCCAACACTTGAGAACGAGCAAGAAACTACTGCTGCAAAGCTGTGAGTGCTGCTGGGTGCAGCTTCTGCTGCTGTCTGTGTGATGTGAATCAGTGCGCTCTGGTCTTTTCCCTCTCCTAAGCTATCACATGGTGACAAAGAGTATTTTCTGCACGGCTGGTTGTACTGTCGTAATGTCTATAAACAGGAAAAAGACTAAATGAAAAGGAGAGAACAAAAGGAATCAGGAGAGAAGAGGTTGAAATGTGAAACAAAAATCCAAACTCTCACTAGTATAATTTATAGTGATACAGAAATGTTTCCTTAAATCGTTCTTGATAAAGTTACACTGAATTTCCATTAAAATTCAGGACAATGAGCACGTAATCCTAGAGATCTACTTTTGATTCAATTAGAATATGAGGGCAGATACCTCTACTTGCAGTGGGAAATGGTCAGTAGTAGTCCCAAAGAGCCATAATAAAACAGTCAAATTTGAGGTAGAAGATGCAGCTTTGGCTCGGATTAACAGTGATTATTTCTAAGCGATTAATAAATCAAAGTGCATTTTTTAAGAATAAAATTAAATTGCTCCACTCTGATCTTTTTTCCATCCATACCAGCAACAGTTTTGCTGCCCACTTTCTTCCAGGCTTCACCCAATTCTGAGCACTACGTTCCAGAATACACACAGCGCAGATATTTTTGTAGGCACGTTATCAAAAATAACCAATGCCATATATTGGAAATTTCAAAGAATATTTCTGTGCTGGTAACACACATTCAAGACCAGCTTGTCTGAAAAAAAACCAACAATCCTTCAATTCCAAAAACCAAGAGAAATGAGCAGGCTGCTGAAGTGCAAGCACGCGTTTCTGAATGGGTAGCATGCTGTGGAAAAGAACATGTAGAGACTAAAGACTATTCTGAACCAGCTGGCTCCAATCTGGTCCCATTGCAAAACAGCATCCGAGCTAAAGAGAGACGGGATTTGCACAGCTGAATCATAACTTGAGCCGTTACACCCCTATTTGAATTTCAAACTTACAGACCCCGGAAAGGCTCCAGCATAGTTTGTCTTGACTTTGAGATAGCTGCAGATCTGGGCAGGGTGAAAGCTCAAGCAATTTAGCCATAACAAGTACACTATGTGACTTTTACACCATACACTTTGCACAAGCAGTTGATTCACTAAGTGACTGGTGTGAAAGAATGCGTTTTGCTTCCATATTACTGTAATCTTTATTCTCTCATTTAGGATCAGTTTGTGACAACAATGAAATCCTTTCACTTGAACAACTGGAGAGGTGAAGTGCCCAGGAAGGACCGCCAGACTCAACTGCTGGAGTCAGAAAGGACTGCTGCCTTGTGAATTCTATTCTTATCACATTTGGAGGGAGACTGAAGTGCTACGATGAATCATCCTTCACTTTTACACTGTGCTGTGATCCCAATTCCTAACATTTGGATGTGTTTCTCCTCTCTTCTAAGCGTTCTGCAATATACAGCATCAGAAAAACAAAACATAGTTCAAACGGGTACAGGTGCTGTCCCTGCGAAGGCTGAACTTTAAATATATATATATTTTTAGTAAGAAAAATGCATTCTCAGAATTATTGGCAGCTAAAAAGGCTGAACAAACAAATACACTCTAGGCAATGTTTTCTGCATGCACAAAACACAATCATTTGTTCCAACCCAAACTGCGCTCGATTCTTTGCAGGAGATCCTGTGACTGGTTAGGATAAAGCACAGAGGTACTCCAGAGGAGGGCAACAGCTCCAGGCAGGTGTCACTCAGTAGCTGGATAAGGTCACAGGTGCTGCTCATGCTAACAGAATGATGAGACAGTTCTGGGGGGGGAGTTTCATCTACTTGCAGAACTTGAATTTTATAGCAGCATTTTTTCCTCCTCTACTCACCTCCCACTTTGTTCTTCCTGTACTATCGCATCCTTTTTGCAGCACACTAGTCCTATGCTGACACTTGCTAAACTACCTACAGAACCTTCTATTATACTCCACTCCAAGCCTCTTGGTACACCTCAGCACATCACAATTACACTAGTGTTCCTTCAAAGCTAGAGGTATATACAGCGTTTAAGAAGTTGATTACTACAGATTTAAAAAGAGCTGCCAGGAAAAACACTAAAGGCTGGATTACTGCAGTAGGACATGGCAGGAAGGCTAGCACACCAGTTGCTTCCACGCTTGTTCTCAGCAGCAGTTGCAATAAGGCACGACAGGCAGGGCTGTAATACTGTCACAGTTCAGTTCAATACGGATCACGGAGGCATTCGTTATAAAGTCCTGAGGGATATCAGCAAATGATGGAGGAAAAGGGAATGCGGTATTTGGCAGCTGCTAAAATTTGTTTTAAGCACTTTGTGACCCTTTTCAATAGGAAAGTGCTGAACGGTGAGATTAAGATAGATTAATCAGTAACAATAATCTAATTGCATAAACAAGAGCCTGGAGATGCTGTCATCTGTTTTAGGAAACAAAATTCAGAGAATTCACATGACCATCTCATAAAATATTTACACAGAAGTCACTAATTACAATGTAATCGTATTAGATGTGGTCTCTTCTTCTGCTCTGTAGCTCTCCTAGCAGGAAAAACAGCTACTTCAGGGCATTTTCAGAAGGAAATTTCCTACCTACACTTGAAGCATGGCAGCAGGACATATTTCTTGTCATAAATTCAAGCAAGAAAATCAGCGCCATTAACAGCATTACACATTCTCATAGCAAATCAGCTGATGCTCACAGCTAGAAAACCAGGGGCAGACAGAGCAGCTGATTGCTGGAGCGGGACCCCAGCATAACAAACATAAACACCCAGAAGTCACCTCTAGGCATAAAAGGAAACACGGATCCTGCTGGTCCTTACAAGATCAGTGTGAGTTCTGAAGGACAGAACTAAGCGGAGTGAAATCACATGACGGACAAACAACAAGAAAGACTTCTTTATAACCCTGCTCTTAGAACAGAAAAAAAAACCCAGCCCTTCAAAGCCAGCATCACAAGACTTTCTAACATGACAATTACTGCAGTCCTACAACCCAACCATAGCTGGGCACTTCTCAAAGCAGAGCACTCTTAGACCCTCTGTCCCTATATCACCCCATCAGGAAGACTCCAGAACGCCATCTGTGTGCACCTTCTCTGCAGCTCAACAGTAAGGCACTCCCAAACCGTTCACAAACAGCACGCTAACTTCACTCCACACTTCTGAACCGATAACATTGATTTCTTGGAATCCTAATGCTGAGATCCAATTCATTTTTTTAATAGTGGTGGAACATCGCATCCAAGTACAGCGCGCCCATTAATGACACTTAACAGTAAGTTAGCAGATCGATATCATCATAAAAAGTTAATTATGCAAAGACACGATTGCTCTTTCAGGAGAAAAACACATTTTCTTTCAGTCTTAAGAACTGCAGCCACCAGTAGGTGGTGTTTCTGAAATGTCAGAGCACTTCTTCTCCCCTACAGATGAAATGCAAAACTCCACCTGCACTACTGCTGCTTTCAATGCAGGACTCCACGCTCGCTGCTGCTCCACGTTCACTGCAAAAGGAACTGCAAAAGGAACTGCAAAAGCCTATTTCATCTGAGGGGCTTTGAACAGAACGATTCTACCACGCGTCAAGATGACAGCGTACACCTGAAAATGTAAATACATACAGACAACATAGGACTGACCTACAGGTAGGAAAACGGAGATCTGTAACACCAGTTTAGCAAATGACCTTTCTTAGCTGCTAGATTTCACCCCATCTAGTATTTTCCTCTAACCTGTCCTGGGGGTTTAGGAATATCTTGTATAACAGAAAGCGTTGATTCGTATGTGTGTAAAATTGGTTCGGTTGTGACTTGTAAATAAATCTCTTAATAATTGATCAGTTGAGCTCTAGGTTTGAATACGCTGCCCTGCCTGCAAAATGCCGAAGGCAAAAGGAGAGCAAAAGGAATGGTACGCAACAGAAAAGTGACAAATAAGAGACAGCAGCTGCGCGAATAGATCCAGCAAAAACGAAACCAGCAGAAACAGGGTTAATTCCAGCCCTATGAGGCTGTTCAGCAGCACTTCGACTGAACACAAATTAGAACAACCCTGGGAATCTATAAAGCTTGTTTTATTGCCAAGGACATGCAGCAAGATCTGCATTTTGCTGTCATAAACTATCCTTTATTTAAAGCGTTTTAAAACAGGACAGACTTTGAGATGATTTTCTTACTGCTGAACTGTCAACAGGTGACATTCCACGCAGCTCTGCACACCTAAAGGCAAGTTTATCCTGGCACGGCAGTGGAAGTTGACACATCCATTAAGTGCGTATGTGAGCGAGAAGCAGCCTTCTGCTGTCTGCAGGAAAACCAGCTCTGGAGAAATGGAATTAAGGTAAAACGAGGTGCTTCACATCCGTGGTTACCTGTAATGTTTGCAGTAGTTTGGGTTTCGGTGGGCTCTCAGACTTTACTAAAGCCTGAGCACAGGGCTGCCATGTAGAATCAATTGCTTTGACTCATAACTTAACCTTCCTTTTATTCACAGCGTTTTACTGCCTTACTGAAAGATAAAAGGGTGTTACATGAAAGAGTGGGTCGTGCCTCACTGGTATCTGCTTGAAACAAACACCAAACCTCCTTCAAATACGTGTAATTTCACATGGATATTTTAGCATGGAGATTTACCTTATGAAAACGCTTCAAAGCACAGCAACAGTGACAGCGTACTTACAGCTCTCACTGGGAAGTAAAACCTCTTTTGATTCAAGTATCTGCTGGCTACTTCTAACAAAATGAATCCATTTGAGCAAACTGAGACGTGCATTTCTGACTACAAATACTGTAAGGCTCCTTCTCCATTCGTAGTTTGCTCCTTCTGTGCATCAGTGCTATTTGAAATTGTTCATGTGTGGAACTGAGCCCTAATTTTACCAGTTCTGCTGGTAGGATGAAGATTAAAGCAATTCAGAATATTCAACATTTAACACGATCTACCCTGGGTTACCATTTCCATGCTGTCAATTTGTCTAGCATTTTATTTAAATAAACTCCCAGCACTGCTGAGTCCACAGCATTCAGTGTTCGTAAGGAAACAAATAGGATGACCAACGTTTCCATTCCCTTCCAGAAATCGATGTAGCATAATTAATTCCAAAGAAAAACAAACTGATGTTGGTGTAAATCCATGCGCTGCTTATATTACCTTCATTTCTAAACTCTGCATTTCCTTTGCTCTGAAAGCAATAGGAATCCACTGCTGCTCGTCTGCTGCTTTCTCAGCCACAGACTCTCCCACTTAATAAGCTTACGAGCTGATGATGAGCTGAATACACACACACACACACCCCACATGCATATAAACTTTATATTTATAGACTGTTTTCATTAGGCCAAATTCTCCCATTTGATTTCCGTATCTCCACGTATTCCAATACTGAATCCCTAACGGTACGCAACATTTTATCAGATCTACCCTCACAATATAATATCATCTCAAAGTAATTTTAATCCTTTTAACGGAACCGTTGTGCATCCATTCCAACATGACATTTCCTACAGCCTCAGCTGCATGCCTTAAGTTAGAGGAAGCATATTGTGCATGGCAGAACGCTGGAGTATTAGATTAACAGTTTTCCATTTGCAAATTGCAGGTCCAAGGATGTGCACTGAGTATTAACAGAACACAAACGGAGCTAGAATTCTGCCATCCTCCAACCTGCACGAAGGAGAACTGCTGGTGAAAACCTTTCTTTGAAATGATCCGAGTACCATTACGGTAAAAAGATCCCTACGTGGTCTTACGGCATATAGGAACTGCAAGTGCTCCCATCTGCAATGCATATAGTGTCTTGTAAGAAAAAAAGGAAGAAAGAAATGTACTTCTTGTACTGTTCTATTTCAGTCAATTTCAAGTCTAATTAATTCGGCTCCTAAAGAATTTGAATTTCCTATTTATAAGTGCGGGCTTTCTTCCATTCCAATCAAAATGCTTCCAATCCACTGCTTTGAAAACACCCCAAAATCTCATCTTTTTGGCATTACAACCAAACTGTGAGCGCCGTTACCTTTTGTGCAGATACTTTAACCATGGAAACCTACTCCGCCTCAGTACCACCTGTTATATGTAACAGCACAACATTTGACCTCAATGGATCGCATCTGTGCAATGAGAGCCTGTCTTCTAGACTAGCAGATAAAACAGAACACCAACAATACGTTATTGGGCTTTTCTTGTCGTGCCTTTACACAATATTTCTTTTTCCCATCGGTTTTGTAGGAAACATTCTGATTCTGGTCGTAAACATAAGCTTTCGTGAGAAGATGACTATCCCAGACCTTTACTTCATCAACCTCGCGGTGGCCGATCTCATTTTAGTTGCTGATTCTCTCATTGAGGTGTTTAATCTTGATGAAAAGTATTACGATATCACTATTATATGCACCTTCATGTCTCTGTTCCTTCAGATCAACATGTACAGCAGCATTTTCTTTCTGACGTGGATGAGTTTTGACAGATACATAGCACTGGCAAAAGTAATGAGGTCCAACCTATTTCGCACTATGCAACACGCCAGGTTGAGCTGTGGTCTCATCTGGATGGCATCTATTTCTGCAGCACTAGTGCCATTCACGGCTGTGCACTTACAACACACTGGAGAGGTCTATTTTTGCTTTGCAGATGTAAGAGAGATTCAGTGGCTAGAAATAACCCTGGGGTTCATCATCCCCTTTGTGATCATCGGTCTTTGTTACTCGTTAATCGTTCGAGTTCTTATAAAAGCACACAAGCACAGGAGCCTTCGCCTGCGCCGACAGAAGGCTCTTCGAATGATATTTGTTGTGGTCCTGGTTTTCTTTATCTGCTGGCTCCCTGAAAACGTCTTCATTAGCGTCCAGCTTCTACAAAAGAAAAGCGAGCCCGCCTCGTCAAGCAGCCCATCCTTCAGACATGACTACCCTTTAACGGGACACATCGTGAACCTCGCAGCTTTCTCCAACAGCTGTTTGAACCCTTTAATTTACAGTTTCCTAGGGGAAACCTTCAGAGACAAACTGCGACTGTACATTGAGCAGAAAACCAAGATGTCCACGTTACATCGGTTCTGTCAGGCTGCCTTGACGTCTGTCATCCCCGACAGTAATGAGCAATCAGAGGTCTGATTTAGGGCTGTTGTGCAGCACATCTGACTGTGAAGTTGTGCAAAGAGTGAACAAAACGCTTACTACTAACAGCGAAAAGCACGCCTGCCTGTGTATATATTGTATGGCTCTACTGAGTATGGAAGGTTTATATTCAGAATGTTTTTATGACAACTTCAATGTAGAAGAATATGTTATAGTCAGATTTTATTTAATTAAGAGCAGGATTATTAAAAGCTGAGCACTGAAGGAGCTTTATTTTATGTAATACATGCATGAATGATAAAATAGAAGAAAATTTTATCAAGCTAGGAAGACTCTAGATTTAACTCGATTACTGGAGATGCTGTTTTGCTGGTGTATAGAAGGTACTTCCACTTAAATAACCAAACTGCAGTAAGAGTGGGGAAAAATCATTACAACATATTGATGTGGGGTTGCAGAAAACAGTGATTTTTACCCAAACGTGTTAAGTTAAATGACTTAGCTTTTGAGAATTATATACTATTATCATCATTGTATTCCAGCATGTCTTCCACAGTTAACTTTTTCTGATCTTAATATAATCTAGAATGGTGAGTTCTCGTCTCATAAATCTAATCTGCTGCTTACATCAGCGCTTGATCAAACCTGAAATCATCTGTCATTATATGGTTCATCTCAAAGAACTTAACTGCAGCAAAATGTAATGCTTTGCTCTTCTGAGGATTCCCAAGACAGCACTTCTCAGGATGGATATAATTGGGCTCTCTGTCAAAACGCATGCACGTATATATGTGTGCATCCACATCTCCCTCCAGACTCAAGCAAAAGTCGTTTAAGATCTGTCTCCACTTAGCAGACCCATTCAGGTGGTTGGAACAACACGCTATGGCTTTAAGGAAGACACATGCCAAAAAAGACTGTAAGAAATGCTCATAAAAAATGAAAAAGTCTCTTTTTTCTTTTCTTTTAACTTTTTTTAAGAACTTTTGTAAAAGTGAACATGTCAGACCTGCACTTTGTGCCCTGCCCACCCCACCCCCAGAAACCACAGGTCTTGGGGACCTTAAGATGCATGTTGGTTGCTCTGTTCATTTGAAGACCAATGATGCTAAGAAAACAAATGTTAGCACCACTCTGTAGGAAAATAACAGCTTCTAATTTCTCCTAGAAAATAGCTGGGTTTTGTATCTGGATGATGTTCAGTGCAGGTTACTGCTCGACTTCCCCCAAGGAAGCCATAAAGTTCCTAGAGATTCGTGGACAAGGTCATTAATCTATCACTCACTGCAGCTCTGAAATACACAAACTAATTCGCCCACCAAGTAGAGCACCACAACTCCAGTGCATGCGATGAGGTGCACTACTTTCAAGTGTCACATATGGGCCAATTAGCACACTAAAGGATCTCTAAAACGTAGACACTTAAAACAACAAGTAGAGTATTAAGCTACAAAGGAAATAGTGATTCCATTCATATTTCTCATTAAATACTCAGTTTCCTAGTGAAGTTGTAGCCACAAAAGGTTTGACCTATGAGCAGAGAGGCCTCAAGATGATGCTGCATTGGGACTAGCTGGATGTTCCTGGAACAGCAGAGAGGAGTTAGCCCAGCTGCTGACCATTTCCAAGGGACAGTTAATCACCAAGGAGAAATTCCCATTTACTCCCATCTTTCTGGTAGAGCAGTAATGATATTTTCTCTCTGAAAGACACAGGCACTGCCATGCCTTTTCTGCATAGAAGCTGCTCGACAGCACAGAGCAGCAAATCTCATGCTACTCCAAGATGATACATATGTCCATTTTCCCTCATTACTTTCATGATTGGAATTAACCACAACCATCTCTGTCCCGGTGTACGTTAACCAGCCTTCAGACAGGCAGCTGCTTCAGTCAGCACAAACAGAAGGAACAGATCTCACTTCCAGCAATGCATTTCCATCAAGTAAGCACACAGCCCCAGCACAGCATATCAGCTTTGGGTAACCCCAGCGCTTTCCATGAATAAACCAACTTCTTTGGAGTCGCAGCAATACAGTTTCCCAAACAGAATTCCTCCATCCAACACCCCATTATATGTCTAAAAGCACATCGCACACCTGAGCTACCAGAGGAGGTTCCTTCTGTTGGTATTTTGGTTCAGGTTTATGAGTTGTACCTGAAATGACTACATTTAGGTGAAAAAAATGACACCTCTGCACAGAAGTTGGTGATAGTGGTGGGTTTTTTTTCCCCTAATGGGTAATTTAATCACATAAAGTTGCTTTCACTGCATCCTTTCAACAGTTTGAGATTTACCACACAGTGACTGTGCAGGCATGAAAAGCAGAGACGGTTGGTCTCAAGATTAAGTTTAATTCATGTAAAGCATTAATGATGTGAATGCATGGGGTGAGGAATTCAAGTCAGTGGGTCAAACAACTCCAGATCCTGTGAGGGACAGATGAGATGCAGAGAAAGACAGCTTCTTCCTTTCCCCTTCTGGTGCACAATAAAACCAAAGGCTAGCATCCAAAATGCTCAACCCACCCACTCCAAAAGGGAACAGCTGCTATGAAGCAAATTCAGAAAGCAGAAATCTTAAAACACGATTGTCTTTAATATCGCTTCTACTAACTGGAAAAGATACCATCTCTTCTTATATTGCCCTCATGTCACCAATTGCTATATCAGCTGTTCATTAAGAATGCAAAAGGGAGGAGGTTACCTGGATAACTCTGAGTGGTTAGGATGGTTACTTAACATGTCAAAATGTGGTTTACAGAAGGTGACAGCACGTAGAATTCAACCGAGAGCGTGATTTAATTCCATTTGAACTTATTCCTACATAAACAGAAGAAACAAATGCACACACAGAGGGCAGGTTTGAATGTTAACAGCTACTCCTGAAGATGAATTCATTTGATTTTGCTTGAAAACGAGAGTGATTTGAATCGAGGGGACACCACCCTTCCCTTCCAACCCTAAAGCCTTTCCCCACTCATTCAGAGCACCACGCAAATGTTTGGGACTTTCAAACAAAGAAGTGCACAGAGCTAAACTCATGGTTGAATTCAATTAATCCAATTATCTCTTTGCAACACAAGGTTACTCTCATGTTACCAATTACATTTACAGCAGCCCATTGCTACACAGTCAGACAGACATTTCTCATTCAGACTGTTTAGGTTAAGCTATTATTATTATTATTATAACATTCTGTTTAATAAACATGTCTCCAATAAACATTTCCACCTCAGAAATGTATTTTATCTTTTTTTTTTTTCCCTCTTAATGTTTAATCTACAGAAACACATGATAGGGAGCAAGCCATTTTTAAGACATGCTTGCAGGCCACCTTGCCCATAAACTCTTAAGCTCTGTTGGCAGAGAGGTATTCAGTGATAGACAATGATCTGTGCCATGTGCTGCATCTTAATGAGACACACTGGGTTTGAAGATCTGAGCACTCTCCATTCATATTTATAATTCTGATGCCTTCCCTACCACTGGAAAAATGGTATTTTCCAAACTATTTATTCTCCATTGACATACAATACATAGAAGTTTTAGCCCTTGCCTTTTAGCTTCCTTTTAGGCTTCCACTCCATCACACAGCAGTATGACACATCCAGGAGCTAAGAAGAAACAGCTGCAGACTGAGCCAGCCACCCAAGCTGACAAGAAGAAAGCAATGCCTTCTCAGGACCTCAGGCCCTGCAGGATCAGCTCACTGCCTTTCACTCAGCATCTCGCGTGCTGCCTCGGTTATTTACATCATACAGTTCATTCCACTGCAGCTCATTTAGAGATGCTTGTCTCAGCCTCATCAAGTCTGTGTATTTAGGAAGGATTCAAAGTCGTTTAACTCCAGTGGTAAAACCAAGCCAAGTTTTCAACCTGTTTTTCCAAATCACTCAAACGCTGTCTTCTACAAATATACACAGAAATCTGTTCTAAGTTCACAAACTACTGAGTTATTCATTATTAAAAGAACAGAACCCCAACCCTACATTTTTAAATGCACGTACCCTAAGTAAGGATGTAATGCAGCAGGATAAGCCTTTCAAAAGCAAGGACTTTGTTTAGAAATCCCCATGCTTGACCTGCAAACAAAATCATTCCAACGGCTTAAAATCTTTCCAAACTGCACAACATATGATTTCTGGAAGGACTTCAGAAAAACTCTGTAACAAAGACATAATAGAGAAATGGGAAAAATACTGGGATACTGTTAAATTATCCTTAGCAATGGCATGAAGGCTACTCTGACAGGAGTTCACTGGCTGTCTAATAGCAGCAAAGATGGATGCCTTCTGCCTCAACCACAGCAACATTTCCGTTACTGCATATTCTCTCAATAGAAACAGAAATATAATGGCAAATGAGATTTTCTTCTATTCATTCTCTTCCATTCAGAGCTGAAGAGAAATAGCCTTACCTGACTACAGCAACTATTTAACTCTTGTGTGCCACTATTCAGTTACAAGTGCAAATGGGGAGAAGCCCAAGAAAGAGATCTCTCAGTGTTGTCCCATGCCCCAGCAATCAATCTGTGGGCTGGGCAATGAGACAGAAAGGAGATGCAGACAGCAGTACCTGCAAGAAGTTAATTTAGAAGTTCTCTTGGCTTTCAAAGACTTGAATTCAAAAGAATTACTTCTGATATCATTAAAAGCTGAACACTCTTAGAACAGCAAGACAAACAACGTGCTATTTCCTTATCGTGGTGCAGAAGAGGTGATGACACGTGGCACTGCAGAGGTGCCATGGATCACAAGTGCAGACTTGCTGACCAGGAGCTGCTGACACTGTCAACAGATGGCACAGGAGATAAGCACGTGCTCAGCCCATGGCAGGGGCTGTGTGCTCATCCTTGGCAGTCCTGTCCCTGGTCCCCATGAGATCTGCTCTTCTCAGCCCTCCCCTGCTATAGGGCAAGGCTCTTGGCCAGAAGGTGCTATTTACAACAGAACATAAAATTCAAATCGCTTAGATTTATTACTAGCTATGTCAAAATGTGAAGGTAGAATAGAACGATGGTTATTAAAAACACGCATCTTCCCTGCATGCTTTCATATAAACTCCATGCTCCATTTTTGGTGACGCAGCTCTAACTCTTACACTGTCTGAATGGTTCTGATGTGCTTCAAACAGAAAGGGTGTAGAGGCAGAGCTCTCCATCTCCCCATGTGTACGCATGCGGTTTGCAAAGCCTGCCTTACAGATGCAAATTATTAAGATAATGCTGAAAATTCAATAAAACATTCTATGATGATGATCATCTGCTTCGTGTCCTACAGAACTCTAGTGGGATTCGATTAGGAGTAGGGAAATGCATTCAAAGACAGGGTCTGGTTCTTTAGGAAGGAGGCTCTCCCATCAAATACCTTCATGCTCGTACGCACAGCATTTCATGCAGCTTCTGTAAGTCCAAAGATCAATTTTCTGTTCTAATTACTTCTTGGATGTATAAGAATTTATTCATCTACATGGCTTTGATCTAACACACGAGATCCATTTTATCTGTGATTTATCAATTAACATATATAAGCATACACCGCTCTTTCACACGGCTCTCTATATTGCCTCTAAATGCAAAGGGCATTTTGGAGGAGGAAAACCCTGGTGCAATAATGCCAGTTCCTCATCCATACTGCAGAAGCAGCCATCGCCACCCCTGTCTGCTCAGAAAGGTTTTGTTTTACAATAGATTCCATCAAATAATTACCAAAATTTACAGAGCTGTACCAAGAACAACCAAGAGGAAGGAGCAGATCCACAGGACTCGGTTTGCAGTCCTGTTACACTGCACACACTCCAGCCCTATCAAGAGCAGTCGCCTGTGAATGGCCTGCACAGACATCAGAACGTAGTAAGCATTTATCTTCTCAAGCTTACAGTGTAACTTCTGGCCAAGCAGAATGTTTTGAGAACTCACACATGTAATTGGATTATTAGTATTATTATTTTTTGCTACTACTTATTTTTGAGGGTTTGGACCTAATTTTTATACTAATTCAGACCTTTTCTAGCAGCTGTCATTCATGACGCCTCTGTGATGAACTAGGACCAGAAACAGAGAACGAGAAAACAAAACCACAGCTGACAAAGGCACACCAGCAGCGTCCTCACTTGAGTGGAGCTGGGTGGCATTACACTCAGCATCACCTGCCCCTGCTCCTGGCCTCAGTGATTCTCAGCATCCCCAGCAGCGTTGGCCATCAGTGGGAACCCTGTGCTGAGCTCCAGTTTCCTGAAAATATGTGCAGCTAAGTCAAGAAAGCAAGGATTTATATTGGAAGCTGAGCAAGAACACTCAAGGAAAGTTCTCACCACTGAGTAGAGAGCGAGAGCTGAAAGGAAATGTCAGCTGTGCTCCAAGAGGAGAAAGAATTTCCCCCCTTCGTGGCTAACCAGGAACAGTTGTGTTCCACCACCAAACTCCCATCACCTCAACTCCTGGGTACGAGGAAAAGCAAGGAGCTGAATTTGAATGTATACAGATTAAGGCAAACGCCCAGAGTGAGCACAGAACTTTTGCTGGTTAATATGTGCTGAAAAACACACAATTCCTTTAAACCAAAGTAAGAAATGCACCAAGCGTTGTTTATCCCAAACACAGTTGGGGACGTGAGCCTTTCGCCTGGGAAAACCATCTTCAAAGCAGCAACTGTTTTCCCAGCTGTGAACACTCTTTCCTGGGAAATCTACTCGTACCATTACAAAAATAATTTTCAAAGGAATGTGAAATTATTCTGCCTAATCTATGCATATCCGTATTTCAGACATTATTTTGTACCTCCTTAGGCATGTTTGTTTACAGAAGGCCTCGTATTCCCTACAAACACGACGTGGTGTGACAATAAAAAAATGTGACTTCTTTTAAAAGATAAATAAATACGCGGTTAATTCAATCAAATAATTTGTACCAACTCTACCAATATTCCGAGTAAGAAGTGTTAGCAGGAAACAAAGAGCTCTGTCCCATAAGCAGCTGCCCTCTCCGTTTGTTTTTTCATCCCCTTTCCCCTAATTTGAATAATATCGCATAGATATTAAGAAAGCAGACAAAACACGTAGGATCCCACACAGCGAGTCACAAATGGGGTCCCAGTTTGGTCACTGCTTTCAGCAATCACTGGGCTGTCCTGTGGAGCAGCAGCCCAGGGCCAGCAGGCAGGCCTTGGGGCAAGGCAACCAGCAGAAAGGCAGGCCAAAGGAAAGAGAAACGGGCCCAATGTTTCCAATGCAAGCTGGCCAAGCCCAAGCAGGCTGATGGAAGTTGACTAATATCCCTACTGACGTTTAACTTGGCATTGAGAAGGAGCTATTAACCCTCCTTATCACCAGGAGAGAGATTAATTCACCAGAGGTATCCCTTCCAACAAACCAACTGCTGGCGTACCCCTGCATTGAGGCAGGGATGAAAGACTGTGCCATCTTCATAACACATGCAGAACTCTATTTGCACGTTAGAAATGCAAACTACATGGCCAAAAACCATTGCAAGAGTCTTATTTGAGGAGGTTTAGCTCAATAAAATGAATTCTTCAGCGATTCATTTTCCTTTTATTTCCTCCAACATGGAAAACCAGTTCTCTAAATAGGTATTAGAAATTACTACATGGATAACATTAAGCACAGCACGCAGGATTAGGTTAGTAAAGCAAAGCTTTACAAATGCAGGAGGACACGCTAAGTGGTACAACTTCATAACACAGCTCAGGGTAGAAAATACAGCTGATTCTGGTGGTTACAGGAAAGGTTTCACATCATTCAAAGTAAATCAATAAATAAATCAAAGTAACAAGACAGGGCCCATAGACGCTGTTTGCAAACCATCCGCAGCTCGTTATTCCTAGAACAACCTTTAGTATGAATTAGTGGGCTGCCAAAGAAAGAAATACGCTTCCCAGTGAGAGCTTTACAGAATCTGCTTGATAGATCTTACACCACGAAGGTCTGGTTGGCATTTATTAACCATTCACGTTACTCCCCCAGCTACCCGATTACAAGCAGCATTAGAGATCATATCAAAGCAGCACTCCTAAGTATTCCACCACAGCTCACACCGCAATATTCACCTCCACAGATGAAACACTTGTGTTTTGGGGGGGGGGGGGGGGGGGGGGGGGTTCCACTATTATACACAAAACAATCCCTTTTGATGGTTGGCTTTGCTGCAGGATGAGCTTAATAACTCCTCGTTGGCCTTTATCACAATCCCCAAAAGGCTGAAGAGAAAAAAACACTTTCCCTACTAAATTTGCCATTTTCCATTTAGCAAACAGAGCTCACTGTTTGGGCACCTGCACAGCAGCCCTCTGATTAAAGAAACGCTCCGAGCTACTTGTTTATTTGCCATTGTTTGTACTGCCTGGATGGAATCTCAAAAATTAAATTCCTTTCCCACTGATTTCGCCTTTATCTGGAGGAAATGTTGATTCCACCTCCCTCCAACCAGCAGCGCTGCTGAAGATGACAAGGAACAGAAGAGGGCTCGTGCTGCATGAGCATTACCCAAAATACCCTTCAACCACAAACAACTGGATTTGATTTATAATGACCTGACTGGCTCTTACTCAATTTTCCTTGAAGTTACAACATTTACTAGGCTAAATTGGGAAGGAAGAGGAAATTAACGTTGTTTTCTATGGATTATCAATTTTGTGTCTCTTGCTTAATAGATGTTCAACTCTGGAAGGATTTCTTACTGTTCTGCAGAAAGCCTGCAGCTCTGAGAACAGCACTGGGGGAACAGGATGCAGCCCTTGTGTCCCAGGGTTAAGAGATCCTTCAGTACAGGGAGGTTGCTCTCAGCAGAACTCCAATAGCCTTCACAGCCAAAGCCAACGCTGCACGATGTTCTTTGCCTACAACACTAAGCATCAGTTCTGCCTTTCAGCAAGCTTCCATGGCACTAAGGCAGCTGAAATCTGAAGGGTGAAGACATCCATAAGCAGAAGCAAAGCACGAGTGACTGCAAACAAGCACTTCCAATGCTTCTGTTACTTCAACATGACAGATAGTAATACCGTAAATATTCTTGCCATGGAACCGAGACAAAACTCATTTGTCACAGACAAGGCCCATCAGAAAGTTTTCCTTTAAGAAGCCAGTATTTAACTCCAGACCACCAGTCCAGAAGGCGTACTTCAAATTTCTTTTCTTTATGCCAATATTATGTGACAATATAAAGAATAATCTCCAATTATAGTACAGTTTAACGTAAGACCGTGTTGGTAAGCTAGAAAATCATTAAAAACACGAAAACTAATGCCCAGGCACTTTAAAAATCAATGTTAAAAACACGTGGGTTTTATTGCCAAGTTGCTCAATAAAACAGAGATGTCAAGAAAAACAGTAAAAACTACGCAAGGTAAATTCAATCTAAAAGCTTGCATTGCTCAGCACCACTCGAATCTGTCACGCAGAGCCACGTGGTTCTGAGATCACTCACTGAAACACTCCTGCTGTGCCCGAATCCCTCGCTGCTATTCAACGTAAAGAAAAGAAACTGAGAAGATGGAGATCAATAAGACATCAAGATGACTCCAAAAAGGTCAAGCTGTTCCAAGGGAAAACGCTTTCATCTCAGGCTGCTGAGAATTTGTGAAGTAAATTCCACGAAGGAATGATCAATGGGTGCTAAATTCGGTCACTTAAGACTGATTTCAACATCCCTGCCTGCAGCTCTCTAACAAAATCCAATAGAGATTTACATTTCCCACTTTGCAGACTGAAAGTGCTGTAACAGAATAGGGAAAAAAGAAGTAAATCATGGGAAAGAAAAGTGACTTAATGACCCAGCAAAAACTCCTTCACCACAAGCAGCGCGCCGTCTTCTGATCTATTTCCATCACATGAGACTCTTTAGCAGGAACTGGAAACTACCAATTCTTGCATTAAGAACACCAAAAAACAAAAGTTCTCTTTACTTCAGTTACTGCATTAGAAATCCATCGTAGCTGACCAGAATCCAGCTGTCACCCTTCAGCAATTTCTACAGGTCTATCAGAGGTGAAGCCTACTTTAAAGTAGCAGAACATTCTCAGCAGTTCCATCCCACTACCAGAGTCCACCACTCTGCAGCTTTCTTCTCTCCAGAGCTCCTTCTCACCTTCCTGTATATGCACAGCAAATGTACCTTGTTTTCAGCTACATCTTGCACACTGACAAGGTCTGATTGCCGACAGCATTTGAAAGCACAACGCCACTGTGACTTAACTGCATACTTCACGCTAAGCTGGGAGCACAAATGAGCTCCAACACAGTGGAATACAGCTGACACTCATTGACCACTTCTGCAGCAAAACTGCTTCAGGTCTGACTGATGTTTTTTCACCCTCACCAGCCATTTCAAACAAAAAAATGTGGTCTACTGACTTACACTTTCCTACTATCAACAGTTACAGTTTATAAAGCCGATGCCAAAAAATGGCTTCCCATAGACCTTATATGGCATTCCCTAAAACTAACACCAGATACATGTTTAAGCCACCCACTGACACCAACATTTATAGTCCTAAGAACGCTGTGCCTAGCCATGTTCCCTAACAGCACAAAGGAGCCTGCTTTCCATTTCATATTTGCTCTCTCTTTCACTGTCCTACAGCCTGCAAGGACAACAAGAGCTGATCCATGAGCTCCTATGAGCTTATAGGGTGACGTCAGATGGTCCAAAAAGAAGGATCAGACAATGACATTTTAACTTTGACTTTCCATTTCACACTTCTTACCCTGGAAAATTATTTTCACACAAATCGAGTTACATCACTATGAACCTGAAGTCTATAACACGCAACTCAGAAAGGGAAGGAGAAACATTTCCTTTTATGAAGCTAAAAATAAGAGACTTCCCATTTTCCTTTGACACAGACAAAGGTGCACTCCTTTCCTTACTTCAGCACATTCCTGCCATGTTCCAAACCACAAGTATTTACAGACCTCCAAACGGCTACTGCCCATAAGCTGGCTTTTCTCATCGTTCACAACAACTGCAGCCATCTGTACATGCAAAAGCTCTCAGGAAGAAGCATTCTTGCCAATAAGCTTTGGTAAAGCACAATAATAAAACAAGCAGCACTACATTCTAGTTATGATCTCTATTGCATCACGCATCTCATGGTTAATGACAGGGGCACGTAGCTCTCACATTTATGTTAGGCCAGGAAACATAACTGTGTTCTGTAAGACCATGGTTTATCATCACCCTGACAACCCCTAAGTAAAAAAACTTCACCTTTTGTTTTCTACCTCCTTATATCACCAAACCACTTTTGTTCCCTTGATCCACATCCTACATTAAACACTTGCAAGAACCAAATGAAGTCACCTTGTTTACATACCGTTTCCATCAGAAAAAAAAACTGAAACCCTTCAGTTTCCACTTCACATCTCAGCATTGTTAGTGTCATTAGCATCAAATCAATTGATCACGTATTCCATTACACAAAGAGACTGCTGACACCTTCTGGCCATTCCACATTCTGTACAAACACCAACAGGATTTCCATGACAAAAAAATCTTCCAAGCTTTCCCAACCACTCAGAATCACATGAAGGCTACAGCTCCGCTTCCCCTTCCCCTGCCATATAACAGTTGATCAGAGCCATCGGGTTCCCCTTCCACCCACATGCTCTCACTCATCCTTTGTCCTTCATAAAAGCATTCAGAGCAGACTCTGACTGCTACAACTACACCACAGAATAAATCAGACACAGCCCAAGATGTTTGCTTCATTTATCTTCTCTTTCACTTTCGCTCCAGGCATACCGTATTCAAGGGACCATTGCAACTGAATCACATGGCAATCTCAGACTGCTATGGACCAACCTATCCACACTGTAATGAATTAAACAGTGAAAAGCAGCATGACCTACCTGGAGACTTGGTTTCTTTTTCTTTGGTTCCGTTTCTGGTTCCAGCTCTCCCTGTTGGGTCACACGTTGCTTTCGCTGTTTTCTTTTCTCTTCTTTCATTTCTTTGGTTTGTGTATTTTTCTTTGCCATTCTGAAATAGAACGTTCCGTAATTACCAACCATCACAGCGCCACCAGAACTCTGAGCTTTGTGTTGCTTTATCTCACACGCACAAACCTCATACATGAAGTCTACGTGAGTACAAGAATTACATCTTAACTACAAAAATGCTCGTTTGCATTGAACTCCAACTAACCCGGGGGGCCCTTTTCAGCGTTTCCCTTTCCGAACACAATCTGGTCCAGCTGCTGCCATCCCAGAACAGCACTCCCATCACAACCTCCCTGTTTACTGCGCTCTGTGAGGGCCCAACACCCGCAGCAGGTCAGCGGTGCCGTGCTGCCTTTGGGCGGCAGGTCGGTAGCCCCGCGCTGCCCACAATGAATGGCAATGAACGCAACGCGGTGCTCCGAAAGTAATGCCTCCTGTTTTTGTTATACCGGCCTCTCTATGTCAGACATGGATGTTGGTGGGACGGCAGCAAAGGCTGAACCTTCCCAGCAGTACACCACGAGGTTTTGTTGCTGTGTGCCAGCAGTGCACGTAAAGCAAAGGCCCATCTCTCTATTACCTGCACGAGGCCTCAGGTGGGCACGGATCATCCCCGCACGCCGCCACACACCCCGCCCGTCCCGCCTCCTCCGCACATTCAACTGAGCCTCACGCTTGGCGCCGCAGCCCGCCCCTCCCCTCCCATTGGCTGCGGAGATAGAATAAGCTCATTTGGTTGGCTCTCGGCGTGCCAATCTTAAGAGCGACCAATAGGAAGCCCGCTCAGAGTACGCATGCTGGGAGCCCGGCCGGCTCGCGGAGGGCAGCCGTGACGTCATCTCCCCGCGCCGAGCTGTACCGCGTGGGGCGGCACAGAGCTCACCCCGCCCGCCGTTGCCATGGGGACGGTCGCCATGCTTGGAACCCACCCGGATCCTACGCAGCTGTTGTGGGTGGACGGGAAACATCTCCCAGGGCCGGGCCGGGCAGGGAGATGCTCTATGGAACAAGCGGGCTCCATGCTTGAGCTTTCATTCCGCGTCCTGTTGCGCCACCGTGAGGTTGAGTGCGGTATTACACGCATTGGCCGATCGCAATTGAAGCTGCGCGGAATGAGCGGCTGTCACTTGTACCTCCGACTTCCAGCGTTGGATTTGGGCAGCCTGAAGCTTTACGCGGCTTTAATCCTCCCCCAGTAACACGTCGCTGTATGAAGTGAAATCCCAGCAGGCCGCACACTCATTTATTGCTCCACGTTATCAAGGTATCACCTTATCTCTGCCCTCAGACAAAAAGCCTACATGTCAATACTGCGGCCAGATATTCACCTTTCCTATGGGGAACCATGAAGGCACGCTTTCCCTTTAGACAGCATTCACACTCTATGGAGTCCTTCCAAAGAGAGAGGAGCACACCATGATCTCCACATAAACAAGGCAGACCCCAAGGTTGAATGTATGTGCATTAATGCGGTTGCGCTCTCATCTCCTGCTGAATTATCAAAGATAATTTCTCCCAGGTCAAGGAAATGCAGCATTTTATGCTACACTATTCCCCCCAGCCTCAGCAGAACAGCATTGGAAGCTCATTGCTGCAGGTGATTTGAGGGACTGCAATTACCCTTCAGTTAGTCCTAAGCCAAGGCTCCAGCCTACCAGCCCCAGAGTGCAGAGGAATAGCTCCAATGACACATGAAATTGAGGTCTTAACCCCCTGACATCATCAGTGAGCTTCGGCATTTTTCCTCGCAATTAGTTGGATGAGAGGTCTACTTAGATCGCAGCTGGGGAATTAGCACTGTTCATTAACAGCACATTTCCATTTCATCAAGCCACAATACTTCAGGCCCCAAGCTATGCAGCTGGATGGCTCTTGCAGTTTAAAGAGCAGAGCCTTTAGGTAATACAGCTGATGAAGATAATAGATGTCACATATCTGTTACGTGTTTGTTTAAGGCTTTCAGGAAGAAAGCAAGAGCAAGCTGCTTAGACAATGCTGCATTTCTGCCTCACTATCTGCAACAAGAAACAGTGAATAGCTATTTTGCTTTCCTTTTTGCCCCATCCACAAGGAAACACCCATACCATCCTACATCCCTACCTAGGGGGCAATAAATTATGACAAATTATGCTGTGCATGCCTCTGTGAGCACTATCCTTTCAGTGAATTGCTTAGGGAGGGCCCAGGAAAACTGAATATAGCTTTATAAATCAACTACTCCAAACACCATCCAGAAACCGAGAGATATTATAGAATGTGAGCTTCATACTGAGAGATGCTGTTTGTCAAGCAGAACGCTGCATTGTGTGCCAATTGATTTCCAGAAGGACTGGGAGCTACAACAGCAGCTTGCATTTCAGACTTCCATCTTAGGAGATACTCAGTTTAGCCTTGCTTGACCTAAACAAAGCCAGCTGTGTTTCAGCTCCATTTTAGCTTTCTTACTACCACTGAGTATTTTTCTTAGAATAAAAGCTGTAAAGTGAAAGAATCAAAGCCGCCACAAAGGGGGATGTTTATTGAAAGGCTCAGAGACTATACAAAAATAATAAATTACTCATATAGAAAAGTGTTAAAGAGCTTCAGACAAGATTAACTTAAAAGCAGACAAAGGTTCAATCCAGATGTGAAGAGCCTCTATCATCTGCACCTGAAAGACATAAGAACGCACTGTAAGAGCCACACCACTAAAGCCTGCAGTCACAAAGAGATGCACACCATGGCAGGGGAGGCCTCGGGCCACTCATTCAGGGACCTGCTGTGCTTTTCAGTATTATGATGAAGTCCCAGTTCCCCAAAACTGAACCAAAAGCCTCAGTGGGAGACAACCTGCTGGCCCAGTGAGCAGCTCCGTGTCCTAACGCATCTACATAGCCATTTTAATGGCTGCAGTGCAGAGGAGCATTCACTCACACTATCAGAATCCTACTGTATTCCCAGTACTGATCAAAGGGCAACTACAGCAGTTCAGTGTATGACAGCAGCACTGCAATGCTGTGTTGGCATAAAGGTATCTTATAAATCTTGTTCATCTCTTCCTCATTCCACAGCTTATACCTGTTGTGCTGAAGGTTCCCATTAGATGGCACTGCAATTGCTCCCGTTGACTTGAAGGCAGTTTGAGAGGCTCGCATCAGAGCTGCGTATCTACAAAGAAATACAGCCAGGCTCAGCACCACTTATACACACCTTCAGTAGGCTCACTCTTCCATCCAGCTTAATCATCTGCCATGCAAATTTTACACTCCTACTGCACAGAACAAGGATGTCTTGTCTGCCTGCAAGAGACACGTTTTAAGTTTCACATTAGGTCAGTAAACTATTGATTTTATTCCTGGTTACTTCAAGGTTCTGTGCAAAGCTTTAGGATCCCAGTATTTAGATCAAGAGCCCAAACCACTTCAGTTGGCCTGCACCTGTTCTCAGGGCTTTAAAATGAAAAGCTATGCTGTCAAGTTAAGCAAGAAGTTATTTGAGAAGAAGCTTCTTTTCCTTGGCTCAGACTTCAAGGAAATGCCCAAGATTCAAATAGGAACAAAGGGCTGTTTAACTCACATGACCAAAGGTCAACATTATTTATCTGAGCTCCCCACCAAGCCCTGATCTGAGCTCTGAAGCTTCATCTTGAGCTCCGAGTACAGCAGCTACAGCTTACCCAGCCTTGGAGATAGGATGGCTGCTTGCTTTACAGTCATGATCCAAAGGATGCCGATGCTTTATGCAGAAGTTGCCACCACACTGCTCACAAACTACTTTCATCATCTCTTTCCTTTTGCAGCCGGGCTTTAAGCACTTGTTTGTGAATATCTAGATAACAGAGGACAAGTTAGCAAGGACTGTTTGCTTCCTGCCATCAGCTTCCCAAGTAACAATGAGGCTGAAGCGCCCTT
The DNA here is from genome assembly GCF_039878825.1 of Excalfactoria chinensis. Taxonomy (NCBI): domain Eukaryota; kingdom Metazoa; phylum Chordata; class Aves; order Galliformes; family Phasianidae; genus Excalfactoria; species Excalfactoria chinensis. Next base: position 11,100,096 of record NC_092838.1, on the reverse strand, counting down.
AAAACAGAGATTGAACAGCAAACTCCTACATGTTTTGCTGTCAGAAAACCAAGCTTGACAAGCATTAAGCAGGCTGCAGAGATTCCAATAGCAGTTCTCATACCTTTTGCTGTGCTGGATTGTATTTACAGTCCTTATCCATGTGGGCTCCAACCACAAGATCTGGTACTTCGCCCTTCTGTACAGGGATGGGTGCATTACAGAGTGGACACACTGGAACCTGCACATTCTGAGAGCATACCACACCAGTTAGAAGCCTGACACGTACTGCTCTGCCCTTCCATTTCTCTTACCCATGGGTGATGGAAAGCATATTCATAAGGAGGTTATGTTCTGTTCATGAACCTTCTTAAAGAGGATTTTTTGGAAGGCAGTTGTAAATCTGCATCCAAAAGACCAGAACTGCTTTGCCAGATAAGTTGTTAGCAGCACATTCAATAAACTCACTTTAAATATGATTCTATGAACGCTGCACAGTGTTCAAGTACAGGCCAGAAATCAGCTGTCTCCCTCAATTCATTTCTTCTGCAGTAAGTCTTAGGCCACACATTACTGGGAGCATTGAGTATCTTTGTAAAGTGGCAAAACAAGTGAGACAAACAGCAATCTAACAGTAACGAGCTCAGAAAGGCTGTGTGTTAATACAGCTGGGATTCGGCTGCATCATCAGCTGCTGTCTGGTGGTTCTTCCAGCTGCCTTCATAGAAACCACAGGTGGAGTCTCAGAGCAGCCTTCCTGCATGACTCAGTGATCCCACAGTGGTGCTCATTGACTCACACACAGGCACTTACTTTCTTGTAGGCAGAGCTACACCCGTGGTCATCATAGCGGATGTGGTCCTTACAGAAGAGCTCCCCACATGCATCGCATTTCAGAGGAATGAAATCTGGGAGATGGGGGGAAAAAAGACAAACAGGTTCTCATAGAGCAGAACTGACTGCTTTACATGTAAGTGCTGGAGGCACAGCACCAAAACAAGGCGTTGCTTTTGCCTAAATTCTCCCTGTTGCTACCTGGATTTTGCCATTCCCTACAGGCAGTGACAAATAAGTAGCAGTCTGATGCAAGCAGGAAGACCCAGCACAAGCTGTATATAGCTCAGGAAACTTTCAGCAAGGCATTGGTCATAAAACAGGCTGAAATACAAAGCCAGAACCCAGAGCAGAAACCATCTGTTAAAAGGCAGAAGTTCCATGAGCTCACTAACAACCCCTCAGAACAAAACACCGTGCCCTCAGCCAGGCTTCCTATTTAAGATGCTCCATAAGAAGGCAGCACACCCTGACAGGGCCTGGTTGACCAGAAGGACACCCAAGAATCAGCCGCTGGGAACGCAGGGGCAGCCCGCAGCTGCGGGAAACTGAGAGCAGCACAGCCCATTCTAATACACGCCATCCCCACCACCCTCCCAAGGGCTCCTTACCGAGCTGCCTGCAGACCCGCTCCGAGCAGTGCTGGCCCAGCCACGGCAGCTCCATGTTGGCGCAACACAGCGCGGTGTGATGCGGGGTCGCCCTATATACGCTGTCCCGCCCTATATGCGCTGACTCAGCCCGGCGCCGCCTGCTGAGTCACGCTTCCACCCTCCCGGCCACCCCCGATGACGTCACGGAAGGGCGAACCAATGGCGTTCCCCGCTCGCCGTCGCCGGCTGCGCGGCGCGTTAAGTGAAGGACCAATCAGCTGCCGGAGCGGGAGTGCTGAGTCATGCCTTGTGGGCGGGGCGGTGACGGGCCGGATCGGGCGCTGGACTCGAAGCGGAGCTGGGCCGGGTTTGGGTTCGGGCGGACTCAGAGCCAGGCGCTCTGCCACGTGGATTAGTTTTCCCACCTGGACTCCAAACGGTACCAACAGTCCTCGTTTAAAGCCCTTTCCCCACAGAACAGCTGCAATGGCAGCACGTGGCAGCCTCCCGCCGTCCCTTGGGTTGTGCTTCCATCTCCCTGCCTGCCGTATGTGTGCACATGGATGTGCCGTGTGAGGCTGAGTGCACTCACAGCTCACCCTGGGACATGGCACAGCCCTTCCTTAGGTTGGGTTTGATGCTGGTGGTTCCATGAGCAGTTGGTCCTCAGTGCATGGACATGTCTGGTGTGGGGCAGTGTGGTCACACAGCATCTTCACCTGGTTCACCTGCCATTGCCGTGTGGTTAAAAGCATTGCTTTGGCTGAGCAGAGCCAGCTCCATCATGTCTGCTGGGGTCAGAGCACGGCCTCACCCGCTGTGTTCTTATCTCAGTTGGTTTTGACAGCTGGGGATGGGACAATGTTGAAAAACATGCCAAAAAGGCAAAAACAAATAAAATCCAGATACAAACTACAGTGAAAGGTCCAGCCACACACACAAGGATCTTCAAGACCTTCACTGCATTCTGCATTTACTCACCAGCACCATTACACTGCTTATAGAATATTGCAGGACATGGGAAGCACAGAGTTACAGCCCTGCACAGTGCCCAATGGGGCTGGGACCCCCGAGCTCTCATGCCCAGAGCAGTGGGGTGAGTGGGGCAGGAGGAAGAGGCTGGTGCTGGCACGTGGGCTCGTGGCACTCAGCAGCCTGCAGAGCCTGCTGTGAAAGGGATCATGTTTTATGGTGGGAAGGAGGAGCCCGCCTGGTGGATGACAATGGGAACGGCTATGCACAGATTAGATACTCTTAAGGAAGTCTGTAAATCCCGAGTCTGGAAAGCCATGCAGCACAGGCAGCCATCTTAATAGGAACGAGGATTAGAAATTAGCCGAGGTCTTTAGTGATATTTTTAGAAGTTTTGCTCCTGACAGGTTAGGCTGCTGAGAACGGGAGGAACGCGCCGAACCCCGCATTACTCGGGAAGGGATCACAGTGCAGCGTGTGATTAGAGGCTGGCTAGCTTAGCGACAAGGGGGATAGGTGGGTTAGAACTGGTTCAGGAGGAATTAGCAAGGGAAATTGCTTGAGAAGCAGAATTTGATTAAGGGCAGCCAACATGGATTTGTGAACGGAGAGCTACGTGGAACCAACTCGCTGGGCCTGGGGGAGGTGCGGATGCTGTGCAGCCTGAGCTGCTGAGGGCCTTCAGCACAGTGGTGATGCTGGGGGGGATGGGTGGGCTCCTTCCTCTCCATCCCTTCTACACCTTTCCAGCATTTCAGTGTTTTCTCTTCCCCATGGCTCTGCTCTTTGTCCTCTCCCTGTCTCCCTTGGGATTGCCTCTTGGTGGCTCTGCAGTTGGTAAATTGCCACCATCCATCCTGCCTCACCAACGTGGGATGTCTTTGGACCCGTACTGCATTCTGAAGGGGAATAAAACACCTCGGAAGATGTTCATGCCCTTCCCCAGCTTCCTGAATGTCTGTTCTTTCAAACAGGGTCCCAGAAACAATCTGGTCTGCAGAAGGACAGAGATGTTCCCTTCCAACCGAGCTGCCTTACGATGAACCAAGATGCCTGCAGCCGAGGCATGCTGACATCCACCTCCCCTCCTCCCCATGTGCCCCAACACACCTGGCAGGCACAACAACTGCCTGTCCCTGATGTCTCCAGGGCTGTCTCATCCCCCACACCCACCCGCACCGGCCGGGAGCAGCCCAATGGCCCTGTTAACATTCAGCTGGCCCCAGTTCACCTTTCCCTCTCCCAGCTCCCTGAACTCCCATCTCATCATCCTGTTTTCAGCTCATAATTCCATACCAAGCTTTTAAAACGGAATATTATTTTTATTGCCGTGACCCCATGGTGCTACCGGTTCCCCCTGTGAAGGAGATGTGACATCTCCATTACATAGCTCAGATAAGTGTCTTAAAGGGACCACACACGGAGGAACCTAATGGTACCTATTTTTATTAGGATTATTACAGGAGGGGAAGTAAAGCAGTCCCGTCTCCCCACAGGATACTCCGTTGGCAGCAGCAGACAGAGAGGAGAGATCTGTGGAGGCGGATCAGTTTTCCAAGAATATTAGCTACTGCTGCTCTAAAATTAGAGTCTAGGGAGAGCAGACAGGTTGACATAATTGAAAGGGCTGTCTTATGGGATGACATAGTTAAACGAGCCCGTGATCAGCTTTGGAGTGACAGCTCAGCGCCTTCTTCTAATCCCCAAAGGAGCACCCAGTTGCCGGGCTGTGATTTAACTAGTCCTGGATCTTATCTTTGTGACGGTGCCAATATTATTAGAACTCATTTCTAAAGAGTCGTCTCCAAAATCACCGTATATGAACCGACTGCTTTCGCAGGCACGGCTCTCTGCAGCTTCACCCTGCAAAGCTCATCATGGATGCAAACGCTCCTCTGCTGCCCATCTCACAGACCCCAAACCGTCCCCATAGGCTGAGCTGCAGGGGCAGACCCAGAAACAGGATTAAGAGCCTCATTTCAGGATGAAGCTGAAAAATGTCCTTGAGCCGCACATTTTATTCAGCATAATTTAATATCAAACACAAACTAACAAAGTTAGAGGTGAAATATAATAGCAGGAACCCCATAAAAAGTAACCTAATCTGTAAGATAAATAGACAACACTTTAGCCTGGGGAGATGGCAAATAAAAGAGAAATATGAGCAGAGCCGTTCTCAATTCATAAGTAACTTTAAAGAGAAGTAATGAAGATGACTTCTCCAACTTTTAATGTCCTAAATTTCCTCTCAACAACAACAACGAGAGGCAATTTTAATGCTTTCTTCATAAACTTTCACAAGGAGGATGGCTGCAGCCAAGTGGCCTGGACCATTCCTGCAGGGGCAAACACCCATTGGAAGGAGAGAGCAAAGAGATGGCTGGAATGGCTCAGAGGGGCCAACCTGCAACCTCTGGTGGGGCCAAAGAGATGGAGCTCTGCTCATCCCATGCCATTTGCCCATGGCCACCTCCTGCTGCTTTGTTTCAGGCGCAGAACTCAGAGCATGCACTGCCTGCAGCCTTAGCCAGACACATTTTATTTCACTTTTTAGCTCGTTTTTGTTAGTGACTACTTAAGCTTCAAAGGCTGGGATTTTCCTAGCAGCCGAATGCATTTAGGCACCTAAATCCCACTGCACTTTGGGGCTGTATCAGGCCTTCGGCTGCTGGGTGAATCCCTGCTGAGTGCCTAAGGCGACCTCCCCAGAAAAGCACCAGATTGACACAGATAACAGTGTATCAGCATGGCACGAGATCCTTTCTTCCGTACAAGAATGTGGTGTTTAAACCCTCTTCCTAAAATGACAAAGCAAACTGGGAAGGGCTTTGCCTGCTGGGTGATTTCCAGCTGTACCTGTAGGGGAATGTTACACTCTGTCCTCAGGTTATACTGAAGGTAAGCTTTGCTTTGTAGGCTGAACTTCTTCAATTAAAGAGAACAAGCCCTCCTAATCCCCTGCTCTTAACTCTCCCAGGGAAACCTCAGGGCTGCTAAGGAGGAGCAGATTTGGTGTTTTAAAGGCAAAATCCAACCTTACCGTGCCTCCCACCACCCCTCCAACCCCTGCTATGGATCCAGCCCTTTGGAGCATCCAGGCAGAGAGGAAGGAAGGGGCTTTTCCATCTTCAGCGTTGCTGTATAATATAGGAGGAACAAAACCCAGCAGAACTGAGCCACCTTCGTAATAGCAGTAGAAAAATAATCCAGTGCTGGATGGTTCGTGGTCACAGATCAAACACTGACATCTTACAGCACCACTGCAGAGTCGTAGCAGGAAACTGACCTGGGTCTCGGTGATGGCTTTACCAGGATAATGACTGCATCCTCATTGGGTTTGCACTGCACTTGGCACAGCAGGACCCAGCCTACCAGTACCGAGCCTCGTGTGCCAGCACACTGCCACAGTGCCACCCTAAATCCTGCCTGTGCACTGCTCTGCTGCTTTTGCAGTGAAGCATTTCACTGACAATTGATGTATTTTGGGTCACACCTTTTTTTGTATCTGGTATTAGGACTAGGGGATGGGGCAGCATCGTTAGCCCTGTCCCTTGTGTTCTGGCCATGGGTCCCCACTGCCCACCTCCTGCTGACTGTCACTCACGGTGTGGCCACGGCTCCAGAGGCAACGGGCAGCGGTGGAGCTCCCACGGGATGGCATTCCCCTTGGAAAGGTGCCCCCCCAGCAGGGACACAGCTGTGTGACACTCAGAGCTGCGTGCCACGAGGTGGCACCATGTCCCTTCTCACCCACACAGCGGGGTCACTCCTGCAACCAAGCAGATCCCGCAGGGCTGCACTAAACCAGTCAGGCGTTGGCTGGTTGAATTCTCCTCACTGAGCCTTCTTTTAGTGATATCTGAGCAGTCTTTATCCCATAACACCCGGCTGATGGAGGAGGTGATGCCACCACTCCATCCCATAGGACAGGGGTCCTATGGGTTCTGTATCTCCTGCAGGAACATGGTCACCATCAGCCAAGGGGACACTGCACAGAGCTACCCCCTGGGATAGACCTGGGCTCCCATCCCTACCATCACAGCTGGCTGTTGGCCCTGAGAGGGACAGCAGTGTCATGGTGGTGGTGGCACCTGACTGGCTCTGTACACAGGAGAGCTCATTTCTCACGTGGAGCTCAATGGAGTCAAAGGAGGGAGGATCCCATTGCACAAAGCATGTGCCCACACCCCTGGAGAAATTAAAACTTCACATCTCGTCACACCTCCACCATGGGAGCTTACACGTATCCCAGAGGAAGAAGCAACTGAGTGATTCTCCTGACTGAGGTTCCCACTGTACATCAGGCACTGCTGCCCAGAGCTGTGAGTGCCCCATCACTGTAGGTGCCTGAGGACAGGTTGGATGAGGCCCTGGGAAACCCGAGCTGGTGGGGGGTAACCAGACCGTGACAGGGGGACAGAACAAAGTAATCTTTACCGTCCCTCCCAGCCTGAGCCACTGTATGACTCTGTGGTCTGTTTTGGACTGCATTCTGGCTCTCCTGGTCTCACAGTCACCTCTCCTGCAGTCTGGGCTATCCCCTGCGCTCTGCTGGAGCAGAGCTAGCAACTCATTAGCACGACTTGTTCCCTCTTGTCCACTCTCATCATCTTTTCACAAGGAAACGGGAGTGGATTTGCCTATGAGCAGAAACCCCCACCCTAACCCCAATGGATGAAGTTCCTGCAGTGCCCAAGAAAGGGGCAGGCAGCTGCTCCTGCTCTCACTGAGGGGCACTGAGCACCCAGCCAAGAAATGGGAGCCTCTGGATGAAGAGGAAACAAAAGGAGCTGCTTGAAGTGAGCTCTGCTGAATGGGTTCTGCTGGCCCTGAGCACGGCTGGTGCTGACACGGAGACTGGTAATACCTGCATTATTCCTGACACAACGCTCTGCAGCTGAACAATGCATTTGCCAATTCAATTTATTCAAACAAGTTCCTTGGGAAGACAGCAAAGCAAATCCAGGTGGCAATTACAGAATTCAGACTCTGCTCCAGCTTCAGGAAACAAAGGGACAAGGTAGGAAAGAAATAGCAGGTTTGGCTGGAAAACCCACGGCCACAGAATCCTGAGAGCTTCCTTCGCATGATTGCTGGTATTCAGCTGCAGAACCCAGTGTCATTGGGCAAGGAGACAGAGCAGCACTGCCATTGCTCTGCTCTAATGCCCAGCACTTTGGAGTAGAGTTACTACTATTTTTTTGTTCTTGTTGGAAAGCACACACTGATTCCTGCTTTCCACAGCCCATTGCAGTGAGCTGTAATTGAAGAACGAACACATCTAGCAGCTACCAAGACCAGCAGTGTGGTAAATCCCACTGCACTGCATGCTGTGTGATGGTGCTGCAGGGCAGAGGTTGCCCACAAGCTTGGATGAAGCATTTACACACTCAGAGCTTGGTGTGACACTCTCAGCCTTGTGCTGAGGCTCTCCATATCCCAAACCAGGCCACTCTGGATGTGCAAGAAGGAAGATTTGCTTACAGGTGTACAGCCATGGGAAATTCCCATGTATTAGAGCCTGCCAAACCCAGAGCATCATCTCCCCCCACCCCACCCATGTCACCCCAATCCCTACATCTCCCCAGCACACTCCACCCCCCCCAGCAGCACCAGGAATGACTGTGGCCCAGATGTAGAATTAGGTGAAGCCAAAAGGTGGCAGTATCTTATACAGTATCGATTTTGCATGAATATTTCCCCTATTAGCCATTTTTCTTTCTAATCATGCAATGTGAGTTTGTAAATTACAGAGGTGGAGAGTAAATGTATTGCAACCTCTGGCAAATTGATATTTTTGCAAGAGCAGTAAACTTTTCCTGATGGCAGATAATTGAAGGGAACAAGCATCAAATAAAATTCATAAAGATTCGGACCTGCTGGAATAAGACAAATGATGTTCAGTGTTTGGAGCTGTGAAGTAATTATGCCGGGTGCCAACATAATGAATACATGGGCACAATAAATGGAGTTGGGCCGATGGGTGCCTTGGCTGTGGCACTGCGCAGCACCCTGTGGTCCCTCGGTGCAGGGGACCTGCTTGGGTTGGTGTCACCCCCACAAGTGCCCTTTCTTAGGGGACAAGGGGAGATCCCCATCACCGCCTGCAGCAGCTCCAGAGCTTCTCCAGCTGATCCTCTTCATCTGATTTTCATCCCAGCCAGCACACACCACCATGGAGCAGTGTCATAGAAGCATTAAGGTTGGAAATAACTGCTAAGACCACCGAGTCTGACCACCAGCCCATCTCCAGCCAGGAGTGCACCACACACTGTGTGGTCAGCAGGGAGCAGGGAGAGCTGCAGCCCCTGGTGAAACCCTCCTCCTACCTCACTGTCCTCAGGACTGGTCACATTTCCCCACCAAAGCCCAAAGCAGAAGTCACCAGTCCTTATCCAGCTGCTACTCCATCCCCAGAAGATGGGAACAACCAGGAGACACCAAAGAACCAACTTGTTCCCCTTTGTATAACCCTGTCTCCATCAGGTCTGCGATGGGCAGCAAACCAGCAACTCTTCACCCGCCACATCACCTTCGTTGCATGCAGCATCTCACTGTGCTGCCAGGCACATCCAAAGCTCACCAAGAAAACAAGCCTGGCAGTGCCCTGTCCCACTGCACAAAGCTACTGCTGCAGACTTCTGCAGAGAGATGTGTGCAGAGCTGAAAAGCTGCTGATGCAGGCAGGCAGCATGAAATCCCATCTGCCCCACGGCCAAATGTGCACCAGGCTGGGGGGGTCCTGACCCGACCCTTCTGCTGGGCTCCCCTTACACACTCAACTCCTGGCCCCCACGAACACAACCCCTTCCCCACTCTGCTGCTGCTGCTCCTGTGCCTCTGCCCCTGTGAACAACTTGCTTAGAAATTCAGCAGCAATTATGTGAGCTTTAGTATTAAAAAATGCACGTGGCTCTGAAAGCAAATACGAAGCTGCTGCTGTAACGCTAGCTTTCAGCTGTCTCCAGTCCCTAGAAATTCTCAGTGGGATGTTTGAGAAGGATGTATATGTGTTGACAACATTAAATGATCCATGGCTCAAGGACAGAATTGAAACCATACATCTACTTCACGCGGGCGCTGATCACTGGGAGAGTGTTTTTCTTAAACAGCCCACGAAAGGCAGGCACCCCATCCCGCCCGCCGCGCGGCACAGACGGTGCACACACGCTCACATCGCATCCCAGTGCGTAACAGAGCTCCAGTGAGATGGGAGAGACACATGGATGCCATCAGTGGGGAAAAATGTGCTCGTGGCTGCCCCATCTTTGAGGGAAATTGAGCATGTCACCCCAGTGCATCACCCTCTTCTCATCGCCTCCCGGCAGGCAGCACACAGCCACACAACATCTGGCAAAGGGACGAGGAGGGGCGGGATGCTGGGACACAGCCTGGGGGTTTTCTGGGGCAAAAATCTGCCTGTTCTGCATTCAATGCCCCAGAACAGAGCTGGGGATGTCCACGAGGCTCAGTGCCCGCAGCTGTGAGCCACAAGCAGCACCGCTTTCAACACTGCCTCTGGAAAGCGGCAGCCTTTTCTAGATGTGAAATTCCCAAGGACGAGGAAAAACTGGCAGACAACATGGAGGATTAGGTGGCTCCCCGAGGAACACGAGAAGCGCTGCAGAGGACTGTATCATCGCCCATGTCGGCGGGGCGATTAGGCCGTATTTGATGCTGGGAGGATGATTTCTGGTAGGAGGTTATTTTGCAAGCGTTAGCCCAGCTATTAGCAGTGGGAAGCCACGATTCCCTGAATGCAATAAAGGCAGGCTCCTTGTGCTTGCAATCTCCTTACCCCAAATCCAGCCTGCTGCGGCCAGCACTATTCCCAAGGGAAGATCTCTCCTGGCTGTCCCAGCTTGCAGTGCTTTGCTGGCCCATGGTGCAGTGCTGCAGGAAACCTGGCTCTGCTGCTGCTCCAGCCCTCACCCCGCGCCCCCTGGCTTAGGGGCCAGCCTCCGTCATTCAGCCATTACCAAACTAAAGGGTATTTCTTCGCTCCCTGGTTTACACTGAATGTTTATTTAATAAGCTGGCCAGCTTCAATTAGGTCCGTGATCACTCACAGGTGACAGCTCCAGCATAACAATGCTTATTCACAAACTATACCTCCAACTGAAGCTTGGGATGTATTTAAGGAGCGGTCACAAAGCCATTAACTGGAAGTATCTCTACCCATAGGAGTGAGCTCTCCTCTATACCCAAATGATCACTGGGAAAAAAAGGGCTGGGGTTATTGACTCCTCTCTGCCAGAGGTTGGATGGCTCTGGTGGAAGCCCCGTTTGGCTGAGCTCTCCAAACCTCTTTGCTCTATCACTGAGATGTGGAACTCCTTGCTGGAGGATCCATGTTGATTAACATAAAGTTTCACATCTATAAGCTTTCTAGTCTGTGTCTGGATGAGTCTGGGGTGGTTGTCCCTGATGCACGCTGACCAACGGCGTGGTGCAGAGCCATCAGATCAGGTGTGTCCTGTGAGCTGCCTGGAGTGCTGTGGTTGAGCATGTATTGCAAAAGTGAAATCCAAGTCTTCTACCTTCGTGTGGCACTGAAAGTTGCCCCAGGAGGCTGTGGGTGTCCTCAAGGCCAGGCTTTGTGGAGCCGTGGGCAGCCTGAGCTGTGGCACTGCTCAGACAGGGGGTTGGAACTGGGTGGTCTTTAAGATCCCTTCCAACCTAAGCCATTCTATGACTCTGTATGGTTTTACTTCTCAAGAAAATTCAGTGCAAGCTTCCAATCTCCTTGGTTCTGGAAAGTCCAGTTTCAGACACCGCAGTCTACATCCCTGCAGGTTGGGTACCCAACTCTTCAGCCAGCCAAAACCAAAAGGACAGGAGAGCTGCTGGGGGTGGTTGTCCCCATCTCCCCAGCCAAGGATTGGTAGCAGCTCTACTGAGGGTCCCACGGAGCATCCTGCCTGTCTTGTCATCCCCAGCAGCAAGAACAGCTTCCTCACATCTCTGCAGGTTAACTGCCAGCCTAGAGTCTATTGCATGTCAAGTGTCCCTGTTGAAATGATGAAGGTGTGAGGCAAAGCATCCCAAAGTCCTGTCCAACTTCTGCCCAGGATGCAGCCAGACCATAGGGGAGATCCCAGCAGATGGCCTTGGCCAGGAGAGGGCATTGGAAGCGAAGGTTTAGGAGAGCTGGAAAACTTCCTTCTTTAACTCACCCAACTCTTTTGTTTCAGCCACATTTAATATCTTAGAAAATACGAGTGGAGGGGACCTGGGTGAGCCGAAGGAGAAGGCGTGATCTGTGAGGCCAATTAAGAGGCCGATGGCACACAGTGAAGCAGAGCCCCTCAGGGGAGGCCAAGGTTACATAAATAAGCGCATGAAGGAGCCGTACTGAATCTGCAGGCACTCAGCCACCAGTGATGCCCCTTTGAGTCTGGGAAAATTAAATATAAATAATAAATGTTTAACCACACAGCAAATAAATACAATGAGGCACCTTTAAAAATTATACTAATAAACAGCAAGCTGTTGTCCTTCTGCCCGGGGTGGCTGAGCATCCTCTGCTGATTGGAGACAAAGAGCAGAACAGAAGGGGTGCTTGGGGGCTCTGCTTGGCTGCATTATCCTCACCCCCATAACACCACGAGCCCCAGGACAGCGTGGAATGAAACAACATAGCAGCTCTAAGCAGTGCATAGCTCTGGTGGTGGCTGCGGGTCCTCCTCTCCCCTCTGCTCATGTGGTACCCGCTAGTTGTTCTGGAGCCCCCAAAGGTGGGATCAGAGCTCTCACGTGGGAGGAAAAGCTCAGAGCCCCATTGCAGCTATATACAGATGTCCGAGGAGAGCTGCAAAGTGCCCAGAGTTGCTCGGTGTCAGCACACACTGTACACTAGGAGCCCTGCTTCCCTGCTTCCCTGTTATACGGCTTCCTCAGAAGAAGGGGCAAAAAAAGATATGAAATGGAGATATAAAAAATAAAGGGTTTGTTTATAGTTAAGCGCATTAGGATGGCAGTGAGCAAATAAAGCAGTGCAAATGGCTGAGCGGGGCCGGGGGACCCATTTGCTGTACCCACCCTCTTTGCTCAGCCACTTGAACCCTTTGTGCTGCAGTGCTGTGCTCAGCCCTGGGCTGTGCATCACGAGGGGATGCTGTCGGCCCCCCAGAGCTGCACTGTTCCCTTGATGTCCTCCACGAGTGACTTTATAGGTGGCCAAAGCAGTGCTCATGTATGGCGCCATGGCACCTCAGGGACAGCGAGGGCCTCACCAGCCGCTCCACACTGATAATTAAATGCAGTTCCTTTCCCGTGATGTAATTTCATTTCTCCCCAAATTCTGCAGGGAAGAAGAGGGACAAAAGGCCTTCCTTGCTGTGATTATACATTTCTGGGCCATTTAATTATATCCTTCAGCTCCTTAAACACTCCCACAGTCAGCCCATGGAGAACCACAGTTGGTTCCTGATTTCTCTTCCACCCAGCTCCTGGGATGAGGCTCTGCATTGCCTGCAGGTTGCTGTGGCCGTGTTCCCCACTGTGCTGAGTTTGCCCCTTGGGTCAATTCTGTGGCTGGTGACACCAGTGTCTGGTACCCTCCTAACCCTTCTACCCTTCCAGCTCCTGTAACCCATGTATGGCTTCACAGCACACGGCTCCAGCAGTGTGAGGTCCCCACGTACCACCAGCTGCAGTTATCTGAGCACCCCCAGGGACTGGACTCACCATCACAAGCAGGAATTGCCTGATTCTGGTAGTAAACGCAGTGCCTGGAGCTCAGTGCAGGCTCTGACACTTGAGCACAGGCACAAATGTTCTCCAGCCTTTACATCTTTTCTCCATTTTAACTCACGGTCTCATTAGACTAATTTGTTTCCAGGTTGGAGGATGAATAATGAGCCCCAGCCTGTGGGTGCATAATTAAGTTTTGATAGCGAATGTTTTTATCTAACCTCGTTTTCAGTTCCATCCTTGGCACCTGAATTACATGGCTGTGACTCGGGGCTCAGGTTCTGCCTTTGCATTAGACCCAGAGCTGAGCACCCACACGAGATGCAGCATTGCAGCACCACCACCCAGGGGTAGGACAGTCACACCAGGGAGAGCAGTGATGCTGTGGGGTGGCTGCTTCCCCCTGGACATGAAAGGAGAGAGAAATAATAAACAACTAGATTAATTTTCCATACCGTGGTCAATATAAGCTTTCCTTGGTCAGTGGTCCTTGCAGGGTCTGCACACCAGTCCCAGAGAGACGGGACATCCCTATGGTGATGATCACCAAGAGCACTGCACTGACTCCTGTAGTCCTGCTGCATCCACGGGTGTCATCATCCTCCAGTGGGATCATCTTTGTTCCTATAGTTATAACACAACCCTACAAGTTCTGCATGCTCATTGCCCCACACCCCACAGGTAACTCCTCAGCATTAATACCCACTGAAATCTCCGTGCTTCTCACAAGCCATTTCCTCCAGCCTTCCCCTTGTTCTCCTCAGCTCTGCAGGGTTCCTGCCAGGCTTCCCCGCTGATCTTTTTGCCCTCTCACTGCTCCTACCGTTGTCACGAGGCTTTTCCCTAATTCCCTGCCTGCAGGGGTGGGTTAGGGATAAAGAAGCACAGCAGTTGTGTAGAGCCCAGAGGAAGCACACAGACAGAGGTCAGAGCGCAGCGCATCCCACAGCCGGACTGCGGGCACAGCCAGAGCACCGCGGCCGCCCGGGCAGGTACTTAGTGCAGATGTTAATAGCACCATTGTTTATACTGCAGGATTGGAAAGGGTCTCCTGGGTCATCTGGGGCATTGCCCTTCAGTAACTCAGTCTGTGCTCAAACTATCCCACGGGTATTTTTAGTCGATTCATGAATCCTTTTAGGAATTCGGCCCGGCGACCTCCGTCAGCAAACAATTCTTTTGCCTAATTGACTTCACTTTCTGCACGCCCTGCTTTAATGCTGCCTTTAAAGTTTCAGGCTCTTTCCTCCTCTCTCAGTGGCATCCACCACCCACTTTCAGTAGCAATTTTTCCCCCTTCCAACTCTTTCATTGGTGCATGGAAGAGGGTCTCTTCCAGCAGACATGGGCTGGTCCAAGCTGGGTGGTGACCCCGAGGCCCAGCATCCCCAGCAGCAGCAGAGCTGGGATCAGAGCTTCAGGGTCAGTTACCTCTCAGTTTTGATAACCTGACTCGAGCCATTCAGTGTATGCTGCAGTTGCAGAGATGTAACCTCTGGGGTGGGGGAGCACTGGGGAGTAGCACTTCTGCCAGCACTGGCACCTCACGGACCCATCTTACACCCATTTTCCTTTCCATCTTCTCCAGTTTTGGCAAAAGAAGGTGGGCAACGCGTGATGCACTGATTCAGCTGCCAGCTTAGCAGAGCTTACCATGGAAGGAGCAGTTTTCTGTGCTCAGCTCCTCTATGAAAACACAAGGGAGGAGCAGAGTGGTGCTGGAACCTGCGCTGGTCAGAATGGGGCTTAAATGACCTCCGTGAGTCCTTCGGATCAGTCAAGCAGAATTTCCTTTAAAGAAACTACGCAAAAGTGCAAGCTGTGGAAGACAATTTATATTGCCAAGAAAAGCTACATTTGAGAGAGAGAGAAAAAAAAAGGAAGATGGCCTGATGTGATGAAGGCAGCAGAGCTGTGGGCAGGACGAGGGCAGTGCTCTCCAACTCACTACCAGAGCCAGCTGGTAGGTTGGCTGCTTCTAGCAGTGAGCTGAAAGGTTCCCCCTTTCCCTCTATAGCGCTGTGTTTGCAGATTAGTTTGTTCTACTGGAAAGCAGAAATCTAAATCCGGGCAGCTTTTTTGTTTTAAAACTAAGGAGGAAAAAAAAATAAAAAAAATATAAAAATAAAAAATAAAATAAAATAAAATAAAATAAAACCATGGAATGTGGTTTAATGAAGTGCTTTCTAATCTGCTCCCCAAACAGTTCAGTACTTAGAAAGCACAGCTCGGAGTATTTTTGTGCAGTGGCATCTGCCCTCAGCTAATCGTGTAAATCACCCCAGCTCCAAAGGGTTCACAGGGCAGAAGGGAGCAGCTCTCAGCCCTTCCTCTTTCTCCAGCAGAAAGTGGGACTTCACCTCCTCCAGCGGCACAGCCGTGGCTTGGGGTGTGGGCATGGGACTGGAAGCCAACACAAAGTGGGGGTGCACAGACAGCCAAGCAGTGCAGAGTGCACTGGGACAGAGCTCTGAGAAGTCCTTCGTACTTGGGGGTGCTCCTGTGGCTGCACAAAGCCATGGCCAGCCCAGCTCAGAGCTGAATTTGGCCTTCAAGTTTGCAGAGCTTTGACCTCCGGGTGCCGTCAGTGCCAGGATTCTGCAGTTCTCAGTGTCCTAATCTCAGTGCATGACCTTCAAGGCAAACACAGGGGGTCCCCGTGACATTCAGTCCCCAACAAGGCCAGGGCTGGGCTCCCCCAGAAACCCCACTGCCCGCTTCCCAAAGCGCCTCGAGTTTTCCAGGAGGAGGAAGGGAATATTCAAAGCTTTTCCAAATTACAGAGG